>NC_135171.1:4865423-5509173 GCF_041146795.1 Maylandia zebra | reverse complement strand
CGCCAAGACAGTGCGTTTCTCACTGTTACATGCATTTGAATGGGGAACTCGACCGAAACAAAGTATAGGTTTTCATTATGTGAATAACTTGGAAATCTTAGCTCAAACAGCTGCAAAACCTGTTTGCCCAGCACGGGAACCTTGAGTTCTATAAGATAAAGCCATAAACATGTGTATCCGAGTCTTCTATCAAAAGTTACAGCTATTTCTATGAAGTTGTACAAAAACGCTTTCTTTCGCCAAGACAGTGCGTTTCTCACTGTTACATGCATTTGAATGGGGAACTCGACCGAAACAAAGTATAGGTTTTCATTATGTGAATAACTTGGAAATCTTAGCTCAAACAGCTGCAAAACCTGTTTTCCCAGCACGGAGACCTTGAGTTCTATAAGATAAGGCCATAAACATGTTTGTCTGAGTCTTCTATCAAAAGTTACAGCTATTTCTATGAAGTTGTACAAAAACGCTTTCTTTCGCCAAGACAGTGCATTTCTCACTGTTACATGCATTTGAATGGGGAACTCGACCGAAACAAAGTATAGGTTTTCATTATGTGAATAACTTGGAAATCTTAGCTCAAACAGCTACAAAACCTGTTTTCCCAGCACGGGAACCTTGAGTTCTATAAGATAAAGCCATAAACATGTGTATCCGAGTCTTCTATCAAAAGTTACAGCTATTTCTATGAAGTTGTACAAAAACGCTTTCTTTCGCCAAGACAGTGCGTTTCTCACTGTTACATGCATTTGAATGGGGAACTCAACCGAAACAAAGTATAGGTTTTCATTATGTGAATAACTTGGAAATCTTAGCTCAAACAGCTGCAAAACCTGTTTTCCCAGCACGGGAACCTTGAGTTCTATAAGATAAAGCCATAAACGTGTATCCGAGTCTTCTATCAAAAGTTACAGCTATTCATATGAAGTTGTACAAAAACGCTTTCTTTCGCCAAGACAGTGCGTTTCTCACTGTTACATGCATTTGAATGGGGAACTCGACCGAAACAAAGTATAGGTTTTCATTATGTGAATAACTTGGAAATCTTAGCTCAAACAGCTGCAAAACCTGTTTTCCCAGCACGGAGACCTTGAGTTCTATAAGATAAGGCCATAAACATGTTTGTCTGAGTCTTCTATCAAAAGTTACAGCTATTTCTATGAAGTTGTACAAAAACGCTTTCTTTCGCCAAGACAGTGCATTTCTCACTGTTACATGCATTTGAATGGGGAACTCGACCGAAACAAAGTATAGGTTTTCATTATGTGAATAACTTGGAAATCTTAGCTCAAACAGCTACAAAACCTGTTTTCCCAGCACGGGAACCTTGAGTTCTATAAGATAAAGCCATAAACATGTGTATCCGAGTCTTCTATCAAAAGTTACAGCTATTTCTATGAAGTTGTACAAAAACGCTTTCTTTCGCCAAGACAGTGCGTTTCTCACTGTTACATGCATTTGAATGGGGAACTCGACCGAAACAAAGTATAGGTTTTCATTATGTGAATAACTTGGAAATCTTAGCTCAAACAGCTGCAAAACCTGTTTTCCCAGCACGGAGACCTTGAGTTCTATAAGATAAAGCCATAAACATGTTTGTCTGAGTCTTCTATCAAAAGTTACAGCTATTTCTATGAAGTTGTACAAAAACGCTTTCTTTCGCCAAGACAGTGCGTTTCTCACTGTTACATGCATTTGAATGGGGAACTCGACCGAAACAAAGTATAGGTTTTCATTATGTGAATAACTTGGAAATCTTAGCTCAAACAGCTACAAAACCTGTTTTCCCAGCACGGGAACCTTGAGTTCTATAAGATAAAGCCATAAACGTGTATCCGAGTCTTCTATCAAAAGTTACAGCTATTCATATGAAGTTGTACAAAAACGCTTTCTTTCGCCAAGACAGTGCGTTTCTCACTGTTACATGCATTTGAATGGGGAACTCGACCGAAACAAAGTATAGGTTTTCATTATGTGAATAACTTGGAAATCTTAGCTCAAACAGCTGCAAAACCTGTTTTCCCAGCACGGAGACCTTGAGTTCTATAAGATAAGGCCATAAACATGTTTGTCTGAGTCTTCTATCAAAAGTTACAGCTATTTCTATGAAGTTGTACAAAAACGCTTTCTTTCGCCAAGACAGTGCATTTCTCACTGTTACATGCATTTGAATGGGGAACTCGACCGAAACAAAGTATAGGTTTTCATTATGTGAATAACTTGGAAATCTTAGCTCAAACAGCTACAAAACCTGTTTTCCCAGCACGGGAACCTTGAGTTCTATAAGATAAAGCCATAAACATGTGTATCCGAGTCTTCTATCAAAAGTTACAGCTATTTCTATGAAGTTGTACAAAAACGCTTTCTTTCGCCAAGACAGTGCGTTTCTCACTGTTACATGCATTTGAATGGGGAACTCGACCGAAACAAAGTATAGGTTTTCATTATGTGAATAACTTGGAAATCTTAGCTCAAACAGCTGCAAAACCTGTTTTCCCAGCACGGGAACCTTGAGTTCTATAAGATAAAGCCATAAACATGTGTATCCGAGTCTTCTATCAAAAGTTACAGCTATTCATATGAAGTTGTACAAAAACGCTTTCTTTCGCCAAGACAGTGCGTTTCTCACTGTTACATGCATTTGAATGGGGAACTCGACCGAAACAAAGTATAGGTTTTCATTATGTGAATAACTTGGAAATCTTAGCTCAAACAGCTGCAAAACCTGTTTGCCCAGCACGGAGACCTTGAGTTCTATAAGATAAGGCCATAAACATGTTTGTCTGAGTCTTCTATCAAAAGTTACAGCTATTTCTATGAAGTTGTACAAAAACGCTTTCTTTCGCCAAGACAGTGCGTTTCTCACTGTTACATGCATTTGAATGGGGAACTCGACCGAAACAAAGTACAAGTTTTCATTATGTGAATAACTTGGAAATCTTAGCTCAAACAGCTGCAAAACCTGTTTTCCCAGCACGGAGACCTTGAGTTCTATAAGATAAAGCCATAAACATGTTTGTCTGAGTCTTCTATCAAAAGTTACAGCTATTTATATGAAGTTGTACAAAAACGCTTTCTTTCGCCAAGACAGTGCGTTTCTCACTGTTACATGCATTTGAATGGGGAACTCCACCGAAACAAAGTATAGGTTTTCATTATGTGAATAACTTGGAAATCTTAGCTCAAACAGCTACAAAACCTGTTTTCCCAGCACGGGAACCTTGAGTTCTATAAGATAAAGCCATAAACATGTGTATCCGAGTCTTCTATCAAAAGTTACAGCTATTTATATGAAGTTGTACAAAAACGCTTTCTTTCGCCAAGACAGTGCATTTCTCACTGTTACATGCATTTGAATGGGGAACTCGACCGAAACAAAGTATAGGTTTTCATTATGTGAATAACTTGGAAATCTTAGCTCAAACAGCTACAAAACCTGTTTTCCCAGCACGGAGACCTTGAGTTCTATAAGATAAAGCCATAAACATGTTTGTCCGAGTCTTCTATCAAAAGTTACAGCTATTTCTATGAAGTTGTACAAAAACGCTTTCTTTCGCCAATACAGTGCGTTTCTCACTGTTACATGCATTTGAATGGGGAACTCGACCGAAACAAAGTATAGGTTTTCATTATGTGAATAACTTGGAAATCTTAGCTCAAACAGCTGCAAAACCTGTTTGCCCAGCACGGGAACCTTGAGTTCTATAAGATAAAGCCATAAACATGTGTATCCGAGTCTTCTATCAAAAGTTACAGCTATTTATATGAAGTTGTACAAAAACGCTTTCTTTCGCCAAGACAGTGCGTTTCTCACTGTTACATGCATTTGAATGGGGAACTCCACCGAAACAAAGTATAGGTTTTCATTATGTGAATAACTTGGAAATCTTAGCTCAAACAGCTGCAAAACCTGTTTTCCCAGCACGGGAACCTTGAGTTCTATAAGATAAAGCCATAAACATGTGTATCCGAGTCTTCTATCAAAAGTTACAGCTATTCATATGAAGTTGTACAAAAACGCTTTCTTTCGCCAAGACAGTGCGTTTCTCACTGTTACATGCATTTGAATGGGGAACTCGACCGAAACAAAGTATAGGTTTTCATTATGTGAATAACTTGGAAATCTTAGCTCAAACAGCTGCAAAACCTGTTTTCCCAGCACGGGAACCTTGAGTTCTATAAGATAAAGCCATAAACATGTGTATCCGAGTCTTCTATCAAAAGTTACAGCTATTTCTATGAAGTTGTACAAAAACGCTTTCTTTCGCCAATACAGTGTGTTTCTCACTGTTACATGCATTTGAATGGGGAACTCCACCGAAACAAAGTATAGGTTTTCATTATGTGAATAACTTGGAAATCTTAGCTCAAACAGCTGCAAAACCTGTTTTCCCAGCACGGGAACCTTGAGTTCTATAAGATAAAGCCATAAACATGTGTATCCGAGTCTTCTATCAAAAGTTACAGCTATTTATATGAAGTTGTACAAAAACGCTTTCTTTCGCCAAGACAGTGCGTTTCTCACTGTTACATGCATTTGAATGGGGAACTCGACCGAAACAAAGTATAGGTTTTCATTATGTGAATAACTTGGAAATCTTAGCTCAAACAGCTGCAAAACCTGTTTTCCCAGCACGGGAACCTTGAGTTCTATAAGATAAAGCCATAAACATGTGTATCCGAGTCTTCTATCAAAAGTTACAGCTATTTCTATGAAGTTGTACAAAAACGCTTTCTTTCGCCAATACAGTGTGTTTCTCACTGTTACATGCATTTGAATGGGGAACTCGACCGAAACAAAGTATAGGTTTTCATTATGTGAATAACTTGGAAATCTTAGCTCAAACAGCTGCAAAACCTGTTTTCCCAGCACGGGAACCTTGAGTTCTATAAGATAAAGCCATAAACATGTGTATCCGAGTCTTCTATCAAAAGTTACAGCTATTTATATGAAGTTGTACAAAAACGCTTTCTTTCGCCAAGACAGTGCGTTTCTCACTGTTACATGCATTTGAATGGGGAACTCCACCGAAACAAAGTACAAGTTTTCATTATGTGAATAACTTGGAAATCTTAGCTCAAACAGCTGCAAAACCAGTTTTCCCAGCACGGAGACCTTGAGTTCTATAAGATAAAGCCATAAACATGTTTGTCTGAGTCTTCTATCAAAAGTTACAGCTATTTATATGAAGTTGTACAAAAACGCTTTCTTTCGCCAAGACAGTGCGTTTCTCACTGTTACATGCATTTGAATGGGGAACTCCACCGAAACAAAGTATAGGTTTTCATTATGTGAATAACTTGGAAATCTTAGCTCAAACAGCTACAAAACCTGTTTTCCCAGCACGGGAACCTTGAGTTCTATAAGATAAAGCCATAAACATGTGTATCCGAGTCTTCTATCAAAAGTTACAGCTATTTATATGAAGTTGTACAAAAACGCTTTCTTTCGCCAAGACAGTGCGTTTCTCACTGTTACATGCATTTGAATGGGGAACTCGACCGAAACAAAGTATAGGTTTTCATTATGTGAATAACTTGGAAATCTTAGCTCAAACAGCTGCATAACCTGTTTTCCCAGCACGGAGACCTTGAGTTCTATAAGATAAAGCCATAAACATGTTTGTCCGAGTCTTCTATCAAAAGTTACAGCTATTTCTATGAAGTTGTACAAAAACGCTTTCTTTCGCCAAGACAGTGCGTTTCTCACTGTTCATTTGAATGGGGAACTCGACCGAAACAAAGTATAGGTTTTCATTATGTGAATAACTTGGAAATCTTAGCTCAAACAGCTGCAAAACCTGTTTTCCCAACACGGGAACCTTGAGTTCTATAAGATAAAGCCATAAACATGTGTATCCGAGTCTTCTATCAAAAGTTACAGCTATTCATATGAAGTTGTACAAAAACGCTTTCTTTCGCCAAGACAGTGCGTTTCTCACTGTTACATGCATTTGAATGGGGAACTCCACCGAAACAAAGTACAAGTTTTCATTATGTGAATAACTTGGAAATCTTAGCTCAAACAGCTGCAAAACCTGTTTTCCCAGCACGGAGACCTTGAGTTCTATAAGATAAAGCCATAAACATGTTTGTCTGAGTCTTCTATCAAAAGTTACAGCTATTTCTATGAAGTTGTACAAAAACGCTTTCTTTCACCAAGACAGTGCGTTTCTCACTGTTACATGCATTTGAATGGGGAACTCGACCGAAACAAAGTATAGGTTTTCATTATGTGAATAACTTGGAAATCTTAGCTCAAACAGCTGCAAAACCTGTTTGCCCAGCACGGAGACCTTGAGTTCTATAAGATAAAGCCATAAACATGTTTGTCTGAGTCTTCTATCAAAAGTTACAGCTATTTCTATGAAGTTGTACAAAAACGCTTTCTTTCGCCAAGACAGTGCGTTTCTCACTGTTACATGCATTTGAATGGGGAACTCGACCGAAACAAAGTATAGGTTTTCATTATGTGAATAACTTGGAAATCTTAGCTCAAACAGCTGCAAAACCTGTTTTCCCAGCACGGGAACCTTGAGTTCTATAAGATAAAGCCATAAACATGTGTATCCGAGTCTTCTATCAAAAGTTACAGCTATTCATATGAAGTTGTACAAAAACGCTTTCTTTCGCCAAGACAGTGCGTTTCTCACTGTTACATGCATTTGAATGGGGAACTCGACCGAAACAAAGTATAGGTTTTCATTATGTGAATAACTTGGAAATCTTAGCTCAAACAGCTGCAAAACCTGTTTTCCCAGCACGGAGACCTTGAGTTCTATAATATAAGGCCATAAACATGTTTGTCTGAGTCTTCTATCAAAAGTTACAGCTATTTCTATGAAGTTGTACAAAAACGCTTTCTTTCGCCAAGACAGTGCGTTTCTCACTGTTACATGCATTTGAATGGGGAACTCGACCGAAACAAAGTATAGGTTTTCATTATGTGAATAACTTGGAAATCTTAGCTCAAACAGCTGCAAAACCTGTTTGCCCAGCACGGGAACCTTGAGTTCTATAAGATAAAGCCATAAACATGTGTATCCGAGTCTTCTATCAAAAGTTACAGCTATTTCTATGAAGTTGTACAAAAACGCTTTCTTTCGCCAAGACAGTGCGTTTCTCACTGTTACATGCATTTGAATGGGGAACTCGACCGAAACAAAGTATAGGTTTTCATTATGTGAATAACTTGGAAATCTTAGCTCAAACAGCTGCAAAACCTGTTTTCCCAGCACGGAGACCTTGAGTTCTATAAGATAAGGCCATAAACATGTTTGTCTGAGTCTTCTATCAAAAGTTACAGCTATTTCTATGAAGTTGTACAAAAACGCTTTCTTTCGCCAAGACAGTGCATTTCTCACTGTTACATGCATTTGAATGGGGAACTCGACCGAAACAAAGTATAGGTTTTCATTATGTGAATAACTTGGAAATCTTAGCTCAAACAGCTACAAAACCTGTTTTCCCAGCACGGGAACCTTGAGTTCTATAAGATAAAGCCATAAACATGTGTATCCGAGTCTTCTATCAAAAGTTACAGCTATTTCTATGAAGTTGTACAAAAACGCTTTCTTTCGCCAAGACAGTGCGTTTCTCACTGTTACATGCATTTGAATGGGGAACTCGACCGAAACAAAGTATAGGTTTTCATTATGTGAATAACTTGGAAATCTTAGCTCAAACAGCTGCAAAACCTGTTTTCCCAGCACGGAGACCTTGAGTTCTATAAGATAAGGCCATAAACATGTTTGTCTGAGTCTTCTATCAAAAGTTACAGCTATTTCTATGAAGTTGTACAAAAACGCTTTCTTTCGCCAAGACAGTGCATTTCTCACTGTTACATGCATTTGAATGGGGAACTCGACCGAAACAAAGTATAGGTTTTCATTATGTGAATAACTTGGAAATCTTAGCTCAAACAGCTGCAAAACCTGTTTTCCCAGCACGGAGACCTTGAGTTCTATAATATAAGGCCATAAACATGTTTGTCTGAGTCTTCTATCAAAAGTTACAGCTATTTCTATGAAGTTGTACAAAAACGCTTTCTTTCGCCAAGACAGTGCGTTTCTCACTGTTACATGCATTTGAATGGGGAACTCGACCGAAACAAAGTACAAGTTTTCATTATGTGAATAACTTGGAAATCTTAGCTCAAACAGCTGCAAAACCTGTTTTCCCAGCACGGAGACCTTGAGTTCTATAAGATAAAGCCATAAACATGTTTGTCTGAGTCTTCTATCAAAAGTTACAGCTATTTATATGAAGTTGTACAAAAACGCTTTCTTTCGCCAAGACAGTGCGTTTCTCACTGTTACATGCATTTGAATGGGGAACTCGACCGAAACAAAGTATAGGTTTTCATTATGTGAATAACTTGGAAATCTTAGCTCAAACAGCTGCAAAACCTGTTTGCCCAGCACGGAGACCTTGAGTTCTATAAGATAAAGCCATAAACATGTTTGTCTGAGTCTTCTATCAAAAGTTACAGCTATTTATATGAAGTTGTACAAAAACGCTTTCTTTCGCCAAGACAGTGCGTTTCTCACTGTTACATGCATTTGAATGGGGAACTCGACCGAAACAAAGTATAGGTTTTCATTATGTGAATAACTTGGAAATCTTAGCTCAAACAGCTGCAAAACCTGTTTGCCCAGCACGGAGACCTTGAGTTCTATAAGATAAAGCCATAAACATGTTTGTCTGAGTCTTCTATCAAAAGTTACAGCTATTTCTATGAAGTTGTACAAAAACGCTTTCTTTCGCCAAGACAGTGCGTTTCTCACTGTTACATGCATTTGAATGGGGAACTCGACCGAAACAAAGTATAGGTTTTCATTATGTGAATAACTTGGAAATCTTAGCTCAAACAGCTACAAAACCTGTTTTCCCAGCACGGGAACCTTGAGTTCTATAAGATAAAGCCATAAACATGTTTGTCCGAGTCTTCTATCAAAAGTTACAGCTATTTCTATGAAGTTGTACAAAAACGCTTTCTTTCGCCAATACAGTGCGTTTCTCACTGTTACATGCATTTGAATGGGGAACTCGACCGAAACAAAGTATAGGTTTTCATTATGTGAATAACTTGGAAATCTTAGCTCAAACAGCTGCAAAACCTGTTTGCCCAGCACGGGAACCTTGAGTTCTATAAGATAAAGCCATAAACATGTGTATCCGAGTCTTCTATCAAAAGTTACAGCTATTTATATGAAGTTGTACAAAAACGCTTTCTTTCGCCAAGACAGTGCGTTTCTCACTGTTCATTTGAATGGGGAACTCGACCGAAACAAAGTATAGGTTTTCATTATGTGAATAACTTGGAAATCTTAGCTCAAACAGCTGCAAAACCTGTTTTCCCAGCACGGGAACCTTGAGTTCTATAAGATAAAGCCATAAACATGTTTGTCTGAGTCTTCTATCAAAAGTTACAGCTATTTCTATGAAGTTGTACAAAAACGCTTTCTTTCGCCAAGACAGTGCGTTTCTCACTGTTACATGCATTTGAATGGGGAACTCGACCGAAACAAAGTATAGGTTTTCATTATGTGAATAACTTGGAAATCTTAGCTCAAACAGCTGCAAAACCTGTTTTCCCAGCACGGGAACCTTGAGTTCTATAAGATAAAGCCATAAACATGTGTATCCGAGTCTTCTATCAAAAGTTACAGCTATTCATATGAAGTTGTACAAAAACGCTTTCTTTCGCCAAGACAGTGCGTTTCTCACTGTTACATGCATTTGAATGGGGAACTCCACCGAAACAAAGTACAAGTTTTCATTATGTGAATAACTTGGAAATCTTAGCTCAAACAGCTGCAAAACCTGTTTTCCCAGCACGGAGACCTTGAGTTCTATAAGATAAAGCCATAAACATGTTTGTCTGAGTCTTCTATCAAAAGTTACAGCTATTTCTATGAAGTTGTACAAAAACGCTTTCTTTCGCCAAGACAGTGCGTTTCTCACTGTTACATGCATTTGAATGGGGAACTCGACCGAAACAAAGTATAGGTTTTCATTATGTGAATAACTTGGAAATCTTAGCTCAAACAGCTGCAAAACCTGTTTGCCCAGCACGGAGACCTTGAGTTCTATAAGATAAAGCCATAAACATGTTTGTCTGAGTCTTCTATCAAAAGTTACAGCTATTTCTATGAAGTTGTACAAAAACGCTTTCTTTCGCCAAGACAGTGCGTTTCTCACTGTTACATGCATTTGAATGGGGAACTCGACCGAAACAAAGTATAGGTTTTCATTATGTGAATAACTTGGAAATCTTAGCTCAAACAGCTGCAAAACCTGTTTTCCCAGCACGGGAACCTTGAGTTCTATAAGATAAAGCCATAAACATGTGTATCCGAGTCTTCTATCAAAAGTTACAGCTATTCATATGAAGTTGTACAAAAACGCTTTCTTTCGCCAAGACAGTGCGTTTCTCACTGTTACATGCATTTGAATGGGGAACTCGACCGAAACAAAGTATAGGTTTTCATTATGTGAATAACTTGGAAATCTTAGCTCAAACAGCTGCAAAACCTGTTTTCCCAGCACGGAGACCTTGAGTTCTATAATATAAGGCCATAAACATGTTTGTCTGAGTCTTCTATCAAAAGTTACAGCTATTTCTATGAAGTTGTACAAAAACGCTTTCTTTCGCCAAGACAGTGCGTTTCTCACTGTTACATGCATTTGAATGGGGAACTCGACCGAAACAAAGTATAGGTTTTCATTATGTGAATAACTTGGAAATCTTAGCTCAAACAGCTGCAAAACCTGTTTGCCCAGCACGGGAACCTTGAGTTCTATAAGATAAAGCCATAAACATGTGTATCCGAGTCTTCTATCAAAAGTTACAGCTATTTCTATGAAGTTGTACAAAAACGCTTTCTTTCGCCAAGACAGTGCGTTTCTCACTGTTACATGCATTTGAATGGGGAACTCGACCGAAACAAAGTATAGGTTTTCATTATGTGAATAACTTGGAAATCTTAGCTCAAACAGCTGCAAAACCTGTTTTCCCAGCACGGAGACCTTGAGTTCTATAAGATAAGGCCATAAACATGTTTGTCTGAGTCTTCTATCAAAAGTTACAGCTATTTCTATGAAGTTGTACAAAAACGCTTTCTTTCGCCAAGACAGTGCATTTCTCACTGTTACATGCATTTGAATGGGGAACTCGACCGAAACAAAGTATAGGTTTTCATTATGTGAATAACTTGGAAATCTTAGCTCAAACAGCTACAAAACCTGTTTTCCCAGCACGGGAACCTTGAGTTCTATAAGATAAAGCCATAAACATGTGTATCCGAGTCTTCTATCAAAAGTTACAGCTATTTCTATGAAGTTGTACAAAAACGCTTTCTTTCGCCAAGACAGTGCGTTTCTCACTGTTACATGCATTTGAATGGGGAACTCGACCGAAACAAAGTATAGGTTTTCATTATGTGAATAACTTGGAAATCTTAGCTCAAACAGCTGCAAAACCTGTTTTCCCAGCACGGAGACCTTGAGTTCTATAAGATAAGGCCATAAACATGTTTGTCTGAGTCTTCTATCAAAAGTTACAGCTATTTCTATGAAGTTGTACAAAAACGCTTTCTTTCGCCAAGACAGTGCATTTCTCACTGTTACATGCATTTGAATGGGGAACTCGACCGAAACAAAGTATAGGTTTTCATTATGTGAATAACTTGGAAATCTTAGCTCAAACAGCTACAAAACCTGTTTTCCCAGCACGGGAACCTTGAGTTCTATAAGATAAAGCCATAAACATGTGTATCCGAGTCTTCTATCAAAAGTTACAGCTATTTCTATGAAGTTGTACAAAAACGCTTTCTTTCGCCAAGACAGTGCGTTTCTCACTGTTACATGCATTTGAATGGGGAACTCGACCGAAACAAAGTATAGGTTTTCATTATGTGAATAACTTGGAAATCTTAGCTCAAACAGCTGCAAAACCTGTTTGCCCAGCACGGGAACCTTGAGTTCTATAAGATAAAGCCATAAACATGTGTATCCGAGTCTTCTATCAAAAGTTACAGCTATTCATATGAAGTTGTACAAAAACGCTTTCTTTCGCCAAGACAGTGCGTTTCTCACTGTTACATGCATTTGAATGGGGAACTCCACCGAAACAAAGTATAGGTTTTCATTATGTGAATAACTTGGAAATCTTAGCTCAAACAGCTGCAAAACCAGTTTACCCAGCACGGAGACCTTGAGTTCTATAATATAAGGCCATAAACATGTTTGTCTGAGTCTTCTATCAAAAGTTACAGCTATTTCTATGAAGTTGTACAAAAACGCTTTCTTTCGCCAAGACAGTGCGTTTCTCACTGTTACATGCATTTGAATGGGGAACTCGACCGAAACAAAGTACAAGTTTTCATTATGTGAATAACTTGGAAATCTTAGCTCAAACAGCTGCAAAACCTGTTTTCCCAGCACGGAGACCTTGAGTTCTATAAGATAAAGCCATAAACATGTTTGTCTGAGTCTTCTATCAAAAGTTACAGCTATTTATATGAAGTTGTACAAAAACGCTTTCTTTCGCCAAGACAGTGCGTTTCTCACTGTTACATGCATTTGAATGGGGAACTCGACCGAAACAAAGTATAGGTTTTCATTATGTGAATAACTTGGAAATCTTAGCTCAAACAGCTGCAAAACCTGTTTGCCCAGCACGGAGACCTTGAGTTCTATAAGATAAAGCCATAAACATGTTTGTCTGAGTCTTCTATCAAAAGTTACAGCTATTTATATGAAGTTGTACAAAAACGCTTTCTTTCGCCAAGACAGTGCGTTTCTCACTGTTACATGCATTTGAATGGGGAACTCGACCGAAACAAAGTATAGGTTTTCATTATGTGAATAACTTGGAAATCTTAGCTCAAACAGCTGCAAAACCTGTTTGCCCAGCACGGAGACCTTGAGTTCTATAAGATAAAGCCATAAACATGTTTGTCTGAGTCTTCTATCAAAAGTTACAGCTATTTCTATGAAGTTGTACAAAAACGCTTTCTTTCGCCAAGACAGTGCGTTTCTCACTGTTACATGCATTTGAATGGGGAACTCGACCGAAACAAAGTATAGGTTTTCATTATGTGAATAACTTGGAAATCTTAGCTCAAACAGCTACAAAACCTGTTTTCCCAGCACGGGAACCTTGAGTTCTATAAGATAAAGCCATAAACATGTTTGTCCGAGTCTTCTATCAAAAGTTACAGCTATTTCTATGAAGTTGTACAAAAACGCTTTCTTTCGCCAATACAGTGCGTTTCTCACTGTTACATGCATTTGAATGGGGAACTCGACCGAAACAAAGTATAGGTTTTCATTATGTGAATAACTTGGAAATCTTAGCTCAAACAGCTGCAAAACCTGTTTGCCCAGCACGGGAACCTTGAGTTCTATAAGATAAAGCCATAAACATGTGTATCCGAGTCTTCTATCAAAAGTTACAGCTATTTATATGAAGTTGTACAAAAACGCTTTCTTTCGCCAAGACAGTGCGTTTCTCACTGTTCATTTGAATGGGGAACTCGACCGAAACAAAGTATAGGTTTTCATTATGTGAATAACTTGGAAATCTTAGCTCAAACAGCTGCAAAACCTGTTTTCCCAGCACGGGAACCTTGAGTTCTATAAGATAAAGCCATAAACATGTTTGTCTGAGTCTTCTATCAAAAGTTACAGCTATTTCTATGAAGTTGTACAAAAACGCTTTCTTTCGCCAAGACAGTGCGTTTCTCACTGTTACATGCATTTGAATGGGGAACTCGACCGAAACAAAGTATAGGTTTTCATTATGTGAATAACTTGGAAATCTTAGCTCAAACAGCTGCAAAACCTGTTTTCCCAGCACGGGAACCTTGAGTTCTATAAGATAAAGCCATAAACATGTGTATCCGAGTCTTCTATCAAAAGTTACAGCTATTCATATGAAGTTGTACAAAAACGCTTTCTTTCGCCAAGACAGTGCGTTTCTCACTGTTACATGCATTTGAATGGGGAACTCGACCGAAACAAAGTATAGGTTTTCATTATGTGAATAACTTGGAAATCTTAGCTCAAACAGCTGCAAAACCTGTTTTCCCAGCACGGAGACCTTGAGTTCTATAAGATAAGGCCATAAACATGTTTGTCTGAGTCTTCTATCAAAAGTTACAGCTATTTCTATGAAGTTGTACAAAAACGCTTTCTTTCGCCAAGACAGTGCATTTCTCACTGTTACATGCATTTGAATGGGGAACTCGACCGAAACAAAGTATAGGTTTTCATTATGTGAATAACTTGGAAATCTTAGCTCAAACAGCTACAAAACCTGTTTTCCCAGCACGGGAACCTTGAGTTCTATAAGATAAAGCCATAAACATGTGTATCCGAGTCTTCTATCAAAAGTTACAGCTATTTCTATGAAGTTGTACAAAAACGCTTTCTTTCGCCAAGACAGTGCGTTTCTCACTGTTACATGCATTTGAATGGGGAACTCGACCGAAACAAAGTATAGGTTTTCATTATGTGAATAACTTGGAAATCTTAGCTCAAACAGCTGCAAAACCTGTTTGCCCAGCACGGGAACCTTGAGTTCTATAAGATAAAGCCATAAACATGTGTATCCGAGTCTTCTATCAAAAGTTACAGCTATTCATATGAAGTTGTACAAAAACGCTTTCTTTCGCCAAGACAGTGCGTTTCTCACTGTTACATGCATTTGAATGGGGAACTCCACCGAAACAAAGTATAGGTTTTCATTATGTGAATAACTTGGAAATCTTAGCTCAAACAGCTGCAAAACCAGTTTACCCAGCACGGAGACCTTGAGTTCTATAATATAAGGCCATAAACATGTTTGTCTGAGTCTTCTATCAAAAGTTACAGCTATTTCTATGAAGTTGTACAAAAACGCTTTCTTTCGCCAAGACAGTGCGTTTCTCACTGTTACATGCATTTGAATGGGGAACTCGACCGAAACAAAGTACAAGTTTTCATTATGTGAATAACTTGGAAATCTTAGCTCAAACAGCTGCAAAACCTGTTTTCCCAGCACGGAGACCTTGAGTTCTATAAGATAAAGCCATAAACATGTTTGTCTGAGTCTTCTATCAAAAGTTACAGCTATTTATATGAAGTTGTACAAAAACGCTTTCTTTCGCCAAGACAGTGCGTTTCTCACTGTTACATGCATTTGAATGGGGAACTCGACCGAAACAAAGTATAGGTTTTCATTATGTGAATAACTTGGAAATCTTAGCTCAAACAGCTGCAAAACCTGTTTGCCCAGCACGGAGACCTTGAGTTCTATAAGATAAAGCCATAAACATGTTTGTCTGAGTCTTCTATCAAAAGTTACAGCTATTTATATGAAGTTGTACAAAAACGCTTTCTTTCGCCAAGACAGTGCGTTTCTCACTGTTACATGCATTTGAATGGGGAACTCGACCGAAACAAAGTATAGGTTTTCATTATGTGAATAACTTGGAAATCTTAGCTCAAACAGCTGCAAAACCTGTTTGCCCAGCACGGAGACCTTGAGTTCTATAAGATAAAGCCATAAACATGTTTGTCTGAGTCTTCTATCAAAAGTTACAGCTATTTCTATGAAGTTGTACAAAAACGCTTTCTTTCGCCAAGACAGTGCGTTTCTCACTGTTACATGCATTTGAATGGGGAACTCGACCGAAACAAAGTATAGGTTTTCATTATGTGAATAACTTGGAAATCTTAGCTCAAACAGCTACAAAACCTGTTTTCCCAGCACGGGAACCTTGAGTTCTATAAGATAAAGCCATAAACATGTTTGTCCGAGTCTTCTATCAAAAGTTACAGCTATTTCTATGAAGTTGTACAAAAACGCTTTCTTTCGCCAATACAGTGCGTTTCTCACTGTTACATGCATTTGAATGGGGAACTCGACCGAAACAAAGTATAGGTTTTCATTATGTGAATAACTTGGAAATCTTAGCTCAAACAGCTGCAAAACCTGTTTGCCCAGCACGGGAACCTTGAGTTCTATAAGATAAAGCCATAAACATGTGTATCCGAGTCTTCTATCAAAAGTTACAGCTATTTATATGAAGTTGTACAAAAACGCTTTCTTTCGCCAAGACAGTGCGTTTCTCACTGTTCATTTGAATGGGGAACTCGACCGAAACAAAGTATAGGTTTTCATTATGTGAATAACTTGGAAATCTTAGCTCAAACAGCTGCAAAACCTGTTTTCCCAGCACGGGAACCTTGAGTTCTATAAGATAAAGCCATAAACATGTTTGTCTGAGTCTTCTATCAAAAGTTACAGCTATTTCTATGAAGTTGTACAAAAACGCTTTCTTTCGCCAAGACAGTGCGTTTCTCACTGTTACATGCATTTGAATGGGGAACTCGACCGAAACAAAGTATAGGTTTTCATTATGTGAATAACTTGGAAATCTTAGCTCAAACAGCTGCAAAACCTGTTTTCCCAGCACGGGAACCTTGAGTTCTATAAGATAAAGCCATAAACATGTGTATCCGAGTCTTCTATCAAAAGTTACAGCTATTCATATGAAGTTGTACAAAAACGCTTTCTTTCGCCAAGACAGTGCGTTTCTCACTGTTACATGCATTTGAATGGGGAACTCCACCGAAACAAAGTACAAGTTTTCATTATGTGAATAACTTGGAAATCTTAGCTCAAACAGCTGCAAAACCTGTTTTCCCAGCACGGAGACCTTGAGTTCTATAAGATAAAGCCATAAACATGTTTGTCTGAGTCTTCTATCAAAAGTTACAGCTATTTCTATGAAGTTGTACAAAAACGCTTTCTTTCGCCAAGACAGTGCGTTTCTCACTGTTACATGCATTTGAATGGGGAACTCGACCGAAACAAAGTATAGGTTTTCATTATGTGAATAACTTGGAAATCTTAGCTCAAACAGCTGCAAAACCTGTTTGCCCAGCACGGAGACCTTGAGTTCTATAAGATAAAGCCATAAACATGTTTGTCTGAGTCTTCTATCAAAAGTTACAGCTATTTCTATGAAGTTGTACAAAAACGCTTTCTTTCGCCAAGACAGTGCGTTTCTCACTGTTACATGCATTTGAATGGGGAACTCGACCGAAACAAAGTATAGGTTTTCATTATGTGAATAACTTGGAAATCTTAGCTCAAACAGCTGCAAAACCTGTTTGCCCAGCACGGAGACCTTGAGTTCTATAAGATAAAGCCATAAACATGTTTGTCTGAGTCTTCTATCAAAAGTTACAGCTATTTCTATGAAGTTGTACAAAAACGCTTTCTTTCGCCAAGACAGTGCGTTTCTCACTGTTACATGCATTTGAATGGGGAACTCGACCGAAACAAAGTATAGGTTTTCATTATGTGAATAACTTGGAAATCTTAGCTCAAACAGCTGCAAAACCTGTTTTCCCAGCACGGGAACCTTGAGTTCTATAAGATAAAGCCATAAACATGTGTATCCGAGTCTTCTATCAAAAGTTACAGCTATTCATATGAAGTTGTACAAAAACGCTTTCTTTCGCCAAGACAGTGCGTTTCTCACTGTTACATGCATTTGAATGGGGAACTCGACCGAAACAAAGTATAGGTTTTCATTATGTGAATAACTTGGAAATCTTAGCTCAAACAGCTGCAAAACCTGTTTTCCCAGCACGGAGACCTTGAGTTCTATAATATAAGGCCATAAACATGTTTGTCTGAGTCTTCTATCAAAAGTTACAGCTATTTCTATGAAGTTGTACAAAAACGCTTTCTTTCGCCAAGACAGTGCGTTTCTCACTGTTACATGCATTTGAATGGGGAACTCGACCGAAACAAAGTATAGGTTTTCATTATGTGAATAACTTGGAAATCTTAGCTCAAACAGCTACAAAACCTGTTTTCCCAGCACGGGAACCTTGAGTTCTATAAGATAAGGCCATAAACATGTTTGTCTGAGTCTTCTATCAAAAGTTACAGCTATTTCTATGAAGTTGTACAAAAACGCTTTCTTTCGCCAAGACAGTGCGTTTCTCACTGTTACATGCATTTGAATGGGGAACTCGACCGAAACAAAGTATAGGTTTTCATTATGTGAATAACTTGGAAATCTTAGCTCAAACAGCTGCAAAACCTGTTTTCCCAGCACGGGAACCTTGAGTTCTATAAGATAAAGCCATAAACATGTGTATCCGAGTCTTCTATCAAAAGTTACAGCTATTCATATGAAGTTGTACAAAAACGCTTTCTTTCGCCAAGACAGTGCGTTTCTCACTGTTACATGCATTTGAATGGGGAACTCGACCGAAACAAAGTATAGGTTTTCATTATGTGAATAACTTGGAAATCGTAGCTCAAACAGCTGCAAAACCTGTTTGCCCAGCACGGGAACCTTGAGTTCTATAAGATAAAGCCATAAACATGTGTATCCGAGTCTTCTATCAAAAGTTACAGCTATTTCTATGAAGTTGTACAAAAACGCTTTCTTTCGCCAAGACAGTGCGTTTCTCACTGTTACATGCATTTGAATGGGGAACTCGACCGAAACAAAGTATAGGTTTTCATTATGTGAATAACTTGGAAATCTTAGCTCAAACAGCTGCAAAACCTGTTTGCCCAGCACGGAGACCTTGAGTTCTATAAGATAAGGCCATAAACATGTTTGTCTGAGTCTTCTATCAAAAGTTACAGCTATTTCTATGAAGTTGTACAAAAACGCTTTCTTTCGCCAAGACAGTGCGTTTCTCACTGTTACATGCATTTGAATGGGGAACTCGACCGAAACAAAGTATAGGTTTTCATTATGTGAATAACTTGGAAATCTTAGCTCAAACAGCTGCAAAACCTGTTTGCCCAGCACGGGAACCTTGAGTTCTATAAGATAAAGCCATAAACATGTGTATCCGAGTCTTCTATCAAAAGTTACAGCTATTCATATGAAGTTGTACAAAAACGCTTTCTTTCGCCAAGACAGTGCGTTTCTCACTGTTACATGCATTTGAATGGGGAACTCGACCGAAACAAAGTATAGGTTTTCATTATGTGAATAACTTGGAAATCTTAGCTCAAACAGCTGCAAAACCAGTTTACCCAGCACGGAGACCTTGAGTTCTATAATATAAGGCCATAAACATGTTTGTCTGAGTCTTCTATCAAAAGTTACAGCTATTTCTATGAAGTTGTACAAAAACGCTTTCTTTCGCCAAGACAGTGCGTTTCTCACTGTTACATGCATTTGAATGGGGAACTCGACCGAAACAAAGTACAAGTTTTCATTATGTGAATAACTTGGAAATCTTAGCTCAAACAGCTGCAAAACCTGTTTTCCCAGCACGGAGACCTTGAGTTCTATAAGATAAAGCCATAAACATGTTTGTCTGAGTCTTCTATCAAAAGTTACAGCTATTTCTATGAAGTTGTACAAAAACGCTTTCTTTCGCCAAGACAGTGCGTTTCTCACTGTTACATGCATTTGAATGGGGAACTCGACCGAAACAAAGTATAGGTTTTCATTATGTGAATAACTTGGAAATCTTAGCTCAAACAGCTGCAAAACCTGTTTTCCCAGCACGGAGACCTTGAGTTCTATAAGATAAAGCCATAAACATGTTTGTCTGAGTCTTCTATCAAAAGTTACAGCTATTTCTATGAAGTTGTACAAAAACGCTTTCTTTCGCCAAGACAGTGCGTTTCTCACTGTTACATGCATTTGAATGGGGAACTCGACCGAAACAAAGTATAGGTTTTCATTATGTGAATAACTTGGAAATCTTAGCTCAAACAGCTGCAAAACCTGTTTTCCCAGCACGGGAACCTTGAGTTCTATAAGATAAAGCCATAAACATGTGTATCCGAGTCTTCTATCAAAAGTTACAGCTATTTATATGAAGTTGTACAAAAACGCTTTCTTTCGCCAAGACAGTGCGTTTCTCACTGTTACATGCATTTGAATGGGGAACTCCACCGAAACAAAGTACAAGTTTTCATTATGTGAATAACTTGGAAATCTTAGCTCAAACAGCTGCAAAACCAGTTTTCCCAGCACGGAGACCTTGAGTTCTATAAGATAAAGCCATAAACATGTTTGTCTGAGTCTTCTATCAAAAGTTACAGCTATTTATATGAAGTTGTACAAAAACGCTTTCTTTCGCCAAGACAGTGCGTTTCTCACTGTTACATGCATTTGAATGGGGAACTCCACCGAAACAAAGTATAGGTTTTCATTATGTGAATAACTTGGAAATCTTAGCTCAAACAGCTACAAAACCTGTTTTCCCAGCACGGGAACCTTGAGTTCTATAAGATAAAGCCATAAACATGTGTATCCGAGTCTTCTATCAAAAGTTACAGCTATTTATATGAAGTTGTACAAAAACGCTTTCTTTCGCCAAGACAGTGCATTTCTCACTGTTACATGCATTTGAATGGGGAACTCGACCGAAACAAAGTATAGGTTTTCATTATGTGAATAACTTGGAAATCTTAGCTCAAACAGCTACAAAACCTGTTTTCCCAGCACGGAGACCTTGAGTTCTATAAGATAAAGCCATAAACATGTTTGTCCGAGTCTTCTATCAAAAGTTACAGCTATTTCTATGAAGTTGTACAAAAACGCTTTCTTTCGCCAATACAGTGCGTTTCTCACTGTTACATGCATTTGAATGGGGAACTCGACCGAAACAAAGTATAGGTTTTCATTATGTGAATAACTTGGAAATCTTAGCTCAAACAGCTGCAAAACCTGTTTGCCCAGCACGGGAACCTTGAGTTCTATAAGATAAAGCCATAAACATGTGTATCCGAGTCTTCTATCAAAAGTTACAGCTATTTATATGAAGTTGTACAAAAACGCTTTCTTTCGCCAAGACAGTGCGTTTCTCACTGTTCATTTGAATGGGGAACTCGACCGAAACAAAGTATAGGTTTTCATTATGTGAATAACTTGGAAATCTTAGCTCAAACAGCTACAAAACCTGTTTTCCCAGCACGGGAACCTTGAGTTCTATAAGATAAAGCCATAAACATGTTTGTCTGAGTCTTCTATCAAAAGTTACAGCTATTTCTATGAAGTTGTACAAAAACGCTTTCTTTCGCCAAGACAGTGCGTTTCTCACTGTTACATGCATTTGAATGGGGAACTCGACCGAAACAAAGTATAGGTTTTCATTATGTGAATAACTTGGAAATCTTAGCTCAAACAGCTGCAAAACCTGTTTGCCCAGCACGGGAACCTTGAGTTCTATAAGATAAAGCCATAAACATGTGTATCCGAGTCTTCTATCAAAAGTTACAGCTATTCATATGAAGTTGTACAAAAACGCTTTCTTTCGCCAAGACAGTGCGTTTCTCACTGTTACATGCATTTGAATGGGGAACTCGACCGAAACAAAGTATAGGTTTTCATTATGTGAATAACTTGGAAATCTTAGCTCAAACAGCTGCAAAACCAGTTTACCCAGCACAGAGACCTTGAGTTCTATAATATAAGGCCATAAACATGTTTGTCTGAGTCTTCTATCAAAAGTTACAGCTATTTCTATGAAGTTGTACAAAAACGCTTTCTTTCGCCAAGACAGTGCGTTTCTCACTGTTACATGCATTTGAATGGGGAACTCGACCGAAACAAAGTACAAGTTTTCATTATGTGAATAACTTGGAAATCTTAGCTCAAACAGCTGCAAAACCTGTTTTCCCAGCACGGAGACCTTGAGTTCTATAAGATAAAGCCATAAACATGTTTGTCTGAGTCTTCTATCAAAAGTTACAGCTATTTATATGAAGTTGTACAAAAACGCTTTCTTTCGCCAAGACAGTGCGTTTCTCACTGTTACATGCATTTGAATGGGGAACTCCACCGAAACAAAGTATAGGTTTTCATTATGTGAATAACTTGGAAATCTTAGCTCAAACAGCTACAAAACCTGTTTTCCCAGCACGGGAACCTTGAGTTCTATAAGATAAAGCCATAAACATGTGTATCCGAGTCTTCTATCAAAAGTTACAGCTATTTATATGAAGTTGTACAAAAACGCTTTCTTTCGCCAAGACAGTGCATTTCTCACTGTTACATGCATTTGAATGGGGAACTCGACCGAAACAAAGTATAGGTTTTCATTATGTGAATAACTTGGAAATCTTAGCTCAAACAGCTACAAAACCTGTTTTCCCAGCACGGAGACCTTGAGTTCTATAAGATAAAGCCATAAACATGTTTGTCCGAGTCTTCTATCAAAAGTTACAGCTATTTCTATGAAGTTGTACAAAAACGCTTTCTTTCGCCAATACAGTGCGTTTCTCACTGTTACATGCATTTGAATGGGGAACTCGACCGAAACAAAGTATAGGTTTTCATTATGTGAATAACTTGGAAATCTTAGCTCAAACAGCTGCAAAACCTGTTTGCCCAGCACGGGAACCTTGAGTTCTATAAGATAAAGCCATAAACATGTGTATCCGAGTCTTCTATCAAAAGTTACAGCTATTTATATGAAGTTGTACAAAAACGCTTTCTTTCGCCAAGACAGTGCGTTTCTCACTGTTCATTTGAATGGGGAACTCGACCGAAACAAAGTATAGGTTTTCATTATGTGAATAACTTGGAAATCTTAGCTCAAACAGCTGCAAAACCTGTTTTCCCAGCACGGGAACCTTGAGTTCTATAAGATAAAGCCATAAACATGTTTGTCTGAGTCTTCTATCAAAAGTTACAGCTATTTCTATGAAGTTGTACAAAAACGCTTTCTTTCGCCAAGACAGTGCGTTTCTCACTGTTACATGCATTTGAATGGGGAACTCGACCGAAACAAAGTATAGGTTTTCATTATGTGAATAACTTGGAAATCTTAGCTCAAACAGCTGCAAAACCTGTTTTCCCAGCACGGGAACCTTGAGTTCTATAAGATAAAGCCATAAACATGTGTATCCGAGTCTTCTATCAAAAGTTACAGCTATTCATATGAAGTTGTACAAAAACGCTTTCTTTCGCCAAGACAGTGCGTTTCTCACTGTTACATGCATTTGAATGGGGAACTCCACCGAAACAAAGTACAAGTTTTCATTATGTGAATAACTTGGAAATCTTAGCTCAAACAGCTGCAAAACCTGTTTTCCCAGCACGGAGACCTTGAGTTCTATAAGATAAAGCCATAAACATGTTTGTCTGAGTCTTCTATCAAAAGTTACAGCTATTTCTATGAAGTTGTACAAAAACGCTTTCTTTCGCCAAGACAGTGCGTTTCTCACTGTTACATGCATTTGAATGGGGAACTCGACCGAAACAAAGTATAGGTTTTCATTATGTGAATAACTTGGAAATCTTAGCTCAAACAGCTGCAAAACCTGTTTTCCCAGCACGGAGACCTTGAGTTCTATAAGATAAAGCCATAAACATGTTTGTCTGAGTCTTCTATCAAAAGTTACAGCTATTTCTATGAAGTTGTACAAAAACGCTTTCTTTCGCCAAGACAGTGCGTTTCTCACTGTTACATGCATTTGAATGGGGAACTCGACCGAAACAAAGTATAGGTTTTCATTATGTGAATAACTTGGAAATCTTAGCTCAAACAGCTGCAAAACCTGTTTGCCCAGCACGGAGACCTTGAGTTCTATAAGATAAAGCCATAAACATGTTTGTCTGAGTCTTCTATCAAAAGTTACAGCTATTTCTATGAAGTTGTACAAAAACGCTTTCTTTCGCCAAGACAGTGCGTTTCTCACTGTTACATGCATTTGAATGGGGAACTCGACCGAAACAAAGTATAGGTTTTCATTATGTGAATAACTTGGAAATCTTAGCTCAAACAGCTGCAAAACCTGTTTGCCCAGCACGGAGACCTTGAGTTCTATAAGATAAAGCCATAAACATGTTTGTCTGAGTCTTCTATCAAAAGTTACAGCTATTTCTATGAAGTTGTACAAAAACGCTTTCTTTCGCCAAGACAGTGCGTTTCTCACTGTTACATGCATTTGAATGGGGAACTCGACCGAAACAAAGTATAGGTTTTCATTATGTGAATAACTTGGAAATCTTAGCTCAAACAGCTGCAAAACCTGTTTTCCCAGCACGGGAACCTTGAGTTCTATAAGATAAAGCCATAAACATGTGTATCCGAGTCTTCTATCAAAAGTTACAGCTATTCATATGAAGTTGTACAAAAACGCTTTCTTTCGCCAAGACAGTGCGTTTCTCACTGTTACATGCATTTGAATGGGGAACTCGACCGAAACAAAGTATAGGTTTTCATTATGTGAATAACTTGGAAATCTTAGCTCAAACAGCTGCAAAACCTGTTTTCCCAGCACGGAGACCTTGAGTTCTATAATATAAGGCCATAAACATGTTTGTCTGAGTCTTCTATCAAAAGTTACAGCTATTTCTATGAAGTTGTACAAAAACGCTTTCTTTCGCCAAGACAGTGCGTTTCTCACTGTTACATGCATTTGAATGGGGAACTCGACCGAAACAAAGTATAGGTTTTCATTATGTGAATAACTTGGAAATCTTAGCTCAAACAGCTGCAAAACCTGTTTGCCCAGCACGGGAACCTTGAGTTCTATAAGATAAAGCCATAAACATGTGTATCCGAGTCTTCTATCAAAAGTTACAGCTATTTCTATGAAGTTGTACAAAAACGCTTTCTTTCGCCAAGACAGTGCGTTTCTCACTGTTACATGCATTTGAATGGGGAACTCGACCGAAACAAAGTATAGGTTTTCATTATGTGAATAACTTGGAAATCTTAGCTCAAACAGCTGCAAAACCTGTTTTCCCAGCACGGAGACCTTGAGTTCTATAAGATAAGGCCATAAACATGTTTGTCTGAGTCTTCTATCAAAAGTTACAGCTATTTCTATGAAGTTGTACAAAAACGCTTTCTTTCGCCAAGACAGTGCATTTCTCACTGTTACATGCATTTGAATGGGGAACTCGACCGAAACAAAGTATAGGTTTTCATTATGTGAATAACTTGGAAATCTTAGCTCAAACAGCTACAAAACCTGTTTTCCCAGCACGGGAACCTTGAGTTCTATAAGATAAGGCCATAAACATGTTTGTCTGAGTCTTCTATCAAAAGTTACAGCTATTTCTATGAAGTTGTACAAAAACGCTTTCTTTCGCCAAGACAGTGCGTTTCTCACTGTTACATGCATTTGAATGGGGAACTCGACCGAAACAAAGTATAGGTTTTCATTATGTGAATAACTTGGAAATCTTAGCTCAAACAGCTGCAAAACCTGTTTTCCCAGCACGGGAACCTTGAGTTCTATAAGATAAAGCCATAAACATGTGTATCCGAGTCTTCTATCAAAAGTTACAGCTATTCATATGAAGTTGTACAAAAACGCTTTCTTTCGCCAAGACAGTGCGTTTCTCACTGTTACATGCATTTGAATGGGGAACTCGACCGAAACAAAGTATAGGTTTTCATTATGTGAATAACTTGGAAATCGTAGCTCAAACAGCTGCAAAACCTGTTTGCCCAGCACGGGAACCTTGAGTTCTATAAGATAAAGCCATAAACATGTGTATCCGAGTCTTCTATCAAAAGTTACAGCTATTTCTATGAAGTTGTACAAAAACGCTTTCTTTCGCCAAGACAGTGCGTTTCTCACTGTTACATGCATTTGAATGGGGAACTCGACCGAAACAAAGTATAGGTTTTCATTATGTGAATAACTTGGAAATCTTAGCTCAAACAGCTGCAAAACCTGTTTGCCCAGCACGGAGACCTTGAGTTCTATAAGATAAGGCCATAAACATGTTTGTCTGAGTCTTCTATCAAAAGTTACAGCTATTTCTATGAAGTTGTACAAAAACGCTTTCTTTCGCCAAGACAGTGCGTTTCTCACTGTTACATGCATTTGAATGGGGAACTCGACCGAAACAAAGTATAGGTTTTCATTATGTGAATAACTTGGAAATCTTAGCTCAAACAGCTGCAAAACCTGTTTGCCCAGCACGGGAACCTTGAGTTCTATAAGATAAAGCCATAAACATGTGTATCCGAGTCTTCTATCAAAAGTTACAGCTATTCATATGAAGTTGTACAAAAACGCTTTCTTTCGCCAAGACAGTGCGTTTCTCACTGTTACATGCATTTGAATGGGGAACTCGACCGAAACAAAGTATAGGTTTTCATTATGTGAATAACTTGGAAATCTTAGCTCAAACAGCTGCAAAACCAGTTTACCCAGCACGGAGACCTTGAGTTCTATAATATAAGGCCATAAACATGTTTGTCTGAGTCTTCTATCAAAAGTTACAGCTATTTCTATGAAGTTGTACAAAAACGCTTTCTTTCGCCAAGACAGTGCGTTTCTCACTGTTACATGCATTTGAATGGGGAACTCGACCGAAACAAAGTACAAGTTTTCATTATGTGAATAACTTGGAAATCTTAGCTCAAACAGCTGCAAAACCTGTTTTCCCAGCACGGAGACCTTGAGTTCTATAAGATAAAGCCATAAACATGTTTGTCTGAGTCTTCTATCAAAAGTTACAGCTATTTCTATGAAGTTGTACAAAAACGCTTTCTTTCGCCAAGACAGTGCGTTTCTCACTGTTACATGCATTTGAATGGGGAACTCGACCGAAACAAAGTATAGGTTTTCATTATGTGAATAACTTGGAAATCTTAGCTCAAACAGCTGCAAAACCTGTTTTCCCAGCACGGAGACCTTGAGTTCTATAAGATAAAGCCATAAACATGTTTGTCTGAGTCTTCTATCAAAAGTTACAGCTATTTCTATGAAGTTGTACAAAAACGCTTTCTTTCGCCAAGACAGTGCGTTTCTCACTGTTACATGCATTTGAATGGGGAACTCGACCGAAACAAAGTATAGGTTTTCATTATGTGAATAACTTGGAAATCTTAGCTCAAACAGCTGCAAAACCTGTTTTCCCAGCACGGGAACCTTGAGTTCTATAAGATAAAGCCATAAACATGTGTATCCGAGTCTTCTATCAAAAGTTACAGCTATTTATATGAAGTTGTACAAAAACGCTTTCTTTCGCCAAGACAGTGCGTTTCTCACTGTTACATGCATTTGAATGGGGAACTCCACCGAAACAAAGTACAAGTTTTCATTATGTGAATAACTTGGAAATCTTAGCTCAAACAGCTGCAAAACCAGTTTTCCCAGCACGGAGACCTTGAGTTCTATAAGATAAAGCCATAAACATGTTTGTCTGAGTCTTCTATCAAAAGTTACAGCTATTTATATGAAGTTGTACAAAAACGCTTTCTTTCGCCAAGACAGTGCGTTTCTCACTGTTACATGCATTTGAATGGGGAACTCCACCGAAACAAAGTATAGGTTTTCATTATGTGAATAACTTGGAAATCTTAGCTCAAACAGCTACAAAACCTGTTTTCCCAGCACGGGAACCTTGAGTTCTATAAGATAAAGCCATAAACATGTGTATCCGAGTCTTCTATCAAAAGTTACAGCTATTTATATGAAGTTGTACAAAAACGCTTTCTTTCGCCAAGACAGTGCATTTCTCACTGTTACATGCATTTGAATGGGGAACTCGACCGAAACAAAGTATAGGTTTTCATTATGTGAATAACTTGGAAATCTTAGCTCAAACAGCTACAAAACCTGTTTTCCCAGCACGGAGACCTTGAGTTCTATAAGATAAAGCCATAAACATGTTTGTCCGAGTCTTCTATCAAAAGTTACAGCTATTTCTATGAAGTTGTACAAAAACGCTTTCTTTCGCCAATACAGTGCGTTTCTCACTGTTACATGCATTTGAATGGGGAACTCGACCGAAACAAAGTATAGGTTTTCATTATGTGAATAACTTGGAAATCTTAGCTCAAACAGCTGCAAAACCTGTTTGCCCAGCACGGGAACCTTGAGTTCTATAAGATAAAGCCATAAACATGTGTATCCGAGTCTTCTATCAAAAGTTACAGCTATTTATATGAAGTTGTACAAAAACGCTTTCTTTCGCCAAGACAGTGCGTTTCTCACTGTTCATTTGAATGGGGAACTCGACCGAAACAAAGTATAGGTTTTCATTATGTGAATAACTTGGAAATCTTAGCTCAAACAGCTACAAAACCTGTTTTCCCAGCACGGGAACCTTGAGTTCTATAAGATAAAGCCATAAACATGTTTGTCTGAGTCTTCTATCAAAAGTTACAGCTATTTCTATGAAGTTGTACAAAAACGCTTTCTTTCGCCAAGACAGTGCGTTTCTCACTGTTACATGCATTTGAATGGGGAACTCGACCGAAACAAAGTATAGGTTTTCATTATGTGAATAACTTGGAAATCTTAGCTCAAACAGCTGCAAAACCTGTTTTCCCAGCACGGGAACCTTGAGTTCTATAAGATAAAGCCATAAACATGTGTATCCGAGTCTTCTATCAAAAGTTACAGCTATTCATATGAAGTTGTACAAAAACGCTTTCTTTCGCCAAGACAGTGCGTTTCTCACTGTTACATGCATTTGAATGGGGAACTCGACCGAAACAAAGTATAGGTTTTCATTATGTGAATAACTTGGAAATCTTAGCTCAAACAGCTGCAAAACCTGTTTGCCCAGCACGGAGACCTTGAGTTCTATAAGATAAGGCCATAAACATGTTTGTCTGAGTCTTCTATCAAAAGTTACAGCTATTTCTATGAAGTTGTACAAAAACGCTTTCTTTCGCCAAGACAGTGCGTTTCTCACTGTTACATGCATTTGAATGGGGAACTCGACCGAAACAAAGTATAGGTTTTCATTATGTGAATAACTTGGAAATCTTAGCTCAAACAGCTGCAAAACCTGTTTGCCCAGCACGGGAACCTTGAGTTCTATAAGATAAAGCCATAAACATGTGTATCCGAGTCTTCTATCAAAAGTTACAGCTATTCATATGAAGTTGTACAAAAACGCTTTCTTTCGCCAAGACAGTGCGTTTCTCACTGTTACATGCATTTGAATGGGGAACTCGACCGAAACAAAGTATAGGTTTTCATTATGTGAATAACTTGGAAATCTTAGCTCAAACAGCTGCAAAACCAGTTTACCCAGCACAGAGACCTTGAGTTCTATAATATAAGGCCATAAACATGTTTGTCTGAGTCTTCTATCAAAAGTTACAGCTATTTCTATGAAGTTGTACAAAAACGCTTTCTTTCGCCAAGACAGTGCGTTTCTCACTGTTACATGCATTTGAATGGGGAACTCGACCGAAACAAAGTACAAGTTTTCATTATGTGAATAACTTGGAAATCTTAGCTCAAACAGCTGCAAAACCTGTTTTCCCAGCACGGAGACCTTGAGTTCTATAAGATAAAGCCATAAACATGTTTGTCTGAGTCTTCTATCAAAAGTTACAGCTATTTATATGAAGTTGTACAAAAACGCTTTCTTTCGCCAAGACAGTGCGTTTCTCACTGTTACATGCATTTGAATGGGGAACTCCACCGAAACAAAGTATAGGTTTTCATTATGTGAATAACTTGGAAATCTTAGCTCAAACAGCTACAAAACCTGTTTTCCCAGCACGGGAACCTTGAGTTCTATAAGATAAAGCCATAAACATGTGTATCCGAGTCTTCTATCAAAAGTTACAGCTATTTATATGAAGTTGTACAAAAACGCTTTCTTTCGCCAAGACAGTGCATTTCTCACTGTTACATGCATTTGAATGGGGAACTCGACCGAAACAAAGTATAGGTTTTCATTATGTGAATAACTTGGAAATCTTAGCTCAAACAGCTACAAAACCTGTTTTCCCAGCACGGAGACCTTGAGTTCTATAAGATAAAGCCATAAACATGTTTGTCCGAGTCTTCTATCAAAAGTTACAGCTATTTCTATGAAGTTGTACAAAAACGCTTTCTTTCGCCAATACAGTGCGTTTCTCACTGTTACATGCATTTGAATGGGGAACTCGACCGAAACAAAGTATAGGTTTTCATTATGTGAATAACTTGGAAATCTTAGCTCAAACAGCTGCAAAACCTGTTTGCCCAGCACGGGAACCTTGAGTTCTATAAGATAAAGCCATAAACATGTGTATCCGAGTCTTCTATCAAAAGTTACAGCTATTTATATGAAGTTGTACAAAAACGCTTTCTTTCGCCAAGACAGTGCGTTTCTCACTGTTCATTTGAATGGGGAACTCGACCGAAACAAAGTATAGGTTTTCATTATGTGAATAACTTGGAAATCTTAGCTCAAACAGCTGCAAAACCTGTTTTCCCAGCACGGGAACCTTGAGTTCTATAAGATAAAGCCATAAACATGTTTGTCTGAGTCTTCTATCAAAAGTTACAGCTATTTCTATGAAGTTGTACAAAAACGCTTTCTTTCGCCAAGACAGTGCGTTTCTCACTGTTACATGCATTTGAATGGGGAACTCGACCGAAACAAAGTATAGGTTTTCATTATGTGAATAACTTGGAAATCTTAGCTCAAACAGCTGCAAAACCTGTTTTCCCAGCACGGGAACCTTGAGTTCTATAAGATAAAGCCATAAACATGTGTATCCGAGTCTTCTATCAAAAGTTACAGCTATTCATATGAAGTTGTACAAAAACGCTTTCTTTCGCCAAGACAGTGCGTTTCTCACTGTTACATGCATTTGAATGGGGAACTCCACCGAAACAAAGTACAAGTTTTCATTATGTGAATAACTTGGAAATCTTAGCTCAAACAGCTGCAAAACCTGTTTTCCCAGCACGGAGACCTTGAGTTCTATAAGATAAAGCCATAAACATGTTTGTCTGAGTCTTCTATCAAAAGTTACAGCTATTTCTATGAAGTTGTACAAAAACGCTTTCTTTCGCCAAGACAGTGCGTTTCTCACTGTTACATGCATTTGAATGGGGAACTCGACCGAAACAAAGTATAGGTTTTCATTATGTGAATAACTTGGAAATCTTAGCTCAAACAGCTGCAAAACCTGTTTTCCCAGCACGGAGACCTTGAGTTCTATAAGATAAAGCCATAAACATGTTTGTCTGAGTCTTCTATCAAAAGTTACAGCTATTTCTATGAAGTTGTACAAAAACGCTTTCTTTCGCCAAGACAGTGCGTTTCTCACTGTTACATGCATTTGAATGGGGAACTCGACCGAAACAAAGTATAGGTTTTCATTATGTGAATAACTTGGAAATCTTAGCTCAAACAGCTGCAAAACCTGTTTGCCCAGCACGGAGACCTTGAGTTCTATAAGATAAAGCCATAAACATGTTTGTCTGAGTCTTCTATCAAAAGTTACAGCTATTTCTATGAAGTTGTACAAAAACGCTTTCTTTCGCCAAGACAGTGCGTTTCTCACTGTTACATGCATTTGAATGGGGAACTCGACCGAAACAAAGTATAGGTTTTCATTATGTGAATAACTTGGAAATCTTAGCTCAAACAGCTGCAAAACCTGTTTGCCCAGCACGGAGACCTTGAGTTCTATAAGATAAAGCCATAAACATGTTTGTCTGAGTCTTCTATCAAAAGTTACAGCTATTTCTATGAAGTTGTACAAAAACGCTTTCTTTCGCCAAGACAGTGCGTTTCTCACTGTTACATGCATTTGAATGGGGAACTCGACCGAAACAAAGTATAGGTTTTCATTATGTGAATAACTTGGAAATCTTAGCTCAAACAGCTGCAAAACCTGTTTTCCCAGCACGGGAACCTTGAGTTCTATAAGATAAAGCCATAAACATGTGTATCCGAGTCTTCTATCAAAAGTTACAGCTATTCATATGAAGTTGTACAAAAACGCTTTCTTTCGCCAAGACAGTGCGTTTCTCACTGTTACATGCATTTGAATGGGGAACTCGACCGAAACAAAGTATAGGTTTTCATTATGTGAATAACTTGGAAATCTTAGCTCAAACAGCTGCAAAACCTGTTTTCCCAGCACGGAGACCTTGAGTTCTATAATATAAGGCCATAAACATGTTTGTCTGAGTCTTCTATCAAAAGTTACAGCTATTTCTATGAAGTTGTACAAAAACGCTTTCTTTCGCCAAGACAGTGCGTTTCTCACTGTTACATGCATTTGAATGGGGAACTCGACCGAAACAAAGTATAGGTTTTCATTATGTGAATAACTTGGAAATCTTAGCTCAAACAGCTGCAAAACCTGTTTGCCCAGCACGGGAACCTTGAGTTCTATAAGATAAAGCCATAAACATGTGTATCCGAGTCTTCTATCAAAAGTTACAGCTATTTCTATGAAGTTGTACAAAAACGCTTTCTTTCGCCAAGACAGTGCGTTTCTCACTGTTACATGCATTTGAATGGGGAACTCGACCGAAACAAAGTATAGGTTTTCATTATGTGAATAACTTGGAAATCTTAGCTCAAACAGCTGCAAAACCTGTTTTCCCAGCACGGAGACCTTGAGTTCTATAAGATAAGGCCATAAACATGTTTGTCTGAGTCTTCTATCAAAAGTTACAGCTATTTCTATGAAGTTGTACAAAAACGCTTTCTTTCGCCAAGACAGTGCATTTCTCACTGTTACATGCATTTGAATGGGGAACTCGACCGAAACAAAGTATAGGTTTTCATTATGTGAATAACTTGGAAATCTTAGCTCAAACAGCTACAAAACCTGTTTTCCCAGCACGGGAACCTTGAGTTCTATAAGATAAGGCCATAAACATGTTTGTCTGAGTCTTCTATCAAAAGTTACAGCTATTTCTATGAAGTTGTACAAAAACGCTTTCTTTCGCCAAGACAGTGCGTTTCTCACTGTTACATGCATTTGAATGGGGAACTCGACCGAAACAAAGTATAGGTTTTCATTATGTGAATAACTTGGAAATCTTAGCTCAAACAGCTGCAAAACCTGTTTTCCCAGCACGGGAACCTTGAGTTCTATAAGATAAAGCCATAAACATGTGTATCCGAGTCTTCTATCAAAAGTTACAGCTATTCATATGAAGTTGTACAAAAACGCTTTCTTTCGCCAAGACAGTGCGTTTCTCACTGTTACATGCATTTGAATGGGGAACTCGACCGAAACAAAGTATAGGTTTTCATTATGTGAATAACTTGGAAATCGTAGCTCAAACAGCTGCAAAACCTGTTTGCCCAGCACGGGAACCTTGAGTTCTATAAGATAAAGCCATAAACATGTGTATCCGAGTCTTCTATCAAAAGTTACAGCTATTTCTATGAAGTTGTACAAAAACGCTTTCTTTCGCCAAGACAGTGCGTTTCTCACTGTTACATGCATTTGAATGGGGAACTCGACCGAAACAAAGTATAGGTTTTCATTATGTGAATAACTTGGAAATCTTAGCTCAAACAGCTGCAAAACCTGTTTTCCCAGCACGGAGACCTTGAGTTCTATAAGATAAGGCCATAAACATGTTTGTCTGAGTCTTCTATCAAAAGTTACAGCTATTTCTATGAAGTTGTACAAAAACGCTTTCTTTCGCCAAGACAGTGCGTTTCTCACTGTTACATGCATTTGAATGGGGAACTCGACCGAAACAAAGTATAGGTTTTCATTATGTGAATAACTTGGAAATCTTAGCTCAAACAGCTGCAAAACCTGTTTGCCCAGCACGGGAACCTTGAGTTCTATAAGATAAAGCCATAAACATGTGTATCCGAGTCTTCTATCAAAAGTTACAGCTATTCATATGAAGTTGTACAAAAACGCTTTCTTTCGCCAAGACAGTGCGTTTCTCACTGTTACATGCATTTGAATGGGGAACTCCACCGAAACAAAGTACAAGTTTTCATTATGTGAATAACTTGGAAATCTTAGCTCAAACAGCTGCAAAACCTGTTTTCCCAGCACGGAGACCTTGAGTTCTATAAGATAAAGCCATAAACATGTTTGTCTGAGTCTTCTATCAAAAGTTACAGCTATTTCTATGAAGTTGTACAAAAACGCTTTCTTTCGCCAAGACAGTGCGTTTCTCACTGTTACATGCATTTGAATGGGGAACTCGACCGAAACAAAGTATAGGTTTTCATTATGTGAATAACTTGGAAATCTTAGCTCAAACAGCTGCAAAACCTGTTTGCCCAGCACGGAGACCTTGAGTTCTATAAGATAAAGCCATAAACATGTTTGTCTGAGTCTTCTATCAAAAGTTACAGCTATTTATATGAAGTTGTACAAAAACGCTTTCTTTCGCCAAGACAGTGCGTTTCTCACTGTTACATGCATTTGAATGGGGAACTCGACCGAAACAAAGTATAGGTTTTCATTATGTGAATAACTTGGAAATCTTAGCTCAAACAGCTGCAAAACCTGTTTGCCCAGCACGGAGACCTTGAGTTCTATAAGATAAAGCCATAAACATGTTTGTCTGAGTCTTCTATCAAAAGTTACAGCTATTTCTATGAAGTTGTACAAAAACGCTTTCTTTCGCCAAGACAGTGCGTTTCTCACTGTTACATGCATTTGAATGGGGAACTCGACCGAAACAAAGTATAGGTTTTCATTATGTGAATAACTTGGAAATCTTAGCTCAAACAGCTACAAAACCTGTTTTCCCAGCACGGGAACCTTGAGTTCTATAAGATAAAGCCATAAACATGTGTATCCGAGTCTTCTATCAAAAGTTACAGCTATTTATATGAAGTTGTACAAAAACGCTTTCTTTCGCCAAGACAGTGCGTTTCTCACTGTTACATGCATTTGAATGGGGAACTCGACCGAAACAAAGTATAGGTTTTCATTATGTGAATAACTTGGAAATCTTAGCTCAAACAGCTGCAAAACCTGTTTTCCCAGCACGGAGACCTTGAGTTCTATAATATAAGGCCATAAACATGTTTGTCTGAGTCTTCTATCAAAAGTTACAGCTATTTCTATGAAGTTGTACAAAAACGCTTTCTTTCGCCAAGACAGTGCGTTTCTCACTGTTACATGCATTTGAATGGGGAACTCGACCGAAACAAAGTATAGGTTTTCATTATGTGAATAACTTGGAAATCTTAGCTCAAACAGCTGCAAAACCTGTTTGCCCAGCACGGGAACCTTGAGTTCTATAAGATAAAGCCATAAACATGTGTATCCGAGTCTTCTATCAAAAGTTACAGCTATTTCTATGAAGTTGTACAAAAACGCTTTCTTTCGCCAAGACAGTGCGTTTCTCACTGTTACATGCATTTGAATGGGGAACTCGACCGAAACAAAGTATAGGTTTTCATTATGTGAATAACTTGGAAATCTTAGCTCAAACAGCTGCAAAACCTGTTTTCCCAGCACGGAGACCTTGAGTTCTATAAGATAAGGCCATAAACATGTTTGTCTGAGTCTTCTATCAAAAGTTACAGCTATTTCTATGAAGTTGTACAAAAACGCTTTCTTTCGCCAAGACAGTGCATTTCTCACTGTTACATGCATTTGAATGGGGAACTCGACCGAAACAAAGTATAGGTTTTCATTATGTGAATAACTTGGAAATCTTAGCTCAAACAGCTACAAAACCTGTTTTCCCAGCACGGGAACCTTGAGTTCTATAAGATAAGGCCATAAACATGTTTGTCTGAGTCTTCTATCAAAAGTTACAGCTATTTCTATGAAGTTGTACAAAAACGCTTTCTTTCGCCAAGACAGTGCGTTTCTCACTGTTACATGCATTTGAATGGGGAACTCGACCGAAACAAAGTATAGGTTTTCATTATGTGAATAACTTGGAAATCGTAGCTCAAACAGCTGCAAAACCTGTTTGCCCAGCACGGGAACCTTGAGTTCTATAAGATAAAGCCATAAACATGTGTATCCGAGTCTTCTATCAAAAGTTACAGCTATTTCTATGAAGTTGTACAAAAACGCTTTCTTTCGCCAAGACAGTGCGTTTCTCACTGTTACATGCATTTGAATGGGGAACTCGACCGAAACAAAGTATAGGTTTTCATTATGTGAATAACTTGGAAATCTTAGCTCAAACAGCTGCAAAACCTGTTTTCCCAGCACGGAGACCTTGAGTTCTATAAGATAAGGCCATAAACATGTTTGTCTGAGTCTTCTATCAAAAGTTACAGCTATTTCTATGAAGTTGTACAAAAACGCTTTCTTTCGCCAAGACAGTGCATTTCTCACTGTTACATGCATTTGAATGGGGAACTCGACCGAAACAAAGTATAGGTTTTCATTATGTGAATAACTTGGAAATCTTAGCTCAAACAGCTACAAAACCTGTTTTCCCAGCACGGGAACCTTGAGTTCTATAAGATAAGGCCATAAACATGTTTGTCTGAGTCTTCTATCAAAAGTTACAGCTATTTCTATGAAGTTGTACAAAAACGCTTTCTTTCGCCAAGACAGTGCGTTTCTCACTGTTACATGCATTTGAATGGGGAACTCGACCGAAACAAAGTATAGGTTTTCATTATGTGAATAACTTGGAAATCTTAGCTCAAACAGCTGCAAAACCTGTTTTCCCAGCACGGGAACCTTGAGTTCTATAAGATAAAGCCATAAACATGTGTATCCGAGTCTTCTATCAAAAGTTACAGCTATTCATATGAAGTTGTACAAAAACGCTTTCTTTCGCCAAGACAGTGCGTTTCTCACTGTTACATGCATTTGAATGGGGAACTCGACCGAAACAAAGTATAGGTTTTCATTATGTGAATAACTTGGAAATCGTAGCTCAAACAGCTGCAAAACCTGTTTGCCCAGCACGGAGACCTTGAGTTCTATAAGATAAGGCCATAAACATGTTTGTCTGAGTCTTCTATCAAAAGTTACAGCTATTTCTATGAAGTTGTACAAAAACGCTTTCTTTCGCCAAGACAGTGCGTTTCTCACTGTTACATGCATTTGAATGGGGAACTCGACCGAAACAAAGTATAGGTTTTCATTATGTGAATAACTTGGAAATCTTAGCTCAAACAGCTGCAAAACCTGTTTGCCCAGCACGGGAACCTTGAGTTCTATAAGATAAAGCCATAAACATGTTTGTCTGAGTCTTCTATCAAAAGTTACAGCTATTTATATGAAGTTGTACAAAAACGCTTTCTTTCGCCAAGACAGTGCGTTTCTCACTGTTACATGCATTTGAATGGGGAACTCGACCGAAACAAAGTATAGGTTTTCATTATGTGAATAACTTGGAAATCTTAGCTCAAACAGCTGCAAAACCTGTTTTCCCAGCACGGAGACCTTGAGTTCTATAAGATAAAGCCATAAACATGTTTGTCTGAGTCTTCTATCAAAAGTTACAGCTATTTCTATGAAGTTGTACAAAAACGCTTTCTTTCGCCAAGACAGTGCGTTTCTCACTGTTCATTTGAATGGGGAACTCGACCGAAACAAAGTATAGGTTTTCATTATGTGAATAACTTGGAAATCTTAGCTCAAACAGCTACAAAACCTGTTTTCCCAGCACGGGAACCTTGAGTTCTATAAGATAAAGCCATAAACATGTGTATCCGAGTCTTCTATCAAAAGTTACAGCTATTTATATGAAGTTGTACAAAAACGCTTTCTTTCGCCAAGACAGTGCGTTTCTCACTGTTACATGCATTTGAATGGGGAACTCGACCGAAACAAAGTATAGGTTTTCATTATGTGAATAACTTGGAAATCTTAGCTCAAACAGCTGCAAAACCTGTTTTCCCAGCACGGGAATCTTGAGTTCTATAAGATAAAGCCATAAACATGTGTATCCGAGTCTTCTATCAAAAGTTACAGCTATTCATATGAAGTTGTACAAAAACGCTTTCTTTCGCCAAGACAGTGCGTTTCTCACTGTTACATGCATTTGAATGGGGAACTCCACCGAAACAAAGTATAGGTTTTCATTATGTGAATAACTTGGAAATCTTAGCTCAAACAGCTGCAAAACCTGTTTTCCCAGCACGGGAACCTTGAGTTCTATAAGATAAAGCCATAAACATGTGTATCCGAGTCTTCTATCAAAAGTTACAGCTATTTATATGAAGTTGTACAAAAACGCTTTCTTTCGCCAAGACAGTGCGTTTCTCACTGTTACATGCATTTGAATGGGGAACTCCACCGAAACAAAGTACAAGTTTTCATTATGTGAATAACTTGGAAATCTTAGCTCAAACAGCTGCAAAACCAGTTTTCCCAGCACGGAGACCTTGAGTTCTATAAGATAAAGCCATAAACATGTGTATCCGAGTCTTCTATCAAATGTTACAGCTATTTATATGAAGTTGTACAAAAACGCTTTCTTTCGCCAAGACAGTGCGTTTCTCACTGTTACATGCATTTGAATGGGGAACTCGACCGAAACAAAGTATAGGTTTTCATTATGTGAATAACTTGGAAATCTTAGCTCAAACAGCTGCATAACCTGTTTTCCCAGCACGGAGACCTTGAGTTCTATAAGATAAAGCCATAAACATGTTTGTCCGAGTCTTCTATCAAAAGTTACAGCTATTTATATGAAGTTGTACAAAAACGCTTTCTTTCGCCAAGACAGTGCGTTTCTCACTGTTACATGCATTTGAATGGGGAACTCGACCGAAACAAAGTATAGGTTTTCATTATGTGAATAACTTGGAAATCTTAGCTCAAACAGCTGCAAAACCTGTTTTCCCAGCACGGGAACCTTGAGTTCTATAAGATAAAGCCATAAACATGTGTATCCGAGTCTTCTATCAAAAGTTACAGCTATTCATATGAAGTTGTACAAAAACGCTTTCTTTCGCCAAGACAGTGCGTTTCTCACTGTTACATGCATTTGAATGGGGAACTCCACCGAAACAAAGTATAGGTTTTCATTATGTGAATAACTTGGAAATCTTAGCTCAAACAGCTGCAAAACCTGTTTTCCCAGCACGGGAACCTTGAGTTCTATAAGATAAAGCCATAAACATGTGTATCCGAGTCTTCTATCAAAAGTTACAGCTATTTATATGAAGTTGTACAAAAACGCTTTCTTTCGCCAAGACAGTGCGTTTCTCACTGTTACATGCATTTGAATGGGGAACTCCACCGAAACAAAGTACAAGTTTTCATTATGTGAATAACTTGGAAATCTTAGCTCAAACAGCTGCAAAACCAGTTTTCCCAGCACGGAGACCTTGAGTTCTATAAGATAAAGCCATAAACATGTTTGTCTGAGTCTTCTATCAAAAGTTACAGCTATTTATATGAAGTTGTACAAAAACGCTTTCTTTCGCCAAGACAGTGCGTTTCTCACTGTTACATGCATTTGAATGGGGAACTCCACCGAAACAAAGTATAGGTTTTCATTATGTGAATAACTTGGAAATCTTAGCTCAAACAGCTACAAAACCTGTTTTCCCAGCACGGGAACCTTGAGTTCTATAAGATAAAGCCATAAACATGTGTATCCGAGTCTTCTATCAAATGTTACAGCTATTTCTATGAAGTTGTACAAAAACGCTTTCTTTCGCCAAGACAGTGCGTTTCTCACTGTTACATGCATTTGAATGGGGAACTCGACCGAAACAAAGTATAGGTTTTCATTATGTGAATAACTTGGAAATCTTAGCTCAAACAGCTGCAAAACCTGTTTTCCCAGCACGGAGACCTTGAGTTCTATAAGATAAAGCCATAAACATGTTTGTCTGAGTCTTCTATCAAAAGTTACAGCTATTTATATGAAGTTGTACAAAAACGCTTTCTTTCGCCAAGACAGTGCGTTTCTCACTGTTACATGCATTTGAATGGGGAACTCGACCGAAACAAAGTATAGGTTTTCATTATGTGAATAACTTGGAAATCTTAGCTCAAACAGCTGCAAAACCTGTTTTCCCAGCACGGAGACCTTGAGTTCTATAAGATAAAGCCATAAACATGTTTGTCTGAGTCTTCTATCAAAAGTTACAGCTATTTCTATGAAGTTGTACAAAAACGCTTTCTTTCGCCAAGACAGTGCGTTTCTCACTGTTACATGCATTTGAATGGGGAACTCGACCGAAACAAAGTATAGGTTTTCATTATGTGAATAACTTGGAAATCTTAGCTCAAACAGCTGCAAAACCTGTTTTCCCAGCACGGAGACCTTGAGTTCTATAAGATAAAGCCATAAACATGTTTGTCTGAGTCTTCTATCAAAAGTTACAGCTATTTCTATGAAGTTGTACAAAAACGCTTTCTTTCGCCAAGACAGTGCGTTTCTCACTGTTACATGCATTTGAATGGGGAACTCGACCGAAACAAAGTATAGGTTTTCATTATGTGAATAACTTGGAAATCTTAGCTCAAACAGCTGCAAAACCTGTTTTCCCAGCACGGAGACCTTGAGTTCTATAATATAAGGCCATAAACATGTTTGTCTGAGTCTTCTATCAAAAGTTACAGCTATTTCTATGAAGTTGTACAAAAACGCTTTCTTTCGCCAAGACAGTGCGTTTCTCACTGTTACATGCATTTGAATGGGGAACTCCACCGAAACAAAGTATAGGTTTTCATTATGTGAATAACTTGGAAATCTTAGCTCAAACAGCTGCAAAACCTGTTTGCCCAGCACGGGAACCTTGAGTTCTATAAGATAAAGCCATAAACATGTGTATCCGAGTCTTCTATCAAAAGTTACAGCTATTCATATGAAGTTGTACAAAAACGCTTTCTTTCGCCAAGACAGTGCGTTTCTCACTGTTACATGCATTTGAATGGGGAACTCCACCGAAACAAAGTACAAGTTTTCATTATGTGAATAACTTGGAAATCTTAGCTCAAACAGCTGCAAAACCAGTTTTCCCAGCACGGAGACCTTGAGTTCTATAAGATAAAGCCATAAACATGTTTGTCTGAGTCTTCTATCAAAAGTTACAGCTATTTATATGAAGTTGTACAAAAACGCTTTCTTTCGCCAAGACAGTGCGTTTCTCACTGTTACATGCATTTGAATGGGGAACTCGACCGAAACAAAGTATAGGTTTTCATTATGTGAATAACTTGGAAATCTTAGCTCAAACAGCTACAAAACCTGTTTTCCCAGCACGGGAACCTTGAGTTCTATAAGATAAAGCCATAAACATGTGTATCCGAGTCTTCTATCAAATGTTACAGCTATTTATATGAAGTTGTACAAAAACGCTTTCTTTCGCCAAGACAGTGCGTTTCTCACTGTTACATGCATTTGAATGGGGAACTTGACTGAAACAAAGTATAGGTTTTCATTATGTGAATAACTTGGAAATCTTAGCTCAAACAGCTGCATAACCTGTTTTCCCAGCACGGAGACCTTGAGTTCTATAAGATAAAGCCATAAACATGTTTGTCCGAGTCTTCTATCAAAAGTTACAGCTATTTATATGAAGTTGTACAAAAACGCTTTCTTTCGCCAAGACAGTGCGTTTCTCACTGTTACATGCATTTGAATGGGGAACTCGACCGAAACAAAGTATAGGTTTTCATTATGTGAATAACTTGGAAATCTTAGCTCAAACAGCTGCAAAACCTGTTTTCCCAGCACGGGAACCTTGAGTTCTATAAGATAAAGCCATAAACATGTGTATCCGAGTCTTCTATCAAAAGTTACAGCTATTTATATGAAGTTGTACAAAAACGCTTTCTTTCGCCAAGACAGTGCGTTTCTCACTGTTACATGCATTTGAATGGGGAACTCCACCGAAACAAAGTACAAGTTTTCATTATGTGAATAACTTGGAAATCTTAGCTCAAACAGCTGCAAAACCAGTTTTCCCAGCACGGAGACCTTGAGTTCTATAAGATAAAGCCATAAACATGTTTGTCTGAGTCTTCTATCAAAAGTTACAGCTATTTATATGAAGTTGTACAAAAACGCTTTCTTTCGCCAAGACAGTGCGTTTCTCACTGTTACATGCATTTGAATGGGGAACTCGACCGAAACAAAGTATAGGTTTTCATTATGTGAATAACTTGGAAATCTTAGCTCAAACAGCTGCAAAACCTGTTTTCCCAGCACGGAGACCTTGAGTTCTATAAGATAAAGCCATAAACATGTTTGTCTGAGTCTTCTATCAAAAGTTACAGCTATTTCTATGAAGTTGTACAAAAACGCTTTCTTTCGCCAAGACAGTGCGTTTCTCACTGTTACATGCATTTGAATGGGGAACTCGACCGAAACAAAGTATAGGTTTTCATTATGTGAATAACTTGGAAATCTTAGCTCAAACAGCTACAAAACCTGTTTTCCCAGCACGGGAACCTTGAGTTCTATAAGATAAAGCCATAAACATGTGTATCCGAGTCTTCTATCAAAAGTTACAGCTATTTATATGAAGTTGTACAAAAACGCTTTCTTTCGCCAAGACAGTGCGTTTCTCACTGTTACATGCATTTGAATGGGGAACTCGACCGAAACAAAGTATAGGTTTTCATTATGTGAATAACTTGGAAATCTTAGCTCAAACAGCTGCAAAACCTGTTTTCCCAGCACGGGAACCTTGAGTTCTATAAGATAAAGCCATAAACATGTGTATCCGAGTCTTCTATCAAAAGTTACAGCTATTCATATGAAGTTGTACAAAAACGCTTTCTTTCGCCAAGACAGTGCGTTTCTCACTGTTACATGCATTTGAATGGGGAACTCCACCGAAACAAAGTATAGGTTTTCATTATGTGAATAACTTGGAAATCTTAGCTCAAACAGCTGCAAAACCTGTTTTCCCAGCACGGAGACCTTGAGTTCTATAAGATAAGGCCATAAACATGTTTGTCTGAGTCTTCTATCAAAAGTTACAGCTATTTCTATGAAGTTGTACAAAAACGCTTTCTTTCGCCAAGACAGTGCGTTTCTCACTGTTACATGCATTTGAATGGGGAACTCCACCGAAACAAAGTATAGGTTTTCATTATGTGAATAACTTGGAAATCTTAGCTCAAACAGCTGCAAAACCTGTTTTCCCAGCACGGAGACCTTGAGTTCTATAAGATAAGGCCATAAACATGTTTGTCTGAGTCTTCTATCAAAAGTTACAGCTATTTCTATGAAGTTGTACAAAAACGCTTTCTTTCGCCAAGACAGTGCATTTCTCACTGTTACATGCATTTGAATGGGGAACTCGACCGAAACAAAGTATAGGTTTTCATTATGTGAATAACTTGGAAATCGTAGCTCAAACAGCTGCAAAACCTGTTTGCCCAGCACGGGAACCTTGAGTTCTATAAGATAAAGCCATAAACATGTGTATCCGAGTCTTCTATCAAAAGTTACAGCTATTTCTATGAAGTTGTACAAAAACGCTTTCTTTCGCCAAGACAGTGCGTTTCTCACTGTTACATGCATTTGAATGGGGAACTCGACCGAAACAAAGTATAGGTTTTCATTATGTGAATAACTTGGAAATCTTAGCTCAAACAGCTGCAAAACCTGTTTTCCCAGCACGGAGACCTTGAGTTCTATAAGATAAGGCCATAAACATGTTTGTCTGAGTCTTCTATCAAAAGTTACAGCTATTTCTATGAAGTTGTACAAAAACGCTTTCTTTCGCCAAGACAGTGCATTTCTCACTGTTACATGCATTTGAATGGGGAACTCGACCGAAACAAAGTATAGGTTTTCATTATGTGAATAACTTGGAAATCTTAGCTCAAACAGCTACAAAACCTGTTTTCCCAGCACGGGAACCTTGAGTTCTATAAGATAAGGCCATAAACATGTTTGTCTGAGTCTTCTATCAAAAGTTACAGCTATTTCTATGAAGTTGTACAAAAACGCTTTCTTTCGCCAAGACAGTGCGTTTCTCACTGTTACATGCATTTGAATGGGGAACTCGACCGAAACAAAGTATAGGTTTTCATTATGTGAATAACTTGGAAATCTTAGCTCAAACAGCTGCAAAACCTGTTTTCCCAGCACGGGAACCTTGAGTTCTATAAGATAAAGCCATAAACATGTGTATCCGAGTCTTCTATCAAAAGTTACAGCTATTCATATGAAGTTGTACAAAAACGCTTTCTTTCGCCAAGACAGTGCGTTTCTCACTGTTACATGCATTTGAATGGGGAACTCGACCGAAACAAAGTATAGGTTTTCATTATGTGAATAACTTGGAAATCGTAGCTCAAACAGCTGCAAAACCTGTTTGCCCAGCACGGAGACCTTGAGTTCTATAAGATAAGGCCATAAACATGTTTGTCTGAGTCTTCTATCAAAAGTTACAGCTATTTCTATGAAGTTGTACAAAAACGCTTTCTTTCGCCAAGACAGTGCGTTTCTCACTGTTACATGCATTTGAATGGGGAACTCGACCGAAACAAAGTATAGGTTTTCATTATGTGAATAACTTGGAAATCTTAGCTCAAACAGCTGCAAAACCTGTTTGCCCAGCACGGGAACCTTGAGTTCTATAAGATAAAGCCATAAACATGTGTATCCGAGTCTTCTATCAAAAGTTACAGCTATTCATATGAAGTTGTACAAAAACGCTTTCTTTCGCCAAGACAGTGCGTTTCTCACTGTTACATGCATTTGAATGGGGAACTCGACCGAAACAAAGTATAGGTTTTCATTATGTGAATAACTTGGAAATCTTAGCTCAAACAGCTGCAAAACCTGTTTTCCCAGCACGGGAACCTTGAGTTCTATAAGATAAAGCCATAAACATGTGTATCCGAGTCTTCTATCAAAAGTTACAGCTATTCATATGAAGTTGTACAAAAACGCTTTCTTTCGCCAAGACAGTGCGTTTCTCACTGTTACATGCATTTGAATGGGGAACTCCACCGAAACAAAGTACAAGTTTTCATTATGTGAATAACTTGGAAATCTTAGCTCAAACAGCTGCAAAACCTGTTTTCCCAGCACGGAGACCTTGAGTTCTATAAGATAAAGCCATAAACATGTTTGTCTGAGTCTTCTATCAAAAGTTACAGCTATTTCTATGAAGTTGTACAAAAACGCTTTCTTTCGCCAAGACAGTGCGTTTCTCACTGTTACATGCATTTGAATGGGGAACTCGACCGAAACAAAGTATAGGTTTTCATTATGTGAATAACTTGGAAATCTTAGCTCAAACAGCTGCAAAACCAGTTTTCCCAGCACGGAGACCTTGAGTTCTATAAGATAAAGCCATAAACATGTTTGTCTGAGTCTTCTATCAAAAGTTACAGCTATTTATATGAAGTTGTACAAAAACGCTTTCTTTCGCCAAGACAGTGCGTTTCTCACTGTTACATGCATTTGAATGGGGAACTCGACCGAAACAAAGTATAGGTTTTCATTATGTGAATAACTTGGAAATCTTAGCTCAAACAGCTGCAAAACCTGTTTTCCCAGCACGGAGACCTTGAGTTCTATAAGATAAAGCCATAAACATGTTTGTCTGAGTCTTCTATCAAAAGTTACAGCTATTTCTATGAAGTTGTACAAAAACGCTTTCTTTCGCCAAGACAGTGCGTTTCTCACTGTTACATGCATTTGAATGGGGAACTCGACCGAAACAAAGTATAGGTTTTCATTATGTGAATAACTTGGAAATCTTAGCTCAAACAGCTACAAAACCTGTTTTCCCAGCACGGGAACCTTGAGTTCTATAAGATAAAGCCATAAACATGTGTATCCGAGTCTTCTATCAAAAGTTACAGCTATTTATATGAAGTTGTACAAAAACGCTTTCTTTCGCCAAGACAGTGCGTTTCTCACTGTTACATGCATTTGAATGGGGAACTCGACCGAAACAAAGTATAGGTTTTCATTATGTGAATAACTTGGAAATCTTAGCTCAAACAGCTGCAAAACCTGTTTTCCCAGCACGGGAACCTTGAGTTCTATAAGATAAAGCCATAAACATGTGTATCCGAGTCTTCTATCAAAAGTTACAGCTATTCATATGAAGTTGTACAAAAACGCTTTCTTTCGCCAAGACAGTGCGTTTCTCACTGTTACATGCATTTGAATGGGGAACTCCACCGAAACAAAGTATAGGTTTTCATTATGTGAATAACTTGGAAATCTTAGCTCAAACAGCTGCAAAACCTGTTTTCCCAGCACGGGAACCTTGAGTTCTATAAGATAAAGCCATAAACATGTGTATCCGAGTCTTCTATCAAAAGTTACAGCTATTTATATGAAGTTGTACAAAAACGCTTTCTTTCGCCAAGACAGTGCGTTTCTCACTGTTACATGCATTTGAATGGGGAACTCCACCGAAACAAAGTACAAGTTTTCATTATGTGAATAACTTGGAAATCTTAGCTCAAACAGCTGCAAAACCAGTTTTCCCAGCACGGAGACCTTGAGTTCTATAAGATAAAGCCATAAACATGTTTGTCTGAGTCTTCTATCAAAAGTTACAGCTATTTATATGAAGTTGTACAAAAACGCTTTCTTTCGCCAAGACAGTGCGTTTCTCACTGTTACATGCATTTGAATGGGGAACTCCACCGAAACAAAGTATAGGTTTTCATTATGTGAATAACTTGGAAATCTTAGCTCAAACAGCTGCAAAACCTGTTTTCCCAGCACGGAGACCTTGAGTTCTATAAGATAAGGCCATAAACATGTTTGTCTGAGTCTTCTATCAAAAGTTACAGCTATTTCTATGAAGTTGTACAAAAACGCTTTCTTTCGCCAAGACAGTGCATTTCTCACTGTTACATGCATTTGAATGGGGAACTCGACCGAAACAAAGTATAGGTTTTCATTATGTGAATAACTTGGAAATCTTAGCTCAAACAGCTACAAAACCTGTTTTCCCAGCACGGGAACCTTGAGTTCTATAAGATAAGGCCATAAACATGTTTGTCTGAGTCTTCTATCAAAAGTTACAGCTATTTCTATGAAGTTGTACAAAAACGCTTTCTTTCGCCAAGACAGTGCGTTTCTCACTGTTACATGCATTTGAATGGGGAACTCGACCGAAACAAAGTATAGGTTTTCATTATGTGAATAACTTGGAAATCTTAGCTCAAACAGCTGCAAAACCTGTTTTCCCAGCACGGGAACCTTGAGTTCTATAAGATAAAGCCATAAACATGTGTATCCGAGTCTTCTATCAAAAGTTACAGCTATTCATATGAAGTTGTACAAAAACGCTTTCTTTCGCCAAGACAGTGCGTTTCTCACTGTTACATGCATTTGAATGGGGAACTCGACCGAAACAAAGTATAGGTTTTCATTATGTGAATAACTTGGAAATCGTAGCTCAAACAGCTGCAAAACCTGTTTGCCCAGCACGGAGACCTTGAGTTCTATAAGATAAGGCCATAAACATGTTTGTCTGAGTCTTCTATCAAAAGTTACAGCTATTTCTATGAAGTTGTACAAAAACGCTTTCTTTCGCCAAGACAGTGCGTTTCTCACTGTTACATGCATTTGAATGGGGAACTCGACCGAAACAAAGTATAGGTTTTCATTATGTGAATAACTTGGAAATCTTAGCTCAAACAGCTGCAAAACCTGTTTGCCCAGCACGGGAACCTTGAGTTCTATAAGATAAAGCCATAAACATGTGTATCCGAGTCTTCTATCAAAAGTTACAGCTATTCATATGAAGTTGTACAAAAACGCTTTCTTTCGCCAAGACAGTGCGTTTCTCACTGTTACATGCATTTGAATGGGGAACTCGACCGAAACAAAGTATAGGTTTTCATTATGTGAATAACTTGGAAATCTTAGCTCAAACAGCTGCAAAACCAGATTTCCCAGCACGGAGACCTTGAGTTCTATAATATAAGGCCATAAACATGTTTGTCTGAGTCTTCTATCAAAAGTTACAGCTATTTCTATGAAGTTGTACAAAAACGCTTTCTTTCGCCAAGACAGTGCGTTTCTCACTGTTACATGCATTTGAATGGGGAACTCGACCGAAACAAAGTATAGGTTTTCATTATGTGAATAACTTGGAAATCTTAGCTCAAACAGCTGCAAAACCTGTTTTCCCAGCACGGAGACCTTGAGTTCTATAAGATAAAGCCATAAACATGTTTGTCTGAGTCTTCTATCAAAAGTTACAGCTATTTATATGAAGTTGTACAAAAACGCTTTCTTTCGCCAAGACAGTGCGTTTCTCACTGTTACATGCATTTGAATGGGGAACTCGACCGAAACAAAGTATAGGTTTTCATTATGTGAATAACTTGGAAATCTTAGCTCAAACAGCTGCAAAACCTGTTTTCCCAGCACGGAGACCTTGAGTTCTATAAGATAAAGCCATAAACATGTTTGTCTGAGTCTTCTATCAAAAGTTACAGCTATTTCTATGAAGTTGTACAAAAACGCTTTCTTTCGCCAAGACAGTGCGTTTCTCACTGTTCATTTGAATGGGGAACTCGACCGAAACAAAGTATAGGTTTTCATTATGTGAATAACTTGGAAATCTTAGCTCAAACAGCTACAAAACCTGTTTTCCCAGCACGGGAACCTTGAGTTCTATAAGATAAAGCCATAAACATGTGTATCCGAGTCTTCTATCAAAAGTTACAGCTATTTATATGAAGTTGTACAAAAACGCTTTCTTTCGCCAAGACAGTGCGTTTCTCACTGTTACATGCATTTGAATGGGGAACTCGACCGAAACAAAGTATAGGTTTTCATTATGTGAATAACTTGGAAATCTTAGCTCAAACAGCTGCAAAACCTGTTTTCCCAGCACGGGAACCTTGAGTTCTATAAGATAAAGCCATAAACATGTGTATCCGAGTCTTCTATCAAAAGTTACAGCTATTCATATGAAGTTGTACAAAAACGCTTTCTTTCGCCAAGACAGTGCGTTTCTCACTGTTACATGCATTTGAATGGGGAACTCCACCGAAACAAAGTATAGGTTTTCATTATGTGAATAACTTGGAAATCTTAGCTCAAACAGCTGCAAAACCTGTTTTCCCAGCACGGGAACCTTGAGTTCTATAAGATAAAGCCATAAACATGTGTATCCGAGTCTTCTATCAAAAGTTACAGCTATTTATATGAAGTTGTACAAAAACGCTTTCTTTCGCCAAGACAGTGCGTTTCTCACTGTTACATGCATTTGAATGGGGAACTCCACCGAAACAAAGTACAAGTTTTCATTATGTGAATAACTTGGAAATCTTAGCTCAAACAGCTGCAAAACCAGTTTTCCCAGCACGGAGACCTTGAGTTCTATAAGATAAAGCCATAAACATGTTTGTCTGAGTCTTCTATCAAAAGTTACAGCTATTTATATGAAGTTGTACAAAAACGCTTTCTTTCGCCAAGACAGTGCGTTTCTCACTGTTACATGCATTTGAATGGGGAACTCCACCGAAACAAAGTATAGGTTTTCATTATGTGAATAACTTGGAAATCTTAGCTCAAACAGCTACAAAACCTGTTTTCCCAGCACGGGAACCTTGAGTTCTATAAGATAAAGCCATAAACATGTGTATCCGAGTCTTCTATCAAATGTTACAGCTATTTATATGAAGTTGTACAAAAATGCTTTCTTTCGCCAAGACAGTGCGTTTCTCACTGTTACATGCATTTGAATGGGGAACTCGACCGAAACAAAGTATAGGTTTTCATTATGTGAATAACTTGGAAATCTTAGCTCAAACAGCTGCATAACCTGTTTTCCCAGCACGGAGACCTTGAGTTCTATAAGATAAAGCCATAAACATGTTTGTCCGAGTCTTCTATCAAAAGTTACAGCTATTTATATGAAGTTGTACAAAAACGCTTTCTTTCGCCAAGACAGTGCGTTTCTCACTGTTACATGCATTTGAATGGGGAACTCGACCGAAACAAAGTATAGGTTTTCATTATGTGAATAACTTGGAAATCTTAGCTCAAACAGCTGCAAAACCTGTTTTCCCAGCACGGGAACCTTGAGTTCTATAAGATAAAGCCATAAACATGTGTATCCGAGTCTTCTATCAAAAGTTACAGCTATTCATATGAAGTTGTACAAAAACGCTTTCTTTCGCCAAGACAGTGCGTTTCTCACTGTTACATGCATTTGAATGGGGAACTCCACCGAAACAAAGTATAGGTTTTCATTATGTGAATAACTTGGAAATCTTAGCTCAAACAGCTGCAAAACCTGTTTTCCCAGCACGGGAACCTTGAGTTCTATAAGATAAAGCCATAAACATGTGTATCCGAGTCTTCTATCAAAAGTTACAGCTATTTATATGAAGTTGTACAAAAACGCTTTCTTTCGCCAAGACAGTGCGTTTCTCACTGTTACATGCATTTGAATGGGGAACTCGACCGAAACAAAGTATAGGTTTTCATTATGTGAATAACTTGGAAATCTTAGCTCAAACAGCTGCATAACCTGTTTTCCCAGCACGGAGACCTTGAGTTCTATAAGATAAAGCCATAAACATGTTTGTCCGAGTCTTCTATCAAAAGTTACAGCTATTTCTATGAAGTTGTACAAAAACGCTTTCTTTCGCCAATACAGTGCGTTTCTCACTGTTACATGCATTTGAATGGGGAACTCCACCGAAACAAAGTATAGGTTTTAATTATGTGAATAACTTGGAAATCTTAGCTCAAACAGCTGCAAAACCTGTTTGCCCAGCACGGGAACCTTGAGTTCTATAAGATAAAGCCATAAACATGTGTATCCGAGTCTTCTATCAAAAGTTACAGCTATTTCTATGAAGTTGTACAAAAACGCTTTCTTTCGCCAAGACAGTGCGTTTCTCACTGTTACATGCATTTGAATGGGGAACTCGACCGAAACAAAGTATAGGTTTTCATTATGTGAATAACTTGGAAATCTTAGCTCAAACAGCTGCAAAACCTGTTTTCCCAGCACGGGAACCTTGAGTTCTATAAGATAAAGCCATAAACATGTGTATCCGAGTCTTCTATCAAAAGTTACAGCTATTCATATGAAGTTGTACAAAAACGCTTTCTTTCGCCAAGACAGTGCGTTTCTCACTGTTACATGCATTTGAATGGGGAACTCCACCGAAACAAAGTACAAGTTTTCATTATGTGAATAACTTGGAAATCTTAGCTCAAACAGCTGCAAAACCTGTTTTCCCAGCACGGAGACCTTGAGTTCTATAAGATAAAGCCATAAACATGTTTGTCTGAGTCTTCTATCAAAAGTTACAGCTATTTCTATGAAGTTGTACAAAAACGCTTTCTTTCGCCAAGACAGTGCGTTTCTCACTGTTACATGCATTTGAATGGGGAACTCGACCGAAACAAAGTATAGGTTTTCATTATGTGAATAACTTGGAAATCTTAGCTCAAACAGCTGCAAAACCTGTTTTCCCAGCACGGAGACCTTGAGTTCTATAATATAAGGCCATAAACATGTTTGTCTGAGTCTTCTATCAAAAGTTACAGCTATTTCTATGAAGTTGTACAAAAACGCTTTCTTTCGCCAAGACAGTGCGTTTCTCACTGTTACATGCATTTGAATGGGGAACTCGACCGAAACAAAGTATAGGTTTTCATTATGTGAATAACTTGGAAATCTTAGCTCAAACAGCTGCAAAACCTGTTTTCCCAGCACGGGAACCTTGAGTTCTATAAGATAAAGCCATAAACATGTGTATCCGAGTCTTCTATCAAAAGTTACAGCTATTCATATGAAGTTGTACAAAAACGCTTTCTTTCGCCAAGACAGTGCGTTTCTCACTGTTACATGCATTTGAATGGGGAACTCCACCGAAACAAAGTACAAGTTTTCATTATGTGAATAACTTGGAAATCTTAGCTCAAACAGCTGCAAAACCTGTTTTCCCAGCACGGAGACCTTGAGTTCTATAAGATAAAGCCATAAACATGTTTGTCTGAGTCTTCTATCAAAAGTTACAGCTATTTCTATGAAGTTGTACAAAAACGCTTTCTTTCGCCAAGACAGTGCGTTTCTCACTGTTACATGCATTTGAATGGGGAACTCGACCGAAACAAAGTATAGGTTTTCATTATGTGAATAACTTGGAAATCTTAGCTCAAACAGCTGCAAAACCTGTTTTCCCAGCACGGAGACCTTGAGTTCTATAATATAAGGCCATAAACATGTTTGTCTGAGTCTTCTATCAAAAGTTACAGCTATTTCTATGAAGTTGTACAAAAACGCTTTCTTTCGCCAAGACAGTGCGTTTCTCACTGTTACATGCATTTGAATGGGGAACTCGACCGAAACAAAGTATAGGTTTTCATTATGTGAATAACTTGGAAATCTTAGCTCAAACAGCTGCAAAACCTGTTTGCCCAGCACGGGAACCTTGAGTTCTATAAGATAAAGCCATAAACATGTGTATCCGAGTCTTCTATCAAAAGTTACAGCTATTCATATGAAGTTGTACAAAAACGCTTTCTTTCGCCAAGACAGTGCGTTTCTCACTGTTACATGCATTTGAATGGGGAACTCCACCGAAACAAAGTACAAGTTTTCATTATGTGAATAACTTGGAAATCTTAGCTCAAACAGCTGCAAAACCAGTTTTCCCAGCACGGAGACCTTGAGTTCTATAAGATAAAGCCATAAACATGTTTGTCTGAGTCTTCTATCAAAAGTTACAGCTATTTATATGAAGTTGTACAAAAACGCTTTCTTTCGCCAAGACAGTGCGTTTCTCACTGTTACATGCATTTGAATGGGGAACTCGACCGAAACAAAGTATAGGTTTTCATTATGTGAATAACTTGGAAATCTTAGCTCAAACAGCTACAAAACCTGTTTTCCCAGCACGGGAACCTTGAGTTCTATAAGATAAAGCCATAAACATGTGTATCCGAGTCTTCTATCAAATGTTACAGCTATTTATATGAAGTTGTACAAAAACGCTTTCTTTCGCCAAGACAGTGCGTTTCTCACTGTTACATGCATTTGAATGGGGAACTTGACTGAAACAAAGTATAGGTTTTCATTATGTGAATAACTTGGAAATCTTAGCTCAAACAGCTGCATAACCTGTTTTCCCAGCACGGAGACCTTGAGTTCTATAAGATAAAGCCATAAACATGTTTGTCCGAGTCTTCTATCAAAAGTTACAGCTATTTATATGAAGTTGTACAAAAACGCTTTCTTTCGCCAAGACAGTGCGTTTCTCACTGTTACATGCATTTGAATGGGGAACTCGACCGAAACAAAGTATAGGTTTTCATTATGTGAATAACTTGGAAATCTTAGCTCAAACAGCTGCAAAACCTGTTTTCCCAGCACGGGAACCTTGAGTTCTATAAGATAAAGCCATAAACATGTGTATCCGAGTCTTCTATCAAAAGTTACAGCTATTTATATGAAGTTGTACAAAAACGCTTTCTTTCGCCAAGACAGTGCGTTTCTCACTGTTACATGCATTTGAATGGGGAACTCCACCGAAACAAAGTACAAGTTTTCATTATGTGAATAACTTGGAAATCTTAGCTCAAACAGCTGCAAAACCAGTTTTCCCAGCACGGAGACCTTGAGTTCTATAAGATAAAGCCATAAACATGTTTGTCTGAGTCTTCTATCAAAAGTTACAGCTATTTATATGAAGTTGTACAAAAACGCTTTCTTTCGCCAAGACAGTGCGTTTCTCACTGTTACATGCATTTGAATGGGGAACTCGACCGAAACAAAGTATAGGTTTTCATTATGTGAATAACTTGGAAATCTTAGCTCAAACAGCTGCAAAACCTGTTTTCCCAGCACGGAGACCTTGAGTTCTATAAGATAAAGCCATAAACATGTTTGTCTGAGTCTTCTATCAAAAGTTACAGCTATTTCTATGAAGTTGTACAAAAACGCTTTCTTTCGCCAAGACAGTGCGTTTCTCACTGTTCATTTGAATGGGGAACTCGACCGAAACAAAGTATAGGTTTTCATTATGTGAATAACTTGGAAATCTTAGCTCAAACAGCTACAAAACCTGTTTTCCCAGCACGGGAACCTTGAGTTCTATAAGATAAAGCCATAAACATGTGTATCCGAGTCTTCTATCAAAAGTTACAGCTATTTATATGAAGTTGTACAAAAACGCTTTCTTTCGCCAAGACAGTGCGTTTCTCACTGTTACATGCATTTGAATGGGGAACTCGACCGAAACAAAGTATAGGTTTTCATTATGTGAATAACTTGGAAATCTTAGCTCAAACAGCTGCAAAACCTGTTTTCCCAGCACGGGAACCTTGAGTTCTATAAGATAAAGCCATAAACATGTGTATCCGAGTCTTCTATCAAAAGTTACAGCTATTCATATGAAGTTGTACAAAAACGCTTTCTTTCGCCAAGACAGTGCGTTTCTCACTGTTACATGCATTTGAATGGGGAACTCCACCGAAACAAAGTATAGGTTTTCATTATGTGAATAACTTGGAAATCTTAGCTCAAACAGCTGCAAAACCTGTTTTCCCAGCACGGGAACCTTGAGTTCTATAAGATAAAGCCATAAACATGTGTATCCGAGTCTTCTATCAAAAGTTACAGCTATTTATATGAAGTTGTACAAAAACGCTTTCTTTCGCCAAGACAGTGCGTTTCTCACTGTTACATGCATTTGAATGGGGAACTCCACCGAAACAAAGTATAGGTTTTCATTATGTGAATAACTTGGAAATCTTAGCTCAAACAGCTGCAAAACCTGTTTTCCCAGCACGGGAACCTTGAGTTCTATAAGATAAAGCCATAAACATGTGTATCCGAGTCTTCTATCAAAAGTTACAGCTATTTATATGAAGTTGTACAAAAACGCTTTCTTTCGCCAAGACAGTGCGTTTCTCACTGTTACATGCATTTGAATGGGGAACTCCACCGAAACAAAGTACAAGTTTTCATTATGTGAATAACTTGGAAATCTTAGCTCAAACAGCTGCAAAACCAGTTTTCCCAGCACGGAGACCTTGAGTTCTATAAGATAAAGCCATAAACATGTTTGTCTGAGTCTTCTATCAAAAGTTACAGCTATTTATATGAAGTTGTACAAAAACGCTTTCTTTCGCCAAGACAGTGCGTTTCTCACTGTTACATGCATTTGAATGGGGAACTCCACCGAAACAAAGTATAGGTTTTCATTATGTGAATAACTTGGAAATCTTAGCTCAAACAGCTACAAAACCTGTTTTCCCAGCACGGGAACCTTGAGTTCTATAAGATAAAGCCATAAACATGTGTATCCGAGTCTTCTATCAAATGTTACAGCTATTTATATGAAGTTGTACAAAAACGCTTTCTTTCGCCAAGACAGTGCGTTTCTCACTGTTACATGCATTTGAATGGGGAACTCGACCGAAACAAAGTATAGGTTTTCATTATGTGAATAACTTGGAAATCTTAGCTCAAACAGCTGCAAAACCTGTTTTCCCAGCACGGAGACCTTGAGTTCTATAAGATAAAGCCATAAACATGTTTGTCTGAGTCTTCTATCAAAAGTTACAGCTATTTATATGAAGTTGTACAAAAACGCTTTCTTTCGCCAAGACAGTGCGTTTCTCACTGTTACATGCATTTGAATGGGGAACTCGACCGAAACAAAGTATAGGTTTTCATTATGTGAATAACTTGGAAATCTTAGCTCAAACAGCTGCAAAACCTGTTTTCCCAGCACGGAGACCTTGAGTTCTATAAGATAAAGCCATAAACATGTTTGTCTGAGTCTTCTATCAAAAGTTACAGCTATTTCTATGAAGTTGTACAAAAACGCTTTCTTTCGCCAAGACAGTGCGTTTCTCACTGTTACATGCATTTGAATGGGGAACTCGACCGAAACAAAGTATAGGTTTTCATTATGTGAATAACTTGGAAATCTTAGCTCAAACAGCTACAAAACCTGTTTTCCCAGCACGGGAACCTTGAGTTCTATAAGATAAAGCCATAAACATGTGTATCCGAGTCTTCTATCAAAAGTTACAGCTATTTATATGAAGTTGTACAAAAACGCTTTCTTTCGCCAAGACAGTGCGTTTCTCACTGTTACATGCATTTGAATGGGGAACTCGACCGAAACAAAGTATAGGTTTTCATTATGTGAATAACTTGGAAATCTTAGCTCAAACAGCTGCAAAACCTGTTTTCCCAGCACGGGAACCTTGAGTTCTATAAGATAAAGCCATAAACATGTGTATCCGAGTCTTCTATCAAAAGTTACAGCTATTTATATGAAGTTGTACAAAAACGCTTTCTTTCGCCAAGACAGTGCGTTTCTCACTGTTACATGCATTTGAATGGGGAACTCCACCGAAACAAAGTACAAGTTTTCATTATGTGAATAACTTGGAAATCTTAGCTCAAACAGCTGCAAAACCAGTTTTCCCAGCACGGAGACCTTGAGTTCTATAAGATAAAGCCATAAACATGTTTGTCTGAGTCTTCTATCAAAAGTTACAGCTATTTATATGAAGTTGTACAAAAACGCTTTCTTTCGCCAAGACAGTGCGTTTCTCACTGTTACATGCATTTGAATGGGGAACTCCACCGAAACAAAGTATAGGTTTTCATTATGTGAATAACTTGGAAATCTTAGCTCAAACAGCTACAAAACCTGTTTTCCCAGCACGGGAACCTTGAGTTCTATAAGATAAAGCCATAAACATGTGTATCCGAGTCTTCTATCAAAAGTTACAGCTATTTATATGAAGTTGTACAAAAACGCTTTCTTTCGCCAAGACAGTGCGTTTCTCACTGTTACATGCATTTGAATGGGGAACTCGACCGAAACAAAGTATAGGTTTTCATTATGTGAATAACTTGGAAATCTTAGCTCAAACAGCTGCATAACCTGTTTTCCCAGCACGGAGACCTTGAGTTCTATAAGATAAAGCCATAAACATGTTTGTCCGAGTCTTCTATCAAAAGTTACAGCTATTTCTATGAAGTTGTACAAAAACGCTTTCTTTCGCCAATACAGTGCGTTTCTCACTGTTACATGCATTTGAATGGGGAACTCCACCGAAACAAAGTATAGGTTTTAATTATGTGAATAACTTGGAAATCTTAGCTCAAACAGCTGCAAAACCTGTTTGCCCAGCACGGGAACCTTGAGTTCTATAAGATAAAGCCATAAACATGTGTATCCGAGTCTTCTATCAAAAGTTACAGCTATTTCTATGAAGTTGTACAAAAACGCTTTCTTTCGCCAAGACAGTGCGTTTCTCACTGTTACATGCATTTGAATGGGGAACTCGACCGAAACAAAGTATAGGTTTTCATTATGTGAATAACTTGGAAATCTTAGCTCAAACAGCTGCAAAACCTGTTTTCCCAGCACGGGAACCTTGAGTTCTATAAGATAAAGCCATAAACATGTGTATCCGAGTCTTCTATCAAAAGTTACAGCTATTCATATGAAGTTGTACAAAAACGCTTTCTTTCGCCAAGACAGTGCGTTTCTCACTGTTACATGCATTTGAATGGGGAACTCCACCGAAACAAAGTACAAGTTTTCATTATGTGAATAACTTGGAAATCTTAGCTCAAACAGCTGCAAAACCTGTTTTCCCAGCACGGAGACCTTGAGTTCTATAAGATAAAGCCATAAACATGTTTGTCTGAGTCTTCTATCAAAAGTTACAGCTATTTCTATGAAGTTGTACAAAAACGCTTTCTTTCGCCAAGACAGTGCGTTTCTCACTGTTACATGCATTTGAATGGGGAACTCGACCGAAACAAAGTATAGGTTTTCATTATGTGAATAACTTGGAAATCTTAGCTCAAACAGCTGCAAAACCTGTTTTCCCAGCACGGAGACCTTGAGTTCTATAATATAAGGCCATAAACATGTTTGTCTGAGTCTTCTATCAAAAGTTACAGCTATTTCTATGAAGTTGTACAAAAACGCTTTCTTTCGCCAAGACAGTGCGTTTCTCACTGTTACATGCATTTGAATGGGGAACTCGACCGAAACAAAGTATAGGTTTTCATTATGTGAATAACTTGGAAATCTTAGCTCAAACAGCTGCAAAACCTGTTTTCCCAGCACGGGAACCTTGAGTTCTATAAGATAAAGCCATAAACATGTGTATCCGAGTCTTCTATCAAAAGTTACAGCTATTCATATGAAGTTGTACAAAAACGCTTTCTTTCGCCAAGACAGTGCGTTTCTCACTGTTACATGCATTTGAATGGGGAACTCCACCGAAACAAAGTACAAGTTTTCATTATGTGAATAACTTGGAAATCTTAGCTCAAACAGCTGCAAAACCTGTTTTCCCAGCACGGAGACCTTGAGTTCTATAAGATAAAGCCATAAACATGTTTGTCTGAGTCTTCTATCAAAAGTTACAGCTATTTCTATGAAGTTGTACAAAAACGCTTTCTTTCGCCAAGACAGTGCGTTTCTCACTGTTACATGCATTTGAATGGGGAACTCGACCGAAACAAAGTATAGGTTTTCATTATGTGAATAACTTGGAAATCTTAGCTCAAACAGCTGCAAAACCTGTTTTCCCAGCACGGAGACCTTGAGTTCTATAATATAAGGCCATAAACATGTTTGTCTGAGTCTTCTATCAAAAGTTACAGCTATTTCTATGAAGTTGTACAAAAACGCTTTCTTTCGCCAAGACAGTGCGTTTCTCACTGTTACATGCATTTGAATGGGGAACTCGACCGAAACAAAGTATAGGTTTTCATTATGTGAATAACTTGGAAATCTTAGCTCAAACAGCTGCAAAACCTGTTTGCCCAGCACGGGAACCTTGAGTTCTATAAGATAAAGCCATAAACATGTGTATCCGAGTCTTCTATCAAAAGTTACAGCTATTCATATGAAGTTGTACAAAAACGCTTTCTTTCGCCAAGACAGTGCGTTTCTCACTGTTACATGCATTTGAATGGGGAACTCCACCGAAACAAAGTACAAGTTTTCATTATGTGAATAACTTGGAAATCTTAGCTCAAACAGCTGCAAAACCAGTTTTCCCAGCACGGAGACCTTGAGTTCTATAAGATAAAGCCATAAACATGTTTGTCTGAGTCTTCTATCAAAAGTTACAGCTATTTATATGAAGTTGTACAAAAACGCTTTCTTTCGCCAAGACAGTGCGTTTCTCACTGTTACATGCATTTGAATGGGGAACTCGACCGAAACAAAGTATAGGTTTTCATTATGTGAATAACTTGGAAATCTTAGCTCAAACAGCTACAAAACCTGTTTTCCCAGCACGGGAACCTTGAGTTCTATAAGATAAAGCCATAAACATGTGTATCCGAGTCTTCTATCAAATGTTACAGCTATTTATATGAAGTTGTACAAAAACGCTTTCTTTCGCCAAGACAGTGCGTTTCTCACTGTTACATGCATTTGAATGGGGAACTTGACTGAAACAAAGTATAGGTTTTCATTATGTGAATAACTTGGAAATCTTAGCTCAAACAGCTGCATAACCTGTTTTCCCAGCACGGAGACCTTGAGTTCTATAAGATAAAGCCATAAACATGTTTGTCCGAGTCTTCTATCAAAAGTTACAGCTATTTATATGAAGTTGTACAAAAACGCTTTCTTTCGCCAAGACAGTGCGTTTCTCACTGTTACATGCATTTGAATGGGGAACTCGACCGAAACAAAGTATAGGTTTTCATTATGTGAATAACTTGGAAATCTTAGCTCAAACAGCTGCAAAACCTGTTTTCCCAGCACGGGAACCTTGAGTTCTATAAGATAAAGCCATAAACATGTGTATCCGAGTCTTCTATCAAAAGTTACAGCTATTTATATGAAGTTGTACAAAAACGCTTTCTTTCGCCAAGACAGTGCGTTTCTCACTGTTACATGCATTTGAATGGGGAACTCCACCGAAACAAAGTACAAGTTTTCATTATGTGAATAACTTGGAAATCTTAGCTCAAACAGCTGCAAAACCAGTTTTCCCAGCACGGAGACCTTGAGTTCTATAAGATAAAGCCATAAACATGTTTGTCTGAGTCTTCTATCAAAAGTTACAGCTATTTATATGAAGTTGTACAAAAACGCTTTCTTTCGCCAAGACAGTGCGTTTCTCACTGTTACATGCATTTGAATGGGGAACTCGACCGAAACAAAGTATAGGTTTTCATTATGTGAATAACTTGGAAATCTTAGCTCAAACAGCTGCAAAACCTGTTTTCCCAGCACGGAGACCTTGAGTTCTATAAGATAAAGCCATAAACATGTTTGTCTGAGTCTTCTATCAAAAGTTACAGCTATTTCTATGAAGTTGTACAAAAACGCTTTCTTTCGCCAAGACAGTGCGTTTCTCACTGTTACATGCATTTGAATGGGGAACTCCACCGAAACAAAGTATAGGTTTTCATTATGTGAATAACTTGGAAATCTTAGCTCAAACAGCTACAAAACCTGTTTTCCCAGCACGGGAACCTTGAGTTCTATAAGATAAAGCCATAAACATGTGTATCCGAGTCTTCTATCAAAAGTTACAGCTATTTATATGAAGTTGTACAAAAACGCTTTCTTTCGCCAAGACAGTGCGTTTCTCACTGTTACATGCATTTGAATGGGGAACTCGACCGAAACAAAGTATAGGTTTTCATTATGTGAATAACTTGGAAATCTTAGCTCAAACAGCTGCAAAACCTGTTTTCCCAGCACGGGAACCTTGAGTTCTATAAGATAAAGCCATAAACATGTGTATCCGAGTCTTCTATCAAAAGTTACAGCTATTCATATGAAGTTGTACAAAAACGCTTTCTTTCGCCAAGACAGTGCGTTTCTCACTGTTACATGCATTTGAATGGGGAACTCCACCGAAACAAAGTATAGGTTTTCATTATGTGAATAACTTGGAAATCTTAGCTCAAACAGCTGCAAAACCTGTTTTCCCAGCACGGGAACCTTGAGTTCTATAAGATAAAGCCATAAACATGTGTATCCGAGTCTTCTATCAAAAGTTACAGCTATTTATATGAAGTTGTACAAAAACGCTTTCTTTCGCCAAGACAGTGCGTTTCTCACTGTTACATGCATTTGAATGGGGAACTCCACCGAAACAAAGTACAAGTTTTCATTATGTGAATAACTTGGAAATCTTAGCTCAAACAGCTGCAAAACCAGTTTTCCCAGCACGGAGACCTTGAGTTCTATAAGATAAAGCCATAAACATGTTTGTCTGAGTCTTCTATCAAAAGTTACAGCTATTTATATGAAGTTGTACAAAAACGCTTTCTTTCGCCAAGACAGTGCGTTTCTCACTGTTACATGCATTTGAATGGGGAACTCCACCGAAACAAAGTATAGGTTTTCATTATGTGAATAACTTGGAAATCTTAGCTCAAACAGCTACAAAACCTGTTTTCCCAGCACGGGAACCTTGAGTTCTATAAGATAAAGCCATAAACATGTGTATCCGAGTCTTCTATCAAAAGTTACAGCTATTTATATGAAGTTGTACAAAAACGCTTTCTTTCGCCAAGACAGTGCGTTTCTCACTGTTACATGCATTTGAATGGGGAACTCGACCGAAACAAAGTATAGGTTTTCATTATGTGAATAACTTGGAAATCTTAGCTCAAACAGCTGCATAACCTGTTTTCCCAGCACGGAGACCTTGAGTTCTATAAGATAAAGCCATAAACATGTTTGTCCGAGTCTTCTATCAAAAGTTACAGCTATTTCTATGAAGTTGTACAAAAACGCTTTCTTTCGCCAATACAGTGCGTTTCTCACTGTTACATGCATTTGAATGGGGAACTCCACCGAAACAAAGTATAGGTTTTAATTATGTGAATAACTTGGAAATCTTAGCTCAAACAGCTGCAAAACCTGTTTGCCCAGCACGGGAACCTTGAGTTCTATAAGATAAAGCCATAAACATGTGTATCCGAGTCTTCTATCAAAAGTTACAGCTATTTATATGAAGTTGTACAAAAACGCTTTCTTTCGCCAAGACAGTGCGTTTCTCACTGTTACATGCATTTGAATGGGGAACTCGACCGAAACAAAGTATAGGTTTTCATTATGTGAATAACTTGGAAATCTTAGCTCAAACAGCTGCAAAACCTGTTTTCCCAGCACGGGAACCTTGAGTTCTATAAGATAAAGCCATAAACATGTGTATCCGAGTCTTCTATCAAAAGTTACAGCTATTCATATGAAGTTGTACAAAAACGCTTTCTTTCGCCAAGACAGTGCGTTTCTCACTGTTACATGCATTTGAATGGGGAACTCCACCGAAACAAAGTACAAGTTTTCATTATGTGAATAACTTGGAAATCTTAGCTCAAACAGCTGCAAAACCTGTTTTCCCAGCACGGAGACCTTGAGTTCTATAAGATAAAGCCATAAACATGTTTGTCTGAGTCTTCTATCAAAAGTTACAGCTATTTCTATGAAGTTGTACAAAAACGCTTTCTTTCGCCAAGACAGTGCGTTTCTCACTGTTACATGCATTTGAATGGGGAACTCGACCGAAACAAAGTATAGGTTTTCATTATGTGAATAACTTGGAAATCTTAGCTCAAACAGCTGCAAAACCTGTTTTCCCAGCACGGAGACCTTGAGTTCTATAATATAAGGCCATAAACATGTTTGTCTGAGTCTTCTATCAAAAGTTACAGCTATTTCTATGAAGTTGTACAAAAACGCTTTCTTTCGCCAAGACAGTGCGTTTCTCACTGTTACATGCATTTGAATGGGGAACTCGACCGAAACAAAGTATAGGTTTTCATTATGTGAATAACTTGGAAATCTTAGCTCAAACAGCTGCAAAACCTGTTTGCCCAGCACGGGAACCTTGAGTTCTATAAGATAAAGCCATAAACATGTGTATCCGAGTCTTCTATCAAAAGTTACAGCTATTCATATGAAGTTGTACAAAAACGCTTTCTTTCGCCAAGACAGTGCGTTTCTCACTGTTACATGCATTTGAATGGGGAACTCCACCGAAACAAAGTACAAGTTTTCATTATGTGAATAACTTGGAAATCTTAGCTCAAACAGCTGCAAAACCAGTTTTCCCAGCACGGAGACCTTGAGTTCTATAAGATAAAGCCATAAACATGTTTGTCTGAGTCTTCTATCAAAAGTTACAGCTATTTATATGAAGTTGTACAAAAACGCTTTCTTTCGCCAAGACAGTGCGTTTCTCACTGTTACATGCATTTGAATGGGGAACTCGACCGAAACAAAGTATAGGTTTTCATTATGTGAATAACTTGGAAATCTTAGCTCAAACAGCTGCATAACCTGTTTTCCCAGCACGGAGACCTTGAGTTCTATAAGATAAAGCCATAAACATGTTTGTCCGAGTCTTCTATCAAAAGTTACAGCTATTTATATGAAGTTGTACAAAAACGCTTTCTTTCGCCAAGACAGTGCGTTTCTCACTGTTACATGCATTTGAATGGGGAACTCGACCGAAACAAAGTATAGGTTTTCATTATGTGAATAACTTGGAAATCTTAGCTCAAACAGCTACAAAACCTGTTTTCCCAGCACGGGAACCTTGAGTTCTATAAGATAAAGCCATAAACATGTTTGTCTGAGTCTTCTATCAAAAGTTACAGCTATTTCTATGAAGTTGTACAAAAACGCTTTCTTTCGCCAAGACAGTGCGTTTCTCACTGTTACATGCATTTGAATGGGGAACTCCACCGAAACAAAGTATAGGTTTTCATTATGTGAATAACTTGGAAATCTTAGCTCAAACAGCTGCAAAACCTGTTTTCCCAGCACGGAGACCTTGAGTTCTATAAGATAAGGCCATAAACATGTTTGTCTGAGTCTTCTATCAAAAGTTACAGCTATTTCTATGAAGTTGTACAAAAACGCTTTCTTTCGCCAAGACAGTGCATTTCTCACTGTTACATGCATTTGAATGGGGAACTCGACCGAAACAAAGTATAGGTTTTCATTATGTGAATAACTTGGAAATCTTAGCTCAAACAGCTGCAAAACCTGTTTTCCCAGCACGGAGACCTTGAGTTCTATAAGATAAAGCCATAAACATGTTTGTCTGAGTCTTCTATCAAAAGTTACAGCTATTTCTATGAAGTTGTACAAAAACGCTTTCTTTCGCCAAGACAGTGCGTTTCTCACTGTTACATGCATTTGAATGGGGAACTCGACCGAAACAAAGTATAGGTTTTCATTATGTGAATAACTTGGAAATCTTAGCTCAAACAGCTGCAAAACCTGTTTGCCCAGCACGGGAACCTTGAGTTCTATAAGATACAGCCATAAACATGTGTATCCGAGTCTTCTATCAAAAGTTACAGCTATTCATATGAAGTTGTACAAAAACGCTTTCTTTCGCCAAGACAGTGCGTTTCTCACTGTTACATGCATTTGAATGGGGAACTCGACCGAAACAAAGTACAAGTTTTCATTATGTGAATAACTTGGAAATCTTAGCTCAAACAGCTGCAAAACCTGTTTTCCCAGCACGGAGACCTTGAGTTCTATAAGATAAAGCCATAAACATGTTTGTCTGAGTCTTCTATCAAAAGTTACAGCTATTCATATGAAGTTGTACAAAAACGCTTTCTTTCGCCAAGACAGTGCGTTTCTCACTGTTACATGCATTTGAATGGGGAACTCGACCGAAACAAAGTATAGGTTTTCATTATGTGAATAACTTGGAAATCTTAGCTCAAACAGCTGCAAAACCTGTTTTCCCAGCACGGAGACCTTGAGTTCTATAAGATAAAGCCATAAACATGTTTGTCTGAGTCTTCTATCAAAAGTTACAGCTATTTATATGAAGTTGTACAAAAACGCTTTCTTTCGCCAAGACAGTGCGTTTCTCACTGTTACATGCATTTGAATGGGGAACTCGACCGAAACAAAGTATAGGTTTTCATTATGTGAATAACTTGGAAATCTTAGCTCAAACAGCTACAAAACCTGTTTTCCCAGCACGGGAACCTTGAGTTCTATAAGATAAAGCCATAAACATGTTTGTCTGAGTCTTCTATCAAAAGTTACAGCTATTTCTATGAAGTTGTACAAAAACGCTTTCTTTCGCCAAGACAGTGCGTTTCTCACTGTTACATGCATTTGAATGGGGAACTCCACCGAAACAAAGTATAGGTTTTCATTATGTGAATAACTTGGAAATCTTAGCTCAAACAGCTGCAAAACCTGTTTTCCCAGCACGGAGACCTTGAGTTCTATAAGATAAGGCCATAAACATGTTTGTCTGAGTCTTCTATCAAAAGTTACAGCTATTTCTATGAAGTTGTACAAAAACGCTTTCTTTCGCCAAGACAGTGCATTTCTCACTGTTACATGCATTTGAATGGGGAACTCGACCGAAACAAAGTATAGGTTTTCATTATGTGAATAACTTGGAAATCTTAGCTCAAACAGCTGCAAAACCAGTTTTCCCAGCACGGAGACCTTGAGTTCTATAAGATAAAGCCATAAACATGTTTGTCTGAGTCTTCTATCAAAAGTTACAGCTATTTCTATGAAGTTGTACAAAAACGCTTTCTTTCGCCAAGACAGTGCGTTTCTCACTGTTACATGCATTTGAATGGGGAACTCGACCGAAACAAAGTATAGGTTTTCATTATGTGAATAACTTGGAAATCTTAGCTCAAACAGCTGCAAAACCTGTTTGCCCAGCACGGGAACCTTGAGTTCTATAAGATACAGCCATAAACATGTGTATCCGAGTCTTCTATCAAAAGTTACAGCTATTCATATGAAGTTGTACAAAAACGCTTTCTTTCGCCAAGACAGTGCGTTTCTCACTGTTACATGCATTTGAATGGGGAACTCGACCGAAACAAAGTATAGGTTTTCATTATGTGAATAACTTGGAAATCTTAGCTCAAACAGCTGCAAAACCAGTTTTCCCAGCACGGAGACCTTGAGTTCTATAATATAAGGCCATAAACATGTTTGTCTGAGTCTTCTATCAAAAGTTACAGCTATTTCTATGAAGTTGTACAAAAACGCTTTCTTTCGCCAAGACAGTGCGTTTCTCACTGTTACATGCATTTGAATGGGGAACTCGACCGAAACAAAGTACAAGTTTTCATTATGTGAATAACTTGGAAATCTTAGCTCAAACAGCTGCAAAACCTGTTTTCCCAGCACGGAGACCTTGAGTTCTATAAGATAAAGCCATAAACATGTTTGTCTGAGTCTTCTATCAAAAGTTACAGCTATTTATATGAAGTTGTACAAAAACGCTTTCTTTCGCCAAGACAGTGCGTTTCTCACTGTTACATGCATTTGAATGGGGAACTCGACCGAAACAAAGTATAGGTTTTCATTATGTGAATAACTTGGAAATCTTAGCTCAAACAGCTGCAAAACCTGTTTTCCCAGCACGGGAACCTTGAGTTCTATAAGATAAAGCCATGAACATGTGTATCCGAGTCTTCTATCAAAAGTTACAGCTATTCATATGAAGTTGTACAAAAACGCTTTCTTTCGCCAAGACAGTGCGTTTCTCACTGTTACATGCATTTGAATGGGGAACTCGACCGAAACAAAGTATAGGTTTTCATTATGTGAATAACTTGGAAATCTTAGCTCAAACAGCTGCAAAACCTGTTTGCCCAGCACGGAGACCTTGAGTTCTATAAGATAAGGCCATAAACATGTTTGTCTGAGTCTTCTATCAAAAGTTACAGCTATTTCTATGAAGTTGTACAAAAACGCTTTCTTTCGCCAAGACAGTGCGTTTCTCACTGTTACATGCATTTGAATGGGGAACTCGACCGAAACAAAGTATAGGTTTTCATTATGTGAATAACTTGGAAATCTTAGCTCAAACAGCTGCAAAACATGTTTGCCCAGCACGGGAACCTTGAGTTCTATAAGATAAAGCCATAAACATGTGTATCCGAGTCTTCTATCAAAAGTTACAGCTATTTATATGACGTTGTACAAAAACGCTTTCTTTCGCCAAGACAGTGCGTTTCTCACTGTTACATGCATTTGAATGGGGAACTCGACCGAAACAAAGTATAGGTTTTCATTATGTGAATAACTTGGAAATCTTAGCTCAAACAGCTGCAAAACCTGTTTTCCCAGCACGGGAACCTTGAGTTCTATAAGATAAAGCCATAAACATGTGTATCCGAGTCTTCTATCAAAAGTTACAGCTATTCATATGAAGTTGTACAAAAACGCTTTCTTTCGCCAAGACAGTGCGTTTCTCACTGTTACATGCATTTGAATGGGGAACTCGACCGAAACAAAGTATAGGTTTTCATTATGTGAATAACTTGGAAATCTTAGCTCAAACAGCTGCAAAACCTTTTTGCCCAGCACGGAGACCTTGAGTTCTATAATATAAGGCCATAAACATGTTTGTCTGAGTCTTCTATCAAAAGTTACAGCTATTTCTATGAAGTTGTACAAAAACGCTTTCTTTCGCCAATACAGTGCGTTTCTCACTGTTACATGCATTTGAATGGGGAACTCGACCGAAACAAAGTATAGGTTTTCATTATGTGAATAACTTGAAAATCTTAGCTCAAACAGCTGCAAAACCTGTTTTCCCAGCACGGGAACCTTGAGTTCTATAAGATAAAGCCATAAACATGTTTGTCTGAGTCTTCTATCAAAAGTTACAGCTATTTCTATGAAGTTGTACAAAAACGCTTTCTTTCGCCAAGACAGTGCGTTTCTCACTGTTACATGCATTTGAATGGGGAACTCGACCGAAACAAAGTACAAGTTTTCATTATGTGAATAACTTGGAAATCTTAGCTCAAACAGCTGCAAAACCTGTTTTCCCAGCACGGAGACCTTGAGTTCTATAAGATAAAGCCATAAACATGTGTATCCGAGTCTTCTATCAAAAGTTACAGCTATTTATATGAAGTTGTACAAAAACGCTTTCTATCGCCAAGACAGTGCGTTTCTCACTGTTACATGCATTTGAATGGGGAACTCGACCGAAACAAAGTATAGGTTTTCATTATGTGAATAACTTGGAAATCTTAGCTCAAACAGCTGCAAAACCTGTTTTCCCAGCACGGGAACCTTGAGTTCTATAAGATAAAGCCATAAACATGTGTATCCGAGTCTTCTATCAAAAGTTACAGCTATTTATATGAAGTTGTACAAAAACGCTTTCTTTCGCCAAGACAGTGCGTTTCTCACTGTTACATGCATTTGAATGGGGAACTCGACCGAAACAAAGTATAGGTTTTCATTATGTGAATAACTTGGAAATCTTAGCTCAAACAGCTGCAAAATCTGTTTTCCCAGCACGGGAACCTTGAGTTCTATAAGATAAAGCCATAAACATGTGTATCCGAGTCTTCTATCAAAAGTTACAGCTATTTCTATGAAGTTGTACAAAAACGCTTTCTTTCGCCAATACAGTGTGTTTCTCACTGTTACATGCATTTGAATGGGGAACTCGACCGAAACAAAGTATAGGTTTTCATTATGTGAATAACTTGGAAATCTTAGCTCAAACAGCTGCAAAACCTGTTTTCCCAGCACGGGAACCTTGAGTTCTATAAGATAAAGCCATAAACATGTGTATCCGAGTCTTCTATCAAAAGTTACAGCTATTTATATGAAGTTGTACAAAAACGCTTTCTTTCGCCAAGACAGTGCGTTTCTCACTGTTACATGCATTTGAATGGGGAACTCCACCGAAACAAAGTACAAGTTTTCATTATGTGAATAACTTGGAAATCTTAGCTCAAACAGCTGCAAAACCAGTTTTCCCAGCACGGGAACCTTGAGTTCTATAAGATAAAGCCATAAACATGTGTATCCGAGTCTTCTATCAAAAGTTACAGCTATTTATATGAAGTTGTACAAAAACGCTTTCTTTCGCCAAGACAGTGCGTTTCTCACTGTTACATGCATTTGAATGGGGAACGCGACCGAAACAAAGTATAGGTTTTCATTATGTGAATAACTTGGAAATCTTAGCTCAAACAGCTGCAAAACCTGTTTTCCCAGCACGGGAACCTTGAGTTCTATAAGATAAAGCCATAAACATGTGTATCCGAGTCTTCTATCAAAAGTTACAGCTATTTATATGAAGTTGTACAAAAACGCTTTCTTTCGCCAATACAGTGCGTTTCTCACTGTTACATGCATTTGAATGGGGAACTCGACCGAAACAAAGTATATGTTTTCATTATGTGAATAACTTGGAAATCTTAGCTCAAACAGCTGCAAAACCTGTTTTCCCAGCACGGAGACCTTGAGTTCTATAAGATAAAGCCATAAACATGTTTGTCTGAGTCTTCTATCAAAAGTTACAGCTATTTATATGAAGTTGTACAAAAACGCTTTCTTTCGCCAAGACAGTGCGTTTCTCACTGTTACATGCATTTGAATGGGGAACTCGACCGAAACAAAGTATAGGTTTTCATTATGTGAATAACTTGGAAATCTTAGCTCAAACAGCTGCAAAACCTGTTTGCCCAGCACGGAGACCTTGAGTTCTATAAGATAAGGCCATAAACATGTTTGTCTGAGTCTTCTATCAAAAGTTACAGCTATTTCTATGAAGTTGTACAAAAACGCTTTCTTTCGCCAAGACAGTGCGTTTCTCACTGTTACATGCATTTGAATGGGGAACTCGACCGAAACAAAGTATAGGTTTTCATTATGTGAATAACTTGGAAATCTTAGCTCAAACAGCTGCAAAACATGTTTGCCCAGCACGGGAACCTTGAGTTCTATAAGATAAAGCCATAAACATGTGTATCCGAGTCTTCTATCAAAAGTTACAGCTATTTATATGACGTTGTACAAAAACGCTTTCTTTCGCCAAGACAGTGCGTTTCTCACTGTTACATGCATTTGAATGGGGAACTCGACCGAAACAAAGTATAGGTTTTCATTATGTGAATAACTTGGAAATCTTAGCTCAAACAGCTGCAAAACCTGTTTTCCCAGCACGGGAACCTTGAGTTCTATAAGATAAAGCCATAAACATGTGTATCCGAGTCTTCTATCAAAAGTTACAGCTATTCATATGAAGTTGTACAAAAACGCTTTCTTTCGCCAAGACAGTGCGTTTCTCACTGTTACATGCATTTGAATGGGGAACTCGACCGAAACAAAGTATAGGTTTTCATTATGTGAATAACTTGGAAATCTTAGCTCAAACAGCTGCAAAACCTTTTTGCCCAGCACGGAGACCTTGAGTTCTATAATATAAGGCCATAAACATGTTTGTCTGAGTCTTCTATCAAAAGTTACAGCTATTTCTATGAAGTTGTACAAAAACGCTTTCTTTCGCCAATACAGTGCGTTTCTCACTGTTACATGCATTTGAATGGGGAACTCGACCGAAACAAAGTATACGTTTTCATTATGTGAATAACTTGAAAATCTTAGCTCAAACAGCTGCAAAACCTGTTTTCCCAGCACGGGAACCTTGAGTTCTATAAGATAAAGCCATAAACATGTTTGTCTGAGTCTTCTATCAAAAGTTACAGCTATTTCTATGAAGTTGTACAAAAACGCTTTCTTTCGCCAAGACAGTGCGTTTCTCACTGTTACATGCATTTGAATGGGGAACTCGACCGAAACAAAGTACAAGTTTTCATTATGTGAATAACTTGGAAATCTTAGCTCAAACAGCTGCAAAACCTGTTTTCCCAGCACGGAGACCTTGAGTTCTATAAGATAAAGCCATAAACATGTGTATCCGAGTCTTCTATCAAAAGTTACAGCTATTTATATGAAGTTGTACAAAAACGCTTTCTATCGCCAAGACAGTGCGTTTCTCACTGTTACATGCATTTGAATGGGGAACTCGACCGAAACAAAGTATAGGTTTTCATTATGTGAATAACTTGGAAATCTTAGCTCAAACAGCTGCAAAACCTGTTTTCCCAGCACGGGAACCTTGAGTTCTATAAGATAAAGCCATAAACATGTGTATCCGAGTCTTCTATCAAAAGTTACAGCTATTTATATGAAGTTGTACAAAAACGCTTTCTTTCGCCAAGACAGTGCGTTTCTCACTGTTACATGCATTTGAATGGGGAACTCGACCGAAACAAAGTATAGGTTTTCATTATGTGAATAACTTGGAAATCTTAGCTCAAACAGCTGCAAAATCTGTTTTCCCAGCACGGGAACCTTGAGTTCTATAAGATAAAGCCATAAACATGTGTATCCGAGTCTTCTATCAAAAGTTACAGCTATTTCTATGAAGTTGTACAAAAACGCTTTCTTTCGCCAATACAGTGTGTTTCTCACTGTTACATGCATTTGAATGGGGAACTCGACCGAAACAAAGTATAGGTTTTCATTATGTGAATAACTTGGAAATCTTAGCTCAAACAGCTGCAAAACCTGTTTTCCCAGCACGGGAACCTTGAGTTCTATAAGATAAAGCCATAAACATGTGTATCCGAGTCTTCTATCAAAAGTTACAGCTATTTATATGAAGTTGTACAAAAACGCTTTCTTTCGCCAAGACAGTGCGTTTCTCACTGTTACATGCATTTGAATGGGGAACTCCACCGAAACAAAGTACAAGTTTTCATTATGTGAATAACTTGGAAATCTTAGCTCAAACAGCTGCAAAACCAGTTTTCCCAGCACGGGAACCTTGAGTTCTATAAGATAAAGCCATAAACATGTGTATCCGAGTCTTCTATCAAAAGTTACAGCTATTTATATGAAGTTGTACAAAAACGCTTTCTTTCGCCAAGACAGTGCGTTTCTCACTGTTACATGCATTTGAATGGGGAACGCGACCGAAACAAAGTATAGGTTTTCATTATGTGAATAACTTGGAAATCTTAGCTCAAACAGCTGCAAAACCTGTTTTCCCAGCACGGGAACCTTGAGTTCTATAAGATAAAGCCATAAACATGTGTATCCGAGTCTTCTATCAAAAGTTACAGCTATTTATATGAAGTTGTACAAAAACGCTTTCTTTCGCCAATACAGTGCGTTTCTCACTGTTACATGCATTTGAATGGGGAACTCGACCGAAACAAAGTATATGTTTTCATTATGTGAATAACTTGGAAATCTTAGCTCAAACAGCTGCAAAACCTGTTTTCCCAGCACGGAGACCTTGAGTTCTATAAGATAAAGCCATAAACATGTTTGTCTGAGTCTTCTATCAAAAGTTACAGCTATTTATATGAAGTTGTACAAAAACGCTTTCTTTCGCCAAGACAGTGCGTTTCTCACTGTTACATGCATTTGAATGGGGAACTCGACCGAAACAAAGTATAGGTTTTCATTATGTGAATAACTTGGAAATCTTAGCTCAAACAGCTGCAAAACCTGTTTTCCCAGCACGGAGACCTTGAGTTCTATAAGATAAAGCCATAAACATGTTTGTCTGAGTCTTCTATCAAAAGTTACAGCTATTTCTATGAAGTTGTACAAAAACGCTTTCTTTCGCCAAGACAGTGCGTTTCTCACTGTTACATGCATTTGAATGGGGAACTCGACCGAAACAAAGTATAGGTTTTCATTATGTGAATAACTTGGAAATCTTAGCTCAAACAGCTGCATAACCTGTTTTCCCAGCACGGAGACCTTGAGTTCTATAAGATAAAGCCATAAACATGTTTGTCCGAGTCTTCTATCAAAAGTTACAGCTATTTCTATGAAGTTGTACAAAAACGCTTTCTTTCGCCAATACAGTGCGTTTCTCACTGTTACATGCATTTGAATGGGGAACTCGACCGAAACAAAGTATATGTTTTCATTATGTGAATAACTTGGAAATCTTAGCTCAAACAGCTGCAAAACCTGTTTTCCCAGCACGGAGACCTTGAGTTCTATAATATAAGGCCATAAACATGTTTGTCTGAGTCTTCTATCAAAAGTTACAGCTATTTCTATGAAGTTGTACAAAAACGCTTTCTTTCGCCAATACAGTGCGTTTCTCACTGTTACATGCATTTGAATGGGGAACTCGACCGAAACAAAGTATAGGTTTTCATTATGTGAATAACTTGGAAATCTTAGCTCAAACAGCTGCAAAACCTGTTTTCCCAGCACGGAGACCTTGAGTTCTATAAGATAAAGCCATAAACATGTTTGTCTGAGTCTTCTATCAAAAGTTACAGCTATTTATATGAAGTTGTACAAAAACGCTTTCTTTCGCCAAGACAGTGCGTTTCTCACTGTTACATGCATTTGAATGGGGAACTCGACCGAAACAAAGTATAGGTTTTCATTATGTGAATAACTTGGAAATCTTAGCTCAAACAGCTGCAAAACCTGTTTTCCCAGCACGGGAACCTTGAGTTCTATAAGATAAAGCCATGAACATGTGTATCCGAGTCTTCTATCAAAAGTTACAGCTATTCATATGAAGTTGTACAAAAACGCTTTCTTTCGCCAAGACAGTGCGTTTCTCACTGTTACATGCATTTGAATGGGGAACTCGACCGAAACAAAGTATAGGTTTTCATTATGTGAATAACTTGGAAATCTTAGCTCAAACAGCTGCAAAACATGTTTGCCCAGCACGGGAACCTTGAGTTCTATAAGATAAAGCCATAAACATGTGTATCCGAGTCTTCTATCAAAAGTTACAGCTATTTATATGACGTTGTACAAAAACGCTTTCTTTCGCCAAGACAGTGCGTTTCTCACTGTTACATGCATTTGAATGGGGAACTCGACCGAAACAAAGTATAGGTTTTCATTATGTGAATAACTTGGAAATCTTAGCTCAAACAGCTGCAAAACCTGTTTTCCCAGCACGGGAACCTTGAGTTCTATAAGATAAAGCCATAAACATGTGTATCCGAGTCTTCTATCAAAAGTTACAGCTATTCATATGAAGTTGTACAAAAACGCTTTCTTTCGCCAAGACAGTGCGTTTCTCACTGTTACATGCATTTGAATGGGGAACTCGACCGAAACAAAGTATAGGTTTTCATTATGTGAATAACTTGGAAATCTTAGCTCAAACAGCTGCAAAACCTTTTTGCCCAGCACGGAGACCTTGAGTTCTATAATATAAGGCCATAAACATGTTTGTCTGAGTCTTCTATCAAAAGTTACAGCTATTTCTATGAAGTTGTACAAAAACGCTTTCTTTCGCCAATACAGTGCGTTTCTCACTGTTACATGCATTTGAATGGGGAACTCGACCGAAACAAAGTATACGTTTTCATTATGTGAATAACTTGAAAATCTTAGCTCAAACAGCTGCAAAACCTGTTTTCCCAGCACGGGAACCTTGAGTTCTATAAGATAAAGCCATAAACATGTTTGTCTGAGTCTTCTATCAAAAGTTACAGCTATTTCTATGAAGTTGTACAAAAACGCTTTCTTTCGCCAAGACAGTGCGTTTCTCACTGTTACATGCATTTGAATGGGGAACTCGACCGAAACAAAGTACAAGTTTTCATTATGTGAATAACTTGGAAATCTTAGCTCAAACAGCTGCAAAACCTGTTTTCCCAGCACGGAGACCTTGAGTTCTATAAGATAAAGCCATAAACATGTGTATCCGAGTCTTCTATCAAAAGTTACAGCTATTTATATGAAGTTGTACAAAAACGCTTTCTATCGCCAAGACAGTGCGTTTCTCACTGTTACATGCATTTGAATGGGGAACTCGACCGAAACAAAGTATAGGTTTTCATTATGTGAATAACTTGGAAATCTTAGCTCAAACAGCTGCAAAACCTGTTTTCCCAGCACGGGAACCTTGAGTTCTATAAGATAAAGCGATAAACATGTGTATCCGAGTCTTCTATCAAAAGTTACAGCTATTTCTATGAAGTTGTACAAAAACGCTTTCTTTCGCCAATACAGTGTGTTTCTCACTGTTACATGCATTTGAATGGGGAACTCGACCGAAACAAAGTATAGGTTTTCATTATGTGAATAACTTGGAAATCTTAGCTCAAACAGCTGCAAAACCTGTTTTCCCAGCACGGGAACCTTGAGTTCTATAAGATAAAGCCATAAACATGTGTATCCGAGTCTTCTATCAAAAGTTACAGCTATTTATATGAAGTTGTACAAAAACGCTTTCTTTCGCCAAGACAGTGCGTTTCTCACTGTTACATGCATTTGAATGGGGAACTCGACCGAAACAAAGTATAGGTTTTCATTATGTGAATAACTTGGAAATCTTAGCTCAAACAGCTGCAAAATCTGTTTTCCCAGCACGGGAACCTTGAGTTCTATAAGATAAAGCCATAAACATGTTTGTCTGAGTCTTCTATCAAAAGTTACAGCTATTTATATGAAGTTGTACAAAAACGCTTTCTTTCGCCAAGACAGTGCGTTTCTCACTGTTACATGCATTTGAATGGGGAACTCGACCGAAACAAAGTATAGGTTTTCATTATGTGAATAACTTGGAAATCTTAGCTCAAACAGCTGCAAAACCTGTTTTCCCAGCACGGAGACCTTGAGTTCTATAAGATAAAGCCATAAACATGTTTGTCTGAGTCTTCTATCAAAAGTTACAGCTATTTCTATGAAGTTGTACAAAAACGCTTTCTTTCGCCAAGACAGTGCGTTTCTCACTGTTACATGCATTTGAATGGGGAACTCGACCGAAACAAAGTATAGGTTTTCATTATGTGAATAACTTGGAAATCTTAGCTCAAACAGCTGCATAACCTGTTTTCCCAGCACGGAGACCTTGAGTTCTATAAGATAAAGCCATAAACATGTTTGTCCGAGTCTTCTATCAAAAGTTACAGCTATTTCTATGAAGTTGTACAAAAACGCTTTCTTTCGCCAATACAGTGCGTTTCTCACTGTTACATGCATTTGAATGGGGAACTCGACCGAAACAAAGTATATGTTTTCATTATGTGAATAACTTGGAAATCTTAGCTCAAACAGCTGCAAAACCTGTTTTCCCAGCACGGAGACCTTGAGTTCTATAATATAAGGCCATAAACATGTTTGTCTGAGTCTTCTATCAAAAGTTACAGCTATTTCTATGAAGTTGTACAAAAACGCTTTCTTTCGCCAATACAGTGCGTTTCTCACTGTTACATGCATTTGAATGGGGAACTCGACCGAAACAAAGTATAGGTTTTCATTATGTGAATAACTTGGAAATCTTAGCTCAAACAGCTGCAAAACCTGTTTTCCCAGCACGGAGACCTTGAGTTCTATAAGATAAAGCCATAAACATGTTTGTCTGAGTCTTCTATCAAAAGTTACAGCTATTTCTATGAAGTTGTACAAAAACGCTTTCTTTCGCCAAGACAGTGCGTTTCTCACTGTTACATGCATTTGAATGGGGAACTCGACCGAAACAAAGTATAGGTTTTCATTATGTGAATAACTTGGAAATCTTAGCTCAAACAGCTGCAAAACCTGTTTTCCCAGCACGGAGACCTTGAGTTCTATAAGATAAAGCCATAAACATGTGTATCCGAGTCTTCTATCAAAAGTTACAGCTATTTATATGAAGTTGTACAAAAACGCTTTCTTTCGCCAAGACAGTGCGTTTCTCACTGTTACATGCATTTGAATGGGGAACTCGACCGAAACAAAGTATAGGTTTTCATTATGTGAATAACTTGGAAATCTTAGCTCAAACAGCTGCAAAACCTGTTTTCCCAGCACGGAGACCTTGAGTTCTATAAGATAAAGCCATAAACATGTGTATCCGAGTCTTCTATCAAAAGTTACAGCTATTTATATGAAGTTGTACAAAAACGCTTTCTTTCGCCAAGACAGTGCGTTTCTCACTGTTACATGCATTTGAATGGGGAACTCGACCGAAACAAAGTATAGGTTTTCATTATGTGAATAACTTGGAAATCTTAGCTCAAACAGCTGCAAAACCTGTTTTCCCAGCACGGGAACCTTGAGTTCTATAAGATAAAGCCATAAACATGTGTATCCGAGTCTTCTATCAAAAGTTACAGCTATTTCTATGAAGTTGTACAAAAACGCTTTCTTTCGCCAAGACAGTGCGTTTCTCACTGTTACATGCATTTGAATGGGGAACTCGACCGAAACAAAGTATAGGTTTTCATTATGTGAATAACTTGGAAATCTTAGCTCAAACAGCTGCATAACCTGTTTTCCCAGCACGGAGACCTTGAGTTCTATAAGATAAAGCCATAAACATGTTTGTCCGAGTCTTCTATCAAAAGTTACAGCTATTTCTATGAAGTTGTACAAAAACGCTTTCTTTCGCCAATACAGTGCGTTTCTCACTGTTATATGCATTTGAATGGGGAACTCGACCGAAACAAAGTATAGGTTTTCATTATGTGAATAACTTGGAAATCTTAGCTCAAACAGCTGCAAAACCTGTTTTCCCAGCACGGAGACCTTGAGTTCTATAATATAAGGCCATAAACATGTTTGTCTGAGTCTTCTATCAAAAGTTACAGCTATTTCTATGAAGTTGTACAAAAACGCTTTCTTTCGCCAAGACAGTGCGTTTCTCACTGTTACATGCATTTGAATGGGGAACTCGACCGAAACAAAGTATAGGTTTTAATTATGTGAATAACTTGGAAATCTTAGCTCAAACAGCTGCAAAACCTGTTTGCCCAGCACGGGAACCTTGAGTTCTATAAGATAAAGCCATAAACATGTGTATCCGAGTCTTCTATCAAAAGTTACAGCTATTCATATGAAGTTGTACAAAAACGCTTTCTTTCGCCAAGACAGTGCGTTTCTCACTGTTACATGCATTTGAATGGGGAACTCGACCGAAACAAAGTACAAGTTTTCATTATGTGAATAACTTGGAAATCTTAGCTCAAACAGCTGCAAAACCAGTTTTCCCAGCACGGAGACCTTGAGTTCTATAAGATAAAGCCATAAACATGTTTGTCTGAGTCTTCTATCAAAAGTTACAGCTATTTATATGAAGTTGTACAAAAACGCTTTCTTTCGCCAAGACAGTGCGTTTCTCACTGTTACATGCATTTGAATGGGGAACTCGACCGAAACAAAGTAAAGGTTTTCATTATGTGAATAACTTGGAAATCTTAGCTCAAACAGCTGCAAAACCTGTTTTCCCAGCACGGGAACCTTGAGTTCTATAAGATAAAGCCATAAACATGTGTATCCGAGTCTTCTATCAAAAGTTACAGCTATTTCTATGAAGTTGTACAAAAACGCTTTCTTTCGCCAAGACAGTGCGTTTCTCACTGTTCATTTGAATGGGGAACTCGACCGAAACAAAGTATAGGTTTTCATTATGTGAATAACTTGGAAATCTTAGCTCAAACAGCTGCAAAACCTGTTTTCCCAGCACGGGAACCTTGAGTTCTATAAGATAAAGCCATAAACATGTGTATCCGAGTCTTCTATCAAAAGTTACAGCTATTCATATGAAGTTGTACAAAAACGCTTTCTTTCGCCAAGACAGTGCGTTTCTCACTGTTACATGCATTTGAATGGGGAACTCCACCGAAACAAAGTACAAGTTTTCATTATGTGAATAACTTGGAAATCTTAGCTCAAACAGCTGCAAAACCTGTTTTCCCAGCACGGAGACCTTGAGTTCTATAAGATAAAGCCATAAACATGTTTGTCTGAGTCTTCTATCAAAAGTTACAGCTATTTCTATGAAGTTGTACAAAAACGCTTTCTTTCGCCAAGACAGTGCGTTTCTCACTGTTACATGCATTTGAATGGGGAACTCGACCGAAACAAAGTATAGGTTTTCATTATGTGAATAACTTGGAAATCTTAGCTCAAACAGCTGCAAAACCTGTTTTCCCAGCACGGGAACCTTGAGTTCTATAAGATAAAGCCATAAACATGTGTATCCGAGTCTTCTATCAAAAGTTACAGCTATTCATATGAAGTTGTACAAAAACGCTTTCTTTCGCCAAGACAGTGCGTTTCTCACTGTTACATGCATTTGAATGGGGAACTCGACCGAAACAAAGTATAGGTTTTCATTATGTGAATAACTTGGAAATCTTAGCTCAAACAGCTGCAAAACCTGTTTTCCCAGCACGGAGACCTTGAGTTCTATAATATAAGGCCATAAACATGTTTGTCTGAGTCTTCTATCAAAAGTTACAGCTATTTCTACGAAGTTGTACAAAAACACTTTCTTTCGCCAAGACAGTGCGTTTCTCACTGTTACATGCATTTGAATGGGGAACTCGACCGAAACAAAGTATAGGTTTTCATTATGTGAATAACTTGGAAATCTTAGCTCAAACAGCTGCAAAACCTGTTTTCCCAGCACGGAGACCTTGAGTTCTATAAGATAAGGCCATAAACATGTTTGTCTGAGTCTTCTATCAAAAGTTACAGCTATTTCTATGAAGTTGTACAAAAACGCTTTCTTTCGCCAAGACAGTGCGTTTCTCACTGTTACATGCATTTGAATGGGGAACTCGACCGAAACAAAGTATAGGTTTTCATTATGTGAATAACTTGGAAATCTTAGCTCAAACAGCTGCAAAACCTGTTTGCCCAGCACGGGAACCTTGAGTTCTATAAGATAAAGCCATAAACATGTGTATCCGAGTCTTCTATCAAAAGTTACAGCTATTCATATGAAGTTGTACAAAAACGCTTTCTTTCGCCAAGACAGTGCGTTTCTCACTGTTACATGCATTTGAATGGGGAACTCCACCGAAACAAAGTACAAGTTTTCATTATGTGAATAACTTGGAAATCTTAGCTCAAACAGCTGCAAAACCAGTTTTCCCAGCACGGAGACCTTGAGTTCTATAAGATAAAGCCATAAACATGTTTGTCTGAGTCTTCTATCAAAAGTTACAGCTATTTCTATGAAGTTGTACAAAAACGCTTTCTTTCGCCAAGACAGTGCGTTTCTCACTGTTACATGCATTTGAATGGGGAACTCCACCGAAACAAAGTACAAGTTTTCATTATGTGAATAACTTGGAAATCTTAGCTCAAACAGCTGCAAAACCTGTTTTCCCAGCACGGAGACCTTGAGTTCTATAAGATAAAGCCATAAACATGTGTATCCGAGTCTTCTATCAAAAGTTACAGCTATTCATATGAAGTTGTACAAAAACGCTTTCTTTCGCCAAGACAGTGCGTTTCTCACTGTTACATGCATTTGAATGGGGAACTCGACCGAAACAAAGTATAGGTTTTCATTATGTGAATAACTTGGAAATCTTAGCTCAAACAGCTACAAAACCTGTTTTCCCAGCACGGGAACCTTGAGTTCTATAAGATAAAGCCATAAACATGTGTATCCGAGTCTTCTATCAAAAGTTACAGCTATTTATATGAAGTTGTACAAAAACGCTTTCTTTCGCCAAGACAGTGCGTTTCTCACTGTTCATTTGAATGGGGAACTCGACCGAAACAAAGTATACGTTTTCATTATGTGAATAACTTGGAAATCTTAGCTCAAACAGCTGCAAAACCTGTTTTCCCAGCACGGGAACCTTGAGTTCTATAAGATAAAGCCATAAACATGTTTGTCTGAGTCTTCTATCAAAAGTTACAGCTATTCATATGAAGTTGTACAAAAACGCTTTCTTTCGCCAAGACAGTGCGTTTCTCACTGTTACATGCATTTGAATGGGGAACTCCACCGAAACAAAGTATAGGTTTTCATTATGTGAATAACTTGGAAATCTTAGCTCAAACAGCTGCAAAACCTGTTTTCCCAGCACGGAGACCTTGAGTTCTATAATATAAGGCCATAAACATGTTTGTCTGAGTCTTCTATCAAAAGTTACAGCTATTTCTATGAAGTTGTACAAAAACGCTTTCTTTCGCCAAGACAGTGCGTTTCTCACTGTTACATGCATTTGAATGGGGAACTCGACCGAAACAAAGTATAGGTTTTCATTATGTGAATAACTTGGAAATCTTAGCTCAAACAGCTGCAAAACCTGTTTGCCCAGCACGGGAACCTTGAGTTCTATAAGATACAGCCATAAACATGTGTATCCGAGTCTTCTATCAAAAGTTACAGCTATTCATATGAAGTTGTACAAAAACGCTTTCTTTCGCCAAGACAGTGCGTTTCTCACTGTTACATGCATTTGAATGGGGAACTCGACCGAAACAAAGTATAGGTTTTCATTATGTGAATAACTTGGAAATCTTAGCTCAAACAGCTGCAAAACCAGTTTTCCCAGCACGGAGACCTTGAGTTCTATAAGATAAAGCCATAAACATGTTTGTCTGAGTCTTCTATCAAAAGTTACAGCTATTTATATGAAGTTGTACAAAAACGCTTTCTTTCGCCAAGACAGTGCGTTTCTCACTGTTACATGCATTTGAATGGGGAACTCCACCGAAACAAAGTATAGGTTTTCATTATGTGAATAACTTGGAAATCTTAGCTCAAACAGCTACAAAACCTGTTTTCCCAGCACGGGAACCTTGAGTTCTATAAGATAAAGCCATAAACATGTGTATCCGAGTCTTCTATCAAAAGTTACAGCTATTTATATGAAGTTGTACAAAAACGCTTTCTTTCGCCAAGACAGTGCGTTTCTCACTGTTACATGCATTTGAATGGGGAACTCGACCGAAACAAAGTATAGGTTTTCATTATGTGAATAACTTGGAAATCTTAGCTCAAACAGCTGCATAACCTGTTTTCCCAGCACGGAGACCTTGAGTTCTATAAGATAAAGCCATAAACATGTTTGTCTGAGTCTTCTATCAAAAGTTACAGCTATTTCTATGAAGTTGTACAAAAACGCTTTCTTTCGCCAAGACAGTGCGTTTCTCACTGTTACATGCATTTGAATGGGGAACTCGACCGAAACAAAGTATAGGTTTTCATTATGTGAATAACTTGGAAATCTTAGCTCAAACAGCTGCAAAACCTGTTTTCCCAGCACGGAGACCTTGAGTTCTATAATATAAGGCCATAAACATGTTTGTCTGAGTCTTCTATCAAAAGTTACAGCTATTTCTATGAAGTTGTACAAAAACGCTTTCTTTCGCCAAGACAGTGCGTTTCTCACTGTTACATGCATTTGAATGGGGAACTCGACCGAAACAAAGTATAGGTTTTCATTATGTGAATAACTTGGAAATCTTAGCTCAAACAGCTGCAAAACCTGTTTGCCCAGCACGGGAACCTTGAGTTCTATAAGATACAGCCATAAACATGTGTATCCGAGTCTTCTATCAAAAGTTACAGCTATTCATATGAAGTTGTACAAAAACGCTTTCTTTCGCCAAGACAGTGCGTTTCTCACTGTTACATGCATTTGAATGGGGAACTCGACCGAAACAAAGTATAGGTTTTCATTATGTGAATAACTTGGAAATCTTAGCTCAAACAGCTGCAAAACCTGTTTTCCCAGCACGGGAACCTTGAGTTCTATAAGATAAAGCCATAAACATGTGTATCCGAGTCTTCTATCAAAAGTTACAGCTATTCATATGAAGTTGTACAAAAACGCTTTCTTTCGCCAAGACAGTGCGTTTCTCACTGTTACATGCATTTGAATGGGGAACTCCACCGAAACAAAGTATAGGTTTTCATTATGTGAATAACTTGGAAATCTTAGCTCAAACAGCTGCAAAACCTGTTTTCCCAGCACGGGAACCTTGAGTTCTATAAGATAAAGCCATAAACATGTGTATCCGAGTCTTCTATCAAAAGTTACAGCTATTTATATGAAGTTGTACAAAAACGCTTTCTTTCGCCAAGACAGTGCGTTTCTCACTGTTACATGCATTTGAATGGGGAACTCCACCGAAACAAAGTACAAGTTTTCATTATGTGAATAACTTGGAAATCTTAGCTCAAACAGCTGCAAAACCTGTTTTCCCAGCACGGAGACCTTGAGTTCTATAAGATAAAGCCATAAACATGTTTGTCTGAGTCTTCTATCAAAAGTTACAGCTATTTATATGAAGTTGTACAAAAACGCTTTCTTTCGCCAAGACAGTGCGTTTCTCACTGTTACATGCATTTGAATGGGGAACTCCACCGAAACAAAGTATAGGTTTTCATTATGTGAATAACTTGGAAATCTTAGCTCAAACAGCTACAAAACCTGTTTTCCCAGCACGGGAACCTTGAGTTCTATAAGATAAAGCCATAAACATGTGTATCCGAGTCTTCTATCAAAAGTTACAGCTATTTATATGAAGTTGTACAAAAACGCTTTCTTTCGCCAAGACAGTGCGTTTCTCACTGTTACATGCATTTGAATGGGGAACTCGACCGAAACAAAGTATACGTTTTCATTATGTGAATAACTTGGAAATCTTAGCTCAAACAGCTGCGTAACCTGTTTTCCCAGCACGGAGACCTTGAGTTCTATAAGATAAAGCCATAAACATGTTTGTCCGAGTCTTCTATCAAAAGTTACAGCTATTTCTATGAAGTTGTACAAAAACGCTTTCTTTCGCCAAGACAGTGCGTTTCTCACTGTTACATGCATTTGAATGGGGAACTCGACCGAAACAAAGTATACGTTTTCATTATGTGAATAACTTGGAAATCTTAGCTCAAACAGCTGCAAAACCAGTTTTCCCAGCACGGAGACCTTGAGTTCTATAAGATAAGGCCATAAACATGTTTGTCTGAGTCTTCTATCAAAAGTTACAGCTATTTCTATGAAGTTGTACAAAAACGCTTTCTTTCGCCAAGACAGTGCGTTTCTCACTGTTACATGCATTTGAATGGGGAACTCCACCGAAACAAAGTATAGGTTTTCATTATGTGAATAACTTGGAAATCTTAGCTCAAACAGCTGCAAAACCTGTTTTCCCAGCACGGAGACCTTGAGTTCTATAATATAAGGCCATAAACATGTTTGTCTGAGTCTTCTATCAAAAGTTACAGCTATTTCTATGAAGTTGTACAAAAACGCTTTCTTTCGCCAAGACAGTGCGTTTCTCACTGTTACATGCATTTGAATGGGGAACTCCACCGAAACAAAGTATAGGTTTTCATTATGTGAATAACTTGGAAATCTTAGCTCAAACAGCTGCAAAACCTGTTTTCCCAGCACGGAGACCTTGAGTTCTATAATATAAGGCCATAAACATGTTTGTCTGAGTCTTCTATCAAAAGTTACAGCTATTTCTATGAAGTTGTACAAAAACGCTTTCTTTCGCCAAGACAGTGCGTTTCTCACTGTTACATGCATTTGAATGGGGAACTCGACCGAAACAAAGTATAGGTTTTCATTATGTGAATAACTTGGAAATCTTAGCTCAAACAGCTGCAAAACCTGTTTGCCCAGCACGGGAACCTTGAGTTCTATAAGATACAGCCATAAACATGTGTATCCGAGTCTTCTATCAAAAGTTACAGCTATTCATATGAAGTTGTACAAAAACGCTTTCTTTCGCCAAGACAGTGCGTTTCTCACTGTTACATGCATTTGAATGGGGAACTCCACCGAAACAAAGTATAGGTTTTCATTATGTGAATAACTTGGAAATCTTAGCTCAAACAGCTGCAAAACCTGTTTTCCCAGCACGGGAACCTTGAGTTCTATAAGATAAAGCCATAAACATGTGTATCCGAGTCTTCTATCAAAAGTTACAGCTATTTATATGAAGTTGTACAAAAACGCTTTCTTTCGCCAAGACAGTGCGTTTCTCACTGTTACATGCATTTGAATGGGGAACTCGACCGAAACAAAGTATAGGTTTTCATTATGTGAATAACTTGGAAATCTTAGCTCAAACAGCTGCAAAACCTGTTTGCCCAGCACGGGAACCTTGAGTTCTATAAGATAAAGCCATAAACATGTGTATCCGAGTCTTCTATCAAAAGTTACAGCTATTTATATGAAGTTGTACAAAAACGCTTTCTTTCGCCAAGACAGTGCGTTTCTCACTGTTACATGCATTTGAATGGGGAACTCCACCGAAACAAAGTACAAGTTTTCATTATGTGAATAACTTGGAAATCTTAGCTCAAACAGCTGCAAAACCAGTTTTCCCAGCACGGAGACCTTGAGTTCTATAAGATAAAGCCATGAACATGTTTGTCTGAGTCTTCTATCAAAAGTTACAGCTATTTATATGAAGTTGTACAAAAACGCTTTCTTTCGCCAAGACAGTGCGTTTCTCACTGTTACATGCATTTGAATGGGGAACTCCACCGAAACAAAGTATAGGTTTTCATTATGTGAATAACTTGGAAATCTTAGCTCAAACAGCTACAAAACCTGTTTTCCCAGCACGGGAACCTTGAGTTCTATAAGATAAAGCCATAAACATGTGTATCCGAGTCTTCTATCAAAAGTTACAGCTATTTATATGAAGTTGTACAAAAACGCTTTCTTTCGCCAAGACAGTGCGTTTCTCACTGTTACATGCATTTGAATGGGGAACTCGACCGAAACAAAGTATAGGTTTTCATTATGTGAATAACTTGGAAATCTTAGCTCAAACAGCTGCATAACCTGTTTTCCCAGCACGGAGACCTTGAGTTCTATAAGATAAAGCCATAAACATGTTTGTCCGAGTCTTCTATCAAAAGTTACAGCTATTTCTATGAAGTTGTACAAAAACGCTTTCTTTCGCCAATACAGTGCGTTTCTCACTGTTACATGCATTTGAATGGGGAACTCGACCGAAACAAAGTATAGGTTTTAATTATGTGAATAACTTGGAAATCTTAGCTCAAACAGCTGCAAAACCTGTTTGCCCAGCACGGGAACCTTGAGTTCTATAAGATAAAGCCATAAACATGTGTATCCGAGTCTTCTATCAAAAGTTACAGCTATTCATATGAAGTTGTACAAAAACGCTTTCTTTCGCCAAGACAGTGCGTTTCTCACTGTTACATGCATTTGAATGGGGAACTCGACCGAAACAAAGTATAGGTTTTCATTATGTGAATAACTTGGAAATCTTAGCTCAAACAGCTGCAAAACCTGTTTTCCCAGCACGGGAACCTTGAGTTCTATAAGATAAAGCCATAAACATGTGTATCCGAGTCTTCTATCAAAAGTTACAGCTATTCATATGAAGTTGTACAAAAACGCTTTCTTTCGCCAAGACAGTGCGTTTCTCACTGTTACATGCATTTGAATGGGGAACTCCACCGAAACAAAGTACAAGTTTTCATTATGTGAATAACTTGGAAATCTTAGCTCAAACAGCTGCAAAACCAGTTTTCCCAGCACGGAGACCTTGAGTTGTATAAGATAAAGCCATAAACATGTTTGTCTGAGTCTTCTATCAAAAGTTACAGCTATTTCTATGAAGTTGTACAAAAACGCTTTCTTTCGCCAAGACAGTGCGTTTCTCACTGTTACATGCATTTGAATGGGGAACTCGACCGAAACAAAGTATAGGTTTTCATTATGTGAATAACTTGGAAATCTTAGCTCAAACAGCTGCAAAACCTGTTTTCCCAGCACGGAGACCTTGAGTTCTATAATATAAGGCCATAAACATGTTTGTCTGAGTCTTCTATCAAAAGTTACAGCTATTTCTATGAAGTTGTACAAAAACGCTTTCTTTCGCCAAGACAGTGCGTTTCTCACTGTTACATGCATTTGAATGGGGAACTCGACCGAAACAAAGTATAGGTTTTCATTATGTGAATAACTTGGAAATCTTAGCTCAAACAGCTGCAAAACCTGTTTGCCCAGCACGGGAACCTTGAGTTCTATAAGATAAAGCCATAAACATGTGTATCCGAGTCTTCTATCAAAAGTTACAGCTATTCATATGAAGTTGTACAAAAACGCTTTCTTTCGCCAAGACAGTGCGTTTCTCACTGTTACATGCATTTGAATGGGGAACTCCACCGAAACAAAGTACAAGTTTTCATTATGTGAATAACTTGGAAATCTTAGCTCAAACAGCTGCAAAACCTGTTTTCCCAGCACGGAGACCTTGAGTTCTATAAGATAAAGCCATAAACATGTTTGTCTGAGTCTTCTATCAAAAGTTACAGCTATTTCTATGAAGTTGTACAAAAACGCTTTCTTTCGCCAAGACAGTGCGTTTCTCACTGTTACATGCATTTGAATGGGGAACTCGACCGAAACAAAGTATAGGTTTTCATTATGTGAATAACTTGGAAATCTTAGCTCAAACAGCTGCAAAACCTGTTTGCCCAGCACGGGAACCTTGAGTTCTATAAGATAAAGCCATAAACATGTGTATCCGAGTCTTCTATCAAAAGTTACAGCTATTCATATGAAGTTGTACAAAAACGCTTTCTTTCGCCAAGACAGTGCGTTTCTCACTGTTACATGCATTTGAATGGGGAACTCGACCGAAACAAAGTATAGGTTTTCATTATGTGAATAACTTGGAAATCTTAGCTCAAACAGCTGCAAAACCAGTTTTCCCAGCACGGAGACCTTGAGTTCTATAATATAAGGCCATAAACATGTTTGTCTGAGTCTTCTATCAAAAGTTACAGCTATTTCTATGAAGTTGTACAAAAACGCTTTCTTTCGCCAAGACAGTGCGTTTCTCACTGTTACATGCATTTGAATGGGGAACTCGACCGAAACAAAGTACAAGTTTTCATTATGTGAATAACTTGGAAATCTTAGCTCAAACAGCTGCAAAACCAGTTTTCCCAGCACGGAGACCTTGAGTTCTATAAGATAAAGCCATAAACATGTTTGTCTGAGTCTTCTATCAAAAGTTACAGCTATTTATATGAAGTTGTACAAAAACGCTTTCTTTCGCCAAGACAGTGCGTTTCTCACTGTTACATGCATTTGAATGGGGAACTCGACCGAAACAAAGTATAGGTTTTCATTATGTGAATAACTTGGAAATCTTAGCTCAAACAGCTACAAAACCTGTTTTCCCAGCACGGGAACCTTGAGTTCTATAAGATAAAGCCATAAACATGTTTGTCTGAGTCTTCTATCAAAAGTTACAGCTATTTCTATGAAGTTGTACAAAAACGCTTTCTTTCGCCAAGACAGTGCGTTTCTCACTGTTACATGCATTTGAATGGGGAACGCCACCGAAACAAAGTATAGGTTTTCATTATGTGAATAACTTGGAAATCTTAGCTCAAACAGCTGCAAAACCTGTTTTCCCAGCACGGAGACCTTGAGTTCTATAAGATAAGGCCATAAACATGTTTGTCTGAGTCTTCTATCAAAAGTTACAGCTATTTCTATGAAGTTGTACAAAAACGCTTTCTTTCGCCAAGACAGTGCATTTCTCACTGTTACATGCATTTGAATGGGGAACTCGACCGAAACAAAGTATAGGTTTTCATTATGTGAATAACTTGGAAATCTTAGCTCAAACAGCTGCAAAACCAGTTTTCCCAGCACGGAGACCTTGAGTTCTATAAGATAAAGCCATAAACATGTTTGTCTGAGTCTTCTATCAAAAGTTACAGCTATTTCTATGAAGTTGTACAAAAACGCTTTCTTTCGCCAAGACAGTGCGTTTCTCACTGTTACATGCATTTGAATGGGGAACTCGACCGAAACAAAGTATAGGTTTTCATTATGTGAATAACTTGGAAATCTTAGCTCAAACAGCTGCAAAACCTGTTTGCCCAGCACGGGAACCTTGAGTTCTATAAGATACAGCCATAAACATGTGTATCCGAGTCTTCTATCAAAAGTTACAGCTATTCATATGAAGTTGTACAAAAACGCTTTCTTTCGCCAAGACAGTGCGTTTCTCACTGTTACATGCATTTGAATGGGGAACTCCACCGAAACAAAGTATAGGTTTTCATTATGTGAATAACTTGGAAATCTTAGCTCAAACAGCTGCAAAACCAGTTTTCCCAGCACGGAGACCTTGAGTTCTATAAGATAAAGCCATAAACATGTTTGTCTGAGTCTTCTATCAAAAGTTACAGCTATTTATATGAAGTTGTACAAAAACGCTTTCTTTCGCCAAGACAGTGCGTTTCTCACTGTTACATGCATTTGAATGGGGAACTCGACCGAAACAAAGTATAGGTTTTCATTATGTGAATAACTTGGAAATCTTAGCTCAAACAGCTGCATAACCTGTTTTCCCAGCACGGAGACCTTGAGTTCTATAAGATAAAGCCATAAACATGTTTGTCCGAGTCTTCTATCAAAAGTTACAGCTATTTATATGAAGTTGTACAAAAACGCTTTCTTTCGCCAAGACAGTGCGTTTCTCACTGTTACATGCATTTGAATGGGGAACTCGACCGAAACAAAGTATAGGTTTTCATTATGTGAATAACTTGGAAATCTTAGCTCAAACAGCTACAAAACCTGTTTTCCCAGCACGGGAACCTTGAGTTCTATAAGATAAAGCCATAAACATGTGTATCCGAGTCTTCTATCAAAAGTTACAGCTATTTATATGAAGTTGTACAAAAACGCTTTCTTTCGCCAAGACAGTGCGTTTCTCACTGTTACATGCATTTGAATGGGGAACTCGACCGAAACAAAGTATACGTTTTCATTATGTGAATAACTTGGAAATCTTAGCTCAAACAGCTGCAAAACCTGTTTTCCCAGCACGGGAACCTTGAGTTCTATAAGATAAAGCCATAAACATGTTTGTCCGAGTCTTCTATCAAAAGTTACAGCTATTTCTATGAAGTTGTACAAAAACGCTTTCTTTCGCCAATACAGTGCGTTTCTCACTGTTACATGCATTTGAATGGGGAACTCCACCGAAACAAAGTATAGGTTTTCATTATGTGAATAACTTGGAAATCTTAGCTCAAACAGCTGCAAAACCTGTTTGCCCAGCACGGGAACCTTGAGTTCTATAAGATAAAGCCATAAACATGTGTATCCGAGTCTTCTATCAAAAGTTACAGCTATTTATATGAAGTTGTACAAAAACGCTTTCTTTCGCCAAGACAGTGCGTTTCTCACTGTTACATGCATTTGAATGGGGAACTCCACCGAAACAAAGTACAAGTTTTCATTATGTGAATAACTTGGAAATCTTAGCTCAAACAGCTGCAAAACCAGTTTTCCCAGCACGGAGACCTTGAGTTCTATAAGATAAAGCCATAAACATGTTTGTCTGAGTCTTCTATCAAAAGTTACAGCTATTTATATGAAGTTGTACAAAAACGCTTTCTTTCGCCAAGACAGTGCGTTTCTCACTGTTACATGCATTTGAATGGGGAACTCCACCGAAACAAAGTATAGGTTTTCATTATGTGAATAACTTGGAAATCTTAGCTCAAACAGCTACAAAACCTGTTTTCCCAGCACGGGAACCTTGAGTTCTATAAGATAAAGCCATAAACATGTGTATCCGAGTCTTCTATCAAAAGTTACAGCTATTTATATGAAGTTGTACAAAAACGCTTTCTTTCGCCAAGACAGTGCGTTTCTCACTGTTACATGCATTTGAATGGGGAACTCGACCGAAACAAAGTATAGGTTTTCATTATGTGAATAACTTGGAAATCTTAGCTCAAACAGCTGCATAACCTGTTTTCCCAGCACGGAGACCTTGAGTTCTATAAGATAAAGCCATAAACATGTTTGTCCGAGTCTTCTATCAAAAGTTACAGCTATTTCTATGAAGTTGTACAAAAACGCTTTCTTTCGCCAATACAGTGCGTTTCTCACTGTTACATGCATTTGAATGGGGAACTCGACCGAAACAAAGTATAGGTTTTAATTATGTGAATAACTTGGAAATCTTAGCTCAAACAGCTGCAAAACCTGTTTGCCCAGCACGGGAACCTTGAGTTCTATAAGATAAAGCCATAAACATGTGTATCCGAGTCTTCTATCAAAAGTTACAGCTATTTATATGAAGTTGTACAAAAACGCTTTCTTTCGCCAAGACAGTGCGTTTCTCACTGTTACATGCATTTGAATGGGGAACTCGACCGAAACAAAGTATAGGTTTTCATTATGTGAATAACTTGGAAATCTTAGCTCAAACAGCTGCAAAACCTGTTTTCCCAGCACGGGAACCTTGAGTTCTATAAGATAAAGCCATAAACATGTGTATCCGAGTCTTCTATCAAAAGTTACAGCTATTTCTATGAAGTTGTACAAAAACGCTTTCTTTCGCCAAGACAGTGCGTTTCTCACTGTTACATGCATTTGAATGGGGAACTCGACCGAAACAAAGTATAGGTTTTCATTATGTGAATAACTTGGAAATCTTAGCTCAAACAGCTGCAAAACCTGTTTGCCCAGCACGGAGACCTTGAGTTCTATAAGATAAGGCCATAAACATGTTTGTCTGAGTCTTCTATCAAAAGTTACAGCTATTTCTATGAAGTTGTACAAAAACGCTTTCTTTCGCCAAGACAGTGCGTTTCTCACTGTTACATGCATTTGAATGGGGAACTCGACCGAAACAAAGTATAGGTTTTCATTATGTGAATAACTTGGAAATCTTAGCTCAAACAGCTGCAAAACCTGTTTTCCCAGCACGGGAACCTTGAGTTCTATAAGATAAAGCCATAAACATGTGTATCCGAGTCTTCTATCAAAAGTTACAGCTATTCATATGAAGTTGTACAAAAACGCTTTCTTTCGCCAAGACAGTGCGTTTCTCACTGTTACATGCATTTGAATGGGGAACTCCACCGAAACAAAGTATAGGTTTTCATTATGTGAATAACTTGGAAATCTTAGCTCAAACAGCTGCAAAACCTGTTTGCCCAGCACGGGAACCTTGAGTTCTATAAGATAAAGCCATAAACATGTGTATCCGAGTCTTCTATCAAAAGTTACAGCTATTCATATGAAGTTGTACAAAAACGCTTTCTTTCGCCAAGACAGTGCGTTTCTCACTGTTACATGCATTTGAATGGGGAACTCGACCGAAACAAAGTATAGGTTTTCATTATGTGAATAACTTGGAAATCTTAGCTCAAACAGCTACAAAACCTGTTTTCCCAGCACGGGAACCTTGAGTTCTATAAGATAAAGCCATAAACATGTGTATCCGAGTCTTCTATCAAAAGTTACAGCTATTTATATGACGTTGTACAAAAACGCTTTCTTTCGCCAAGACAGTGCGTTTCTCACTGTTACATGCATTTGAATGGGGAACTCGACCGAAACAAAGTATAGGTTTTCATTATGTGAATAACTTGGAAATCTTAGCTCAAACAGCTGCAAAACCTGTTTTCCCAGCACGGGAACCTTGAGTTCTATAAGATAAAGCCATAAACATGTGTATCCGAGTCTTCTATCAAAAGTTACAGCTATTCATATGAAGTTGTACAAAAACGCTTTCTTTCGCCAAGACAGTGCGTTTCTCACTGTTACATGCATTTGAATGGGGAACTCGACCGAAACAAAGTATAGGTTTTCATTATGTGAATAACTTGGAAATCTTAGCTCAAACAGCTGCAAAACCTGTTTGCCCAGCACGGAGACCTTGAGTTCTATAATATAAGGCCATAAACATGTTTGTCTGAGTCTTCTATCAAAAGTTACAGCTATTTCTATGAAGTTGTACAAAAACGCTTTCTTTCGCCAATACAGTGCGTTTCTCACTGTTACATGCATTTGAATGGGGAACTCGACCGAAACAAAGTATACGTTTTCATTATGTGAATAACTTGAAAATCTTAGCTCAAACAGCTGCAAAACCTGTTTTCCCAGCACGGGAACCTTGAGTTCTATAAGATAAAGCCATAAACATGTTTGTCTGAGTCTTCTATCAAAAGTTACAGCTATTTCTATGAAGTTGTACAAAAACGCTTTCTTTCGCCAAGACAGTGCGTTTCTCACTGTTACATGCATTTGAATGGGGAACTCGACCGAAACAAAGTACAAGTTTTCATTATGTGAATAACTTGGAAATCTTAGCTCAAACAGCTGCAAAACCTGTTTTCCCAGCACGGAGACCTTGAGTTCTATAAGATAAAGCCATAAACATGTGTATCCGAGTCTTCTATCAAAAGTTACAGCTATTTATATGAAGTTGTACAAAAACGCTTTCTTTCGCCAAGACAGTGCGTTTCTCACTGTTACATGCATTTGAATGGGGAACTCGACCGAAACAAAGTATAGGTTTTCATTATGTGAATAACTTGGAAATCTTAGCTCAAACAGCTGCAAAACCTGTTTTCCCAGCACGGGAACCTTGAGTTCTATAAGATAAAGCCATAAACATGTGTATCCGAGTCTTCTATCAAAAGTTACAGCTATTTCTATGAAGTTGTACAAAAACGCTTTCTTTCGCCAATACAGTGTGTTTCTCACTGTTACATGCATTTGAATGGGGAACTCGACCGAAACAAAGTATAGGTTTTCATTATGTGAATAACTTGGAAATCTTAGCTCAAACAGCTGCAAAACCTGTTTTCCCAGCACGGGAACCTTGAGTTCTATAAGATAAAGCCATAAACATGTGTATCCGAGTCTTCTATCAAAAGTTACAGCTATTTATATGAAGTTGTACAAAAACGCTTTCTTTCGCCAAGACAGTGCGTTTCTCACTGTTACATGCATTTGAATGGGGAACTCGACCGAAACAAAGTATAGGTTTTCATTATGTGAATAACTTGGAAATCTTAGCTCAAACAGCTGCAAAACCTGTTTTCCCAGCACGGGAACCTTGAGTTCTATAAGATAAAGCCATAAACATGTGTATCCGAGTCTTCTATCAAAAGTTACAGCTATTCATATGAAGTTGTACAAAAACGCTTTCTTTCGCCAAGACAGTGCGTTTCTCACTGTTACATGCATTTGAATGGGGAACTCGACCGAAACAAAGTATAGGTTTTCATTATGTGAATAACTTGGAAATCTTAGCTCAAACAGCTGCAAAACCTGTTTGCCCAGCACGGAGACCTTGAGTTCTATAATATAAGGCCATAAACATGTTTGTCTGAGTCTTCTATCAAAAGTTACAGCTATTTCTATGAAGTTGTACAAAAACGCTTTCTTTCGCCAATACAGTGCGTTTCTCACTGTTACATGCATTTGAATGGGGAACTCGACCGAAACAAAGTATACGTTTTCATTATGTGAATAACTTGAAAATCTTAGCTCAAACAGCTGCAAAACCTGTTTTCCCAGCACGGGAACCTTGAGTTCTATAAGATAAAGCCATAAACATGTTTGTCTGAGTCTTCTATCAAAAGTTACAGCTATTTCTATGAAGTTGTACAAAAACGCTTTCTTTCGCCAAGACAGTGCGTTTCTCACTGTTACATGCATTTGAATGGGGAACTCGACCGAAACAAAGTACAAGTTTTCATTATGTGAATAACTTGGAAATCTTAGCTCAAACAGCTGCAAAACCTGTTTTCCCAGCACGGAGACCTTGAGTTCTATAAGATAAAGCCATAAACATGTGTATCCGAGTCTTCTATCAAAAGTTACAGCTATTTATATGAAGTTGTACAAAAACGCTTTCTTTCGCCAAGACAGTGCGTTTCTCACTGTTACATGCATTTGAATGGGGAACTCGACCGAAACAAAGTATAGGTTTTCATTATGTGAATAACTTGGAAATCTTAGCTCAAACAGCTGCAAAACCTGTTTTCCCAGCACGGGAACCTTGAGTTCTATAAGATAAAGCCATAAACATGTGTATCCGAGTCTTCTATCAAAAGTTACAGCTATTTCTATGAAGTTGTACAAAAACGCTTTCTTTCGCCAATACAGTGTGTTTCTCACTGTTACATGCATTTGAATGGGGAACTCGACCGAAACAAAGTATAGGTTTTCATTATGTGAATAACTTGGAAATCTTAGCTCAAACAGCTGCAAAACCTGTTTTCCCAGCACGGGAACCTTGAGTTCTATAAGATAAAGCCATAAACATGTGTATCCGAGTCTTCTATCAAAAGTTACAGCTATTTCTATGAAGTTGTACAAAAACGCTTTCTTTCGCCAATACAGTGTGTTTCTCACTGTTACATGCATTTGAATGGGGAACTCGACCGAAACAAAGTATAGGTTTTCATTATGTGAATAACTTGGAAATCTTAGCTCAAACAGCTGCAAAACCTGTTTTCCCAGCACGGGAACCTTGAGTTCTATAAGATAAAGCCATAAACATGTGTATCCGAGTCTTCTATCAAAAGTTACAGCTATTTATATGAAGTTGTACAAAAACGCTTTCTTTCGCCAAGACAGTGCGTTTCTCACTGTTACATGCATTTGAATGGGGAACTCCACCGAAACAAAGTACAAGTTTTCATTATGTGAATAACTTGGAAAACTTAGCTCAAACAGCTGCAAAACCAGTTTTCCCAGCACGGGAACCTTGAGTTCTATAAGATAAAGCCATAAACATGTTTGTCTGAGTCTTCTATCAAAAGTTACAGCTATTTATATGAAGTTGTACAAAAACGCTTTCTTTCGCCAAGACAGTGCGTTTCTCACTGTTACATGCATTTGAATGGGGAACTCGACCGAAACAAAGTATAGGTTTTCATTATGTGAATAACTTGGAAATCTTAGCTCAAACAGCTGCAAAACCTGTTTTCCCAGCACGGGAACCTTGAGTTCTATAAGATAAAGCCATAAACATGTGTATCCGAGTCTTCTATCAAAAGTTACAGCTATTTATATGAAGTTGTACAAAAACGCTTTCTTTCGCCAATACAGTGCGTTTCTCACTGTTACATGCATTTGAATGGGGAACTCGACCGAAACAAAGTATATGTTTTCATTATGTGAATAACTTGGAAATCTTAGCTCAAACAGCTGCAAAACCTGTTTTCCCAGCACGGGAACCTTGAGTTCTATAAGATAAAGCCATAAACATGTGTATCCGAGTCTTCTATCAAAAGTTACAGCTATTCATATGAAGTTGTACAAAAACGCTTTCTTTCGCCAAGACAGTGTGTTTCTCACTGTTACATGCATTTGAATGGGGAACTCGACCGAAACAAAGTATAGGTTTTCATTATGTGAATAACTTGGAAATCTTAGCTCAAACAGCTGCAAAACCTGTTTTCCCAGCACGGAGACCTTGAGTTCTATAAGATAAAGCCATAAACATGTTTGTCTGAGTCTTCTATCAAAAGTTACAGCTATTTATATGAAGTTGTACAAAAACGCTTTCTTTCGCCAAGACAGTGCGTTTCTCACTGTTACATGCATTTGAATGGGGAACTCGACCGAAACAAAGTATAGGTTTTCATTATGTGAATAACTTGGAAATCTTAGCTCAAACAGCTGCAAAACCTGTTTTCCCAGCACGGAGACCTTGAGTTCTATAAGATAAAGCCATAAACATGTTTGTCTGAGTCTTCTATCAAAAGTTACAGCTATTTCTATGAAGTTGTACAAAAACGCTTTCTTTCGCCAAGACAGTGCGTTTCTCACTGTTACATGCATTTGAATGGGGAACTCGACCGAAACAAAGTATAGGTTTTCATTATGTGAATAACTTGGAAATCTTAGCTCAAACAGCTGCATAACCTGTTTTCCCAGCACGGAGACCTTGAGTTCTATAAGATAAAGCCATAAACATGTTTGTCCGAGTCTTCTATCAAAAGTTACAGCTATTTCTATGAAGTTGTACAAAAACGCTTTCTTTCGCCAATACAGTGCGTTTCTCACTGTTACATGCATTTGAATGGGGAACTCGACCGAAACAAAGTATAGGTTTTCATTATGTGAATAACTTGGAAATCTTAGCTCAAACAGCTGCAAAACCTGTTTTCCCAGCACGGAGACCTTGAGTTCTATAAGATAAAGCCATAAACATGTTTGTCTGAGTCTTCTATCAAAAGTTACAGCTATTTCTATGAAGTTGTACAAAAACGCTTTCTTTCGCCAAGACTGCGTTTCTCACTGTTACATGCATTTGAATGGGGAACTCGACCGAAACAAAGTATAGGTTTTCATTATGTGAATAACTTGGAAATCTTAGCTCAAACAGCTGCAAAACCTGTTTTCCCAGCACGGAGACCTTGAGTTCTATAAGATAAAGCCATAAACATGTGTATCCGAGTCTTCTATCAAAAGTTACAGCTATTTATATGAAGTTGTACAAAAACGCTTTCTTTCGCCAAGACAGTGCGTTTCTCACTGTTACATGCATTTGAATGGGGAACTCGACCGAAACAAAGTATAGGTTTTCATTATGTGAATAACTTGGAAATCTTAGCTCAAACAGCTGCAAAACCTGTTTTCCCAGCACGGAGACCTTGAGTTCTATAAGATAAAGCCATAAACATGTGTATCCGAGTCTTCTATCAAAAGTTACAGCTATTTATATGAAGTTGTACAAAAACGCTTTCTTTCGCCAAGACAGTGCGTTTCTCACTGTTACATGCATTTGAATGGGGAACTCGACCGAAACAAAGTATAGGTTTTCATTATGTGAATAACTTGGAAATCTTAGCTCAAACAGCTGCAAAACCTGTTTTCCCAGCACGGGAACCTTGAGTTCTATAAGATAAAGCCATAAACATGTGTATCCGAGTCTTCTATCAAAAGTTACAGCTATTTCTATGAAGTTGTACAAAAACGCTTTCTTTCGCCAAGACAGTGCGTTTCTCACTGTTACATGCATTTGAATGGGGAACTCGACCGAAACAAAGTATAGGTTTTCATTATGTGAATAACTTGGAAATCTTAGCTCAAACAGCTGCAAAACCTGTTTTCCCAGCACGGAGACCTTGAGTTCTATAAGATAAGGCCATAAACATGTTTGTCTGAGTCTTCTATCAAAAGTTACAGCTATTTCTATGAAGTTGTACAAAAACGCTTTCTTTCGCCAAGACAGTGCGTTTCTCACTGTTACATGCATTTGAATGGGGAACTCGACCGAAACAAAGTACAAGTTTTCATTATGTGAATAACTTGGAAATCTTAGCTCAAACAGCTGCAAAACCAGTTTTCCCAGCACGGAGACCTTGAGTTCTATAAGATAAAGCCATAAACATGTTTGTCTGAGTCTTCTATCAAAAGTTACAGCTATTTATATGAAGTTGTACAAAAACGCTTTCTTTCGCCAAGACAGTGCGTTTCTCACTGTTACATGCATTTGAATGGGGAACTCGACCGAAACAAAGTATAGGTTTTCATTATGTGAATAACTTGGAAATCTTAGCTCAAACAGCTACAAAACCTGTTTTCCCAGCACGGGAACCTTGAGTTCTATAAGATAAAGCCATAAACATGTGTATCCGAGTCTTCTATCAAAAGTTACAGCTATTTATATGAAGTTGTACAAAAACGCTTTCTTTCGCCAAGACAGTGCGTTTCTCACTGTTCATTTGAATGGGGAACTCGACCGAAACAAAGTATAGGTTTTCATTATGTGAATAACTTGGAAATCTTAGCTCAAACAGCTGCAAAACCTGTTTTCCCAGCACGGGAACCTTGAGTTCTATAAGATAAAGCCATAAACATGTTTGTCTGAGTCTTCTATCAAAAGTTACAGCTATTTCTATGAAGTTGTACAAAAACGCTTTCTTTCGCCAAGACAGTGCGTTTCTCACTGTTACATGCATTTGAATGGGGAACTCGACCGAAACAAAGTATAGGTTTTCATTATGTGAATAACTTGGAAATCTTAGCTCAAACAGCTGCAAAACCTGTTTTCCCAGCACGGGAACCTTGAGTTCTATAAGATAAAGCCATAAACATGTGTATCCGAGTCTTCTATCAAAAGTTACAGCTATTCATATGAAGTTGTACAAAAACGCTTTCTTTCGCCAAGACAGTGCGTTTCTCACTGTTACATGCATTTGAATGGGGAACTCGACCGAAACAAAGTACAAGTTTTCATTATGTGAATAACTTGGAAATCTTAGCTCAAACAGCTGCAAAACCTGTTTTCCCAGCACGGAGACCTTGAGTTCTATAAGATAAAGCCATAAACATGTTTGTCTGAGTCTTCTATCAAAAGTTACAGCTATTTCTATGAAGTTGTACAAAAACGCTTTCTTTCGCCAAGACAGTGCGTTTCTCACTGTTACATGCATTTGAATGGGGAACTCGACCGAAACAAAGTATAGGTTTTCATTATGTGAATAACTTGGAAATCTTAGCTCAAACAGCTGCAAAACCTGTTTTCCCAGCACGGGAACCTTGAGTTCTATAAGATAAAGCCATAAACATGTGTATCCGAGTCTTCTATCAAAAGTTACAGCTATTCATATGAAGTTGTACAAAAACGCTTTCTTTCGCCAAGACAGTGCGTTTCTCACTGTTACATGCATTTGAATGGGGAACTCGACCGAAACAAAGTATAGGTTTTCATTATGTGAATAACTTGGAAATCTTAGCTCAAACAGCTGCATAACCTGTTTTCCCAGCACGGAGACCTTGAGTTCTATAAGATAAAGCCATAAACATGTTTGTCCGAGTCTTCTATCAAAAGTTACAGCTATTTCTATGAAGTTGTACAAAAACGCTTTCTTTCGCCAATACAGTGCGTTTCTCACTGTTACATGCATTTGAATGGGGAACTCGACCGAAACAAAGTATATGTTTTCATTATGTGAATAACTTGGAAATCTTAGCTCAAACAGCTGCAAAACCTGTTTTCCCAGCACGGAGACCTTGAGTTCTATAATATAAGGCCATAAACATGTGTATCCGAGTCTTCTATCAAAAGTTACAGCTATTTATATGAAGTTGTACAAAAACGCTTTCTTTCGCCAAGACAGTGCGTTTCTCACTGTTCATTTGAATGGGGAACTCGACCGAAACAAAGTATAGGTTTTCATTATGTGAATAACTTGGAAATCTTAGCTCAAACAGCTGCAAAACCTGTTTTCCCAGCACGGGAACCTTGAGTTCTATAAGATAAAGCCATAAACATGTTTGTCTGAGTCTTCTATCAAAAGTTACAGCTATTTCTATGAAGTTGTACAAAAACGCTTTCTTTCGCCAAGACAGTGCGTTTCTCACTGTTACATGCATTTGAATGGGGAACTCGACCGAAACAAAGTATAGGTTTTCATTATGTGAATAACTTGGAAATCTTAGCTCAAACAGCTGCAAAACCTGTTTTCCCAGCACGGGAACCTTGAGTTCTATAAGATAAAGCCATAAACATGTGTATCCGAGTCTTCTATCAAAAGTTACAGCTATTCATATGAAGTTGTACAAAAACGCTTTCTTTCGCCAAGACAGTGCGTTTCTCACTGTTACATGCATTTGAATGGGGAACTCGACCGAAACAAAGTACAAGTTTTCATTATGTGAATAACTTGGAAATCTTAGCTCAAACAGCTGCAAAACCTGTTTTCCCAGCACGGAGACCTTGAGTTCTATAAGATAAAGCCATAAACATGTTTGTCTGAGTCTTCTATCAAAAGTTACAGCTATTTCTATGAAGTTGTACAAAAACGCTTTCTTTCGCCAAGACAGTGCGTTTCTCACTGTTACATGCATTTGAATGGGGAACTCGACCGAAACAAAGTATAGGTTTTCATTATGTGAATAACTTGGAAATCTTAGCTCAAACAGCTGCAAAACCTGTTTTCCCAGCACGGGAACCTTGAGTTCTATAAGATAAAGCCATAAACATGTGTATCCGAGTCTTCTATCAAAAGTTACAGCTATTCATATGAAGTTGTACAAAAACGCTTTCTTTCGCCAAGACAGTGCGTTTCTCACTGTTACATGCATTTGAATGGGGAACTCGACCGAAACAAAGTATAGGTTTTCATTATGTGAATAACTTGGAAATCTTAGCTCAAACAGCTGCATAACCTGTTTTCCCAGCACGGAGACCTTGAGTTCTATAAGATAAAGCCATAAACATGTTTGTCCGAGTCTTCTATCAAAAGTTACAGCTATTTCTATGAAGTTGTACAAAAACGCTTTCTTTCGCCAATACAGTGCGTTTCTCACTGTTACATGCATTTGAATGGGGAACTCGACCGAAACAAAGTATATGTTTTCATTATGTGAATAACTTGGAAATCTTAGCTCAAACAGCTGCAAAACCTGTTTTCCCAGCACGGAGACCTTGAGTTCTATAATATAAGGCCATAAACATGTTTGTCTGAGTCTTCTATCAAAAGTTACAGCTATTTCTATGAAGTTGTACAAAAACGCTTTCTTTCGCCAATACAGTGCGTTTCTCACTGTTACATGCATTTGAATGGGGAACTCGACCGAAACAAAGTATAGGTTTTCATTATGTGAATAACTTGGAAATCTTAGCTCAAACAGCTGCAAAACCTGTTTTCCCAGCACGGAGACCTTGAGTTCTATAAGATAAAGCCATAAACATGTTTGTCTGAGTCTTCTATCAAAAGTTACAGCTATTTCTATGAAGTTGTACAAAAACGCTTTCTTTCGCCAAGACTGCGTTTCTCACTGTTACATGCATTTGAATGGGGAACTCGACCGAAACAAAGTATAGGTTTTCATTATGTGAATAACTTGGAAATCTTAGCTCAAACAGCTGCAAAACCTGTTTTCCCAGCACGGAGACCTTGAGTTCTATAAGATAAAGCCATAAACATGTGTATCCGAGTCTTCTATCAAAAGTTACAGCTATTTATATGAAGTTGTACAAAAACGCTTTCTTTCGCCAAGACAGTGCGTTTCTCACTGTTACATGCATTTGAATGGGGAACTCGACCGAAACAAAGTATAGGTTTTCATTATGTGAATAACTTGGAAATCTTAGCTCAAACAGCTGCAAAACCTGTTTTCCCAGCACGGAGACCTTGAGTTCTATAAGATAAAGCCATAAACATGTGTATCCGAGTCTTCTATCAAAAGTTACAGCTATTTATATGAAGTTGTACAAAAACGCTTTCTTTCGCCAAGACAGTGCGTTTCTCACTGTTACATGCATTTGAATGGGGAACTCGACCGAAACAAAGTATAGGTTTTCATTATGTGAATAACTTGGAAATCTTAGCTCAAACAGCTGCAAAACCTGTTTTCCCAGCACGGGAACCTTGAGTTCTATAAGATAAAGCCATAAACATGTGTATCCGAGTCTTCTATCAAAAGTTACAGCTATTTCTATGAAGTTGTACAAAAACGCTTTCTTTCGCCAAGACAGTGCGTTTCTCACTGTTACATGCATTTGAATGGGGAACTCCACCGAAACAAAGTATAGGTTTTCATTATGTGAATAACTTGGAAATCTTAGCTCAAACAGCTGCAAAACCTGTTTTCCCAGCACGGAGACCTTGAGTTCTATAAGATAAGGCCATAAACATGTTTGTCTGAGTCTTCTATCAAAAGTTACAGCTATTTCTATGAAGTTGTACAAAAACGCTTTCTTTCGCCAAGACAGTGCGTTTCTCACTGTTACATGCATTTGAATGGGGAACTCGACCGAAACAAAGTACAAGTTTTCATTATGTGAATAACTTGGAAATCTTAGCTCAAACAGCTGCAAAACCAGTTTTCCCAGCACGGAGACCTTGAGTTCTATAAGATAAAGCCATAAACATGTTTGTCTGAGTCTTCTATCAAAAGTTACAGCTATTTATATGAAGTTGTACAAAAACGCTTTCTTTCGCCAAGACAGTGCGTTTCTCACTGTTACATGCATTTGAATGGGGAACTCGACCGAAACAAAGTATAGGTTTTCATTATGTGAATAACTTGGAAATCTTAGCTCAAACAGCTACAAAACCTGTTTTCCCAGCACGGGAACCTTGAGTTCTATAAGATAAAGCCATAAACATGTGTATCCGAGTCTTCTATCAAAAGTTACAGCTATTTATATGAAGTTGTACAAAAACGCTTTCTTTCGCCAAGACAGTGCGTTTCTCACTGTTCATTTGAATGGGGAACTCGACCGAAACAAAGTATAGGTTTTCATTATGTGAATAACTTGGAAATCTTAGCTCAAACAGCTGCAAAACCTGTTTTCCCAGCACGGGAACCTTGAGTTCTATAAGATAAAGCCATAAACATGTTTGTCTGAGTCTTCTATCAAAAGTTACAGCTATTTCTATGAAGTTGTACAAAAACGCTTTCTTTCGCCAAGACAGTGCGTTTCTCACTGTTACATGCATTTGAATGGGGAACTCGACCGAAACAAAGTATAGGTTTTCATTATGTGAATAACTTGGAAATCTTAGCTCAAACAGCTGCAAAACCTGTTTTCCCAGCACGGGAACCTTGAGTTCTATAAGATAAAGCCATAAACATGTGTATCCGAGTCTTCTATCAAAAGTTACAGCTATTCATATGAAGTTGTACAAAAACGCTTTCTTTCGCCAAGACAGTGCGTTTCTCACTGTTACATGCATTTGAATGGGGAACTCGACCGAAACAAAGTACAAGTTTTCATTATGTGAATAACTTGGAAATCTTAGCTCAAACAGCTGCAAAACCTGTTTTCCCAGCACGGAGACCTTGAGTTCTATAAGATAAAGCCATAAACATGTTTGTCTGAGTCTTCTATCAAAAGTTACAGCTATTTCTATGAAGTTGTACAAAAACGCTTTCTTTCGCCAAGACAGTGCGTTTCTCACTGTTACATGCATTTGAATGGGGAACTCGACCGAAACAAAGTATAGGTTTTCATTATGTGAATAACTTGGAAATCTTAGCTCAAACAGCTGCAAAACCTGTTTTCCCAGCACGGAGACCTTGAGTTCTATAATATAAGGCCATAAACATGTTTGTCTGAGTCTTCTATCAAAAGTTACAGCTATTTCTATGAAGTTGTACAAAAACGCTTTCTTTCGCCAAGACAGTGCGTTTCTCACTGTTACATGCATTTGAATGGGGAACTCGACCGAAACAAAGTATAGGTTTTCATTATGTGAATAACTTGGAAATCTTAGCTCAAACAGCTGCAAAACCTGTTTGCCCAGCACGGGAACCTTGAGTTCTATAAGATAAAGCCATAAACATGTGTATCCGAGTCTTCTATCAAAAGTTACAGCTATTCATATGAAGTTGTACAAAAACGCTTTCTTTCGCCAAGACAGTGCGTTTCTCACTGTTACATGCATTTGAATGGGGAACTCCACCGAAACAAAGTACAAGTTTTCATTATGTGAATAACTTGGAAATCTTAGCTCAAACAGCTGCAAAACCAGTTTTCCCAGCACGGAGACCTTGAGTTCTATAAGATAAAGCCATAAACATGTTTGTCTGAGTCTTCTATCAAAAGTTACAGCTATTTCTATGAAGTTGTACAAAAACGCTTTCTTTCGCCAAGACAGTGCGTTTCTCACTGTTACATGCATTTGAATGGGGAACTCCACCGAAACAAAGTACAAGTTTTCATTATGTGAATAACTTGGAAATCTTAGCTCAAACAGCTGCAAAACCTGTTTTCCCAGCACGGAGACCTTGAGTTCTATAAGATAAAGCCATAAACATGTTTGTCTGAGTCTTCTATCAAAAGTTACAGCTATTTATATGAAGTTGTACAAAAACGCTTTCTTTCGCCAAGACAGTGCGTTTCTCACTGTTACATGCATTTGAATGGGGAACTCGACCGAAACAAAGTATAGGTTTTCATTATGTGAATAACTTGGAAATCTTAGCTCAAACAGCTGCAAAACCTGTTTTCCCAGCACGGAGACCTTGAGTTCTATAAGATAAAGCCATAAACATGTTTGTCTGAGTCTTCTATCAAAAGTTACAGCTATTTCTATGAAGTTGTACAAAAACGCTTTCTTTCGCCAAGACAGTGCGTTTCTCACTGTTACATGCATTTGAATGGGGAACTCGACCGAAACAAAGTATAGGTTTTCATTATGTGAATAACTTGGAAATCTTAGCTCAAACAGCTACAAAACCTGTTTTCCCAGCACGGGAACCTTGAGTTCTATAAGATAAAGCCATAAACATGTTTGTCTGAGTCTTCTATCAAAAGTTACAGCTATTTCTATGAAGTTGTACAAAAACGCTTTCTTTCGCCAAGACAGTGCGTTTCTCACTGTTACATGCATTTGAATGGGGAACTCGACCGAAACAAAGTATAGGTTTTCATTATGTGAATAACTTGGAAATCTTAGCTCAAACAGCTGCAAAACCTGTTTTCCCAGCACGGAGACCTTGAGTTCTATAAGATAAGGCAATAAACATGTTTGTCTGAGTCTTCTATCAAAAGTTACAGCTATTTCTATGAAGTTGTACAAAAACGCTTTCTTTCGCCAAGACAGTGCGTTTCTCACTGTTACATGCATTTGAATGGGGAACTCGACCGAAACAAAGTATAGGTTTTCATTATGTGAATAACTTGGAAATCTTAGCTCAAACAGCTGCAAAACCTGTTTTCCCAGCACGGAGACCTTGAGTTCTATAAGATAAGGCCATAAACATGTTTGTCTGAGTCTTCTATCAAAAGTTACAGCTATTTCTATGAAGTTGTACAAAAACGCTTTCTTTCGCCAAGACAGTGCATTTCTCACTGTTACATGCATTTGAATGGGGAACTCGACCGAAACAAAGTATAGGTTTTCATTATGTGAATAACTTGGAAATCTTAGCTCAAACAGCTGCAAAACCTGTTTTCCCAGCACGGAGACCTTGAGTTCTATAAGATAAAGCCATAAACATGTGTATCCGAGTCTTCTATCAAAAGTTACAGCTATTCATATGAAGTTGTACAAAAACGCTTTCTTTCGCCAAGACAGTGCATTTCTCACTGTTACATGCATTTGAATGGGGAACTCGACCGAAACAAAGTATAGGTTTTCATTATGTGAATAACTTGGAAATCTTAGCTCAAACAGCTGCAAAACCTGTTTTCCCAGCACGGAGACCTTGAGTTCTATAAGATAAAGCCATAAACATGTGTATCCGAGTCTTCTATCAAAAGTTACAGCTATTCATATGAAGTTGTACAAAAACGCTTTCTTTCGCCAAGACAGTGCGTTTCTCACTGTTACATGCATTTGAATGGGGAACTCGACCGAAACAAAGTATAGGTTTTCATTATGTGAATAACTTGGAAATCTTAGCTCAAACAGCTGCAAAACCTGTTTTCCCAGCACGGAGACCTTGAGTTCTATAAGATAAGGCCATAAACATGTTTGTCTGAGTCTTCTATCAAAAGTTACAGCTATTTCTATGAAGTTGTACAAAAACGCTTTCTTTCGCCAAGACAGTGCGTTTCTCACTGTTACATGCATTTGAATGGGGAACTCGACCGAAACAAAGTACAAGTTTTCATTATGTGAATAACTTGGAAATCTTAGCTCAAACAGCTGCAAAACCAGTTTTCCCAGCACGGAGACCTTGAGTTCTATAAGATAAAGCCATAAACATGTTTGTCTGAGTCTTCTATCAAAAGTTACAGCTATTTATATGAAGTTGTACAAAAACGCTTTCTTTCGCCAAGACAGTGCGTTTCTCACTGTTACATGCATTTGAATGGGGAACTCGACCGAAACAAAGTATAGGTTTTCATTATGTGAATAACTTGGAAATCTTAGCTCAAACAGCTGCAAAACCTGTTTTCCCAGCACGGGAACCTTGAGTTCTATAAGATAAAGCCATAAACATGTGTATCCGAGTCTTCTATCAAAAGTTACAGCTATTCATATGAAGTTGTACAAAAACGCTTTCTTTCGCCAAGACAGTGCGTTTCTCACTGTTACATGCATTTGAATGGGGAACTCGACCGAAACAAAGTACAAGTTTTCATTATGTGAATAACTTGGAAATCTTAGCTCAAACAGCTGCAAAACCTGTTTTCCCAGCACGGAGACCTTGAGTTCTATAAGATAAAGCCATAAACATGTTTGTCTGAGTCTTCTATCAAAAGTTACAGCTATTTCTATGAAGTTGTACAAAAACGCTTTCTTTCGCCAAGACAGTGCGTTTCTCACTGTTACATGCATTTGAATGGGGAACTCGACCGAAACAAAGTATAGGTTTTCATTATGTGAATAACTTGGAAATCTTAGCTCAAACAGCTGCAAAACCTGTTTTCCCAGCACGGGAACCTTGAGTTCTATAAGATAAAGCCATAAACATGTGTATCCGAGTCTTCTATCAAAAGTTACAGCTATTCATATGAAGTTGTACAAAAACGCTTTCTTTCGCCAAGACAGTGCGTTTCTCACTGTTACATGCATTTGAATGGGGAACTCCACCGAAACAAAGTATAGGTTTTCATTATGTGAATAACTTGGAAATCTTAGCTCAAACAGCTGCAAAACCTGTTTTCCCAGCACGGAGACCTTGAGTTCTATAATATAAGGCCATAAACATGTTTGTCTGAGTCTTCTATCAAAAGTTACAGCTATTTCTATGAAGTTGTACAAAAACGCTTTCTTTCGCCAAGACAGTGCGTTTCTCACTGTTACATGCATTTGAATGGGGAACTCGACCGAAACAAAGTATAGGTTTTCATTATGTGAATAACTTGGAAATCTTAGCTCAAACAGCTGCAAAACCTGTTTGCCCAGCACGGGAACCTTGAGTTCTATAAGATAAAGCCATAAACATGTGTATCCGAGTCTTCTATCAAAAGTTACAGCTATTCATATGAAGTTGTACAAAAACGCTTTCTTTCGCCAAGACAGTGCGTTTCTCACTGTTACATGCATTTGAATGGGGAACTCCACCGAAACAAAGTACAAGTTTTCATTATGTGAATAACTTGGAAATCTTAGCTCAAACAGCTGCAAAACCAGTTTTCCCAGCACGGAGACCTTGAGTTCTATAAGATAAAGCCATAAACATGTTTGTCTGAGTCTTCTATCAAAAGTTACAGCTATTTATATGAAGTTGTACAAAAACGCTTTCTTTCGCCAAGACAGTGCGTTTCTCACTGTTACATGCATTTGAATGGGGAACTCCACCGAAACAAAGTACAAGTTTTCATTATGTGAATAACTTGGAAATCTTAGCTCAAACAGCTGCAAAACCTGTTTTCCCAGCACGGAGACCTTGAGTTCTATAAGATAAAGCCATAAACATGTTTGTCTGAGTCTTCTATCAAAAGTTACAGCTATTTATATGAAGTTGTACAAAAACGCTTTCTTTCGCCAAGACAGTGCGTTTCTCACTGTTACATGCATTTGAATGGGGAACTCGACCGAAACAAAGTATAGGTTTTCATTATGTGAATAACTTGGAAATCTTAGCTCAAACAGCTGCAAAACCTGTTTTCCCAGCACGGAGACCTTGAGTTCTATAAGATAAAGCCATAAACATGTTTGTCTGAGTCTTCTATCAAAAGTTACAGCTATTTCTATGAAGTTGTACAAAAACGCTTTCTTTCGCCAAGACAGTGCGTTTCTCACTGTTACATGCATTTGAATGGGGAACTCGACCGAAACAAAGTATAGGTTTTCATTATGTGAATAACTTGGAAATCTTAGCTCAAACAGCTACAAAACCTGTTTTCCCAGCACGGGAACCTTGAGTTCTATAAGATAAAGCCATAAACATGTTTGTCTGAGTCTTCTATCAAAAGTTACAGCTATTTCTATGAAGTTGTACAAAAACGCTTTCTTTCGCCAAGACAGTGCGTTTCTCACTGTTACATGCATTTGAATGGGGAACTCGACCGAAACAAAGTATAGGTTTTCATTATGTGAATAACTTGGAAATCTTAGCTCAAACAGCTGCAAAACCTGTTTTCCCAGCACGGAGACCTTGAGTTCTATAAGATAAGGCAATAAACATGTTTGTCTGAGTCTTCTATCAAAAGTTACAGCTATTTCTATGAAGTTGTACAAAAACGCTTTCTTTCGCCAAGACAGTGCGTTTCTCACTGTTACATGCATTTGAATGGGGAACTCGACCGAAACAAAGTATAGGTTTTCATTATGTGAATAACTTGGAAATCTTAGCTCAAACAGCTGCAAAACCTGTTTTCCCAGCACGGAGACCTTGAGTTCTATAAGATAAGGCCATAAACATGTTTGTCTGAGTCTTCTATCAAAAGTTACAGCTATTTCTATGAAGTTGTACAAAAACGCTTTCTTTCGCCAAGACAGTGCATTTCTCACTGTTACATGCATTTGAATGGGGAACTCGACCGAAACAAAGTATAGGTTTTCATTATGTGAATAACTTGGAAATCTTAGCTCAAACAGCTGCAAAACCTGTTTTCCCAGCACGGAGACCTTGAGTTCTATAAGATAAAGCCATAAACATGTGTATCCGAGTCTTCTATCAAAAGTTACAGCTATTCATATGAAGTTGTACAAAAACGCTTTCTTTCGCCAAGACAGTGCATTTCTCACTGTTACATGCATTTGAATGGGGAACTCGACCGAAACAAAGTATAGGTTTTCATTATGTGAATAACTTGGAAATCTTAGCTCAAACAGCTGCAAAACCTGTTTTCCCAGCACGGAGACCTTGAGTTCTATAAGATAAAGCCATAAACATGTGTATCCGAGTCTTCTATCAAAAGTTACAGCTATTCATATGAAGTTGTACAAAAACGCTTTCTTTCGCCAAGACAGTGCGTTTCTCACTGTTACATGCATTTGAATGGGGAACTCGACCGAAACAAAGTATAGGTTTTCATTATGTGAATAACTTGGAAATCTTAGCTCAAACAGCTGCAAAACCTGTTTTCCCAGCACGGAGACCTTGAGTTCTATAAGATAAGGCCATAAACATGTTTGTCTGAGTCTTCTATCAAAAGTTACAGCTATTTCTATGAAGTTGTACAAAAACGCTTTCTTTCGCCAAGACAGTGCGTTTCTCACTGTTACATGCATTTGAATGGGGAACTCGACCGAAACAAAGTACAAGTTTTCATTATGTGAATAACTTGGAAATCTTAGCTCAAACAGCTGCAAAACCAGTTTTCCCAGCACGGAGACCTTGAGTTCTATAAGATAAAGCCATAAACATGTTTGTCTGAGTCTTCTATCAAAAGTTACAGCTATTTATATGAAGTTGTACAAAAACGCTTTCTTTCGCCAAGACAGTGCGTTTCTCACTGTTACATGCATTTGAATGGGGAACTCGACCGAAACAAAGTATAGGTTTTCATTATGTGAATAACTTGGAAATCTTAGCTCAAACAGCTACAAAACCTGTTTTCCCAGCACGGGAACCTTGAGTTCTATAAGATAAAGCCATAAACATGTGTATCCGAGTCTTCTATCAAAAGTTACAGCTATTTATATGAAGTTGTACAAAAACGCTTTCTTTCGCCAAGACAGTGCGTTTCTCACTGTTCATTTGAATGGGGAACTCGACCGAAACAAAGTATAGGTTTTCATTATGTGAATAACTTGGAAATCTTAGCTCAAACAGCTGCAAAACCTGTTTTCCCAGCACGGGAACCTTGAGTTCTATAAGATAAAGCCATAAACATGTTTGTCTGAGTCTTCTATCAAAAGTTACAGCTATTTCTATGAAGTTGTACAAAAACGCTTTCTTTCGCCAAGACAGTGCGTTTCTCACTGTTACATGCATTTGAATGGGGAACTCGACCGAAACAAAGTATAGGTTTTCATTATGTGAATAACTTGGAAATCTTAGCTCAAACAGCTGCAAAACCTGTTTTCCCAGCACGGGAACCTTGAGTTCTATAAGATAAAGCCATAAACATGTGTATCCGAGTCTTCTATCAAAAGTTACAGCTATTCATATGAAGTTGTACAAAAACGCTTTCTTTCGCCAAGACAGTGCGTTTCTCACTGTTACATGCATTTGAATGGGGAACTCGACCGAAACAAAGTACAAGTTTTCATTATGTGAATAACTTGGAAATCTTAGCTCAAACAGCTGCAAAACCTGTTTTCCCAGCACGGAGACCTTGAGTTCTATAAGATAAAGCCATAAACATGTTTTTCTGAGTCTTCTATCAAAAGTTACAGCTATTTCTATGAAGTTGTACAAAAACGCTTTCTTTCGCCAAGACAGTGCGTTTCTCACTGTTACATGCATTTGAATGGGGAACTCGACCGAAACAAAGTATAGGTTTTCATTATGTGAATAACTTGGAAATCTTAGCTCAAACAGCTGCAAAACCTGTTTTCCCAGCACGGGAACCTTGAGTTCTATAAGATAAAGCCATAAACATGTGTATCCGAGTCTTCTATCAAAAGTTACAGCTATTCATATGAAGTTGTACAAAAACGCTTTCTTTCGCCAAGACAGTGCGTTTCTCACTGTTACATGCATTTGAATGGGGAACTCGACCGAAACAAAGTATAGGTTTTCATTATGTGAATAACTTGGAAATCTTAGCTCAAACAGCTGCAAAACCTGTTTTCCCAGCACGGAGACCTTGAGTTCTATAATATAAGGCCATAAACATGTTTGTCTGAGTCTTCTATCAAAAGTTACAGCTATTTCTATGAAGTTGTACAAAAACGCTTTCTTTCGCCAAGACAGTGCGTTTCTCACTGTTACATGCATTTGAATGGGGAACTCGACCGAAACAAAGTATAGGTTTTCATTATGTGAATAACTTGGAAATCTTAGCTCAAACAGCTGCAAAACCTGTTTTCCCAGCACGGAGACCTTGAGTTCTATAATATAAGGCCATAAACATGTTTGTCTGAGTCTTCTATCAAAAGTTACAGCTATTTCTATGAAGTTGTACAAAAACGCTTTCTTTCGCCAAGACAGTGCGTTTCTCACTGTTACATGCATTTGAATGGGGAACTCGACCGAAACAAAGTATAGGTTTTCATTATGTGAATAACTTGGAAATCTTAGCTCAAACAGCTGCAAAACCTGTTTGCCCAGCACGGGAACCTTGAGTTCTATAAGATAAAGCCATAAACATGTGTATCCGAGTCTTCTATCAAAAGTTACAGCTATTCATATGAAGTTGTACAAAAACGCTTTCTTTCGCCAAGACAGTGCGTTTCTCACTGTTACATGCATTTGAATGGGGAACTCCACCGAAACAAAGTACAAGTTTTCATTATGTGAATAACTTGGAAATCTTAGCTCAAACAGCTGCAAAACCAGTTTTCCCAGCACGGAGACCTTGAGTTCTATAAGATAAAGCCATAAACATGTTTGTCTGAGTCTTCTATCAAAAGTTACAGCTATTTCTATGAAGTTGTACAAAAACGCTTTCTTTCGCCAAGACAGTGCGTTTCTCACTGTTACATGCATTTGAATGGGGAACTCCACCGAAACAAAGTACAAGTTTTCATTATGTGAATAACTTGGAAATCTTAGCTCAAACAGCTGCAAAACCTGTTTTCCCAGCACGGAGACCTTGAGTTCTATAAGATAAAGCCATAAACATGTGTATCCGAGTCTTCTATCAAAAGTTACAGCTATTCATATGAAGTTGTACAAAAACGCTTTCTTTCGCCAAGACAGTGCGTTTCTCACTGTTACATGCATTTGAATGGGGAACTCGACCGAAACAAAGTACAAGTTTTCATTATGTGAATAACTTGGAAATCTTAGCTCAAACAGCTGCAAAACCAGTTTTCCCAGCACGGAGACCTTGAGTTCTATAAGATAAAGCCATAAACATGTTTGTCTGAGTCTTCTATCAAAAGTTACAGCTATTTATATGAAGTTGTACAAAAACGCTTTCTTTCGCCAAGACAGTGCGTTTCTCACTGTTACATGCATTTGAATGGGGAACTCGACCGAAACAAAGTATAGGTTTTCATTATGTGAATAACTTGGAAATCTTAGCTCAAACAGCTACAAAACCTGTTTTCCCAGCACGGGAACCTTGAGTTCTATAAGATAAAGCCATAAACATGTTTGTCTGAGTCTTCTATCAAAAGTTACAGCTATTTATATGAAGTTGTACAAAAACGCTTTCTTTCGCCAAGACAGTGCGTTTCTCACTGTTACATGCATTTGAATGGGGAACTCGACCGAAACAAAGTATAGGTTTTCATTATGTGAATAACTTGGAAATCTTAGCTCAAACAGCTACAAAACCTGTTTTCCCAGCACGGGAACCTTGAGTTCTATAAGATAAAGCCATAAACATGTGTATCCGAGTCTTCTATCAAAAGTTACAGCTATTCATATGAAGTTGTACAAAAACGCTTTCTTTCGCCAAGACAGTGCGTTTCTCACTGTTACATGCATTTGAATGGGGAACTCGACCGAAACAAAGTACAAGTTTTCATTATGTGAATAACTTGGAAATCTTAGCTCAAACAGCTGCAAAACCTGTTTTCCCAGCACGGAGACCTTGAGTTCTATAAGATAAAGCCATAAACATGTTTGTCTGAGTCTTCTATCAAAAGTTACAGCTATTTCTATGAAGTTGTACAAAAACGCTTTCTTTCGCCAAGACAGTGCGTTTCTCACTGTTACATGCATTTGAATGGGGAACTCGACCGAAACAAAGTATAGGTTTTCATTATGTGAATAACTTGGAAATCTTAGCTCAAACAGCTGCAAAACCTGTTTTCCCAGCACGGGAACCTTGAGTTCTATAAGATAAAGCCATAAACATGTGTATCCGAGTCTTCTATCAAAAGTTACAGCTATTCATATGAAGTTGTACAAAAACGCTTTCTTTCGCCAAGACAGTGCGTTTCTCACTGTTACATGCATTTGAATGGGGAACTCGACCGAAACAAAGTATAGGTTTTCATTATGTGAATAACTTGGAAATCTTAGCTCAAACAGCTGCAAAACCTGTTTTCCCAGCACGGAGACCTTGAGTTCTATAATATAAGGCCATAAACATGTTTGTCTGAGTCTTCTATCAAAAGTTACAGCTATTTCTATGAAGTTGTACAAAAACGCTTTCTTTCGCCAAGACAGTGCGTTTCTCACTGTTACATGCATTTGAATGGGGAACTCGACCGAAACAAAGTATAGGTTTTCATTATGTGAATAACTTGGAAATCTTAGCTCAAACAGCTGCAAAACCTGTTTTCCCAGCACGGGAACCTTGAGTTCTATAAGATAAAGCCATAAACATGTGTATCCGAGTCTTCTATCAAAAGTTACAGCTATTCATATGAAGTTGTACAAAAACGCTTTCTTTCGCCAAGACAGTGCGTTTCTCACTGTTACATGCATTTGAATGGGGAACTCGACCGAAACAAAGTACAAGTTTTCATTATGTGAATAACTTGGAAATCTTAGCTCAAACAGCTGCAAAACCTGTTTTCCCAGCACGGAGACCTTGAGTTCTATAAGATAAAGCCATAAACATGTTTGTCTGAGTCTTCTATCAAAAGTTACAGCTATATCTATGAAGTTGTACAAAAACGCTTTCTTTCGCCAAGACAGTGCGTTTCTCACTGTTACATGCATTTGAATGGGGAACTCAACCGAAACAAAGTATAGGTTTTCATTATGTGAATAACTTGGAAATCTTAGCTCAAACAGCTGCAAAACCTGTTTTCCCAGCACGGGAACCTTGAGTTCTATAAGATAAAGCCATAAACATGTGTATCCGAGTCTTCTATCAAAAGTTACAGCTATTCATATGAAGTTGTACAAAAACGCTTTCTTTCGCCAAGACAGTGCGTTTCTCACTGTTACATGCATTTGAATGGGGAACTCGACCGAAACAAAGTATAGGTTTTCATTATGTGAATAACTTGGAAATCTTAGCTCAAACAGCTGCAAAACCTGTTTTCCCAGCACGGAGACCTTGAGTTCTATAATATAAGGCCATAAACATGTTTGTCTGAGTCTTCTATCAAAAGTTACAGCTATTTCTATGAAGTTGTACAAAAACGCTTTCTTTCGCCAAGACAGTGCGTTTCTCACTGTTACATGCATTTGAATGGGGAACTCGACCGAAACAAAGTATAGGTTTTCATTATGTGAATAACTTGGAAATCTTAGCTCAAACAGCTACAAAACCTGTTTTCCCAACACGGGAACCTTGAGTTCTATAAGATAAAGCCATAAACATGTGTATCCGAGTCTTCTATCAAAAGTTACAGCTATTTATATGAAGTTGTACAAAAACGCTTTCTTTCGCCAAGACAGTGCGTTTCTCACTGTTCATTTGAATGGGGAACTCGACCGAAACAAAGTATAGGTTTTCATTATGTGAATAACTTGGAAATCTTAGCTCAAACAGCTGCAAAACCTGTTTTCCCAGCACGGGAACCTTGAGTTCTATAAGATAAAGCCATAAACATGTTTGTCTGAGTCTTCTATCAAAAGTTACAGCTATTTCTATGAAGTTGTACAAAAACGCTTTCTTTCGCCAAGACAGTGCGTTTCTCACTGTTACATGCATTTGAATGGGGAACTCGACCGAAACAAAGTATAGGTTTTCATTATGTGAATAACTTGGAAATCTTAGCTCAAACAGCTGCAAAACCTGTTTTCCCAGCACGGGAACCTTGAGTTCTATAATATAAAGCCATAAACATGTGTATCCGAGTCTTCTATCAAAAGTTACAGCTATTCATATGAAGTTGTACAAAAACGCTTTCTTTCGCCAAGACAGTGCGTTTCTCACTGTTACATGCATTTGAATGGGGAACTCCACCGAAACAAAGTACAAGTTTTCATTATGTGAATAACTTGGAAATCTTAGCTCAAACAGCTGCAAAACCTGTTTTCCCAGCACGGAGACCTTGAGTTCTATAATATAAGGCCATAAACATGTTTGTCTGAGTCTTCTATCAAAAGTTACAGCTATTTCTATGAAGTTGTACAAAAACGCTTTCTTTCGCCAAGACAGTGCGTTTCTCACTGTTACATGCATTTGAATGGGGAACTCGACCGAAACAAAGTATAGGTTTTCATTATGTGAATAACTTGGAAATCTTAGCTCAAACAGCTGCAAAACCTGTTTTCCCAGCACGGAGACCTTGAGTTCTATAATATAAGGCCATAAACATGTTTGTCTGAGTCTTCTATCAAAAGTTACAGCTATTTCTATGAAGTTGTACAAAAACGCTTTCTTTCGCCAAGACAGTGCGTTTCTCACTGTTACATGCATTTGAATGGGGAACTCGACCGAAACAAAGTATAGGTTTTCATTATGTGAATAACTTGGAAATCTTAGCTCAAACAGCTGCAAAACCTGTTTGCCCAGCACGGGAACCTTGAGTTCTATAAGATAAAGCCATAAACATGTGTATCCGAGTCTTCTATCAAAAGTTACAGCTATTTCTATGAAGTTGTACAAAAACGCTTTCTTTCGCCAAGACAGTGCGTTTCTCACTGTTACATGCATTTGAATGGGGAACTCCACCGAAACAAAGTACAAGTTTTCATTATGTGAATAACTTGGAAATCTTAGCTCAAACAGCTGCAAAACCAGTTTTCCCAGCACGGAGACCTTGAGTTCTATAAGATAAAGCCATAAACATGTTTGTCTGAGTCTTCTATCAAAAGTTACAGCTATTTCTATGAAGTTGTACAAAAACGCTTTCTTTCGCCAAGACAGTGCGTTTCTCACTGTTACATGCATTTGAATGGGGAACTCCACCGAAACAAAGTACAAGTTTTCATTATGTGAATAACTTGGAAATCTTAGCTCAAACAGCTGCAAAACCAGTTTTCCCAGCACGGAGACCTTGAGTTCTATAAGATAAAGCCATAAACATGTTTGTCTGAGTCTTCTATCAAAAGTTACAGCTATTTATATGAAGTTGTACAAAAACGCTTTCTTTCGCCAAGACAGTGCGTTTCTCACTGTTACATGCATTTGAATGGGGAACTCGACCGAAACAAAGTATAGGTTTTCATTATGTGAATAACTTTGGAAATCTTAGCTCAAACAGCTGCAAAACCTGTTTTCCCAGCACGGAGACCTTGAGTTCTATAAGATAAGGCCATAAACATGTGTATCCGAGTCTTCTATCAAAAGTTACAGCTATTTCTATGAAGTTGTACAAAAACGCTTTCTTTCGCCAAGACAGTGCGTTTCTCACTGTTACATGCATTTGAATGGGGAACTCGACCGAAACAAAGTATAGGTTTTCATTATGTGAATAACTTGGAAATCTTAGCTCAAACAGCTGCAAAACCTGTTTTCCCAGCACGGGAACCTTGAGTTCTATAAGATAAAGCCATAAACATGTGTATCCGAGTCTTCTATCAAAAGTTACAGCTATTCATATGAAGTTGTACAAAAACGCTTTCTTTCGCCAAGACAGTGCGTTTCTCACTGTTACATGCATTTGAATGGGGAACTCGACCGAAACAAAGTATAGGTTTTCATTATGTGAATAACTTGGAAATCTTAGCTCAAACAGCTGCAAAACCTGTTTGCCCAGCACGGGAACCTTGAGTTCTATAATATAAGGCCATAAACATGTTTGTCTGAGTCTTCTATCAAAAGTTACAGCTATTTCTATGAAGTTGTACAAAAACGCTTTCTTTCGCCAAGACAGTGCGTTTCTCACTGTTACATGCATTTGAATGGGGAACTCGACCGAAACAAAGTATAGGTTTTCATTATGTGAATAACTTGAAAATCTTAGCTCAAACAGCTGCAAAACCTGTTTTCCCAGCACGGGAACCTTGAGTTCTATAAGATAAAGCCATAAACATGTGTATCCGAGTCTTCTATCAAAAGTTACAGCTATTTCTATGAAGTTGTACAAAAACGCTTTCTTTCGCCAAGACAGTGCATTTCTCACTGTTACATGCATTTGAATGGGGAACTCGACCGAAACAAAGTATAGGTTTTCATTATGTGAATAACTTGGAAATCTTAGCTCAAACAGCTGCAAAACCTGTTTTCCCAGCACGGAGACCTTGAGTTCTATAATATAAGGCCATAAACATGTTTGTCTGAGTCTTCTATCAAAAGTTACAGCTATTTCTATGAAGTTGTACAAAAACGCTTTCTTTCGCCAAGACAGTGCGTTTCTCACTGTTACATGCATTTGAATGGGGAACTCGACCGAAACAAAGTATAGGTTTTCATTATGTGAATAACTTGGAAATCTTAGCTCAAACAGCTGCAAAACCTGTTTTCCCAGCACGGGAACCTTGAGTTCTATAAGATAAAGCCATAAACATGTTTGTCTGAGTCTTCTATCAAAAGTTACAGCTATTTATATGAAGTTGTACAAAAACGCTTTCTTTCGCCAAGACAGTGCGTTTCTCACTGTTACATGCATTTGAATGGGGAACTAGACCGAAACAAAGTATAGGTTTTCATTATGTGAATAACTTGGAAATCTTAGCTCAAACAGCTACAAAACCTGTTTTCCCAGCACGGGAACCTTGAGTTCTATAAGATAAAGCCATAAACATGTTTGTCTGAGTCTTCTATCAAAAGTTACAGCTATTTCTATGAAGTTGTACAAAAACGCTTTCTTTCGCCAAGACAGTGCGTTTCTCACTGTTACATGCATTTGAATGGGGAACTCGACCGAAACAAAGTATAGGTTTTCATTATGTGAATAACTTGGAAATCTTAGCTCAAACAGCTGCAAAACCTGTTTTCCCAGCACGGAGACCTTGAGTTCTATAAGATAAAGCCATAAACATGTTTGTCTGAGTCTTCTATCAAAAGTTACAGCTATTTCTATGAAGTTGTACAAAAACGCTTTCTTTCGCCAAGACAGTGCGTTTCTCACTGTTACATGCATTTGAATGGGGAACTCGACCGAAACAAAGTATAGGTTTTCATTATGTGAATAACTTGGAAATCTTAGCTCAAACAGCTGCAAAACCTGTTTGCCCAGCACGGGAACCTTGAGTTCTATAAGATAAAGCCATAAACATGTGTATCCGAGTCTTCTATCAAAAGTTACAGCTATTCATATGAAGTTATACAAAAACGCTTTCTTTCGCCAAGACAGTGCGTTTCTCACTGTTACATGCATTTGAATGGGGAACTCGACCGAAACAAAGTATAGGTTTTCATTATGTGAATAACTTGGAAATCTTAGCTCAAACAGCTGCAAAACCTGTTTTCCCAGCACGGAGACCTTGAGTTCTATAAGATAAAGCCATAAACATGTGTATCCGAGTCTTCTATCAAAAGTTACAGCTATTTCTATGAAGTTGTACAAAAACGCTTTCTTTCGCCAAGACAGTGCGTTTCTCACTGTTACATGCATTTGAATGGGGAACTCGACCGAAACAAAGTATAGGTTTTCATTATGTGAATAACTTGGAAATCTTAGCTCAAACAGCTGCAAAACCTGTTTTCCCAGCACGGAGACCTTGAGTTCTATAAGATAAAGCCATAAACATGTGTATCCGAGTCTTCTATCAAAAGTTACAGCTATTTCTATGAAGTTGTACAAAAACGCTTTCTTTCGCCAAGACAGTGCGTTTCTCACTGTTACATGCATTTGAATGGGGAACTCGACCGAAACAAAGTATAGGTTTTCATTATGTGAATAACTTGGAAATCTTAGCTCAAACAGCTGCAAAACCTGTTTGCCCAGCACGGGAACCTTGAGTTCTATAATATAAGGCCATAAACATGTTTGTCTGAGTCTTCTATCAAAAGTTACAGCTATTTCTATGAAGTTGTACAAAAACGCTTTCTTTCGCCAAGACAGTGCGTTTCTCACTGTTACATGCATTTGAATGGGGAACTCGACCGAAACAAAGTATACGTTTTCATTATGTGAATAACTTGAAAATCTTAGCTCAAACAGCTGCAAAACCTGTTTTCCCAGCACGGGAACCTTGAGTTGTATAAGATAAAGCCATAAACATGTGTATCCGAGTCTTCTATCAAAAGTTACAGCTATTTCTATGAAGTTGTACAAAAACGCTTTCTTTCGCCAAGACAGTGCATTTCTCACTGTTACATGCATTTGAATGGGGAACTCGACCGAAACAAAGTATAGGTTTTCATTATGTGAATAACTTGGAAATCTTAGCTCAAACAGCTGCAAAACCTGTTTTCCCAGCACGGAGACCTTGAGTTCTATAAGATAAAGCCATAAACATGTTTGTCTGAGTCTTCTATCAAAAGTTACAGCTATTTATATGAAGTTGTACAAAAACGCTTTCTTTCGCCAAGACAGTGCGTTTCTCACTGTTACATGCATTTGAATGGGGAACTAGACCGAAACAAAGTATAGGTTTTCATTATGTGAATAACTTGGAAATCTTAGCTCAAACAGCTGCAAAACCTGTTTTCCCAGCACGGAGACCTTGAGTTCTATAAGATAAAGCCATAAACATGTTTGTCTGAGTCTTCTATCAAAAGTTACAGCTATTTATATGAAGTTGTACAAAAACGCTTTCTTTCGCCAAGACAGTGCGTTTCTCACTGTTACATGCATTTGAATGGGGAACTCGACCGAAACAAAGTATAGGTTTTCATTATGTGAATAACTTGGAAATCTTAGCTCAAACAGCTGCAAAACCTGTTTTCCCAGCACGGAGACCTTGAGTTCTATAAGATAAGGCCATAAACATGTTTGTCTGAGTCTTCTATCAAAAGTTACAGCTATTTCTATGAAGTTGTACAAAAACGCTTTCTTTCGCCAAGACAGTGCATTTCTCACTGTTACATGCATTTGAATGGGGAACTCGACCGAAACAAAGTATAGGTTTTCATTATGTGAATAACTTGGAAATCTTAGCTCAAACAGCTACAAAACCTGTTTTCCCAGCACGGGAACCTTGAGTTCTATAAGATAAAGCCATAAACATGTGTATCCGAGTCTTCTATCAAAAGTTACAGCTATTTCTATGAAGTTGTACAAAAACGCTTTCTTTCGCCAAGACAGTGCGTTTCTCACTGTTACATGCATTTGAATGGGGAACTCGACCGAAACAAAGTATAGGTTTTCATTATGTGAATAACTTGGAAATCTTAGCTCAAACAGCTGCAAAACCTGTTTTCCCAGCACGGGAACCTTGAGTTCTATAAGATAAAGCCATAAACATGTGTATCCGAGTCTTCTATCAAAAGTTACAGCTATTCATATGAAGTTGTACAAAAACGCTTTCTTTCGCCAAGACAGTGCGTTTCTCACTGTTACATGCATTTGAATGGGGAACTCGACCGAAACAAAGTATAGGTTTTCATTATGTGAATAACTTGGAAATCTTAGCTCAAACAGCTACAAAACCTGTTTTCCCAGCACGGGAACCTTGAGTTCTATAAGATAAAGCCATAAACATGTTTGTCTGAGTCTTCTATCAAAAGTTACAGCTATTTCTATGAAGTTGTACAAAAACGCTTTCTTTCGCCAAGACAGTGCGTTTCTCACTGTTACATGCATTTGAATGGGGAACTCGACCGAAACAAAGTATAGGTTTTCATTATGTGAATAACTTGGAAATCTTAGCTCAAACAGCTGCAAAACCTGTTTTCCCAGCACGGAGACCTTGAGTTCTATAAGATAAGGCAATAAACATGTTTGTCTGAGTCTTCTATCAAAAGTTACAGCTATTTCTATGAAGTTGTACAAAAACGCTTTCTTTCGCCAAGACAGTGCGTTTCTCACTGTTACATGCATTTGAATGGGGAACTCGACCGAAACAAAGTATAGGTTTTCATTATGTGAATAACTTGGAAATCTTAGCTCAAACAGCTGCAAAACCTGTTTTCCCAGCACGGAGAGCTTGAGTTCTATAAGATAAGGCCATAAACATGTTTGTCTGAGTCTTCTATCAAAAGTTACAGCTATTTCTATGAAGTTGTACAAAAACGCTTTCTTTCGCCAAGACAGTGCATTTCTCACTGTTACATGCATTTGAATGGGGAACTCGACCGAAACAAAGTATAGGTTTTCATTATGTGAATAACTTGGAAATCTTAGCTCAAACAGCTGCAAAACCTGTTTTCCCAGCACGGAGACCTTGAGTTCTATAAGATAAAGCCATAAACATGTGTATCCGAGTCTTCTATCAAAAGTTACAGCTATTTATATGAAGTTGTACAAAAACGCTTTCTTTCGCCAAGACAGTGCGTTTCTCACTGTTACATGCATTTGAATGGGGAACTCGACCGAAACAAAGTATAGGTTTTCATTATGTGAATAACTTGGAAATCTTAGCTCAAACAGCTGCAAAACCTGTTTGCCCAGCACGGAGACCTTGAGTTCTATAATATAAGGCCATAAACATGTTTGTCTGAGTCTTCTATCAAAAGTTACAGCTATTTCTATGAAGTTGTACAAAAACGCTTTCTTTCGCCAATACAGTGCGTTTCTCACTGTTACATGCATTTGAATGGGGAACTCGACCGAAACAAAGTATAGGTTTTCATTATGTGAATAACTTGGAAATCTTAGCTCAAACAGCTGCAAAACCTGTTTTCCCAGCACGGAGACCTTGAGTTCTATAAGATAAGGCCATAAACATGTTTGTCTGAGTCTTCTATCAAAAGTTACAGCTATTTCTATGAAGTTGTACAAAAACGCTTTCTTTCGCCAAGACAGTGCATTTCTCACTGTTACATGCATTTGAATGGGGAACTCGACCGAAACAAAGTATAGGTTTTCATTATGTGAATAACTTGGAAATCTTAGCTCAAACAGCTACAAAACCTGTTTTCCCAGCACGGGAACCTTGAGTTCTATAAGATAAAGCCATAAACATGTGTATCCGAGTCTTCTATCAAAAGTTACAGCTATTTCTATGAAGTTGTACAAAAACGCTTTCTTTCGCCAAGACAGTGCGTTTCTCACTGTTACATGCATTTGAATGGGGAACTCGACCGAAACAAAGTATAGGTTTTCATTATGTGAATAACTTGGAAATCTTAGCTCAAACAGCTGCAAAACCTGTTTTCCCAGCACGGAGACCTTGAGTTCTATAAGATAAAGCCATAAACATGTGTATCCGAGTCTTCTATCAAAAGTTACAGCTATTCATATGAAGTTGTACAAAAACGCTTTCTTTCGCCAAGACAGTGCGTTTCTCACTGTTACATGCATTTGAATGGGGAACTCGACCGAAACAAAGTATAGGTTTTCATTATGTGAATAACTTGGAAATCTTAGCTCAAACAGCTACAAAACCTGTTTTCCCAGCACGGGAACCTTGAGTTCTATAAGATAAAGCCATAAACATGTTTGTCTGAGTCTTCTATCAAAAGTTACAGCTATTTCTATGAAGTTGTACAAAAACGCTTTCTTTCGCCAAGACAGTGCGTTTCTCACTGTTACATGCATTTGAATGGGGAACTCGACCGAAACAAAGTATAGGTTTTCATTATGTGAATAACTTGGAAATCTTAGCTCAAACAGCTGCAAAACCTGTTTTCCCAGCACGGAGACCTTGAGTTCTATAAGATAAGGCAATAAACATGTTTGTCTGAGTCTTCTATCAAAAGTTACAGCTATTTCTATGAAGTTGTACAAAAACGCTTTCTTTCGCCAAGACAGTGCGTTTCTCACTGTTACATGCATTTGAATGGGGAACTCGACCGAAACAAAGTATAGGTTTTCATTATGTGAATAACTTGGAAATCTTAGCTCAAACAGCTGCAAAACCTGTTTTCCCAGCACGGAGACCTTGAGTTCTATAAGATAAGGCAATAAACATGTTTGTCTGAGTCTTCTATCAAAAGTTACAGCTATTTCTATGAAGTTGTACAAAAACGCTTTCTTTCGCCAAGACAGTGCATTTCTCACTGTTACATGCATTTGAATGGGGAACTCGACCGAAACAAAGTATAGGTTTTCATTATGTGAATAACTTGGAAATCTTAGCTCAAACAGCTACAAAACCTGTTTTCCCAGCACGGGAACCTTGAGTTCTATAAGATAAAGCCATAAACATGTGTATCCGAGTCTTCTATCAAAAGTTACAGCTATTCATATGAAGTTGTACAAAAACGCTTTCTTTCGCCAAGACAGTGCGTTTCTCACTGTTACATGCATTTGAATGGGGAACTCGACCGAAACAAAGTATAGGTTTTCATTATGTGAATAACTTGGAAATCTTAGCTCAAACAGCTGCAAAACCTGTTTTCCCAGCACGGAGACCTTGAGTTCTATAAGATAAGGCCATAAACATGTTTGTCTGAGTCTTCTATCAAAAGTTACAGCTATTTCTATGAAGTTGTACAAAAACGCTTTCTTTCGCCAAGACAGTGCATTTCTCACTGTTACATGCATTTGAATGGGGAACTCGACCGAAACAAAGTATAGGTTTTCATTATGTGAATAACTTGGAAATCTTAGCTCAAACAGCTGCAAAACCTGTTTTCCCAGCACGGAGACCTTGAGTTCTATAAGATAAAGCCATAAACATGTGTATCCGAGTCTTCTATCAAAAGTTACAGCTATTCATATGAAGTTGTACAAAAACGCTTTCTTTCGCCAAGACAGTGCGTTTCTCACTGTTACATGCATTTGAATGGGGAACTCGACCGAAACAAAGTATAGGTTTTCATTATGTGAATAACTTGGAAATCTTAGCTCAAACACCTGCAAAACCTGTTTTCCCAGCACGGAGACCTTGAGTTCTATAAGATAAAGCCATAAACATGTTTGTCTGAGTCTTCTATCAAAAGTTACAGCTATTTCTATGAAGTTGTACAAAAACGCTTTCTTTCGCCAAAGACAGTGCATTTCTCACTGTTACATGCATTTGAATGGGGAACTCGACCGAAACAAAGTATAGGTTTTCATTATGTGAATAACTTGGAAATCTTAGCTCAAACAGCTACAAAACCTGTTTTCCCAGCACGGGAACCTTGAGTTCTATAAGATAAAGCCATAAACATGTGTATCCGAGTCTTCTATCAAAAGTTACAGCTATTCATATGAAGTTGTACAAAAACGCTTTCTTTCGCCAAGACAGTGCGTTTCTCACTGTTACATGCATTTGAATGGGGAACTCGACCGAAACAAAGTATAGGTTTTCATTATGTGAATAACTTGGAAATCTTAGCTCAAACAGCTGCAAAACCTGTTTTCCCAGCACGGAGACCTTGAGTTCTATAAGATAAGGCCATAAACATGTTTGTCTGAGTCTTCTATCAAAAGTTACAGCTATTTCTATGAAGTTGTACAAAAACGCTTTCTTTCGCCAAGACAGTGCATTTCTCACTGTTACATGCATTTGAATGGGGAACTCGACCGAAACAAAGTATAGGTTTTCATTATGTGAATAACTTGGAAATCTTAGCTCAAACAGCTACAAAACCTGTTTTCCCAGCACGGGAACCTTGAGTTCTATAAGATAAAGCCATAAACATGTGTATCCGAGTCTTCTATCAAAAGTTACAGCTATTTATATGAAGTTGTACAAAAACGCTTTCTTTCGCCAAGACAGTGCGTTTCTCACTGTTACATGCATTTGAATGGGGAACTCGACCGAAACAAAGTATAGGTTTTCATTATGTGAATAACTTGGAAATCTTAGCTCAAACAGCTGCAAAACCTGTTTTCCCAGCACGGAGACCTTGAGTTCTATAAGATAAGGCCATAAACATGTTTGTCTGAGTCTTCTATCAAAAGTTACAGCTATTTCTATGAAGTTGTACAAAAACGCTTTCTTTCGCCAAGACAGTGCATTTCTCACTGTTACATGCATTTGAATGGGGAACTCGACCGAAACAAAGTATAGGTTTTCATTATGTGAATAACTTGGAAATCTTAGCTCAAACAGCTACAAAACCTGTTTTCCCAGCACGGGAACCTTGAGTTCTATAAGATAAAGCCATAAACATGTGTATCCGAGTCTTCTATCAAAAGTTACAGCTATTTCTATGAAGTTGTACAAAAACGCTTTCTTTCGCCAAGACAGTGCGTTTCTCACTGTTACATGCATTTGAATGGGGAACTCGACCGAAACAAAGTATAGGTTTTCATTATGTGAATAACTTGGAAATCTTAGCTCAAACAGCTGCAAAACCTGTTTTCCCAGCACGGGAACCTTGAGTTCTATAAGATAAAGCCATAAACATGTGTATCCGAGTCTTCTATCAAAAGTTACAGCTATTCATATGAAGTTGTACAAAAACGCTTTCTTTCGCCAAGACAGTGCATTTCTCACTGTTACATGCATTTGAATGGGGAACTCGACCGAAACAAAGTATAGGTTTTCATTATGTGAATAACTTGGAAATCTTAGCTCAAACAGCTACAAAACCTGTTTTCCCAGCACGGGAACCTTGAGTTCTATAAGATAAAGCCATAAACATGTTTGTCTGAGTCTTCTATCAAAAGTTACAGCTATTTCTATGAAGTTGTACAAAAACGCTTTCTTTCGCCAAGACAGTGCATTTCTCACTGTTACATGCATTTGAATGGGGAACTCGACCGAAACAAAGTATAGGTTTTCATTATGTGAATAACTTGGAAATCTTAGCTCAAACAGCTACAAAACCTGTTTTCCCAGCACGGGAACCTTGAGTTCTATAAGATAAAGCCATAAACATGTGTATCCGAGTCTTCTATCAAAAGTTACAGCTATTCATATGAAGTTGTACAAAAACGCTTTCTTTCGCCAAGACAGTGCGTTTCTCACTGTTACATGCATTTGAATGGGGAACTCGACCGAAACAAAGTATAGGTTTTCATTATGTGAATAACTTGGAAATCTTAGCTCAAACAGCTGCAAAACCTGTTTTCCCAGCACGGAGACCTTGAGTTCTATAAGATAAGGCCATAAACATGTTTGTCTGAGTCTTCTATCAAAAGTTACAGCTATTTCTATGAAGTTGTACAAAAACGCTTTCTTTCGCCAAGACAGTGCATTTCTCACTGTTACATGCATTTGAATGGGGAACTCGACCGAAACAAAGTATAGGTTTTCATTATGTGAATAACTTGGAAATCTTAGCTCAAACAGCTGCAAAACCTGTTTTCCCAGCACGGAGACCTTGAGTTCTATAAGATAAAGCCATAAACATGTGTATCCGAGTCTTCTATCAAAAGTTACAGCTATTCATATGAAGTTGTACAAAAACGCTTTCTTTCGCCAAGACAGTGCGTTTCTCACTGTTACATGCATTTGAATGGGGAACTCGACCGAAACAAAGTATAGGTTTTCATTATGTGAATAACTTGGAAATCTTAGCTCAAACACCTGCAAAACCTGTTTTCCCAGCACGGAGACCTTGAGTTCTATAAGATAAAGCCATAAACATGTTTGTCTGAGTCTTCTATCAAAAGTTACAGCTATTTCTATGAAGTTGTACAAAAACGCTTTCTTTCGCCAAAGACAGTGCATTTCTCACTGTTACATGCATTTGAATGGGGAACTCGACCGAAACAAAGTATAGGTTTTCATTATGTGAATAACTTGGAAATCTTAGCTCAAACAGCTACAAAACCTGTTTTCCCAGCACGGGAACCTTGAGTTCTATAAGATAAAGCCATAAACATGTGTATCCGAGTCTTCTATCAAAAGTTACAGCTATTCATATGAAGTTGTACAAAAACGCTTTCTTTCGCCAAGACAGTGCGTTTCTCACTGTTACATGCATTTGAATGGGGAACTCGACCGAAACAAAGTACAAGTTTTCATTATGTGAATAACTTGGAAATCTTAGCTCAAACAGCTGCAAAACCAGTTTTCCCAGCACGGAGACCTTGAGTTCTATAAGATAAAGCCATAAACATGTTTGTCTGAGTCTTCTATCAAAAGGTACAGCTATTTATATGAAGTTGTACAAAAACGCTTTCTTTCGCCAAGACAGTGCGTTTCTCACTGTTACATGCATTTGAATGGGGAACTCGACCGAAACAAAGTATAGGTTTTCATTATGTGAATAACTTGGAAATCTTAGCTCAAACAGCTACAAAACCTGTTTTCCCAGCACGGGAACCTTGAGTTCTATAAGATAAAGCCATAAACATGTGTATCCGAGTCTTCTATTAAAAGTTACAGCTATTCATATGAAGTTGTACAAAAACGCTTTCTTTCGCCAAGACAGTGCGTTTCTCACTGTTACATGCATTTGAATGGGGAACTCGACCGAAACAAAGTATAGGTTTTCATTATGTGAATAACTTGGAAATCTTAGCTCAAACAGCTGCAAAACCTGTTTGCCCAACACGGGAACCTTGAGTTCTATAATATAAGGCCATAAACATGTTTGTCTGAGTCTTCTATCAAAAGTTACAGCTATTTCTATGAAGTTGTACAAAAACGCTTTCTTTCGCCAAGACAGTGCGTTTCTCACTGTTACATGCATTTGAATGGGGAACTCGACCGAAACAAAGTACAAGTTTTCATTATGTGAATAACTTGGAAATCTTAGCTCAAACAGCTGCAAAACCAGTTTTCCCAGCACGGAGACCTTGAGTTCTATAAGATAAAGCCATAAACATGTTTGTCTGAGTCTTCTATCAAAAGGTACAGCTATTTATATGAAGTTGTACAAAAACGCTTTCTTTCGCCAAGACAGTGCGTTTCTCACTGTTACATGCATTTGAATGGGGAACTCGACCGAAACAAAGTATAGGTTTTCATTATGTGAATAACTTGGAAATCTTAGCTCAAACAGCTACAAAACCTGTTTTCCCAGCACGGGAACCTTGAGTTCTATAAGATAAAGCCATAAACATGTGTATCCGAGTCTTCTATCAAAAGTTACAGCTATTCATATGAAGTTGTACAAAAACGCTTTCTTTCGCCAAGACAGTGCGTTTCTCACTGTTACATGCATTTGAATGGGGAACTCGACCGAAACAAAGTATAGGTTTTCATTATGTGAATAACTTGGAAATCTTAGCTCAAACAGCTGCAAAACCTGTTTGCCCAACACGGGAACCTTGAGTTCTATAATATAAGGCCATAAACATGTTTGTCTGAGTCTTCTATCAAAAGTTACAGCTATTTCTATGAAGTTGTACAAAAACGCTTTCTTTCGCCAAGACAGTGCGTTTCTCACTGTTACATGCATTTGAATGGGGAACTCGACCGAAACAAAGTACAAGTTTTCATTATGTGAATAACTTGGAAATCTTAGCTCAAACAGCTGCAAAACCAGTTTTCCCAGCACGGAGACCTTGAGTTCTATAAGATAAAGCCATAAACATGTTTGTCTGAGTCTTCTATCAAAAGGTACAGCTATTTATATGAAGTTGTACAAAAACGCTTTCTTTCGCCAAGACAGTGCGTTTCTCACTGTTACATGCATTTGAATGGGGAACTCGACCGAAACAAAGTATAGGTTTTCATTATGTGAATAACTTGGAAATCTTAGCTCAAACAGCTACAAAACCTGTTTTCCCAGCACGGGAACCTTGAGTTCTATAAGATAAAGCCATAAACATGTGTATCCGAGTCTTCTATCAAAAGTTACAGCTATTTATATGAAGTTGTACAAAAACGCTTTCTTTCGCCAAGACAGTGCGTTTCTCACTGTTCATTTGAATGGGGAACTCGACCGAAACAAAGTATAGGTTTTCATTATGTGAATAACTTGGAAATCTTAGCTCAAACAGCTGCAAAACCTGTTTTCCCAGCACGGGAACCTTGAGTTCTATAAGATAAAGCCATAAACATGTTTGTCTGAGTCTTCTATCAAAAGTTACAGCTATTTCTATGAAGTTGTACAAAAACGCTTTCTTTCGCCAAGACAGTGCGTTTCTCACTGTTACATGCATTTGAATGGGGAACTCGACCGAAACAAAGTATAGGTTTTCATTATGTGAATAACTTGGAAATCTTAGCTCAAACAGCTGCAAAACCTGTTTTCCCAGCACGGGAACCTTGAGTTCTATAAGATAAAGCCATAAACATGTGTATCCGAGTCTTCTATCAAAAGTTACAGCTATTCATATGAAGTTGTACAAAAACGCTTTCTTTCGCCAAGACAGTGCGTTTCTCACTGTTACATGCATTTGAATGGGGAACTCGACCGAAACAAAGTACAAGTTTTCATTATGTGAATAACTTGGAAATCTTAGCTCAAACAGCTGCAAAACCTGTTTTCCCAGCACGGAGACCTTGAGTTCTATAAGATAAAGCCATAAACATGTTTGTCTGAGTCTTCTATCAAAAGTTACAGCTATTTCTATGAAGTTGTACAAAAACGCTTTCTTTCGCCAAGACAGTGCGTTTCTCACTGTTACATGCATTTGAATGGGGAACTCGACCGAAACAAAGTATAGGTTTTCATTATGTGAATAACTTGGAAATCTTAGCTCAAACAGCTGCAAAACCTGTTTTCCCAGCACGGGAACCTTGAGTTCTATAAGATAAAGCCATAAACATGTGTATCCGAGTCTTCTATCAAAAGTTACAGCTATTCATATGAAGTTGTACAAAAACGCTTTCTTTCGCCAAGACAGTGCGTTTCTCACTGTTACATGCATTTGAATGGGGAACTCGACCGAAACAAAGTATAGGTTTTCATTATGTGAATAACTTGGAAATCTTAGCTCAAACACCTGCAAAACCTGTTTTCCCAGCACGGAGACCTTGAGTTCTATAAGATAAGGCCATAAACATGTTTGTCTGAGTCTTCTATCAAAAGTTACAGCTATTTCTATGAAGTTGTACAAAAACGCTTTCTTTCGCCAAAGACAGTGCATTTCTCACTGTTACATGCATTTGAATGGGGAACTCGACCGAAACAAAGTATAGGTTTTCATTATGTGAATAACTTGGAAATCTTAGCTCAAACAGCTACAAAACCTGTTTTCCCAGCACGGGAACCTTGAGTTCTATAAGATAAAGCCATAAACATGTGTATCCGAGTCTTCTATCAAAAGTTACAGCTATTCATATGAAGTTGTACAAAAACGCTTTCTTTCGCCAAGACAGTGCGTTTCTCACTGTTACATGCATTTGAATGGGGAACTCGACCGAAACAAAGTATAGGTTTTCATTATGTGAATAACTTGGAAATCTTAGCTCAAACAGCTGCAAAACCTGTTTTCCCAGCACGGAGACCTTGAGTTCTATAAGATAAGGCCATAAACATGTTTGTCTGAGTCTTCTATCAAAAGTTACAGCTATTTCTATGAAGTTGTACAAAAACGCTTTCTTTCGCCAAAGACAGTGCATTTCTCACTGTTACATGCATTTGAAAGGGGAACTCGACCGAAAAAAAAAAAGAATAGGTTTTCATTATGTGAATAACTTGGAAATCTTAGCTCAAACAGCTACAAAACCTGTTTTCCCAGCACGGGAACCTTGAGTTCTATAAGATAAAGCCATAAACATGTGTATCCGAGTCTTCTATCAAAAGTTACAGCTATTCATATGAAGTTGTACAAAAACGCTTTCTTTCGCCAAGACAGTGCGTTTCTCACTGTTACATGCATTTGAATGGGGAACTCGACCGAAACAAAGTATAGGTTTTCATTATGTGAATAACTTGGAAATCTTAGCTCAAACAGCTGCAAAACCTGTTTGCCCAGCACGGGAACCTTGAGTTCTATAATATAAGGCCATAAACATGTTTGTCTGAGTCTTCTATCAAAAGTTACAGCTATTTCTATGAAGTTGTACAAAAACGCTTTCTTTCGCCAAGACAGTGCGTTTCTCACTGTTACATGCATTTGAATGGGGAACTCGACCGAAACAAAGTACAAGTTTTCATTATGTGAATAACTTGGAAATCTTAGCTCAAACAGCTGCAAAACCAGTTTTCCCAGCACGGAGACCTTGAGTTCTATAAGATAAAGCCATAAACATGTTTGTCTGAGTCTTCTATCAAAAGTTACAGCTATTTATATGAAGTTGTACAAAAACGCTTTCTTTCGCCAAGACAGTGCGTTTCTCACTGTTACATGCATTTGAATGGGGAACTCGACCGAAACAAAGTATAGGTTTTCATTATGTGAATAACTTGGAAATCTTAGCTCAAACAGCTACAAAACCTGTTTTCCCAGCACGGGAACCTTGAGTTCTATAAGATAAAGCCATAAACATGTGTATCCGAGTCTTCTATCAAAAGTTACAGCTATTTATATGAAGTTGTACAAAAACGCTTTCTTTCGCCAAGACAGTGCGTTTCTCACTGTTCATTTGAATGGGGAACTCGACCGAAACAAAGTATAGGTTTTCATTATGTGAATAACTTGGAAATCTTAGCTCAAACAGCTGCAAAACCTGTTTTCCCAGCACGGGAACCTTGAGTTCTATAAGATAAAGCCATAAACATGTTTGTCTGAGTCTTCTATCAAAAGTTACAGCTATTTCTATGAAGTTGTACAAAAACGCTTTCTTTCGCCAAGACAGTGCGTTTCTCACTGTTACATGCATTTGAATGGGGAACTCGACCGAAACAAAGTATAGGTTTTCATTATGTGAATAACTTGGAAATCTTAGCTCAAACAGCTGCAAAACCTGTTTTCCCAGCACGGGAACCTTGAGTTCTATAAGATAAAGCCATAAACATGTGTATCCGAGTCTTCTATCAAAAGTTACAGCTATTCATATGAAGTTGTACAAAAACGCTTTCTTTCGCCAAGACAGTGCGTTTCTCACTGTTACATGCATTTGAATGGGGAACTCGACCGAAACAAAGTATAGGTTTTCATTATGTGAATAACTTGGAAATCTTAGCTCAAACAGCTGCAAAACCTGTTTTCCCAGCACGGAGACCTTGAGTTCTATAATATAAGGCCATAAACATGTTTGTCTGAGTCTTCTATCAAAAGTTACAGCTATTTCTATGAAGTTGTACAAAAACGCTTTCTTTCGCCAAGACAGTGCGTTTCTCACTGTTACATGCATTTGAATGGGGAACTCGACCGAAACAAAGTATAGGTTTTCATTATGTGAATAACTTGGAAATCTTAGCTCAAACAGCTGCAAAACCTGTTTTCCCAGCACGGAGACCTTGAGTTCTATAATATAAGGCCATAAACATGTTTGTCTGAGTCTTCTATCAAAAGTTACAGCTATTTCTATGAAGTTGTACAAAAACGCTTTCTTTCGCCAAGACAGTGCGTTTCTCACTGTTACATGCATTTGAATGGGGAACTCGACCGAAACAAAGTATAGGTTTTCATTATGTGAATAACTTGGAAATCTTAGCTCAAACAGCTGCAAAACCTGTTTGCCCAGCACGGGAACCTTGAGTTCTATAAGATAAAGCCATAAACATGTGTATCCGAGTCTTCTATCAAAAGTTACAGCTATTCATATGAAGTTGTACAAAAACGCTTTCTTTCGCCAAGACAGTGCGTTTCTCACTGTTACATGCATTTGAATGGGGAACTCCACCGAAACAAAGTACAAGTTTTCATTATGTGAATAACTTGGAAATCTTAGCTCAAACAGCTGCAAAACCAGTTTTCCCAGCACGGAGACCTTGAGTTCTATAAGATAAAGCCATAAACATGTTTGTCTGAGTCTTCTATCAAAAGTTACAGCTATTTCTATGAAGTTGTACAAAAACGCTTTCTTTCGCCAAGACAGTGCGTTTCTCACTGTTACATGCATTTGAATGGGGAACTCCACCGAAACAAAGTACAAGTTTTCATTATGTGAATAACTTGGAAATCTTAGCTCAAACAGCTGCAAAACCTGTTTTCCCAGCACGGAGACCTTGAGTTCTATAAGATAAAGCCATAAACATGTGTATCCGAGTCTTCTATCAAAAGTTACAGCTATTCATATGAAGTTGTACAAAAACGCTTTCTTTCGCCAAGACAGTGCATTTCTCACTGTTACATGCATTTGAATGGGGAACTCGACCGAAACAAAGTATAGGTTTTCATTATGTGAATAACTTGGAAATCTTAGCTCAAACAGCTGCAAAACCTGTTTTCCCAGCACGGAGACCTTGAGTTCTATAAGATAAAGCCATAAACATGTGTATCCGAGTCTTCTATCAAAAGTTACAGCTATTCATATGAAGTTGTACAAAAACGCTTTCTTTCGCCAAGACAGTGCGTTTCTCACTGTTACATGCATTTGAATGGGGAACTCGACCGAAACAAAGTATAGGTTTTCATTATGTGAATAACTTGGAAATCTTAGCTCAAACAGCTGCAAAACCTGTTTGCCCAGCACGGGAACCTTGAGTTCTATAATATAAGGCCATAAACATGTTTGTCTGAGTCTTCTATCAAAAGTTACAGCTATTTCTATGAAGTTGTACAAAAACGCTTTCTTTCGCCAAGACAGTGCGTTTCTCACTGTTACATGCATTTGAATGGGGAACTCGACCGAAACAAAGTACAAGTTTTCATTATGTGAATAACTTGGAAATCTTAGCTCAAACAGCTGCAAAACCAGTTTTCCCAGCACGGAGACCTTGAGTTCTATAAGATAAAGCCATAAACATGTTTGTCTGAGTCTTCTATCAAAAGTTACAGCTATTTATATGAAGTTGTACAAAAACGCTTTCTTTCGCCAAGACAGTGCGTTTCTCACTGTTACATGCATTTGAATGGGGAACTCGACCGAAACAAAGTATAGGTTTTCATTATGTGAATAACTTGGAAATCTTAGCTCAAACAGCTACAAAACCTGTTTTCCCAGCACGGGAACCTTGAGTTCTATAAGATAAAGCCATAAACATGTGTATCCGAGTCTTCTATCAAAAGTTACAGCTATTTATATGAAGTTGTACAAAAACGCTTTCTTTCGCCAAGACAGTGCGTTTCTCACTGTTCATTTGAATGGGGAACTCGACCGAAACAAAGTATAGGTTTTCATTATGTGAATAACTTGGAAATCTTAGCTCAAACAGCTGCAAAACCTGTTTTCCCAGCACGGGAACCTTGAGTTCTATAAGATAAAGCCATAAACATGTGTATCCGAGTCTTCTATCAAAAGTTACAGCTATTCATATGAAGTTGTACAAAAACGCTTTCTTTCGCCAAGACAGTGCGTTTCTCACTGTTACATGCATTTGAATGGGGAACTCGACCGAAACAAAGTATAGGTTTTCATTATGTGAATAACTTGGAAATCTTAGCTCAAACAGCTGCAAAACCTGTTTGCCCAGCACGGGAACCTTGAGTTCTATAATATAAGGCCATAAACATGTTTGTCTGAGTCTTCTATCAAAAGTTACAGCTATTTCTATGAAGTTGTACAAAAACGCTTTCTTTCGCCAAGACAGTGCGTTTCTCACTGTTACATGCATTTGAATGGGGAACTCGACCGAAACAAAGTACAAGTTTTCATTATGTGAATAACTTGGAAATCTTAGCTCAAACAGCTGCAAAACCAGTTTTCCCAGCACGGAGACCTTGAGTTCTATAAGATAAAGCCATAAACATGTTTGTCTGAGTCTTCTATCAAAAGTTACAGCTATTTATATGAAGTTGTACAAAAACGCTTTCTTTCGCCAAGACAGTGCGTTTCTCACTGTTACATGCATTTGAATGGGGAACTCGACCGAAACAAAGTATAGGTTTTCATTATGTGAATAACTTGGAAATCTTAGCTCAAACAGCTACAAAACCTGTTTTCCCAGCACGGGAACCTTGAGTTCTATAAGATAAAGCCATAAACATGTGTATCCGAGTCTTCTATCAAAAGTTACAGCTATTTATATGAAGTTGTACAAAAACGCTTTCTTTCGCCAAGACAGTGCGTTTCTCACTGTTCATTTGAATGGGGAACTCGACCGAAACAAAGTATAGGTTTTCATTATGTGAATAACTTGGAAATCTTAGCTCAAACAGCTGCAAAACCTGTTTTCCCAGCACGGGAACCTTGAGTTCTATAAGATAAAGCCATAAACATGTTTGTCTGAGTCTTCTATCAAAAGTTACAGCTATTTCTATGAAGTTGTACAAAAACGCTTTCTTTCGCCAAGACAGTGCGTTTCTCACTGTTACATGCATTTGAATGGGGAACTCGACCGAAACAAAGTATAGGTTTTCATTATGTGAATAACTTGGAAATCTTAGCTCAAACAGCTGCAAAACCTGTTTTCCCAGCACGGGAACCTTGAGTTCTATAAGATAAAGCCATAAACATGTGTATCCGAGTCTTCTATCAAAAGTTACAGCTATTCATATGAAGTTGTACAAAAACGCTTTCTTTCGCCAAGACAGTGCGTTTCTCACTGTTACATGCATTTGAATGGGGAACTCGACCGAAACAAAGTATAGGTTTTCATTATGTGAATAACTTGGAAATCTTAGCTCAAACAGCTGCAAAACCTGTTTTCCCAGCACGGAGACCTTGAGTTCTATAATATAAGGCCATAAACATGTTTGTCTGAGTCTTCTATCAAAAGTTACAGCTATTTCTATGAAGTTGTACAAAAACGCTTTCTTTCGCCAAGACAGTGCGTTTCTCACTGTTACATGCATTTGAATGGGGAACTCGACCGAAACAAAGTATAGGTTTTCATTATGTGAATAACTTGGAAATCTTAGCTCAAACAGCTGCAAAACCTGTTTTCCCAGCACGGAGACCTTGAGTTCTATAATATAAGGCCATAAACATGTTTGTCTGAGTCTTCTATCAAAAGTTACAGCTATTTCTATGAAGTTGTACAAAAACGCTTTCTTTCGCCAAGACAGTGCGTTTCTCACTGTTACATGCATTTGAATGGGGAACTCGACCGAAACAAAGTATAGGTTTTCATTATGTGAATAACTTGGAAATCTTAGCTCAAACAGCTGCAAAACCTGTTTGCCCAGCACGGGAACCTTGAGTTCTATAAGATAAAGCCATAAACATGTGTATCCGAGTCTTCTATCAAAAGTTACAGCTATTCATATGAAGTTGTACAAAAACGCTTTCTTTCGCCAAGACAGTGCGTTTCTCACTGTTACATGCATTTGAATGGGGAACTCCACCGAAACAAAGTACAAGTTTTCATTATGTGAATAACTTGGAAATCTTAGCTCAAACAGCTGCAAAACCAGTTTTCCCAGCACGGAGACCTTGAGTTCTATAAGATAAAGCCATAAACATGTTTGTCTGAGTCTTCTATCAAAAGTTACAGCTATTTCTATGAAGTTGTACAAAAACGCTTTCTTTCGCCAAGACAGTGCGTTTCTCACTGTTACATGCATTTGAATGGGGAACTCCACCGAAACAAAGTACAAGTTTTCATTATGTGAATAACTTGGAAATCTTAGCTCAAACAGCTGCAAAACCTGTTTTCCCAGCACGGAGACCTTGAGTTCTATAAGATAAAGCCATAAACATGTGTATCCGAGTCTTCTATCAAAAGTTACAGCTATTCATATGAAGTTGTACAAAAACGCTTTCTTTCGCCAAGACAGTGCATTTCTCACTGTTACATGCATTTGAATGGGGAACTCGACCGAAACAAAGTATAGGTTTTCATTATGTGAATAACTTGGAAATCTTAGCTCAAACAGCTGCAAAACCTGTTTTCCCAGCACGGAGACCTTGAGTTCTATAAGATAAAGCCATAAACATGTGTATCCGAGTCTTCTATCAAAAGTTACAGCTATTCATATGAAGTTGTACAAAAACGCTTTCTTTCGCCAAGACAGTGCGTTTCTCACTGTTACATGCATTTGAATGGGGAACTCCACCGAAACAAAGTATAGGTTTTCATTATGTGAATAACTTGGAAATCTTAGCTCAAACAGCTGCAAAACCTGTTTTCCCAGCACGGAGACCTTGAGTTCTATAAGATAAGGCCATAAACATGTTTGTCTGAGTCTTCTATCAAAAGTTACAGCTATTTCTATGAAGTTGTACAAAAACGCTTTCTTTCGCCAAAGACAGTGCATTTCTCACTGTTACATGCATTTGAATGGGGAACTCGACCGAAACAAAGTATAGGTTTTCATTATGTGAATAACTTGGAAATCTTAGCTCAAACAGCTACAAAACCTGTTTTCCCAGCACGGGAACCTTGAGTTCTATAAGATAAAGCCATAAACATGTGTATCCGAGTCTTCTATCAAAAGTTACAGCTATTCATATGAAGTTGTACAAAAACGCTTTCTTTCGCCAAGACAGTGCGTTTCTCACTGTTACATGCATTTGAATGGGGAACTCGACCGAAACAAAGTATAGGTTTTCATTATGTGAATAACTTGGAAATCTTAGCTCAAACAGCTGCAAAACCTGTTTGCCCAGCACGGGAACCTTGAGTTCTATAATATAAGGCCATAAACATGTTTGTCTGAGTCTTCTATCAAAAGTTACAGCTATTTCTATGAAGTTGTACAAAAACGCTTTCTTTCGCCAAGACAGTGCGTTTCTCACTGTTACATGCATTTGAATGGGGAACTCGACCGAAACAAAGTACAAGTTTTCATTATGTGAATAACTTGGAAATCTTAGCTCAAACAGCTGCAAAACCAGTTTTCCCAGCACGGAGACCTTGAGTTCTATAAGATAAAGCCATAAACATGTTTGTCTGAGTCTTCTATCAAAAGTTACAGCTATTTATATGAAGTTGTACAAAAACGCTTTCTTTCGCCAAGACAGTGCGTTTCTCACTGTTACATGCATTTGAATGGGGAACTCGACCGAAACAAAGTATAGGTTTTCATTATGTGAATAACTTGGAAATCTTAGCTCAAACAGCTACAAAACCTGTTTTCCCAGCACGGGAACCTTGAGTTCTATAAGATAAAGCCATAAACATGTGTATCCGAGTCTTCTATCAAAAGTTACAGCTATTTATATGAAGTTGTACAAAAACGCTTTCTTTCGCCAAGACAGTGCGTTTCTCACTGTTCATTTGAATGGGGAACTCGACCGAAACAAAGTATAGGTTTTCATTATGTGAATAACTTGGAAATCTTAGCTCAAACAGCTGCAAAACCTGTTTTCCCAGCACGGGAACCTTGAGTTCTATAAGATAAAGCCATAAACATGTTTGTCTGAGTCTTCTATCAAAAGTTACAGCTATTTCTATGAAGTTGTACAAAAACGCTTTCTTTCGCCAAGACAGTGCGTTTCTCACTGTTACATGCATTTGAATGGGGAACTCGACCGAAACAAAGTATAGGTTTTCATTATGTGAATAACTTGGAAATCTTAGCTCAAACAGCTGCAAAACCTGTTTTCCCAGCACGGGAACCTTGAGTTCTATAAGATAAAGCCATAAACATGTGTATCCGAGTCTTCTATCAAAAGTTACAGCTATTCATATGAAGTTGTACAAAAACGCTTTCTTTCGCCAAGACAGTGCGTTTCTCACTGTTACATGCATTTGAATGGGGAACTCGACCGAAACAAAGTACAAGTTTTCATTATGTGAATAACTTGGAAATCTTAGCTCAAACAGCTGCAAAACCTGTTTTCCCAGCACGGAGACCTTGAGTTCTATAAGATAAAGCCATAAACATGTTTGTCTGAGTCTTCTATCAAAAGTTACAGCTATTTCTATGAAGTTGTACAAAAACGCTTTCTTTCGCCAAGACAGTGCGTTTCTCACTGTTACATGCATTTGAATGGGGAACTCGACCGAAACAAAGTATAGGTTTTCATTATGTGAATAACTTGGAAATCTTAGCTCAAACAGCTGCAAAACCTGTTTTCCCAGCACGGGAACCTTGAGTTCTATAAGATAAAGCCATAAACATGTGTATCCGAGTCTTCTATCAAAAGTTACAGCTATTCATATGAAGTTGTACAAAAACGCTTTCTTTCGCCAAGACAGTGCGTTTCTCACTGTTACATGCATTTGAATGGGGAACTCGACCGAAACAAAGTATAGGTTTTCATTATGTGAATAACTTGGAAATCTTAGCTCAAACAGCTGCAAAACCTGTTTTCCCAGCACGGAGACCTTGAGTTCTATAATATAAGGCCATAAACATGTTTGTCTGAGTCTTCTATCAAAAGTTACAGCTATTTCTATGAAGTTGTACAAAAACGCTTTCTTTCGCCAAGACAGTGCGTTTCTCACTGTTACATGCATTTGAATGGGGAACTCGACCGAAACAAAGTATAGGTTTTCATTATGTGAATAACTTGGAAATCTTAGCTCAAACAGCTGCAAAACCTGTTTTCCCAGCACGGAGACCTTGAGTTCTATAATATAAGGCCATAAACATGTTTGTCTGAGTCTTCTATCAAAAGTTACAGCTATTTCTATGAAGTTGTACAAAAACGCTTTCTTTCGCCAAGACAGTGCGTTTCTCACTGTTACATGCATTTGAATGGGGAACTCGACCGAAACAAAGTATAGGTTTTCATTATGTGAATAACTTGGAAATCTTAGCTCAAACAGCTGCAAAACCTGTTTGCCCAGCACGGGAACCTTGAGTTCTATAAGATAAAGCCATAAACATGTGTATCCGAGTCTTCTATCAAAAGTTACAGCTATTCATATGAAGTTGTACAAAAACGCTTTCTTTCGCCAAGACAGTGCGTTTCTCACTGTTACATGCATTTGAATGGGGAACTCCACCGAAACAAAGTACAAGTTTTCATTATGTGAATAACTTGGAAATCTTAGCTCAAACAGCTGCAAAACCAGATTTCCCAGCACGGAGACCTTGAGTTCTATAAGATAAAGCCATAAACATGTTTGTCTGAGTCTTCTATCAAAAGTTACAGCTATTTCTATGAAGTTGTACAAAAACGCTTTCTTTCGCCAAGACAGTGCGTTTCTCACTGTTACATGCATTTGAATGGGGAACTCCACCGAAACAAAGTACAAGTTTTCATTATGTGAATAACTTGGAAATCTTAGCTCAAACAGCTGCAAAACCTGTTTTCCCAGCACGGAGACCTTGAGTTCTATAAGATAAAGCCATAAACATGTGTATCCGAGTCTTCTATCAAAAGTTACAGCTATTCATATGAAGTTGTACAAAAACGCTTTCTTTCGCCAAGACAGTGCATTTCTCACTGTTACATGCATTTGAATGGGGAACTCGACCGAAACAAAGTATAGGTTTTCATTATGTGAATAACTTGGAAATCTTAGCTCAAACAGCTGCAAAACCTGTTTTCCCAGCACGGAGACCTTGAGTTCTATAAGATAAAGCCATAAACATGTGTATCCGAGTCTTCTATCAAAAGTTACAGCTATTCATATGAAGTTGTACAAAAACGCTTTCTTTCGCCAAGACAGTGCGTTTCTCACTGTTACATGCATTTGAATGGGGAACTCGACCGAAACAAAGTATAGGTTTTCATTATGTGAATAACTTGGAAATCTTAGCTCAAACAGCTGCAAAACCTGTTTTCCCAGCACGGAGACCTTGAGTTCTATAAGATAAGGCCATAAACATGTTTGTCTGAGTCTTCTATCAAAAGTTACAGCTATTTCTATGAAGTTGTACAAAAACGCTTTCTTTCGCCAAAGACAGTGCATTTCTCACTGTTACATGCATTTGAATGGGGAACTCGACCGAAACAAAGTATAGGTTTTCATTATGTGAATAACTTGGAAATCTTAGCTCAAACAGCTACAAAACCTGTTTTCCCAGCACGGGAACCTTGAGTTCTATAAGATAAAGCCATAAACATGTGTATCCGAGTCTTCTATCAAAAGTTACAGCTATTCATATGAAGTTGTACAAAAACGCTTTCTTTCGCCAAGACAGTGCGTTTCTCACTGTTACATGCATTTGAATGGGGAACTCGACCGAAACAAAGTATAGGTTTTCATTATGTGAATAACTTGGAAATCTTAGCTCAAACAGCTGCAAAACCTGTTTGCCCAGCACGGGAACCTTGAGTTCTATAATATAAGGCCATAAACATGTTTGTCTGAGTCTTCTATCAAAAGTTACAGCTATTTCTATGAAGTTGTACAAAAACGCTTTCTTTCGCCAAGACAGTGCGTTTCTCACTGTTACATGCATTTGAATGGGGAACTCGACCGAAACAAAGTACAAGTTTTCATTATGTGAATAACTTGGAAATCTTAGCTCAAACAGCTGCAAAACCAGTTTTCCCAGCACGGAGACCTTGAGTTCTATAAGATAAAGCCATAAACATGTTTGTCTGAGTCTTCTATCAAAAGTTACAGCTATTTATATGAAGTTGTACAAAAACGCTTTCTTTCGCCAAGACAGTGCGTTTCTCACTGTTACATGCATTTGAATGGGGAACTCGACCGAAACAAAGTATAGGTTTTCATTATGTGAATAACTTGGAAATCTTAGCTCAAACAGCTACAAAACCTGTTTTCCCAGCACGGGGACCTTGAGTTCTATAAGATAAAGCCATAAACATGTGTATCCGAGTCTTCTATCAAAAGTTACAGCTATTTATATGAAGTTGTACAAAAACGCTTTCTTTCGCCAAGACAGTGCGTTTCTCACTGTTCATTTGAATGGGGAACTCGACCGAAACAAAGTATAGGTTTTCATTATGTGAATAACTTGGAAATCTTAGCTCAAACAGCTGCAAAACCTGTTTTCCCAGCACGGGAACCTTGAGTTCTATAAGATAAAGCCATAAACATGTTTGTCTGAGTCTTCTATCAAAAGTTACAGCTATTTCTATGAAGTTGTACAAAAACGCTTTCTTTCGCCAAGACAGTGCGTTTCTCACTGTTACATGCATTTGAATGGGGAACTCGACCGAAACAAAGTATAGGTTTTCATTATGTGAATAACTTGGAAATCTTAGCTCAAACAGCTGCAAAACCTGTTTTCCCAGCACGGGAACCTTGAGTTCTATAAGATAAAGCCATAAACATGTGTATCCGAGTCTTCTATCAAAAGTTACAGCTATTCATATGAAGTTGTACAAAAACGCTTTCTTTCGCCAAGACAGTGCGTTTCTCACTGTTACATCCATTTGAATGGGGAACTCGACCGAAACAAAGTACAAGTTTTCATTATGTGAATAACTTGGAAATCTTAGCTCAAACAGCTGCAAAACCTGTTTTCCCAGCACGGAGACCTTGAGTTCTATAAGATAAAGCCATAAACATGTTTGTCTGAGTCTTCTATCAAAAGTTACAGCTATTTCTATGAAGTTGTACAAAAACGCTTTCTTTCGCCAAGACAGTGCGTTTCTCACTGTTACATGCATTTGAATGGGGAACTCGACCGAAACAAAGTATAGGTTTTCATTATGTGAATAACTTGGAAATCTTAGCTCAAACAGCTGCAAAACCTGTTTTCCCAGCACGGGAACCTTGAGTTCTATAAGATAAAGCCATAAACATGTGTATCCGAGTCTTCTATCAAAAGTTACAGCTATTCATATGAAGTTGTACAAAAACGCTTTCTTTCGCCAAGACAGTGCGTTTCTCACTGTTACATGCATTTGAATGGGAAACTCGACCGAAACAAAGTATAGGTTTTCATTATGTGAATAACTTGGAAATCTTAGCTCAAACAGCTGCAAAACCTGTTTTCCCAGCACGGAGACCTTGAGTTCTATAATATAAGGCCATAAACATGTTTGTCTGAGTCTTCTATCAAAAGTTACAGCTATTTCTATGAAGTTGTACAAAAACGCTTTCTTTCGCCAAGACAGTGCGTTTCTCACTGTTACATGCATTTGAATGGGGAACTCGACCGAAACAAAGTATAGGTTTTCATTATGTGAATAACTTGGAAATCTTAGCTCAAACAGCTGCAAAACCTGTTTTCCCAGCACGGAGACCTTGAGTTCTATAAGATAAGGCCATAAACATGTTTGTCTGAGTCTTCTATCAAAAGTTACAGCTATTTCTATGAAGTTGTACAAAAACGCTTTCTTTCGCCAAGACAGTGCGTTTCTCACTGTTACATGCATTTGAATGGGGAACTCGACCGAAACAAAGTATAGGTTTTCATTATGTGAATAACTTGGAAATCTTAGCTCAAACAGCTGCAAAACCTGTTTGCCCAGCACGGGAACCTTGAGTTCTATAAGATAAAGCCATAAACATGTGTATCCGAGTCTTCTATCAAAAGTTACAGCTATTCATATGAAGTTGTACAAAAACGCTTTCTTTCGCCAAGACAGTGCGTTTCTCACTGTTACATGCATTTGAATGGGGAACTCCACCGAAACAAAGTACAAGTTTTCATTATGTGAATAACTTGGAAATCTTAGCTCAAACAGCTGCAAAACCAGTTTTCCCAGCACGGAGACCTTGAGTTCTATAAGATAAAGCCATAAACATGTTTGTCTGAGTCTTCTATCAAAAGTTACAGCTATTTCTATGAAGTTGTACAAAAACGCTTTCTTTCGCCAAGACAGTGCGTTTCTCACTGTTACATGCATTTGAATGGGGAACTCCACCGAAACAAAGTACAAGTTTTCATTATGTGAATAACTTGGAAATCTTAGCTCAAACAGCTGCAAAACCTGTTTTCCCAGCACGGAGACCTTGAGTTCTATAAGATAAAGCCATAAACATGTGTATCCGAGTCTTCTATCAAAAGTTACAGCTATTCATATGAAGTTGTACAAAAACGCTTTCTTTCGCCAAGACAGTGCGTTTCTCACTGTTACATGCATTTGAATGGGGAACTCGACCGAAACAAAGTACAAGTTTTCATTATGTGAATAACTTGGAAATCTTAGCTCAAACAGCTGCAAAACCAGTTTTCCCAGCACGGAGACCTTGAGTTCTATAAGATAAAGCCATAAACATGTTTGTCTGAGTCTTCTATCAAAAGTTACAGCTATTTATATGAAGTTGTACAAAAACGCTTTCTTTCGCCAAGACAGTGCGTTTCTCACTGTTACATGCATTTGAATGGGGAACTCGACCGAAACAAAGTATAGGTTTTCATTATGTGAATAACTTGGAAATCTTAGCTCAAACAGCTACAAAACCTGTTTTCCCAGCACGGGAACCTTGAGTTCTATAAGATAAAGCCATAAACATGTGTATCCGAGTCTTCTATCAAAAGTTACAGCTATCTATATGAAGTTGTACAAAAACGCTTTCTTTCGCCAAGACAGTGCGTTTCTCACTGTTCATTTGAATGGGGAACTCGACCGAAACAAAGTATAGGTTTTCATTATGTGAATAACTTGGAAATCTTAGCTCAAACAGCTGCAAAACCTGTTTTCCCAGCACGGGAACCTTGAGTTCTATAAGATAAAGCCATAAACATGTTTGTCTGAGTCTTCTATCAAAAGTTACAGCTATTTCTATGAAGTTGTACAAAAACGCTTTCTTTCGCCAAGACAGTGCGTTTCTCACTGTTACATGCATTTGAATGGGGAACTCGACCGAAACAAAGTATAGGTTTTCATTATGTGAATAACTTGGAAATCTTAGCTCAAACAGCTGCAAAACCTGTTTTCCCAGCACGGGAACCTTGAGTTCTATAAGATAAAGCCATAAACATGTGTATCCGAGTCTTCTATCAAAAGTTACAGCTATTCATATGAAGTTGTACAAAAACGCTTTCTTTCGCCAAGACAGTGCGTTTCTCACTGTTACATGCATTTGAATGGGGAACTCGACCGAAACAAAGTATAGGTTTTCATTATGTGAATAACTTGGAAATCTTAGCTCAAACAGCTGCAAAACCTGTTTGCCCAGCACGGGAACCTTGAGTTCTATAATATAAGGCCATAAACATGTTTGTCTGAGTCTTCTATCAAAAGTTACAGCTATTTCTATGAAGTTGTACAAAAACGCTTTCTTTCGCCAAGACAGTGCGTTTCTCACTGTTACATGCATTTGAATGGGGAACTCGACCGAAACAAAGTATAGGTTTTCATTATGTGAATAACTTGAAAATCTTAGCTCAAACAGCTGCAAAACCTGTTTTCCCAGCACGGGAACCTTGAGTTCTATAAGATAAAGCCATAAACATGTGTATCCGAGTCTTCTATCAAAAGTTACAGCTATTTCTATGAAGTTGTACAAAAACGCTTTCTTTCGCCAAGACAGTGCATTTCTCACTGTTACATGCATTTGAATGGGGAACTCGACCGAAACAAAGTATAGGTTTTCATTATGTGAATAACTTGGAAATCTTAGCTCAAACAGCTGCAAAACCTGTTTTCCCAGCACGGAGACCTTGAGTTCTATAATATAAGGCCATAAACATGTTTGTCTGAGTCTTCTATCAAAAGTTACAGCTATTTCTATGAAGTTGTACAAAAACGCTTTCTTTCGCCAAGACAGTGCGTTTCTCACTGTTACATGCATTTGAATGGGGAACTCGACCGAAACAAAGTATAGGTTTTCATTATGTGAATAACTTGGAAATCTTAGCTCAAACAGCTGCAAAACCTGTTTTCCCAGCACGGGAACCTTGAGTTCTATAAGATAAAGCCATAAACATGTTTGTCTGAGTCTTCTATCAAAAGTTACAGCTATTTATATGAAGTTGTACAAAAACGCTTTCTTTCGCCAAGACAGTGCGTTTCTCACTGTTACATGCATTTGAATGGGGAACTAGACCGAAACAAAGTATAGGTTTTCATTATGTGAATAACTTGGAAATCTTAGCTCAAACAGCTACAAAACCTGTTTTCCCAGCACGGGAACCTTGAGTTCTATAAGATAAAGCCATAAACATGTTTGTCTGAGTCTTCTATCAAAAGTTACAGCTATTTCTATGAAGTTGTACAAAAACGCTTTCTTTCGCCAAGACAGTGCGTTTCTCACTGTTACATGCATTTGAATGGGGAACTCGACCGAAACAAAGTATAGGTTTTCATTATGTGAATAACTTGGAAATCTTAGCTCAAACAGCTGCAAAACCTGTTTGCCCAGCACGGAGACCTTGAGTTCTATAAGATAAAGCCATAAACATGTTTGTCTGAGTCTTCTATCAAAAGTTACAGCTATTTCTATGAAGTTGTACAAAAACGCTTTCTTTCGCCAAGACAGTGCGTTTCTCACTGTTACATGCATTTGAATGGGGAACTCGACCGAAACAAAGTATAGGTTTTCATTATGTGAATAACTTGGAAATCTTAGCTCAAACAGCTGCAAAACCTGTTTGCCCAGCACGGGAACCTTGAGTTCTATAAGATAAAGCCATAAACATGTGTATCCGAGTCTTCTATCAAAAGTTACAGCTATTCATATGAAGTTATACAAAAACGCTTTCTTTCGCCAAGACAGTGCGTTTCTCACTGTTACATGCATTTGAATGGGGAACTCGACCGAAACAAAGTATAGGTTTTCATTATGTGAATAACTTGGAAATCTTAGCTCAAACAGCTGCAAAACCTGTTTTCCCAGCACGGAGACCTTGAGTTCTATAAGATAAAGCCATAAACATGTGTATCCGAGTCTTCTATCAAAAGTTACAGCTATTTCTATGAAGTTGTACAAAAACGCTTTCTTTCGCCAAGACAGTGCGTTTCTCACTGTTACATGCATTTGAATGGGGAACTCGACCGAAACAAAGTATAGGTTTTCATTATGTGAATAACTTGGAAATCTTAGCTCAAACAGCTGCAAAACCTGTTTTCCCAGCACGGAGACCTTGAGTTCTATAAGATAAAGCCATAAACATGTGTATCCGAGTCTTCTATCAAAAGTTACAGCTATTTCTATGAAGTTGTACAAAAACGCTTTCTTTCGCCAAGACAGTGCGTTTCTCACTGTTACATGCATTTGAATGGGGAACTCGACCGAAACAAAGTATAGGTTTTCATTATGTGAATAACTTGGAAATCTTAGCTCAAACAGCTGCAAAACCTGTTTGCCCAGCACGGGAACCTTGAGTTCTATAATATAAGGCCATAAACATGTTTGTCTGAGTCTTCTATCAAAAGTTACAGCTATTTCTATGAAGTTGTACAAAAACGCTTTCTTTCGCCAAGACAGTGCGTTTCTCACTGTTACATGCATTTGAATGGGGAACTCGACCGAAACAAAGTATACGTTTTCATTATGTGAATAACTTGAAAATCTTAGCTCAAACAGCTGCAAAACCTGTTTTCCCAGCACGGGAACCTTGAGTTGTATAAGATAAAGCCATAAACATGTGTATCCGAGTCTTCTATCAAAAGTTACAGCTATTTCTATGAAGTTGTACAAAAACGCTTTCTTTCGCCAAGACAGTGCATTTCTCACTGTTACATGCATTTGAATGGGGAACTCGACCGAAACAAAGTATAGGTTTTCATTATGTGAATAACTTGGAAATCTTAGCTCAAACAGCTGCAAAACCTGTTTTCCCAGCACGGAGACCTTGAGTTCTATAAGATAAAGCCATAAACATGTTTGTCTGAGTCTTCTATCAAAAGTTACAGCTATTTATATGAAGTTGTACAAAAACGCTTTCTTTCGCCAAGACAGTGCGTTTCTCACTGTTACATGCATTTGAATGGGGAACTAGACCGAAACAAAGTATAGGTTTTCATTATGTGAATAACTTGGAAATCTTAGCTCAAACAGCTGCAAAACCTGTTTTCCCAGCACGGAGACCTTGAGTTCTATAAGATAAAGCCATAAACATGTTTGTCTGAGTCTTCTATCAAAAGTTACAGCTATTTATATGAAGTTGTACAAAAACGCTTTCTTTCGCCAAGACAGTGCGTTTCTCACTGTTACATGCATTTGAATGGGGAACTCGACCGAAACAAAGTATAGGTTTTCATTATGTGAATAACTTGGAAATCTTAGCTCAAACAGCTGCAAAACCTGTTTTCCCAGCACGGAGACCTTGAGTTCTATAAGATAAGGCCATAAACATGTTTGTCTGAGTCTTCTATCAAAAGTTACAGCTATTTCTATGAAGTTGTACAAAAACGCTTTCTTTCGCCAAGACAGTGCATTTCTCACTGTTACATGCATTTGAATGGGGAACTCGACCGAAACAAAGTATAGGTTTTCATTATGTGAATAACTTGGAAATCTTAGCTCAAACAGCTACAAAACCTGTTTTCCCAGCACGGGAACCTTGAGTTCTATAAGATAAAGCCATAAACATGTGTATCCGAGTCTTCTATCAAAAGTTACAGCTATTTCTATGAAGTTGTACAAAAACGCTTTCTTTCGCCAAGACAGTGCGTTTCTCACTGTTACATGCATTTGAATGGGGAACTCGACCGAAACAAAGTATAGGTTTTCATTATGTGAATAACTTGGAAATCTTAGCTCAAACAGCTGCAAAACCTGTTTTCCCAGCACGGGAACCTTGAGTTCTATAAGATAAAGCCATAAACATGTGTATCCGAGTCTTCTATCAAAAGTTACAGCTATTCATATGAAGTTGTACAAAAACGCTTTCTTTCGCCAAGACAGTGCGTTTCTCACTGTTACATGCATTTGAATGGGGAACTCGACCGAAACAAAGTATAGGTTTTCATTATGTGAATAACTTGGAAATCTTAGCTCAAACAGCTACAAAACCTGTTTTCCCAGCACGGGAACCTTGAGTTCTATAAGATAAAGCCATAAACATGTTTGTCTGAGTCTTCTATCAAAAGTTACAGCTATTTCTATGAAGTTGTACAAAAACGCTTTCTTTCGCCAAGACAGTGCGTTTCTCACTGTTACATGCATTTGAATGGGGAACTCGACCGAAACAAAGTATAGGTTTTCATTATGTGAATAACTTGGAAATCTTAGCTCAAACAGCTGCAAAACCTGTTTTCCCAGCACGGAGACCTTGAGTTCTATAAGATAAGGCAATAAACATGTTTGTCTGAGTCTTCTATCAAAAGTTACAGCTATTTCTATGAAGTTGTACAAAAACGCTTTCTTTCGCCAAGACAGTGCGTTTCTCACTGTTACATGCATTTGAATGGGGAACTCGACCGAAACAAAGTATAGGTTTTCATTATGTGAATAACTTGGAAATCTTAGCTCAAACAGCTGCAAAACCTGTTTTCCCAGCACGGAGAGCTTGAGTTCTATAAGATAAGGCCATAAACATGTTTGTCTGAGTCTTCTATCAAAAGTTACAGCTATTTCTATGAAGTTGTACAAAAACGCTTTCTTTCGCCAAGACAGTGCATTTCTCACTGTTACATGCATTTGAATGGGGAACTCGACCGAAACAAAGTATAGGTTTTCATTATGTGAATAACTTGGAAATCTTAGCTCAAACAGCTGCAAAACCTGTTTTCCCAGCACGGAGACCTTGAGTTCTATAAGATAAAGCCATAAACATGTGTATCCGAGTCTTCTATCAAAAGTTACAGCTATTTATATGAAGTTGTACAAAAACGCTTTCTTTCGCCAAGACAGTGCGTTTCTCACTGTTACATGCATTTGAATGGGGAACTCGACCGAAACAAAGTATAGGTTTTCATTATGTGAATAACTTGGAAATCTTAGCTCAAACAGCTGCAAAACCTGTTTGCCCAGCACGGAGACCTTGAGTTCTATAATATAAGGCCATAAACATGTTTGTCTGAGTCTTCTATCAAAAGTTACAGCTATTTCTATGAAGTTGTACAAAAACGCTTTCTTTCGCCAATACAGTGCGTTTCTCACTGTTACATGCATTTGAATGGGGAACTCGACCGAAACAAAGTATAGGTTTTCATTATGTGAATAACTTGGAAATCTTAGCTCAAACAGCTGCAAAACCTGTTTTCCCAGCACGGAGACCTTGAGTTCTATAAGATAAGGCCATAAACATGTTTGTCTGAGTCTTCTATCAAAAGTTACAGCTATTTCTATGAAGTTGTACAAAAACGCTTTCTTTCGCCAAGACAGTGCATTTCTCACTGTTACATGCATTTGAATGGGGAACTCGACCGAAACAAAGTATAGGTTTTCATTATGTGAATAACTTGGAAATCTTAGCTCAAACAGCTACAAAACCTGTTTTCCCAGCACGGGAACCTTGAGTTCTATAAGATAAAGCCATAAACATGTGTATCCGAGTCTTCTATCAAAAGTTACAGCTATTTCTATGAAGTTGTACAAAAACGCTTTCTTTCGCCAAGACAGTGCGTTTCTCACTGTTACATGCATTTGAATGGGGAACTCGACCGAAACAAAGTATAGGTTTTCATTATGTGAATAACTTGGAAATCTTAGCTCAAACAGCTGCAAAACCTGTTTTCCCAGCACGGAGACCTTGAGTTCTATAAGATAAAGCCATAAACATGTGTATCCGAGTCTTCTATCAAAAGTTACAGCTATTCATATGAAGTTGTACAAAAACGCTTTCTTTCGCCAAGACAGTGCGTTTCTCACTGTTACATGCATTTGAATGGGGAACTCGACCGAAACAAAGTATAGGTTTTCATTATGTGAATAACTTGGAAATCTTAGCTCAAACAGCTACAAAACCTGTTTTCCCAGCACGGGAACCTTGAGTTCTATAAGATAAAGCCATAAACATGTTTGTCTGAGTCTTCTATCAAAAGTTACAGCTATTTCTATGAAGTTGTACAAAAACGCTTTCTTTCGCCAAGACAGTGCGTTTCTCACTGTTACATGCATTTGAATGGGGAACTCGACCGAAACAAAGTATAGGTTTTCATTATGTGAATAACTTGGAAATCTTAGCTCAAACAGCTGCAAAACCTGTTTTCCCAGCACGGAGACCTTGAGTTCTATAAGATAAGGCAATAAACATGTTTGTCTGAGTCTTCTATCAAAAGTTACAGCTATTTCTATGAAGTTGTACAAAAACGCTTTCTTTCGCCAAGACAGTGCGTTTCTCACTGTTACATGCATTTGAATGGGGAACTCGACCGAAACAAAGTATAGGTTTTCATTATGTGAATAACTTGGAAATCTTAGCTCAAACAGCTGCAAAACCTGTTTTCCCAGCACGGAGACCTTGAGTTCTATAAGATAAGGCAATAAACATGTTTGTCTGAGTCTTCTATCAAAAGTTACAGCTATTTCTATGAAGTTGTACAAAAACGCTTTCTTTCGCCAAGACAGTGCATTTCTCACTGTTACATGCATTTGAATGGGGAACTCGACCGAAACAAAGTATAGGTTTTCATTATGTGAATAACTTGGAAATCTTAGCTCAAACAGCTACAAAACCTGTTTTCCCAGCACGGGAACCTTGAGTTCTATAAGATAAAGCCATAAACATGTGTATCCGAGTCTTCTATCAAAAGTTACAGCTATTCATATGAAGTTGTACAAAAACGCTTTCTTTCGCCAAGACAGTGCGTTTCTCACTGTTACATGCATTTGAATGGGGAACTCGACCGAAACAAAGTATAGGTTTTCATTATGTGAATAACTTGGAAATCTTAGCTCAAACAGCTGCAAAACCTGTTTTCCCAGCACGGAGACCTTGAGTTCTATAAGATAAGGCCATAAACATGTTTGTCTGAGTCTTCTATCAAAAGTTACAGCTATTTCTATGAAGTTGTACAAAAACGCTTTCTTTCGCCAAGACAGTGCATTTCTCACTGTTACATGCATTTGAATGGGGAACTCGACCGAAACAAAGTATAGGTTTTCATTATGTGAATAACTTGGAAATCTTAGCTCAAACAGCTGCAAAACCTGTTTTCCCAGCACGGAGACCTTGAGTTCTATAAGATAAAGCCATAAACATGTGTATCCGAGTCTTCTATCAAAAGTTACAGCTATTCATATGAAGTTGTACAAAAACGCTTTCTTTCGCCAAGACAGTGCGTTTCTCACTGTTACATGCATTTGAATGGGGAACTCGACCGAAACAAAGTATAGGTTTTCATTATGTGAATAACTTGGAAATCTTAGCTCAAACACCTGCAAAACCTGTTTTCCCAGCACGGAGACCTTGAGTTCTATAAGATAAAGCCATAAACATGTTTGTCTGAGTCTTCTATCAAAAGTTACAGCTATTTCTATGAAGTTGTACAAAAACGCTTTCTTTCGCCAAAGACAGTGCATTTCTCACTGTTACATGCATTTGAATGGGGAACTCGACCGAAACAAAGTATAGGTTTTCATTATGTGAATAACTTGGAAATCTTAGCTCAAACAGCTACAAAACCTGTTTTCCCAGCACGGGAACCTTGAGTTCTATAAGATAAAGCCATAAACATGTGTATCCGAGTCTTCTATCAAAAGTTACAGCTATTCATATGAAGTTGTACAAAAACGCTTTCTTTCGCCAAGACAGTGCGTTTCTCACTGTTACATGCATTTGAATGGGGAACTCGACCGAAACAAAGTATAGGTTTTCATTATGTGAATAACTTGGAAATCTTAGCTCAAACAGCTGCAAAACCTGTTTTCCCAGCACGGAGACCTTGAGTTCTATAAGATAAGGCCATAAACATGTTTGTCTGAGTCTTCTATCAAAAGTTACAGCTATTTCTATGAAGTTGTACAAAAACGCTTTCTTTCGCCAAGACAGTGCATTTCTCACTGTTACATGCATTTGAATGGGGAACTCGACCGAAACAAAGTATAGGTTTTCATTATGTGAATAACTTGGAAATCTTAGCTCAAACAGCTACAAAACCTGTTTTCCCAGCACGGGAACCTTGAGTTCTATAAGATAAAGCCATAAACATGTGTATCCGAGTCTTCTATCAAAAGTTACAGCTATTTATATGAAGTTGTACAAAAACGCTTTCTTTCGCCAAGACAGTGCGTTTCTCACTGTTACATGCATTTGAATGGGGAACTCGACCGAAACAAAGTATAGGTTTTCATTATGTGAATAACTTGGAAATCTTAGCTCAAACAGCTGCAAAACCTGTTTTCCCAGCACGGAGACCTTGAGTTCTATAAGATAAGGCCATAAACATGTTTGTCTGAGTCTTCTATCAAAAGTTACAGCTATTTCTATGAAGTTGTACAAAAACGCTTTCTTTCGCCAAGACAGTGCATTTCTCACTGTTACATGCATTTGAATGGGGAACTCGACCGAAACAAAGTATAGGTTTTCATTATGTGAATAACTTGGAAATCTTAGCTCAAACAGCTACAAAACCTGTTTTCCCAGCACGGGAACCTTGAGTTCTATAAGATAAAGCCATAAACATGTGTATCCGAGTCTTCTATCAAAAGTTACAGCTATTTCTATGAAGTTGTACAAAAACGCTTTCTTTCGCCAAGACAGTGCGTTTCTCACTGTTACATGCATTTGAATGGGGAACTCGACCGAAACAAAGTATAGGTTTTCATTATGTGAATAACTTGGAAATCTTAGCTCAAACAGCTGCAAAACCTGTTTTCCCAGCACGGGAACCTTGAGTTCTATAAGATAAAGCCATAAACATGTGTATCCGAGTCTTCTATCAAAAGTTACAGCTATTCATATGAAGTTGTACAAAAACGCTTTCTTTCGCCAAGACAGTGCATTTCTCACTGTTACATGCATTTGAATGGGGAACTCGACCGAAACAAAGTATAGGTTTTCATTATGTGAATAACTTGGAAATCTTAGCTCAAACAGCTACAAAACCTGTTTTCCCAGCACGGGAACCTTGAGTTCTATAAGATAAAGCCATAAACATGTTTGTCTGAGTCTTCTATCAAAAGTTACAGCTATTTCTATGAAGTTGTACAAAAACGCTTTCTTTCGCCAAGACAGTGCATTTCTCACTGTTACATGCATTTGAATGGGGAACTCGACCGAAACAAAGTATAGGTTTTCATTATGTGAATAACTTGGAAATCTTAGCTCAAACAGCTACAAAACCTGTTTTCCCAGCACGGGAACCTTGAGTTCTATAAGATAAAGCCATAAACATGTGTATCCGAGTCTTCTATCAAAAGTTACAGCTATTCATATGAAGTTGTACAAAAACGCTTTCTTTCGCCAAGACAGTGCGTTTCTCACTGTTACATGCATTTGAATGGGGAACTCGACCGAAACAAAGTATAGGTTTTCATTATGTGAATAACTTGGAAATCTTAGCTCAAACAGCTGCAAAACCTGTTTTCCCAGCACGGAGACCTTGAGTTCTATAAGATAAGGCCATAAACATGTTTGTCTGAGTCTTCTATCAAAAGTTACAGCTATTTCTATGAAGTTGTACAAAAACGCTTTCTTTCGCCAAGACAGTGCATTTCTCACTGTTACATGCATTTGAATGGGGAACTCGACCGAAACAAAGTATAGGTTTTCATTATGTGAATAACTTGGAAATCTTAGCTCAAACAGCTGCAAAACCTGTTTTCCCAGCACGGAGACCTTGAGTTCTATAAGATAAAGCCATAAACATGTGTATCCGAGTCTTCTATCAAAAGTTACAGCTATTCATATGAAGTTGTACAAAAACGCTTTCTTTCGCCAAGACAGTGCGTTTCTCACTGTTACATGCATTTGAATGGGGAACTCGACCGAAACAAAGTATAGGTTTTCATTATGTGAATAACTTGGAAATCTTAGCTCAAACACCTGCAAAACCTGTTTTCCCAGCACGGAGACCTTGAGTTCTATAAGATAAAGCCATAAACATGTTTGTCTGAGTCTTCTATCAAAAGTTACAGCTATTTCTATGAAGTTGTACAAAAACGCTTTCTTTCGCCAAAGACAGTGCATTTCTCACTGTTACATGCATTTGAATGGGGAACTCGACCGAAACAAAGTATAGGTTTTCATTATGTGAATAACTTGGAAATCTTAGCTCAAACAGCTACAAAACCTGTTTTCCCAGCACGGGAACCTTGAGTTCTATAAGATAAAGCCATAAACATGTGTATCCGAGTCTTCTATCAAAAGTTACAGCTATTCATATGAAGTTGTACAAAAACGCTTTCTTTCGCCAAGACAGTGCGTTTCTCACTGTTACATGCATTTGAATGGGGAACTCGACCGAAACAAAGTACAAGTTTTCATTATGTGAATAACTTGGAAATCTTAGCTCAAACAGCTGCAAAACCAGTTTTCCCAGCACGGAGACCTTGAGTTCTATAAGATAAAGCCATAAACATGTTTGTCTGAGTCTTCTATCAAAAGGTACAGCTATTTATATGAAGTTGTACAAAAACGCTTTCTTTCGCCAAGACAGTGCGTTTCTCACTGTTACATGCATTTGAATGGGGAACTCGACCGAAACAAAGTATAGGTTTTCATTATGTGAATAACTTGGAAATCTTAGCTCAAACAGCTACAAAACCTGTTTTCCCAGCACGGGAACCTTGAGTTCTATAAGATAAAGCCATAAACATGTGTATCCGAGTCTTCTATTAAAAGTTACAGCTATTCATATGAAGTTGTACAAAAACGCTTTCTTTCGCCAAGACAGTGCGTTTCTCACTGTTACATGCATTTGAATGGGGAACTCGACCGAAACAAAGTATAGGTTTTCATTATGTGAATAACTTGGAAATCTTAGCTCAAACAGCTGCAAAACCTGTTTGCCCAACACGGGAACCTTGAGTTCTATAATATAAGGCCATAAACATGTTTGTCTGAGTCTTCTATCAAAAGTTACAGCTATTTCTATGAAGTTGTACAAAAACGCTTTCTTTCGCCAAGACAGTGCGTTTCTCACTGTTACATGCATTTGAATGGGGAACTCGACCGAAACAAAGTACAAGTTTTCATTATGTGAATAACTTGGAAATCTTAGCTCAAACAGCTGCAAAACCAGTTTTCCCAGCACGGAGACCTTGAGTTCTATAAGATAAAGCCATAAACATGTTTGTCTGAGTCTTCTATCAAAAGGTACAGCTATTTATATGAAGTTGTACAAAAACGCTTTCTTTCGCCAAGACAGTGCGTTTCTCACTGTTACATGCATTTGAATGGGGAACTCGACCGAAACAAAGTATAGGTTTTCATTATGTGAATAACTTGGAAATCTTAGCTCAAACAGCTACAAAACCTGTTTTCCCAGCACGGGAACCTTGAGTTCTATAAGATAAAGCCATAAACATGTGTATCCGAGTCTTCTATCAAAAGTTACAGCTATTCATATGAAGTTGTACAAAAACGCTTTCTTTCGCCAAGACAGTGCGTTTCTCACTGTTACATGCATTTGAATGGGGAACTCGACCGAAACAAAGTATAGGTTTTCATTATGTGAATAACTTGGAAATCTTAGCTCAAACAGCTGCAAAACCTGTTTGCCCAACACGGGAACCTTGAGTTCTATAATATAAGGCCATAAACATGTTTGTCTGAGTCTTCTATCAAAAGTTACAGCTATTTCTATGAAGTTGTACAAAAACGCTTTCTTTCGCCAAGACAGTGCGTTTCTCACTGTTACATGCATTTGAATGGGGAACTCGACCGAAACAAAGTACAAGTTTTCATTATGTGAATAACTTGGAAATCTTAGCTCAAACAGCTGCAAAACCAGTTTTCCCAGCACGGAGACCTTGAGTTCTATAAGATAAAGCCATAAACATGTTTGTCTGAGTCTTCTATCAAAAGGTACAGCTATTTATATGAAGTTGTACAAAAACGCTTTCTTTCGCCAAGACAGTGCGTTTCTCACTGTTACATGCATTTGAATGGGGAACTCGACCGAAACAAAGTATAGGTTTTCATTATGTGAATAACTTGGAAATCTTAGCTCAAACAGCTACAAAACCTGTTTTCCCAGCACGGGAACCTTGAGTTCTATAAGATAAAGCCATAAACATGTGTATCCGAGTCTTCTATCAAAAGTTACAGCTATTTATATGAAGTTGTACAAAAACGCTTTCTTTCGCCAAGACAGTGCGTTTCTCACTGTTCATTTGAATGGGGAACTCGACCGAAACAAAGTATAGGTTTTCATTATGTGAATAACTTGGAAATCTTAGCTCAAACAGCTGCAAAACCTGTTTTCCCAGCACGGGAACCTTGAGTTCTATAAGATAAAGCCATAAACATGTTTGTCTGAGTCTTCTATCAAAAGTTACAGCTATTTCTATGAAGTTGTACAAAAACGCTTTCTTTCGCCAAGACAGTGCGTTTCTCACTGTTACATGCATTTGAATGGGGAACTCGACCGAAACAAAGTATAGGTTTTCATTATGTGAATAACTTGGAAATCTTAGCTCAAACAGCTGCAAAACCTGTTTTCCCAGCACGGGAACCTTGAGTTCTATAAGATAAAGCCATAAACATGTGTATCCGAGTCTTCTATCAAAAGTTACAGCTATTCATATGAAGTTGTACAAAAACGCTTTCTTTCGCCAAGACAGTGCGTTTCTCACTGTTACATGCATTTGAATGGGGAACTCGACCGAAACAAAGTACAAGTTTTCATTATGTGAATAACTTGGAAATCTTAGCTCAAACAGCTGCAAAACCTGTTTTCCCAGCACGGAGACCTTGAGTTCTATAAGATAAAGCCATAAACATGTTTGTCTGAGTCTTCTATCAAAAGTTACAGCTATTTCTATGAAGTTGTACAAAAACGCTTTCTTTCGCCAAGACAGTGCGTTTCTCACTGTTACATGCATTTGAATGGGGAACTCGACCGAAACAAAGTATAGGTTTTCATTATGTGAATAACTTGGAAATCTTAGCTCAAACAGCTGCAAAACCTGTTTTCCCAGCACGGGAACCTTGAGTTCTATAAGATAAAGCCATAAACATGTGTATCCGAGTCTTCTATCAAAAGTTACAGCTATTCATATGAAGTTGTACAAAAACGCTTTCTTTCGCCAAGACAGTGCGTTTCTCACTGTTACATGCATTTGAATGGGGAACTCGACCGAAACAAAGTATAGGTTTTCATTATGTGAATAACTTGGAAATCTTAGCTCAAACACCTGCAAAACCTGTTTTCCCAGCACGGAGACCTTGAGTTCTATAAGATAAGGCCATAAACATGTTTGTCTGAGTCTTCTATCAAAAGTTACAGCTATTTCTATGAAGTTGTACAAAAACGCTTTCTTTCGCCAAAGACAGTGCATTTCTCACTGTTACATGCATTTGAATGGGGAACTCGACCGAAACAAAGTATAGGTTTTCATTATGTGAATAACTTGGAAATCTTAGCTCAAACAGCTACAAAACCTGTTTTCCCAGCACGGGAACCTTGAGTTCTATAAGATAAAGCCATAAACATGTGTATCCGAGTCTTCTATCAAAAGTTACAGCTATTCATATGAAGTTGTACAAAAACGCTTTCTTTCGCCAAGACAGTGCGTTTCTCACTGTTACATGCATTTGAATGGGGAACTCGACCGAAACAAAGTATAGGTTTTCATTATGTGAATAACTTGGAAATCTTAGCTCAAACAGCTGCAAAACCTGTTTTCCCAGCACGGAGACCTTGAGTTCTATAAGATAAGGCCATAAACATGTTTGTCTGAGTCTTCTATCAAAAGTTACAGCTATTTCTATGAAGTTGTACAAAAACGCTTTCTTTCGCCAAAGACAGTGCATTTCTCACTGTTACATGCATTTGAAAGGGGAACTCGACCGAAAAAAAAAAAGAATAGGTTTTCATTATGTGAATAACTTGGAAATCTTAGCTCAAACAGCTACAAAACCTGTTTTCCCAGCACGGGAACCTTGAGTTCTATAAGATAAAGCCATAAACATGTGTATCCGAGTCTTCTATCAAAAGTTACAGCTATTCATATGAAGTTGTACAAAAACGCTTTCTTTCGCCAAGACAGTGCGTTTCTCACTGTTACATGCATTTGAATGGGGAACTCGACCGAAACAAAGTATAGGTTTTCATTATGTGAATAACTTGGAAATCTTAGCTCAAACAGCTGCAAAACCTGTTTGCCCAGCACGGGAACCTTGAGTTCTATAATATAAGGCCATAAACATGTTTGTCTGAGTCTTCTATCAAAAGTTACAGCTATTTCTATGAAGTTGTACAAAAACGCTTTCTTTCGCCAAGACAGTGCGTTTCTCACTGTTACATGCATTTGAATGGGGAACTCGACCGAAACAAAGTACAAGTTTTCATTATGTGAATAACTTGGAAATCTTAGCTCAAACAGCTGCAAAACCAGTTTTCCCAGCACGGAGACCTTGAGTTCTATAAGATAAAGCCATAAACATGTTTGTCTGAGTCTTCTATCAAAAGTTACAGCTATTTATATGAAGTTGTACAAAAACGCTTTCTTTCGCCAAGACAGTGCGTTTCTCACTGTTACATGCATTTGAATGGGGAACTCGACCGAAACAAAGTATAGGTTTTCATTATGTGAATAACTTGGAAATCTTAGCTCAAACAGCTACAAAACCTGTTTTCCCAGCACGGGAACCTTGAGTTCTATAAGATAAAGCCATAAACATGTGTATCCGAGTCTTCTATCAAAAGTTACAGCTATTTATATGAAGTTGTACAAAAACGCTTTCTTTCGCCAAGACAGTGCGTTTCTCACTGTTCATTTGAATGGGGAACTCGACCGAAACAAAGTATAGGTTTTCATTATGTGAATAACTTGGAAATCTTAGCTCAAACAGCTGCAAAACCTGTTTTCCCAGCACGGGAACCTTGAGTTCTATAAGATAAAGCCATAAACATGTTTGTCTGAGTCTTCTATCAAAAGTTACAGCTATTTCTATGAAGTTGTACAAAAACGCTTTCTTTCGCCAAGACAGTGCGTTTCTCACTGTTACATGCATTTGAATGGGGAACTCGACCGAAACAAAGTATAGGTTTTCATTATGTGAATAACTTGGAAATCTTAGCTCAAACAGCTGCAAAACCTGTTTTCCCAGCACGGGAACCTTGAGTTCTATAAGATAAAGCCATAAACATGTGTATCCGAGTCTTCTATCAAAAGTTACAGCTATTCATATGAAGTTGTACAAAAACGCTTTCTTTCGCCAAGACAGTGCGTTTCTCACTGTTACATGCATTTGAATGGGGAACTCGACCGAAACAAAGTATAGGTTTTCATTATGTGAATAACTTGGAAATCTTAGCTCAAACAGCTGCAAAACCTGTTTTCCCAGCACGGAGACCTTGAGTTCTATAATATAAGGCCATAAACATGTTTGTCTGAGTCTTCTATCAAAAGTTACAGCTATTTCTATGAAGTTGTACAAAAACGCTTTCTTTCGCCAAGACAGTGCGTTTCTCACTGTTACATGCATTTGAATGGGGAACTCGACCGAAACAAAGTATAGGTTTTCATTATGTGAATAACTTGGAAATCTTAGCTCAAACAGCTGCAAAACCTGTTTTCCCAGCACGGAGACCTTGAGTTCTATAATATAAGGCCATAAACATGTTTGTCTGAGTCTTCTATCAAAAGTTACAGCTATTTCTATGAAGTTGTACAAAAACGCTTTCTTTCGCCAAGACAGTGCGTTTCTCACTGTTACATGCATTTGAATGGGGAACTCGACCGAAACAAAGTATAGGTTTTCATTATGTGAATAACTTGGAAATCTTAGCTCAAACAGCTGCAAAACCTGTTTGCCCAGCACGGGAACCTTGAGTTCTATAAGATAAAGCCATAAACATGTGTATCCGAGTCTTCTATCAAAAGTTACAGCTATTCATATGAAGTTGTACAAAAACGCTTTCTTTCGCCAAGACAGTGCGTTTCTCACTGTTACATGCATTTGAATGGGGAACTCCACCGAAACAAAGTACAAGTTTTCATTATGTGAATAACTTGGAAATCTTAGCTCAAACAGCTGCAAAACCAGTTTTCCCAGCACGGAGACCTTGAGTTCTATAAGATAAAGCCATAAACATGTTTGTCTGAGTCTTCTATCAAAAGTTACAGCTATTTCTATGAAGTTGTACAAAAACGCTTTCTTTCGCCAAGACAGTGCGTTTCTCACTGTTACATGCATTTGAATGGGGAACTCCACCGAAACAAAGTACAAGTTTTCATTATGTGAATAACTTGGAAATCTTAGCTCAAACAGCTGCAAAACCTGTTTTCCCAGCACGGAGACCTTGAGTTCTATAAGATAAAGCCATAAACATGTGTATCCGAGTCTTCTATCAAAAGTTACAGCTATTCATATGAAGTTGTACAAAAACGCTTTCTTTCGCCAAGACAGTGCATTTCTCACTGTTACATGCATTTGAATGGGGAACTCGACCGAAACAAAGTATAGGTTTTCATTATGTGAATAACTTGGAAATCTTAGCTCAAACAGCTGCAAAACCTGTTTTCCCAGCACGGAGACCTTGAGTTCTATAAGATAAAGCCATAAACATGTGTATCCGAGTCTTCTATCAAAAGTTACAGCTATTCATATGAAGTTGTACAAAAACGCTTTCTTTCGCCAAGACAGTGCGTTTCTCACTGTTACATGCATTTGAATGGGGAACTCGACCGAAACAAAGTATAGGTTTTCATTATGTGAATAACTTGGAAATCTTAGCTCAAACAGCTGCAAAACCTGTTTGCCCAGCACGGGAACCTTGAGTTCTATAATATAAGGCCATAAACATGTTTGTCTGAGTCTTCTATCAAAAGTTACAGCTATTTCTATGAAGTTGTACAAAAACGCTTTCTTTCGCCAAGACAGTGCGTTTCTCACTGTTACATGCATTTGAATGGGGAACTCGACCGAAACAAAGTACAAGTTTTCATTATGTGAATAACTTGGAAATCTTAGCTCAAACAGCTGCAAAACCAGTTTTCCCAGCACGGAGACCTTGAGTTCTATAAGATAAAGCCATAAACATGTTTGTCTGAGTCTTCTATCAAAAGTTACAGCTATTTATATGAAGTTGTACAAAAACGCTTTCTTTCGCCAAGACAGTGCGTTTCTCACTGTTACATGCATTTGAATGGGGAACTCGACCGAAACAAAGTATAGGTTTTCATTATGTGAATAACTTGGAAATCTTAGCTCAAACAGCTACAAAACCTGTTTTCCCAGCACGGGAACCTTGAGTTCTATAAGATAAAGCCATAAACATGTGTATCCGAGTCTTCTATCAAAAGTTACAGCTATTTATATGAAGTTGTACAAAAACGCTTTCTTTCGCCAAGACAGTGCGTTTCTCACTGTTCATTTGAATGGGGAACTCGACCGAAACAAAGTATAGGTTTTCATTATGTGAATAACTTGGAAATCTTAGCTCAAACAGCTGCAAAACCTGTTTTCCCAGCACGGGAACCTTGAGTTCTATAAGATAAAGCCATAAACATGTGTATCCGAGTCTTCTATCAAAAGTTACAGCTATTCATATGAAGTTGTACAAAAACGCTTTCTTTCGCCAAGACAGTGCGTTTCTCACTGTTACATGCATTTGAATGGGGAACTCGACCGAAACAAAGTATAGGTTTTCATTATGTGAATAACTTGGAAATCTTAGCTCAAACAGCTGCAAAACCTGTTTGCCCAGCACGGGAACCTTGAGTTCTATAATATAAGGCCATAAACATGTTTGTCTGAGTCTTCTATCAAAAGTTACAGCTATTTCTATGAAGTTGTACAAAAACGCTTTCTTTCGCCAAGACAGTGCGTTTCTCACTGTTACATGCATTTGAATGGGGAACTCGACCGAAACAAAGTACAAGTTTTCATTATGTGAATAACTTGGAAATCTTAGCTCAAACAGCTGCAAAACCAGTTTTCCCAGCACGGAGACCTTGAGTTCTATAAGATAAAGCCATAAACATGTTTGTCTGAGTCTTCTATCAAAAGTTACAGCTATTTATATGAAGTTGTACAAAAACGCTTTCTTTCGCCAAGACAGTGCGTTTCTCACTGTTACATGCATTTGAATGGGGAACTCGACCGAAACAAAGTATAGGTTTTCATTATGTGAATAACTTGGAAATCTTAGCTCAAACAGCTACAAAACCTGTTTTCCCAGCACGGGAACCTTGAGTTCTATAAGATAAAGCCATAAACATGTGTATCCGAGTCTTCTATCAAAAGTTACAGCTATTTATATGAAGTTGTACAAAAACGCTTTCTTTCGCCAAGACAGTGCGTTTCTCACTGTTCATTTGAATGGGGAACTCGACCGAAACAAAGTATAGGTTTTCATTATGTGAATAACTTGGAAATCTTAGCTCAAACAGCTGCAAAACCTGTTTTCCCAGCACGGGAACCTTGAGTTCTATAAGATAAAGCCATAAACATGTTTGTCTGAGTCTTCTATCAAAAGTTACAGCTATTTCTATGAAGTTGTACAAAAACGCTTTCTTTCGCCAAGACAGTGCGTTTCTCACTGTTACATGCATTTGAATGGGGAACTCGACCGAAACAAAGTATAGGTTTTCATTATGTGAATAACTTGGAAATCTTAGCTCAAACAGCTGCAAAACCTGTTTTCCCAGCACGGGAACCTTGAGTTCTATAAGATAAAGCCATAAACATGTGTATCCGAGTCTTCTATCAAAAGTTACAGCTATTCATATGAAGTTGTACAAAAACGCTTTCTTTCGCCAAGACAGTGCGTTTCTCACTGTTACATGCATTTGAATGGGGAACTCGACCGAAACAAAGTATAGGTTTTCATTATGTGAATAACTTGGAAATCTTAGCTCAAACAGCTGCAAAACCTGTTTTCCCAGCACGGAGACCTTGAGTTCTATAATATAAGGCCATAAACATGTTTGTCTGAGTCTTCTATCAAAAGTTACAGCTATTTCTATGAAGTTGTACAAAAACGCTTTCTTTCGCCAAGACAGTGCGTTTCTCACTGTTACATGCATTTGAATGGGGAACTCGACCGAAACAAAGTATAGGTTTTCATTATGTGAATAACTTGGAAATCTTAGCTCAAACAGCTGCAAAACCTGTTTTCCCAGCACGGAGACCTTGAGTTCTATAATATAAGGCCATAAACATGTTTGTCTGAGTCTTCTATCAAAAGTTACAGCTATTTCTATGAAGTTGTACAAAAACGCTTTCTTTCGCCAAGACAGTGCGTTTCTCACTGTTACATGCATTTGAATGGGGAACTCGACCGAAACAAAGTATAGGTTTTCATTATGTGAATAACTTGGAAATCTTAGCTCAAACAGCTGCAAAACCTGTTTGCCCAGCACGGGAACCTTGAGTTCTATAAGATAAAGCCATAAACATGTGTATCCGAGTCTTCTATCAAAAGTTACAGCTATTCATATGAAGTTGTACAAAAACGCTTTCTTTCGCCAAGACAGTGCGTTTCTCACTGTTACATGCATTTGAATGGGGAACTCCACCGAAACAAAGTACAAGTTTTCATTATGTGAATAACTTGGAAATCTTAGCTCAAACAGCTGCAAAACCAGTTTTCCCAGCACGGAGACCTTGAGTTCTATAAGATAAAGCCATAAACATGTTTGTCTGAGTCTTCTATCAAAAGTTACAGCTATTTCTATGAAGTTGTACAAAAACGCTTTCTTTCGCCAAGACAGTGCGTTTCTCACTGTTACATGCATTTGAATGGGGAACTCCACCGAAACAAAGTACAAGTTTTCATTATGTGAATAACTTGGAAATCTTAGCTCAAACAGCTGCAAAACCTGTTTTCCCAGCACGGAGACCTTGAGTTCTATAAGATAAAGCCATAAACATGTGTATCCGAGTCTTCTATCAAAAGTTACAGCTATTCATATGAAGTTGTACAAAAACGCTTTCTTTCGCCAAGACAGTGCATTTCTCACTGTTACATGCATTTGAATGGGGAACTCGACCGAAACAAAGTATAGGTTTTCATTATGTGAATAACTTGGAAATCTTAGCTCAAACAGCTGCAAAACCTGTTTTCCCAGCACGGAGACCTTGAGTTCTATAAGATAAAGCCATAAACATGTGTATCCGAGTCTTCTATCAAAAGTTACAGCTATTCATATGAAGTTGTACAAAAACGCTTTCTTTCGCCAAGACAGTGCGTTTCTCACTGTTACATGCATTTGAATGGGGAACTCCACCGAAACAAAGTATAGGTTTTCATTATGTGAATAACTTGGAAATCTTAGCTCAAACAGCTGCAAAACCTGTTTTCCCAGCACGGAGACCTTGAGTTCTATAAGATAAGGCCATAAACATGTTTGTCTGAGTCTTCTATCAAAAGTTACAGCTATTTCTATGAAGTTGTACAAAAACGCTTTCTTTCGCCAAAGACAGTGCATTTCTCACTGTTACATGCATTTGAATGGGGAACTCGACCGAAACAAAGTATAGGTTTTCATTATGTGAATAACTTGGAAATCTTAGCTCAAACAGCTACAAAACCTGTTTTCCCAGCACGGGAACCTTGAGTTCTATAAGATAAAGCCATAAACATGTGTATCCGAGTCTTCTATCAAAAGTTACAGCTATTCATATGAAGTTGTACAAAAACGCTTTCTTTCGCCAAGACAGTGCGTTTCTCACTGTTACATGCATTTGAATGGGGAACTCGACCGAAACAAAGTATAGGTTTTCATTATGTGAATAACTTGGAAATCTTAGCTCAAACAGCTGCAAAACCTGTTTGCCCAGCACGGGAACCTTGAGTTCTATAATATAAGGCCATAAACATGTTTGTCTGAGTCTTCTATCAAAAGTTACAGCTATTTCTATGAAGTTGTACAAAAACGCTTTCTTTCGCCAAGACAGTGCGTTTCTCACTGTTACATGCATTTGAATGGGGAACTCGACCGAAACAAAGTACAAGTTTTCATTATGTGAATAACTTGGAAATCTTAGCTCAAACAGCTGCAAAACCAGTTTTCCCAGCACGGAGACCTTGAGTTCTATAAGATAAAGCCATAAACATGTTTGTCTGAGTCTTCTATCAAAAGTTACAGCTATTTATATGAAGTTGTACAAAAACGCTTTCTTTCGCCAAGACAGTGCGTTTCTCACTGTTACATGCATTTGAATGGGGAACTCGACCGAAACAAAGTATAGGTTTTCATTATGTGAATAACTTGGAAATCTTAGCTCAAACAGCTACAAAACCTGTTTTCCCAGCACGGGAACCTTGAGTTCTATAAGATAAAGCCATAAACATGTGTATCCGAGTCTTCTATCAAAAGTTACAGCTATTTATATGAAGTTGTACAAAAACGCTTTCTTTCGCCAAGACAGTGCGTTTCTCACTGTTCATTTGAATGGGGAACTCGACCGAAACAAAGTATAGGTTTTCATTATGTGAATAACTTGGAAATCTTAGCTCAAACAGCTGCAAAACCTGTTTTCCCAGCACGGAGACCTTGAGTTCTATAAGATAAAGCCATAAACATGTTTGTCTGAGTCTTCTATCAAAAGTTACAGCTATTTCTATGAAGTTGTACAAAAACGCTTTCTTTCGCCAAGACAGTGCGTTTCTCACTGTTACATGCATTTGAATGGGGAACTCGACCGAAACAAAGTATAGGTTTTCATTATGTGAATAACTTGGAAATCTTAGCTCAAACAGCTGCAAAACCTGTTTTCCCAGCACGGGAACCTTGAGTTCTATAAGATAAAGCCATAAACATGTGTATCCGAGTCTTCTATCAAAAGTTACAGCTATTCATATGAAGTTGTACAAAAACGCTTTCTTTCGCCAAGACAGTGCGTTTCTCACTGTTACATGCATTTGAATGGGGAACTCGACCGAAACAAAGTATAGGTTTTCATTATGTGAATAACTTGGAAATCTTAGCTCAAACAGCTGCAAAACCTGTTTTCCCAGCACGGAGACCTTGAGTTCTATAATATAAGGCCATAAACATGTTTGTCTGAGTCTTCTATCAAAAGTTACAGCTATTTCTATGAAGTTGTACAAAAACGCTTTCTTTCGCCAAGACAGTGCGTTTCTCACTGTTACATGCATTTGAATGGGGAACTCGACCGAAACAAAGTATAGGTTTTCATTATGTGAATAACTTGGAAATCTTAGCTCAAACAGCTGCAAAACCTGTTTTCCCAGCACGGAGACCTTGAGTTCTATAATATAAGGCCATAAACATGTTTGTCTGAGTCTTCTATCAAAAGTTACAGCTATTTCTATGAAGTTGTACAAAAACGCTTTCTTTCGCCAAGACAGTGCGTTTCTCACTGTTACATGCATTTGAATGGGGAACTCGACCGAAACAAAGTATAGGTTTTCATTATGTGAATAACTTGGAAATCTTAGCTCAAACAGCTGCAAAACCTGTTTGCCCAGCACGGGAACCTTGAGTTCTATAAGATAAAGCCATAAACATGTGTATCCGAGTCTTCTATCAAAAGTTACAGCTATTCATATGAAGTTGTACAAAAACGCTTTCTTTCGCCAAGACAGTGCGTTTCTCACTGTTACATGCATTTGAATGGGGAACTCCACCGAAACAAAGTACAAGTTTTCATTATGTGAATAACTTGGAAATCTTAGCTCAAACAGCTGCAAAACCAGTTTTCCCAGCACGGAGACCTTGAGTTCTATAAGATAAAGCCATAAACATGTTTGTCTGAGTCTTCTATCAAAAGTTACAGCTATTTCTATGAAGTTGTACAAAAACGCTTTCTTTCGCCAAGACAGTGCGTTTCTCACTGTTACATGCATTTGAATGGGGAACTCCACCGAAACAAAGTACAAGTTTTCATTATGTGAATAACTTGGAAATCTTAGCTCAAACAGCTGCAAAACCTGTTTTCCCAGCACGGAGACCTTGAGTTCTATAAGATAAAGCCATAAACATGTGTATCCGAGTCTTCTATCAAAAGTTACAGCTATTCATATGAAGTTGTACAAAAACGCTTTCTTTCGCCAAGACAGTGCATTTCTCACTGTTACATGCATTTGAATGGGGAACTCGACCGAAACAAAGTATAGGTTTTCATTATGTGAATAACTTGGAAATCTTAGCTCAAACAGCTGCAAAACCTGTTTTCCCAGCACGGAGACCTTGAGTTCTATAAGATAAAGCCATAAACATGTGTATCCGAGTCTTCTATCAAAAGTTACAGCTATTCATATGAAGTTGTACAAAAACGCTTTCTTTCGCCAAGACAGTGCGTTTCTCACTGTTACATGCATTTGAATGGGGAACTCGACCGAAACAAAGTATAGGTTTTCATTATGTGAATAACTTGGAAATCTTAGCTCAAACAGCTGCAAAACCTGTTTTCCCAGCACGGAGACCTTGAGTTCTATAAGATAAGGCCATAAACATGTTTGTCTGAGTCTTCTATCAAAAGTTACAGCTATTTCTATGAAGTTGTACAAAAACGCTTTCTTTCGCCAAAGACAGTGCATTTCTCACTGTTACATGCATTTGAATGGGGAACTCGACCGAAACAAAGTATAGGTTTTCATTATGTGAATAACTTGGAAATCTTAGCTCAAACAGCTACAAAACCTGTTTTCCCAGCACGGGAACCTTGAGTTCTATAAGATAAAGCCATAAACATGTGTATCCGAGTCTTCTATCAAAAGTTACAGCTATTCATATGAAGTTGTACAAAAACGCTTTCTTTCGCCAAGACAGTGCGTTTCTCACTGTTACATGCATTTGAATGGGGAACTCGACCGAAACAAAGTATAGGTTTTCATTATGTGAATAACTTGGAAATCTTAGCTCAAACAGCTGCAAAACCTGTTTGCCCAGCACGGGAACCTTGAGTTCTATAATATAAGGCCATAAACATGTTTGTCTGAGTCTTCTATCAAAAGTTACAGCTATTTCTATGAAGTTGTACAAAAACGCTTTCTTTCGCCAAGACAGTGCGTTTCTCACTGTTACATGCATTTGAATGGGGAACTCGACCGAAACAAAGTACAAGTTTTCATTATGTGAATAACTTGGAAATCTTAGCTCAAACAGCTGCAAAACCAGTTTTCCCAGCACGGAGACCTTGAGTTCTATAAGATAAAGCCATAAACATGTTTGTCTGAGTCTTCTATCAAAAGTTACAGCTATTTATATGAAGTTGTACAAAAACGCTTTCTTTCGCCAAGACAGTGCGTTTCTCACTGTTACATGCATTTGAATGGGGAACTCGACCGAAACAAAGTATAGGTTTTCATTATGTGAATAACTTGGAAATCTTAGCTCAAACAGCTACAAAACCTGTTTTCCCAGCACGGGAACCTTGAGTTCTATAAGATAAAGCCATAAACATGTGTATCCGAGTCTTCTATCAAAAGTTACAGCTATTTATATGAAGTTGTACAAAAACGCTTTCTTTCGCCAAGACAGTGCGTTTCTCACTGTTCATTTGAATGGGGAACTCGACCGAAACAAAGTATAGGTTTTCATTATGTGAATAACTTGGAAATCTTAGCTCAAACAGCTGCAAAACCTGTTTTCCCAGCACGGGAACCTTGAGTTCTATAAGATAAAGCCATAAACATGTTTGTCTGAGTCTTCTATCAAAAGTTACAGCTATTTCTATGAAGTTGTACAAAAACGCTTTCTTTCGCCAAGACAGTGCGTTTCTCACTGTTACATGCATTTGAATGGGGAACTCGACCGAAACAAAGTATAGGTTTTCATTATGTGAATAACTTGGAAATCTTAGCTCAAACAGCTGCAAAACCTGTTTTCCCAGCACGGGAACCTTGAGTTCTATAAGATAAAGCCATAAACATGTGTATCCGAGTCTTCTATCAAAAGTTACAGCTATTCATATGAAGTTGTACAAAAACGCTTTCTTTCGCCAAGACAGTGCGTTTCTCACTGTTACATGCATTTGAATGGGGAACTCGACCGAAACAAAGTACAAGTTTTCATTATGTGAATAACTTGGAAATCTTAGCTCAAACAGCTGCAAAACCTGTTTTCCCAGCACGGAGACCTTGAGTTCTATAAGATAAAGCCATAAACATGTTTGTCTGAGTCTTCTATCAAAAGTTACAGCTATTTCTATGAAGTTGTACAAAAACGCTTTCTTTCGCCAAGACAGTGCGTTTCTCACTGTTACATGCATTTGAATGGGGAACTCGACCGAAACAAAGTATAGGTTTTCATTATGTGAATAACTTGGAAATCTTAGCTCAAACAGCTGCAAAACCTGTTTTCCCAGCACGGGAACCTTGAGTTCTATAAGATAAAGCCATAAACATGTGTATCCGAGTCTTCTATCAAAAGTTACAGCTATTCATATGAAGTTGTACAAAAACGCTTTCTTTCGCCAAGACAGTGCGTTTCTCACTGTTACATGCATTTGAATGGGAAACTCGACCGAAACAAAGTATAGGTTTTCATTATGTGAATAACTTGGAAATCTTAGCTCAAACAGCTGCAAAACCTGTTTTCCCAGCACGGAGACCTTGAGTTCTATAATATAAGGCCATAAACATGTTTGTCTGAGTCTTCTATCAAAAGTTACAGCTATTTCTATGAAGTTGTACAAAAACGCTTTCTTTCGCCAAGACAGTGCGTTTCTCACTGTTACATGCATTTGAATGGGGAACTCGACCGAAACAAAGTATAGGTTTTCATTATGTGAATAACTTGGAAATCTTAGCTCAAACAGCTGCAAAACCTGTTTTCCCAGCACGGAGACCTTGAGTTCTATAAGATAAGGCCATAAACATGTTTGTCTGAGTCTTCTATCAAAAGTTACAGCTATTTCTATGAAGTTGTACAAAAACGCTTTCTTTCGCCAAGACAGTGCGTTTCTCACTGTTACATGCATTTGAATGGGGAACTCGACCGAAACAAAGTATAGGTTTTCATTATGTGAATAACTTGGAAATCTTAGCTCAAACAGCTGCAAAACCTGTTTGCCCAGCACGGGAACCTTGAGTTCTATAAGATAAAGCCATAAACATGTGTATCCGAGTCTTCTATCAAAAGTTACAGCTATTCATATGAAGTTGTACAAAAACGCTTTCTTTCGCCAAGACAGTGCGTTTCTCACTGTTACATGCATTTGAATGGGGAACTCCACCGAAACAAAGTACAAGTTTTCATTATGTGAATAACTTGGAAATCTTAGCTCAAACAGCTGCAAAACCAGTTTTCCCAGCACGGAGACCTTGAGTTCTATAAGATAAAGCCATAAACATGTTTGTCTGAGTCTTCTATCAAAAGTTACAGCTATTTCTATGAAGTTGTACAAAAACGCTTTCTTTCGCCAAGACAGTGCGTTTCTCACTGTTACATGCATTTGAATGGGGAACTCGACCGAAACAAAGTATAGGTTTTCATTATGTGAATAACTTGGAAATCTTAGCTCAAACAGCTGCAAAACCTGTTTTCCCAGCACGGGAACCTTGAGTTCTATAAGATAAAGCCATAAACATGTTTGTCTGAGTCTTCTATCAAAAGTTACAGCTATTTCTATGAAGTTGTACAAAAACGCTTTCTTTCGCCAAGACAGTGCGTTTCTCACTGTTACATGCATTTGAATGGGGAACTCGACCGAAACAAAGTATAGGTTTTCATTATGTGAATAACTTGGAAATCTTAGCTCAAACAGCTGCAAAACCTGTTTGCCCAGCACGGGAACCTTGAGTTCTATAAGATAAAGCCATAAACATGTGTATCCGAGTCTTCTATCAAAAGTTACAGCTATTCATATGAAGTTGTACAAAAACGCTTTCTTTCGCCAAGACAGTGCGTTTCTCACTGTTACATGCATTTGAATGGGGAACTCCACCGAAACAAAGTACAAGTTTTCATTATGTGAATAACTTGGAAATCTTAGCTCAAACAGCTGCAAAACCAGTTTTCCCAGCACGGAGACCTTGAGTTCTATAAGATAAAGCCATAAACATGTTTGTCTGAGTCTTCTATCAAAAGTTACAGCTATTTCTATGAAGTTGTACAAAAACGCTTTCTTTCGCCAAGACAGTGCGTTTCTCACTGTTACATGCATTTGAATGGGGAACTCGACCGAAACAAAGTATAGGTTTTCATTATGTGAATAACTTGGAAATCTTAGCTCAAACAGCTACAAAACCTGTTTTCCCAGCACGGGAACCTTGAGTTCTATAAGATAAAGCCATAAACATGTGTATCCGAGTCTTCTATCAAAAGTTACAGCTATCTATATGAAGTTGTACAAAAACGCTTTCTTTCGCCAAGACAGTGCGTTTCTCACTGTTCATTTGAATGGGGAACTCGACCGAAACAAAGTATAGGTTTTCATTATGTGAATAACTTGGAAATCTTAGCTCAAACAGCTGCAAAACCTGTTTTCCCAGCACGGGAACCTTGAGTTCTATAAGATAAAGCCATAAACATGTTTGTCTGAGTCTTCTATCAAAAGTTACAGCTATTTCTATGAAGTTGTACAAAAACGCTTTCTTTCGCCAAGACAGTGCGTTTCTCACTGTTACATGCATTTGAATGGGGAACTCGACCGAAACAAAGTATAGGTTTTCATTATGTGAATAACTTGGAAATCTTAGCTCAAACAGCTGCAAAACCTGTTTGCCCAGCACGGGAACCTTGAGTTCTATAAGATAAAGCCATAAACATGTGTATCCGAGTCTTCTATCAAAAGTTACAGCTATTCATATGAAGTTGTACAAAAACGCTTTCTTTCGCCAAGACAGTGCGTTTCTCACTGTTACATGCATTTGAATGGGGAACTCCACCGAAACAAAGTACAAGTTTTCATTATGTGAATAACTTGGAAATCTTAGCTCAAACAGCTGCAAAACCAGTTTTCCCAGCACGGAGACCTTGAGTTCTATAAGATAAAGCCATAAACATGTTTGTCTGAGTCTTCTATCAAAAGTTACAGCTATTTCTATGAAGTTGTACAAAAACGCTTTCTTTCGCCAAGACAGTGCGTTTCTCACTGTTACATGCATTTGAATGGGGAACTCGACCGAAACAAAGTATAGGTTTTCATTATGTGAATAACTTGGAAATCTTAGCTCAAACAGCTGCAAAACCTGTTTTCCCAGCACGGGAACCTTGAGTTCTATAAGATAAAGCCATAAACATGTTTGTCTGAGTCTTCTATCAAAAGTTACAGCTATTTCTATGAAGTTGTACAAAAACGCTTTCTTTCGCCAAGACAGTGCGTTTCTCACTGTTACATGCATTTGAATGGGGAACTCCACCGAAACAAAGTACAAGTTTTCATTATGTGAATAACTTGGAAATCTTAGCTCAAACAGCTGCAAAACCAGTTTTCCCAGCACGGAGACCTTGAGTTCTATAAGATAAAGCCATAAACATGTTTGTCTGAGTCTTCTATCAAAAGTTACAGCTATTTCTATGAAGTTGTACAAAAACGCTTTCTTTCGCCAAGACAGTGCGTTTCTCACTGTTACATGCATTTGAATGGGGAACTCCACCGAAACAAAGTACAAGTTTTCATTATGTGAATAACTTGGAAATCTTAGCTCAAACAGCTGCAAAACCTGTTTTCCCAGCACGGAGACCTTGAGTTCTATAAGATAAAGCCATAAACATGTGTATCCGAGTCTTCTATCAAAAGTTACAGCTATTCATATGAAGTTGTACAAAAACGCTTTCTTTCGCCAAGACAGTGCGTTTCTCACTGTTACATGCATTTGAATGGGGAACTCGACCGAAACAAAGTATAGGTTTTCATTATGTGAATAACTTGGAAATCTTAGCTCAAACAGCTACAAAACCTGTTTTCCCAGCACGGGAACCTTGAGTTCTATAAGATAAAGCCATAAACATGTGTATCCGAGTCTTCTATCAAAAGTTACAGCTATCTATATGAAGTTGTACAAAAACGCTTTCTTTCGCCAAGACAGTGCGTTTCTCACTGTTCATTTGAATGGGGAACTCGACCGAAACAAAGTATAGGTTTTCATTATGTGAATAACTTGGAAATCTTAGCTCAAACAGCTGCAAAACCTGTTTTCCCAGCACGGGAACCTTGAGTTCTATAAGATAAAGCCATAAACATGTTTGTCTGAGTCTTCTATCAAAAGTTACAGCTATTTATATGAAGTTGTACAAAAACGCTTTCTTTCGCCAAGACAGTGCGTTTCTCACTGTTACATGCATTTGAATGGGGAACTCGACCGAAACAAAGTATAGGTTTTCATTATGTGAATAACTTGGAAATCTTAGCTCAAACAGCTGCAAAACCTGTTTTCCCAGCACGGGAACCTTGAGTTCTATAAGATAAAGCCATAAACATGTGTATCCGAGTCTTCTATCAAAAGTTACAGCTATTCATATGAAGTTGTACAAAAACGCTTTCTTTCGCCAAGACAGTGCGTTTCTCACTGTTACATGCATTTGAATGGGGAACTCCACCGAAACAAAGTATAGGTTTTCATTATGTGAATAACTTGGAAATCTTAGCTCAAACAGCTGCAAAACCTGTTTTCCCAGCACGGAGACCTTGAGTTCTATAATATAAGGCCATAAACATGTTTGTCTGAGTCTTCTATCAAAAGTTACAGCTATTTCTATGAAGTTGTACAAAAACGCTTTCTTTCGCCAAGACAGTGCGTTTCTCACTGTTACATGCATTTGAATGGGGAACTCGACCGAAACAAAGTATAGGTTTTCATTATGTGAATAACTTGGAAATCTTAGCTCAAACAGCTGCAAAACCTGTTTGCCCAGCACGGGAACCTTGAGTTCTATAAGATAAAGCCATAAACATGTGTATCCGAGTCTTCTATCAAAAGTTACAGCTATTCATATGAAGTTGTACAAAAACGCTTTCTTTCGCCAAGACAGTGCGTTTCTCACTGTTACATGCATTTGAATGGGGAACTCCACCGAAACAAAGTACAAGTTTTCATTATGTGAATAACTTGGAAATCTTAGCTCAAACAGCTGCAAAACCAGTTTTCCCAGCACGGAGACCTTGAGTTCTATAAGATAAAGCCATAAACATGTTTGTCTGAGTCTTCTATCAAAAGTTACAGCTATTTCTATGAAGTTGTACAAAAACGCTTTCTTTCGCCAAGACAGTGCGTTTCTCACTGTTACATGCATTTGAATGGGGAACTCGACCGAAACAAAGTATAGGTTTTCATTATGTGAATAACTTGGAAATCTTAGCTCAAACAGCTACAAAACCTGTTTTCCCAGCACGGGAACCTTGAGTTCTATAAGATAAAGCCATAAACATGTGTATCCGAGTCTTCTATCAAAAGTTACAGCTATTCATATGAAGTTGTACAAAAACGCTTTCTTTCGCCAAGACAGTGCGTTTCTCACTGTTACATGCATTTGAATGGGGAACTCGACCGAAACAAAGTATAGGTTTTCATTATGTGAATAACTTGGAAATCTTAGCTCAAACAGCTGCAAAACCTGTTTTCCCAGCACGGAGACCTTGAGTTCTATAAGATAAGGCCATAAACATGTTTGTCTGAGTCTTCTATCAAAAGTTACAGCTATTTCTATGAAGTTGTACAAAAACGCTTTCTTTCGCCAAGACAGTGCATTTCTCACTGTTACATGCATTTGAATGGGGAACTCGACCGAAACAAAGTATAGGTTTTCATTATGTGAATAACTTGGAAATCTTAGCTCAAACAGCTGCAAAACCTGTTTTCCCAGCACGGAGACCTTGAGTTCTATAAGATAAAGCCATAAACATGTGTATCCGAGTCTTCTATCAAAAGTTACAGCTATTCATATGAAGTTGTACAAAAACGCTTTCTTTCGCCAAGACAGTGCGTTTCTCACTGTTACATGCATTTGAATGGGGAACTCGACCGAAACAAAGTATAGGTTTTCATTATGTGAATAACTTGGAAATCTTAGCTCAAACAGCTGCAAAACCTGTTTTCCCAGCACGGAGACCTTGAGTTCTATAAGATAAGGCCATAAACATGTTTGTCTGAGTCTTCTATCAAAAGTTACAGCTATTTCTATGAAGTTGTACAAAAACGCTTTCTTTCGCCAAGACAGTGCGTTTCTCACTGTTACATGCATTTGAATGGGGAACTCGACCGAAACAAAGTATAGGTTTTCATTATGTGAATAACTTGGAAATCTTAGCTCAAACAGCTGCAAAACCTGTTTTCCCAGCACGGAGACCTTGAGTTCTATAAGATAAAGCCATAAACATGTTTGTCTGAGTCTTCTATCAAAAGTTACAGCTATTTATATGAAGTTGTACAAAAACGCTTTCTTTCGCCAAGACAGTGCGTTTCTCACTGTTACATGCATTTGAATGGGGAACTCGACCGAAACAAAGTATAGGTTTTCATTATGTGAATAACTTGGAAATCTTAGCTCAAACAGCTGCAAAACCTGTTTGCCCAGCACGGGAACCTTGAGTTCTATAATATAAGGCCATAAACATGTTTGTCTGAGTCTTCTATCAAAAGTTACAGCTATTTCTATGAAGTTGTACAAAAACGCTTTCTTTCGCCAAGACAGTGCGTTTCTCACTGTTACATGCATTTGAATGGGGAACTCGACCGAAACAAAGTATAGGTTTTCATTATGTGAATAACTTGGAAATCTTAGCTCAAACAGCTGCAAAACCTGTTTGCCCAGCACGGGAACCTTGAGTTCTATAATATAAGGCCATAAACATGTTTGTCTGAGTCTTCTATCAAAAGTTACAGCTATTTCTATGAAGTTGTACAAAAACGCTTTCTTTCGCCAAGACAGTGCGTTTCTCACTGTTACATGCATTTGAATGGGGAACTCGACCGAAACAAAGTATACGTTTTCATTATGTGAATAACTTGAAAATCTTAGCTCAAACAGCTGCAAAACCTGTTTTCCCAGCACGGGAACCTTGAGTTCTATAAGATAAAGCCATAAACATGTGTATCCGAGTCTTCTATCAAAAGTTACAGCTATTTCTATGAAGTTGTACAAAAACGCTTTCTTTCGCCAAGACAGTGCATTTCTCACTGTTACATGCATTTGAATGGGGAACTCGACCGAAACAAAGTATAGGTTTTCATTATGTGAATAACTTGGAAATCTTAGCTCAAACAGCTGCAAAACCTGTTTTCCCAGCACGGAGACCTTGAGTTCTATAAGATAAAGCCATAAACATGTTTGTCTGAGTCTTCTATCAAAAGTTACAGCTATTTATATGAAGTTGTACAAAAACGCTTTCTTTCGCCAAGACAGTGCGTTTCTCACTGTTACATGCATTTGAATGGGGAACTCGACCGAAACAAAGTATAGGTTTTCATTATGTGAATAACTTGGAAATCTTAGCTCAAACAGCTGCAAAACCTGTTTTCCCAGCACGGAGACCTTGAGTTCTATAAGATAAAGCCATAAACATGTGTATCCGAGTCTTCTATCAAAAGTTACAGCTATTTCTATGAAGTTGTACAAAAACGCTTTCTTTCGCCAAGACAGTGCGTTTCTCACTGTTACATGCATTTGAATGGGGAACTCGACCGAAACAAAGTATAGGTTTTCATTATGTGAATAACTTGGAAATCTTAGCTCAAACAGCTGCAAAACCTGTTTTCCCAGCACGGGAACCTTGAGTTCTATAAGATAAAGCCATAAACATGTGTATCCGAGTCTTCTATCAAAAGTTACAGCTATTCATATGAAGTTGTACAAAAACGCTTTCTTTCGCCAAGACAGTGCGTTTCTCACTGTTACATGCATTTGAATGGGGAACTCGACCGAAACAAAGTATAGGTTTTCATTATGTGAATAACTTGGAAATCTTAGCTCAAACAGCTGCAAAACCTGTTTTCCCAGCACGGAGACCTTGAGTTCTATAATATAAGGCCATAAACATGTTTGTCTGAATCTTCTATCAAAAGTTACAGCTATTTCTATGAAGTTGTACAAAAACGCTTTCTTTCGCCAAGACAGTGCATTTCTCACTGTTACATGCATTTGAATGGGGAACTCGACCGAAACAAAGTATAGGTTTTCATTATGTGAATAACTTGGAAATCTTAGCTCAAACAGCTGCAAAACCTGTTTTCCCAGCACGGAGACCTTGAGTTCTATAATATAAGGCCATAAACATGTTTGTCTGAGTCTTCTATCAAAAGTTACAGCTATTTCTATGAAGTTGTACAAAAACGCTTTCTTTCGCCAAGACAGTGCGTTTCTCACTGTTACATGCATTTGAATGGGGAACTCGACCGAAACAAAGTATAGGTTTTCATTATGTGAATAACTTGGAAATCTTAGCTCAAACAGCTGCAAAACCTGTTTTCCCAGCACGGAGACCTTGAGTTCTATAAGATAAAGCCATAAACATGTGTATCCGAGTCTTCTATCAAAAGTTACAGCTATTCATATGAAGTTGTACAAAAACGCTTTCTTTCGCCAAGACAGTGCGTTTCTCACTGTTACATGCATTTGAATGGGGAACTCGACCGAAACAAAGTATAGGTTTTCATTATGTGAATAACTTGGAAATCTTAGCTCAAACAGCTGCAAAACCTGTTTTCCCAGCACGGAGACCTTGAGTTCTATAATATAAGGCCATAAACATGTTTGTCTGAGTCTTCTATCAAAAGTTACAGCTATTTCTATGAAGTTGTACAAAAACGCTTTCTTTCGCCAAGACAGTGCGTTTCTCACTGTTACATGCATTTGAATGGGGAACTCGACCGAAACAAAGTATAGGTTTTCATTATGTGAATAACTTGGAAATCTTAGCTCAAACAGCTGCAAAACCTGTTTTCCCAGCACGGAGACCTTGAGTTCTATAAGATAAAGCCATAAACATGTTTGTCTGAGTCTTCTATCAAAAGTTACAGCTATTTATATGAAGTTGTACAAAAACGCTTTCTTTCGCCAAGACAGTGCGTTTCTCACTGTTACATGCATTTGAATGGGGAACTCGACCGAAACAAAGTATAGGTTTTCATTATGTGAATAACTTGGAAATCTTAGCTCAAACAGCTACAAAACCTGTTTTCCCAGCACGGGAACCTTGAGTTCTATAAGATAAAGCCATAAACATGTTTGTCTGAGTCTTCTATCAAAAGTTACAGCTATTTCTATGAAGTTGTACAAAAACGCTTTCTTTCGCCAAGACAGTGCGTTTCTCACTGTTACATGCATTTGAATGGGGAACTCGACCGAAACAAAGTATAGGTTTTCATTATGTGAATAACTTGGAAATCTTAGCTCAAACAGCTGCAAAACCTGTTTTCCCAGCACGGAGACCTTGAGTTCTATAAGATAAAGCCATAAACATGTTTGTCTGAGTCTTCTATCAAAAGTTACAGCTATTTCTATGAAGTTGTACAAAAACGCTTTCTTTCGCCAAGACAGTGCGTTTCTCACTGTTACATGCATTTGAATGGGGAACTCGACCGAAACAAAGTATAGGTTTTCATTATGTGAATAACTTGGAAATCTTAGCTCAAACAGCTGCAAAACCTGTTTTCCCAGCACGGAGACCTTGAGTTCTATAATATAAGGCCATAAACATGTTTGTCTGAGTCTTCTATCAAAAGTTACAGCTATTTCTATGAAGTTGTACAAAAACGCTTTCTTTCGCCAAGACAGTGCGTTTCTCACTGTTACATGCATTTGAATGGGGAACTCGACCGAAACAAAGTATAGGTTTTCATTATGTGAATAACTTGGAAATCTTAGCTCAAACAGCTGCAAAACCTGTTTTCCCAGCACGGAGACCTTGAGTTCTATAAGATAAGGCCATAAACATGTTTGTCTGAGTCTTCTATCAAAAGTTACAGCTATTTCTATGAAGTTGTACAAAAACGCTTTCTTTCGCCAAGACAGTGCGTTTCTCACTGTTACATGCATTTGAATGGGGAACTCGACCGAAACAAAGTATAGGTTTTCATTATGTGAATAACTTGGAAATCTTAGCTCAAACAGCTGCAAAACCTGTTTTCCCAGCACGGAGACCTTGAGTTCTATAAGATAAAGCCATAAACATGTGTATCCGAGTCTTCTATCAAAAGTTACAGCTATTCATATGAAGTTGTACAAAAACGCTTTCTTTCGCCAAGACAGTGCGTTTCTCACTGTTACATGCATTTGAATGGGGAACTCGACCGAAACAAAGTATAGGTTTTCATTATGTGAATAACTTGGAAATCTTAGCTCAAACAGCTGCAAAACCTGTTTTCCCAGCACGGAGACCTTGAGTTCTATAATATAAGGCCATAAACATGTTTGTCTGAGTCTTCTATCAAAAGTTACAGCTATTTCTATGAAGTTGTACAAAAACGCTTTCTTTCGCCAAGACAGTGCGTTTCTCACTGTTACATGCATTTGAATGGGGAACTCGACCGAAACAAAGTATAGGTTTTCATTATGTGAATAACTTGGAAATCTTAGCTCAAACAGCTGCAAAACCTGTTTTCCCAGCACGGAGACCTTGAGTTCTATAAGATAAAGCCATAAACATGTTTGTCTGAGTCTTCTATCAAAAGTTACAGCTATTTATATGAAGTTGTACAAAAACGCTTTCTTTCGCCAAGACAGTGCGTTTCTCACTGTTACATGCATTTGAATGGGGAACTCGACCGAAACAAAGTATAGGTTTTCATTATGTGAATAACTTGGAAATCTTAGCTCAAACAGCTACAAAACCTGTTTTCCCAGCACGGGAACCTTGAGTTCTATAAGATAAAGCCATAAACATGTTTGTCTGAGTCTTCTATCAAAAGTTACAGCTATTTCTATGAAGTTGTACAAAAACGCTTTCTTTCGCCAAGACAGTGCGTTTCTCACTGTTACATGCATTTGAATGGGGAACTCGACCGAAACAAAGTATAGGTTTTCATTATGTGAATAACTTGGAAATCTTAGCTCAAACAGCTGCAAAACCTGTTTTCCCAGCACGGAGACCTTGAGTTCTATAAGATAAAGCCATAAACATGTTTGTCTGAGTCTTCTATCAAAAGTTACAGCTATTTCTATGAAGTTGTACAAAAACGCTTTCTTTCGCCAAGACAGTGCGTTTCTCACTGTTACATGCATTTGAATGGGGAACTCGACCGAAACAAAGTATAGGTTTTCATTATGTGAATAACTTGGAAATCTTAGCTCAAACAGCTGCAAAACCTGTTTTCCCAGCACGGAGACCTTGAGTTCTATAATATAAGGCCATAAACATGTTTGTCTGAGTCTTCTATCAAAAGTTACAGCTATTTCTATGAAGTTGTACAAAAACGCTTTCTTTCGCCAAGACAGTGCGTTTCTCACTGTTACATGCATTTGAATGGGGAACTCGACCGAAACAAAGTATAGGTTTTCATTATGTGAATAACTTGGAAATCTTAGCTCAAACAGCTGCAAAACCTGTTTTCCCAGCACGGAGACCTTGAGTTCTATAAGATAAGGCCATAAACATGTTTGTCTGAGTCTTCTATCAAAAGTTACAGCTATTTCTATGAAGTTGTACAAAAACGCTTTCTTTCGCCAAGACAGTGCGTTTCTCACTGTTACATGCATTTGAATGGGGAACTCGACCGAAACAAAGTATAGGTTTTCATTATGTGAATAACTTGGAAATCTTAGCTCAAACAGCTGCAAAACCTGTTTTCCCAGCACGGAGACCTTGAGTTCTATAAGATAAGGCCATAAACATGTTTGTCTGAGTCTTCTATCAAAAGTTACAGCTATTTCTATGAAGTTGTACAAAAACGCTTTCTTTCGCCAAGACAGTGCGTTTCTCACTGTTACATGCATTTGAATGGGGAACTCGACCGAAACAAAGTATAGGTTTTCATTATGTGAATAACTTGGAAATCTTAGCTCAAACAGCTGCAAAACCTGTTTTCCCAGCACGGAGACCTTGAGTTCTATAAGATAAGGCCATAAACATGTTTGTCTGAGTCTTCTATCAAAAGTTACAGCTATTTCTATGAAGTTGTACAAAAACGCTTTCTTTCGCCAAGACAGTGCATTTCTCACTGTTACATGCATTTGAATGGGGAACTCGACCGAAACAAAGTATAGGTTTTCATTATGTGAATAACTTGGAAATCTTAGCTCAAACAGCTGCAAAACCTGTTTTCCCAGCACGGAGACCTTGAGTTCTATAAGATAAAGCCATAAACATGTGTATCCGAGTCTTCTATCAAAAGTTACAGCTATTTCTATGAAGTTGTACAAAAACGCTTTCTTTCGCCAAGACAGTGCGTTTCTCACTGTTACATGCATTTGAATGGGGAACTCGACCGAAACAAAGTATAGGTTTTCATTATGTGAATAACTTGGAAATCTTAGCTCAAACAGCTGCAAAACCTGTTTTCCCAGCACGGAGACCTTGAGTTCTATAAGATAAGGCCATAAACATGTTTGTCTGAGTCTTCTATCAAAAGTTACAGCTATTTCTATGAAGTTGTACAAAAACGCTTTCTTTCGCCAAGACAGTGCGTTTCTCACTGTTACATGCATTTGAATGGGGAACTCGACCGAAACAAAGTATAGGTTTTCATTATGTGAATAACTTGGAAATCTTAGCTCAAACAGCTACAAAACCTGTTTTCCCAGCACGGGAACCTTGAGTTCTATAAGATAAAGCCATAAACATGTGTATCCGAGTCTTCTATCAAAAGTTACAGCTATTCATATGAAGTTGTACAAAAACGCTTTCTTTCGCCAAGACAGTGCGTTTCTCACTGTTACATGCATTTGAATGGGGAACTCGACCGAAACAAAGTATAGGTTTTCATTATGTGAATAACTTGGAAATCTTAGCTCAAACAGCTGCAAAACCTGTTTGCCCAGCACGGGAACCTTGAGTTCTATAATATAAGGCCATAAACATGTTTGTCTGAGTCTTCTATCAAAAGTTACAGCTATTTCTATGAAGTTGTACAAAAACGCTTTCTTTCGCCAAGACAGTGCGTTTCTCACTGTTACATGCATTTGAATGGGGAACTCGACCGAAACAAAGTATAGGTTTTCATTATGTGAATAACTTGAAAATCTTAGCTCAAACAGCTGCAAAACCTGTTTTCCCAGCACGGAGACCTTGAGTTCTATAATATAAGGCCATAAACATGTTTGTCTGAGTCTTCTATCAAAAGTTACAGCTATTTCTATGAAGTTGTACAAAAACGCTTTCTTTCGCCAAGACAGTGCGTTTCTCACTGTTACATGCATTTGAATGGGGAACTCGACCGAAACAAAGTATAGGTTTTCATTATGTGAATAACTTGGAAATCTTAGCTCAAACAGCTGCAAAACCTGTTTTCCCAGCACGGAGACCTTGAGTTCTATAAGATAAGGCCATAAACATGTTTGTCTGAGTCTTCTATCAAAAGTTACAGCTATTTCTATGAAGTTGTACAAAAACGCTTTCTTTCGCCAAGACAGTGCGTTTCTCACTGTTACATGCATTTGAATGGGGAACTCGACCGAAACAAAGTATAGGTTTTCATTATGTGAATAACTTGGAAATCTTAGCTCAAACAGCTGCAAAACCTGTTTTCCCAGCACGGAGACCTTGAGTTCTATAAGATAAAGCCATAAACATGTTTGTCTGAGTCTTCTATCAAAAGTTACAGCTATTTATATGAAGTTGTACAAAAACGCTTTCTTTCGCCAAGACAGTGCGTTTCTCACTGTTACATGCATTTGAATGGGGAACTCGACCGAAACAAAGTATAGGTTTTCATTATGTGAATAACTTGGAAATCTTAGCTCAAACAGCTGCAAAACCTGTTTTCCCAGCACGGAGACCTTGAGTTCTATAATATAAGGCCATAAACATGTTTGTCTGAGTCTTCTATCAAAAGTTACAGCTATTTCTATGAAGTTGTACAAAAACGCTTTCTTTCGCCAAGACAGTGCGTTTCTCACTGTTACATGCATTTGAATGGGGAACTCGACCGAAACAAAGTATAGGTTTTCATTATGTGAATAACTTGGAAATCTTAGCTCAAACAGCTGCAAAACCTGTTTTCCCAGCACGGAGACCTTGAGTTCTATAAGATAAGGCCATAAACATGTTTGTCTGAGTCTTCTATCAAAAGTTACAGCTATTTCTATGAAGTTGTACAAAAACGCTTTCTTTCGCCAAGACAGTGCGTTTCTCACTGTTACATGCATTTGAATGGGGAACTCGACCGAAACAAAGTATAGGTTTTCATTATGTGAATAACTTGGAAATCTTAGCTCAAACAGCTGCAAAACCTGTTTTCCCAGCACGGAGACCTTGAGTTCTATAAGATAAGGCCATAAACATGTTTGTCTGAGTCTTCTATCAAAAGTTACAGCTATTTCTATGAAGTTGTACAAAAACGCTTTCTTTCGCCAAGACAGTGCGTTTCTCACTGTTACATGCATTTGAATGGGGAACTCGACCGAAACAAAGTATAGGTTTTCATTATGTGAATAACTTGGAAATCTTAGCTCAAACAGCTGCAAAACCTGTTTTCCCAGCACGGAGACCTTGAGTTCTATAAGATAAGGCCATAAACATGTTTGTCTGAGTCTTCTATCAAAAGTTACAGCTATTTCTATGAAGTTGTACAAAAACGCTTTCTTTCGCCAAGACAGTGCATTTCTCACTGTTACATGCATTTGAATGGGGAACTCGACCGAAACAAAGTATAGGTTTTCATTATGTGAATAACTTGGAAATCTTAGCTCAAACAGCTGCAAAACCTGTTTTCCCAGCACGGAGACCTTGAGTTCTATAAGATAAAGCCATAAACATGTGTATCCGAGTCTTCTATCAAAAGTTACAGCTATTCATATGAAGTTGTACAAAAACGCTTTCTTTCGCCAAGACAGTGCGTTTCTCACTGTTACATGCATTTGAATGGGGAACTCGACCGAAACAAAGTATAGGTTTTCATTATGTGAATAACTTGGAAATCTTAGCTCAAACAGCTGCAAAACCTGTTTTCCCAGCACGGAGACCTTGAGTTCTATAAGATAAGGCCATAAACATGTTTGTCTGAGTCTTCTATCAAAAGTTACAGCTATTTCTATGAAGTTGTACAAAAACGCTTTCTTTCGCCAAGACAGTGCGTTTCTCACTGTTACATGCATTTGAATGGGGAACTCGACCGAAACAAAGTATAGGTTTTCATTATGTGAATAACTTGGAAATCTTAGCTCAAACAGCTACAAAACCTGTTTTCCCAGCACGGGAACCTTGAGTTCTATAAGATAAAGCCATAAACATGTGTATCCGAGTCTTCTATCAAAAGTTACAGCTATTCATATGAAGTTGTACAAAAACGCTTTCTTTCGCCAAGACAGTGCGTTTCTCACTGTTACATGCATTTGAATGGGGAACTCGACCGAAACAAAGTATAGGTTTTCATTATGTGAATAACTTGGAAATCTTAGCTCAAACAGCTGCAAAACCTGTTTGCCCAGCACGGGAACCTTGAGTTCTATAATATAAGGCCATAAACATGTTTGTCTGAGTCTTCTATCAAAAGTTACAGCTATTTCTATGAAGTTGTACAAAAACGCTTTCTTTCGCCAAGACAGTGCGTTTCTCACTGTTACATGCATTTGAATGGGGAACTCGACCGAAACAAAGTATAGGTTTTCATTATGTGAATAACTTGAAAATCTTAGCTCAAACAGCTGCAAAACCTGTTTTCCCAGCACGGAGACCTTGAGTTCTATAATATAAGGCCATAAACATGTTTGTCTGAGTCTTCTATCAAAAGTTACAGCTATTTCTATGAAGTTGTACAAAAACGCTTTCTTTCGCCAAGACAGTGCGTTTCTCACTGTTACATGCATTTGAATGGGGAACTCGACCGAAACAAAGTATAGGTTTTCATTATGTGAATAACTTGGAAATCTTAGCTCAAACAGCTGCAAAACCTGTTTTCCCAGCACGGAGACCTTGAGTTCTATAAGATAAGGCCATAAACATGTTTGTCTGAGTCTTCTATCAAAAGTTACAGCTATTTCTATGAAGTTGTACAAAAACGCTTTCTTTCGCCAAGACAGTGCGTTTCTCACTGTTACATGCATTTGAATGGGGAACTCGACCGAAACAAAGTATAGGTTTTCATTATGTGAATAACTTGGAAATCTTAGCTCAAACAGCTGCAAAACCTGTTTTCCCAGCACGGAGACCTTGAGTTCTATAAGATAAAGCCATAAACATGTTTGTCTGAGTCTTCTATCAAAAGTTACAGCTATTTATATGAAGTTGTACAAAAACGCTTTCTTTCGCCAAGACAGTGCGTTTCTCACTGTTACATGCATTTGAATGGGGAACTCGACCGAAACAAAGTATAGGTTTTCATTATGTGAATAACTTGGAAATCTTAGCTCAAACAGCTACAAAACCTGTTTTCCCAGCACGGGAACCTTGAGTTCTATAAGATAAAGCCATAAACATGTTTGTCTGAGTCTTCTATCAAAAGTTACAGCTATTTCTATGAAGTTGTACAAAAACGCTTTCTTTCGCCAAGACAGTGCGTTTCTCACTGTTACATGCATTTGAATGGGGAACTCGACCGAAACAAAGTATAGGTTTTCATTATGTGAATAACTTGGAAATCTTAGCTCAAACAGCTGCAAAACCTGTTTTCCCAGCACGGAGACCTTGAGTTCTATAAGATAAAGCCATAAACATGTTTGTCTGAGTCTTCTATCAAAAGTTACAGCTATTTCTATGAAGTTGTACAAAAACGCTTTCTTTCGCCAAGACAGTGCGTTTCTCACTGTTACATGCATTTGAATGGGGAACTCGACCGAAACAAAGTATAGGTTTTCATTATGTGAATAACTTGGAAATCTTAGCTCAAACAGCTGCAAAACCTGTTTGCCCAGCACGGGAACCTTGAGTTCTATAAGATAAAGCCATAAACATGTGTATCCGAGTCTTCTATCAAAAGTTACAGCTATTCATATGAAGTTGTACAAAAACGCTTTCTTTCGCCAAGACAGTGCGTTTCTCACTGTTACATGCATTTGAATGGGGAACTCGACCGAAACAAAGTATAGGTTTTCATTATGTGAATAACTTGGAAATCTTAGCTCAAACAGCTGCAAAACCAGTTTTCCCAGCACGGAGACCTTGAGTTCTATAATATAAGGCCATAAACATGTTTGTCTGAGTCTTCTATCAAAAGTTACAGCTATTTCTATGAAGTTGTACAAAAACGCTTTCTTTCGCCAAGACAGTGCGTTTCTCACTGTTACATGCATTTGAATGGGGAACTCGACCGAAACAAAGTATAGGTTTTCATTATGTGAATAACTTGGAAATCTTAGCTCAAACAGCTGCAAAACCGGTTTTCCCAGCACGGAGACCTTGAGTTCTATAAGATAAGGCCATAAACATGTTTGTCTGAGTCTTCTATCAAAAGTTACAGCTATTTATATGAAGTTGTACAAAAACGCTTTCTTTCGCCAAGACAGTGCATTTCTCACTGTTACATGCATTTGAATGGGGAACTCGACCGAAACAAAGTATAGGTTTTCATTATGTGAATAACTTGGAAATCTTAGCTCAAACAGCTACAAAACCTGTTTTCCCAGCACGGGAACCTTGAGTTCTATAAGATAAAGCCATAAACATGTGTATCCGAGTCTTCTATCAAAAGTTACAGCTATTTCTATGAAGTTGTACAAAAACGCTTTCTTTCGCCAAGACAGTGCGTTTCTCACTGTTACATGCATTTGAATGGGGAACTCGACCGAAACAAAGTATAGGTTTTCATTATGTGAATAACTTGGAAATCTTAGCTCAAACAGCTGCAAAACCTGTTTTCCCAGCACGGGAACCTTGAGTTCTATAAGATAAAGCCATAAACATGTGTATCCGAGTCTTCTATCAAAAGTTACAGCTATTCATATGAAGTTGTACAAAAACGCTTTCTTTCGCCAAGACAGTGCGTTTCTCACTGTTACATGCATTTGAATGGGGAACTTGACCGAAACAAAGTATAGGTTTTCATTATGTGAATAACTTGGAAATCTTAGCTCAAACAGCTACAAAACCTGTTTTCCCAGCACGGGAACCTTGAGTTCTATAAGATAAAGCCATAAACATGTTTGTCTGAGTCTTCTATCAAAAGTTACAGCTATTTCTATGAAGTTGTACAAAAACGCTTTCTTTCGCCAAGACAGTGCGTTTCTCACTGTTACATGCATTTGAATGGGGAACTCGACCGAAACAAAGTATAGGTTTTCATTATGTGAATAACTTGGAAATCTTAGCTCAAACAGCTACAAAACCTGTTTTCCCAGCACGGGAACCTTGAGTTCTATAAGATAAAGCCATAAACATGTTTGTCTGAGTCTTCTATCAAAAGTTACAGCTATTTCTATGAAGTTGTACAAAAACGCTTTCTTTCGCCAAGACAGTGCGTTTCTCACTGTTACATGCATTTGAATGGGGAACTCGACCGAAACAAAGTATAGGTTTTCATTATGTGAATAACTTGGAAATCTTAGCTCAAACAGCTGCAAAACCTGTTTTCCCAGCACGGAGACCTTGAGTTCTATAAGATAAGGCCATAAACATGTTTGTCTGAGTCTTCTATCAAAAGTTACAGCTATTTATATGAAGTTGTACAAAAACGCTTTCTTTCGCCAAGACAGTGCATTTCTCACTGTTACATGCATTTGAATGGGGAACTCGACCGAAACAAAGTATAGGTTTTCATTATGTGAATAACTTGGAAATCTTAGCTCAAACAGCTACAAAACCTGTTTTCCCAGCACGGGAACCTTGAGTTCTATAAGATAAAGCCATAAACATGTGTATCCGAGTCTTCTATCAAAAGTTACAGCTATTTCTATGAAGTTGTACAAAAACGCTTTCTTTCGCCAAGACAGTGCGTTTCTCACTGTTACATGCATTTGAATGGGGAACTCGACCGAAACAAAGTATAGGTTTTCATTATGTGAATAACTTGGAAATCTTAGCTCAAACAGCTACAAAACCTGTTTTCCCAGCACGGGAACCTTGAGTTCTATAAGATAAAGCCATAAACATGTTTGTCTGAGTCTTCTATCAAAAGTTACAGCTATTTCTATGAAGTTGTACAAAAACGCTTTCTTTCGCCAAGACAGTGCGTTTCTCACTGTTACATGCATTTGAATGGGGAACTCGACCGAAACAAAGTATAGGTTTTCATTATGTGAATAACTTGGAAATCTTAGCTCAAACAGCTGCAAAACCAGTTTTCCCAGCACGGAGACCTTGAGTTCTATAATATAAGGCCATAAACATGTTTGTCTGAGTCTTCTATCAAAAGTTACAGCTATTTCTATGAAGTTGTACAAAAACGCTTTCTTTCGCCAAGACAGTGCGTTTCTCACTGTTACATGCATTTGAATGGGGAACTCGACCGAAACAAAGTACAAGTTTTCATTATGTGAATAACTTGGAAATCTTAGCTCAAACAGCTGCAAAACCTGTTTTCCCAGCACGGAGACCTTGAGTTCTATAAGATAAAGCCATAAACATGTTTGTCTGAGTCTTCTATCAAAAGTTACAGCTATTTATATGAAGTTGTACAAAAACGCTTTCTTTCGCCAAGACAGTGCGTTTCTCACTGTTACATGCATTTGAATGGGGAACTCGACCGAAACAAAGTATAGGTTTTCATTATGTGAATAACTTGGAAATCTTAGCTCAAACAGCTACAAAACCTGTTTTCCCAGCACGGGAACCTTGAGTTCTATAAGATAAAGCCATAAACATGTTTGTCTGAGTCTTCTATCAAAAGTTACAGCTATTTCTATGAAGTTGTACAAAAACGCTTTCTTTCGCCAAGACAGTGCGTTTCTCACTGTTACATGCATTTGAATGGGGAACTCGACCGAAACAAAGTATAGGTTTTCATTATGTGAATAACTTGGAAATCTTAGCTCAAACAGCTGCAAAACCTGTTTTCCCAGCACGGAGACCTTGAGTTCTATAAGATAAGGCCATAAACATGTTTGTCTGAGTCTTCTATCAAAAGTTACAGCTATTTCTATGAAGTTGTACAAAAACGCTTTCTTTCGCCAAGACAGTGCATTTCTCACTGTTACATGCATTTGAATGGGGAACTCGACCGAAACAAAGTATAGGTTTTCATTATGTGAATAACTTGGAAATCTTAGCTCAAACAGCTACAAAACCTGTTTTCCCAGCACGGGAACCTTGAGTTCTATAAGATAAAGCCATAAACATGTGTATCCGAGTCTTCTATCAAAAGTTACAGCTATTTCTATGAAGTTGTACAAAAACGCTTTCTTTCGCCAAGACAGTGCGTTTCTCACTGTTACATGCATTTGAATGGGGAACTCGACCGAAACAAAGTATAGGTTTTCATTATGTGAATAACTTGGAAATCTTAGCTCAAACAGCTGCAAAACCTGTTTTCCCAGCACGGGAACCTTGAGTTCTATAAGATAAAGCCATAAACATGTGTATCCGAGTCTTCTATCAAAAGTTACAGCTATTCATATGAAGTTGTACAAAAACGCTTTCTTTCGCCAAGACAGTGCGTTTCTCACTGTTACATGCATTTGAATGGGGAACTTGACCGAAACAAAGTATAGGTTTTCATTATGTGAATAACTTGGAAATCTTAGCTCAAACAGCTACAAAACCTGTTTTCCCAGCACGGGAACCTTGAGTTCTATAAGATAAAGCCATAAACATGTTTGTCTGAGTCTTCTATCAAAAGTTACAGCTATTTCTATGAAGTTGTACAAAAACGCTTTCTTTCGCCAAGACAGTGCGTTTCTCACTGTTACATGCATTTGAATGGGGAACTCGACCGAAACAAAGTATAGGTTTTCATTATGTGAATAACTTGGAAATCTTAGCTCAAACAGCTACAAAACCTGTTTTCCCAGCACGGGAACCTTGAGTTCTATAAGATAAAGCCATAAACATGTTTGTCTGAGTCTTCTATCAAAAGTTACAGCTATTTCTATGAAGTTGTACAAAAACGCTTTCTTTCGCCAAGACAGTGCGTTTCTCACTGTTACATGCATTTGAATGGGGAACTCGACCGAAACAAAGTATAGGTTTTCATTATGTGAATAACTTGGAAATCTTAGCTCAAACAGCTGCAAAACCTGTTTTCCCAGCACGGAGACCTTGAGTTCTATAAGATAAGGCCATAAACATGTTTGTCTGAGTCTTCTATCAAAAGTTACAGCTATTTCTATGAAGTTGTACAAAAACGCTTTCTTTCGCCAAGACAGTGCATTTCTCACTGTTACATGCATTTGAATGGGGAACTCGACCGAAACAAAGTATAGGTTTTCATTATGTGAATAACTTGGAAATCTTAGCTCAAACAGCTGCAAAACCTGTTTTCCCAGCACGGAGACCTTGAGTTCTATAATATAAGGCCATAAACATGTTTGTCTGAGTCTTCTATCAAAAGTTACAGCTATTTCTATGAAGTTGTACAAAAACGCTTTCTTTCGCCAAGACAGTGCGTTTCTCACTGTTACATGCATTTGAATGGGGAACTCGACCGAAACAAAGTATAGGTTTTCATTATGTGAATAACTTGGAAATCTTAGCTCAAACAGCTGCAAAACCTGTTTGCCCAGCACGGGAACCTTGAGTTCTATAAGATAAAGCCATAAACATGTGTATCCGAGTCTTCTATCAAAAGTTACAGCTATTCATATGAAGTTGTACAAAAACGCTTTCTTTCGCCAAGACAGTGCGTTTCTCACTGTTACATGCATTTGAATGGGGAACTCCACCGAAACAAAGTACAAGTTTTCATTATGTGAATAACTTGGAAATCTTAGCTCAAACAGCTGCAAAACCAGTTTTCCCAGCACGGAGACCTTGAGTTCTATAAGATAAAGCCATAAACATGTTTGTCTGAGTCTTCTATCAAAAGTTACAGCTATTTCTATGAAGTTGTACAAAAACGCTTTCTTTCGCCAAGACAGTGCGTTTCTCACTGTTACATGCATTTGAATGGGGAACTCCACCGAAACAAAGTACAAGTTTTCATTATGTGAATAACTTGGAAATCTTAGCTCAAACAGCTGCAAAACCTGTTTTCCCAGCACGGAGACCTTGAGTTCTATAAGATAAAGCCATAAACATGTGTATCCGAGTCTTCTATCAAAAGTTACAGCTATTCATATGAAGTTGTACAAAAACGCTTTCTTTCGCCAAGACAGTGCATTTCTCACTGTTACATGCATTTGAATGGGGAACTCGACCGAAACAAAGTATAGGTTTTCATTATGTGAATAACTTGGAAATCTTAGCTCAAACAGCTGCAAAACCTGTTTTCCCAGCACGGAGACCTTGAGTTCTATAAGATAAAGCCATAAACATGTGTATCCGAGTCTTCTATCAAAAGTTACAGCTATTCATATGAAGTTGTACAAAAACGCTTTCTTTCGCCAAGACAGTGCGTTTCTCACTGTTACATGCATTTGAATGGGGAACTCGACCGAAACAAAGTATAGGTTTTCATTATGTGAATAACTTGGAAATCTTAGCTCAAACAGCTGCAAAACCTGTTTTCCCAGCACGGAGACCTTGAGTTCTATAAGATAAGGCCATAAACATGTTTGTCTGAGTCTTCTATCAAAAGTTACAGCTATTTCTATGAAGTTGTACAAAAACGCTTTCTTTCGCCAAGACAGTGCGTTTCTCACTGTTACATGCATTTGAATGGGGAACTCGACCGAAACAAAGTATAGGTTTTCATTATGTGAATAACTTGGAAATCTTAGCTCAAACAGCTACAAAACCTGTTTTCCCAGCACGGGAACCTTGAGTTCTATAAGATAAAGCCATAAACATGTGTATCCGAGTCTTCTATCAAAAGTTACAGCTATTCATATGAAGTTGTACAAAAACGCTTTCTTTCGCCAAGACAGTGCGTTTCTCACTGTTACATGCATTTGAATGGGGAACTCGACCGAAACAAAGTATAGGTTTTCATTATGTGAATAACTTGGAAATCTTAGCTCAAACAGCTGCAAAACCTGTTTGCCCAGCACGGGAACCTTGAGTTCTATAATATAAGGCCATAAACATGTTTGTCTGAGTCTTCTATCAAAAGTTACAGCTATTTCTATGAAGTTGTACAAAAACGCTTTCTTTCGCCAAGACAGTGCGTTTCTCACTGTTACATGCATTTGAATGGGGAACTCGACCGAAACAAAGTATAGGTTTTCATTATGTGAATAACTTGAAAATCTTAGCTCAAACAGCTGCAAAACCTGTTTTCCCAGCACGGAGACCTTGAGTTCTATAATATAAGGCCATAAACATGTTTGTCTGAGTCTTCTATCAAAAGTTACAGCTATTTCTATGAAGTTGTACAAAAACGCTTTCTTTCGCCAAGACAGTGCGTTTCTCACTGTTACATGCATTTGAATGGGGAACTCGACCGAAACAAAGTATAGGTTTTCATTATGTGAATAACTTGGAAATCTTAGCTCAAACAGCTGCAAAACCTGTTTTCCCAGCACGGAGACCTTGAGTTCTATAAGATAAGGCCATAAACATGTTTGTCTGAGTCTTCTATCAAAAGTTACAGCTATTTCTATGAAGTTGTACAAAAACGCTTTCTTTCGCCAAGACAGTGCGTTTCTCACTGTTACATGCATTTGAATGGGGAACTCGACCGAAACAAAGTATAGGTTTTCATTATGTGAATAACTTGGAAATCTTAGCTCAAACAGCTGCAAAACCTGTTTTCCCAGCACGGAGACCTTGAGTTCTATAAGATAAAGCCATAAACATGTTTGTCTGAGTCTTCTATCAAAAGTTACAGCTATTTATATGAAGTTGTACAAAAACGCTTTCTTTCGCCAAGACAGTGCGTTTCTCACTGTTACATGCATTTGAATGGGGAACTCGACCGAAACAAAGTATAGGTTTTCATTATGTGAATAACTTGGAAATCTTAGCTCAAACAGCTACAAAACCTGTTTTCCCAGCACGGGAACCTTGAGTTCTATAAGATAAAGCCATAAACATGTTTGTCTGAGTCTTCTATCAAAAGTTACAGCTATTTCTATGAAGTTGTACAAAAACGCTTTCTTTCGCCAAGACAGTGCGTTTCTCACTGTTACATGCATTTGAATGGGGAACTCGACCGAAACAAAGTATAGGTTTTCATTATGTGAATAACTTGGAAATCTTAGCTCAAACAGCTGCAAAACCTGTTTTCCCAGCACGGAGACCTTGAGTTCTATAAGATAAAGCCATAAACATGTTTGTCTGAGTCTTCTATCAAAAGTTACAGCTATTTCTATGAAGTTGTACAAAAACGCTTTCTTTCGCCAAGACAGTGCGTTTCTCACTGTTACATGCATTTGAATGGGGAACTCGACCGAAACAAAGTATAGGTTTTCATTATGTGAATAACTTGGAAATCTTAGCTCAAACAGCTGCAAAACCTGTTTGCCCAGCACGGGAACCTTGAGTTCTATAAGATAAAGCCATAAACATGTGTATCCGAGTCTTCTATCAAAAGTTACAGCTATTCATATGAAGTTGTACAAAAACGCTTTCTTTCGCCAAGACAGTGCGTTTCTCACTGTTACATGCATTTGAATGGGGAACTCGACCGAAACAAAGTATAGGTTTTCATTATGTGAATAACTTGGAAATCTTAGCTCAAACAGCTGCAAAACCAGTTTTCCCAGCACGGAGACCTTGAGTTCTATAATATAAGGCCATAAACATGTTTGTCTGAGTCTTCTATCAAAAGTTACAGCTATTTCTATGAAGTTGTACAAAAACGCTTTCTTTCGCCAAGACAGTGCGTTTCTCACTGTTACATGCATTTGAATGGGGAACTCGACCGAAACAAAGTATAGGTTTTCATTATGTGAATAACTTGGAAATCTTAGCTCAAACAGCTGCAAAACCGGTTTTCCCAGCACGGAGACCTTGAGTTCTATAAGATAAGGCCATAAACATGTTTGTCTGAGTCTTCTATCAAAAGTTACAGCTATTTATATGAAGTTGTACAAAAACGCTTTCTTTCGCCAAGACAGTGCATTTCTCACTGTTACATGCATTTGAATGGGGAACTCGACCGAAACAAAGTATAGGTTTTCATTATGTGAATAACTTGGAAATCTTAGCTCAAACAGCTACAAAACCTGTTTTCCCAGCACGGGAACCTTGAGTTCTATAAGATAAAGCCATAAACATGTGTATCCGAGTCTTCTATCAAAAGTTACAGCTATTTCTATGAAGTTGTACAAAAACGCTTTCTTTCGCCAAGACAGTGCGTTTCTCACTGTTACATGCATTTGAATGGGGAACTCGACCGAAACAAAGTATAGGTTTTCATTATGTGAATAACTTGGAAATCTTAGCTCAAACAGCTGCAAAACCTGTTTTCCCAGCACGGGAACCTTGAGTTCTATAAGATAAAGCCATAAACATGTGTATCCGAGTCTTCTATCAAAAGTTACAGCTATTCATATGAAGTTGTACAAAAACGCTTTCTTTCGCCAAGACAGTGCGTTTCTCACTGTTACATGCATTTGAATGGGGAACTTGACCGAAACAAAGTATAGGTTTTCATTATGTGAATAACTTGGAAATCTTAGCTCAAACAGCTACAAAACCTGTTTTCCCAGCACGGGAACCTTGAGTTCTATAAGATAAAGCCATAAACATGTTTGTCTGAGTCTTCTATCAAAAGTTACAGCTATTTCTATGAAGTTGTACAAAAACGCTTTCTTTCGCCAAGACAGTGCGTTTCTCACTGTTACATGCATTTGAATGGGGAACTCGACCGAAACAAAGTATAGGTTTTCATTATGTGAATAACTTGGAAATCTTAGCTCAAACAGCTACAAAACCTGTTTTCCCAGCACGGGAACCTTGAGTTCTATAAGATAAAGCCATAAACATGTTTGTCTGAGTCTTCTATCAAAAGTTACAGCTATTTCTATGAAGTTGTACAAAAACGCTTTCTTTCGCCAAGACAGTGCGTTTCTCACTGTTACATGCATTTGAATGGGGAACTCGACCGAAACAAAGTATAGGTTTTCATTATGTGAATAACTTGGAAATCTTAGCTCAAACAGCTGCAAAACCTGTTTTCCCAGCACGGAGACCTTGAGTTCTATAAGATAAGGCCATAAACATGTTTGTCTGAGTCTTCTATCAAAAGTTACAGCTATTTATATGAAGTTGTACAAAAACGCTTTCTTTCGCCAAGACAGTGCATTTCTCACTGTTACATGCATTTGAATGGGGAACTCGACCGAAACAAAGTATAGGTTTTCATTATGTGAATAACTTGGAAATCTTAGCTCAAACAGCTACAAAACCTGTTTTCCCAGCACGGGAACCTTGAGTTCTATAAGATAAAGCCATAAACATGTGTATCCGAGTCTTCTATCAAAAGTTACAGCTATTTCTATGAAGTTGTACAAAAACGCTTTCTTTCGCCAAGACAGTGCGTTTCTCACTGTTACATGCATTTGAATGGGGAACTCGACCGAAACAAAGTATAGGTTTTCATTATGTGAATAACTTGGAAATCTTAGCTCAAACAGCTACAAAACCTGTTTTCCCAGCACGGGAACCTTGAGTTCTATAAGATAAAGCCATAAACATGTTTGTCTGAGTCTTCTATCAAAAGTTACAGCTATTTCTATGAAGTTGTACAAAAACGCTTTCTTTCGCCAAGACAGTGCGTTTCTCACTGTTACATGCATTTGAATGGGGAACTCGACCGAAACAAAGTATAGGTTTTCATTATGTGAATAACTTGGAAATCTTAGCTCAAACAGCTGCAAAACCAGTTTTCCCAGCACGGAGACCTTGAGTTCTATAATATAAGGCCATAAACATGTTTGTCTGAGTCTTCTATCAAAAGTTACAGCTATTTCTATGAAGTTGTACAAAAACGCTTTCTTTCGCCAAGACAGTGCGTTTCTCACTGTTACATGCATTTGAATGGGGAACTCGACCGAAACAAAGTACAAGTTTTCATTATGTGAATAACTTGGAAATCTTAGCTCAAACAGCTGCAAAACCTGTTTTCCCAGCACGGAGACCTTGAGTTCTATAAGATAAAGCCATAAACATGTTTGTCTGAGTCTTCTATCAAAAGTTACAGCTATTTATATGAAGTTGTACAAAAACGCTTTCTTTCGCCAAGACAGTGCGTTTCTCACTGTTACATGCATTTGAATGGGGAACTCGACCGAAACAAAGTATAGGTTTTCATTATGTGAATAACTTGGAAATCTTAGCTCAAACAGCTACAAAACCTGTTTTCCCAGCACGGGAACCTTGAGTTCTATAAGATAAAGCCATAAACATGTTTGTCTGAGTCTTCTATCAAAAGTTACAGCTATTTCTATGAAGTTGTACAAAAACGCTTTCTTTCGCCAAGACAGTGCGTTTCTCACTGTTACATGCATTTGAATGGGGAACTCGACCGAAACAAAGTATAGGTTTTCATTATGTGAATAACTTGGAAATCTTAGCTCAAACAGCTGCAAAACCTGTTTTCCCAGCACGGAGACCTTGAGTTCTATAAGATAAGGCCATAAACATGTTTGTCTGAGTCTTCTATCAAAAGTTACAGCTATTTCTATGAAGTTGTACAAAAACGCTTTCTTTCGCCAAGACAGTGCATTTCTCACTGTTACATGCATTTGAATGGGGAACTCGACCGAAACAAAGTATAGGTTTTCATTATGTGAATAACTTGGAAATCTTAGCTCAAACAGCTACAAAACCTGTTTTCCCAGCACGGGAACCTTGAGTTCTATAAGATAAAGCCATAAACATGTGTATCCGAGTCTTCTATCAAAAGTTACAGCTATTTCTATGAAGTTGTACAAAAACGCTTTCTTTCGCCAAGACAGTGCGTTTCTCACTGTTACATGCATTTGAATGGGGAACTCGACCGAAACAAAGTATAGGTTTTCATTATGTGAATAACTTGGAAATCTTAGCTCAAACAGCTGCAAAACCTGTTTTCCCAGCACGGGAACCTTGAGTTCTATAAGATAAAGCCATAAACATGTGTATCCGAGTCTTCTATCAAAAGTTACAGCTATTCATATGAAGTTGTACAAAAACGCTTTCTTTCGCCAAGACAGTGCGTTTCTCACTGTTACATGCATTTGAATGGGGAACTTGACCGAAACAAAGTATAGGTTTTCATTATGTGAATAACTTGGAAATCTTAGCTCAAACAGCTACAAAACCTGTTTTCCCAGCACGGGAACCTTGAGTTCTATAAGATAAAGCCATAAACATGTTTGTCTGAGTCTTCTATCAAAAGTTACAGCTATTTCTATGAAGTTGTACAAAAACGCTTTCTTTCGCCAAGACAGTGCGTTTCTCACTGTTACATGCATTTGAATGGGGAACTCGACCGAAACAAAGTATAGGTTTTCATTATGTGAATAACTTGGAAATCTTAGCTCAAACAGCTACAAAACCTGTTTTCCCAGCACGGGAACCTTGAGTTCTATAAGATAAAGCCATAAACATGTTTGTCTGAGTCTTCTATCAAAAGTTACAGCTATTTCTATGAAGTTGTACAAAAACGCTTTCTTTCGCCAAGACAGTGCGTTTCTCACTGTTACATGCATTTGAATGGGGAACTCGACCGAAACAAAGTATAGGTTTTCATTATGTGAATAACTTGGAAATCTTAGCTCAAACAGCTGCAAAACCTGTTTTCCCAGCACGGAGACCTTGAGTTCTATAAGATAAGGCCATAAACATGTTTGTCTGAGTCTTCTATCAAAAGTTACAGCTATTTCTATGAAGTTGTACAAAAACGCTTTCTTTCGCCAAGACAGTGCATTTCTCACTGTTACATGCATTTGAATGGGGAACTCGACCGAAACAAAGTATAGGTTTTCATTATGTGAATAACTTGGAAATCTTAGCTCAAACAGCTGCAAAACCTGTTTTCCCAGCACGGAGACCTTGAGTTCTATAATATAAGGCCATAAACATGTTTGTCTGAGTCTTCTATCAAAAGTTACAGCTATTTCTATGAAGTTGTACAAAAACGCTTTCTTTCGCCAAGACAGTGCGTTTCTCACTGTTACATGCATTTGAATGGGGAACTCGACCGAAACAAAGTATAGGTTTTCATTATGTGAATAACTTGGAAATCTTAGCTCAAACAGCTGCAAAACCTGTTTGCCCAGCACGGGAACCTTGAGTTCTATAAGATAAAGCCATAAACATGTGTATCCGAGTCTTCTATCAAAAGTTACAGCTATTCATATGAAGTTGTACAAAAACGCTTTCTTTCGCCAAGACAGTGCGTTTCTCACTGTTACATGCATTTGAATGGGGAACTCCACCGAAACAAAGTACAAGTTTTCATTATGTGAATAACTTGGAAATCTTAGCTCAAACAGCTGCAAAACCAGTTTTCCCAGCACGGAGACCTTGAGTTCTATAAGATAAAGCCATAAACATGTTTGTCTGAGTCTTCTATCAAAAGTTACAGCTATTTCTATGAAGTTGTACAAAAACGCTTTCTTTCGCCAAGACAGTGCGTTTCTCACTGTTACATGCATTTGAATGGGGAACTCCACCGAAACAAAGTACAAGTTTTCATTATGTGAATAACTTGGAAATCTTAGCTCAAAAAGCTGCAAAACCTGTTTTCCCAGCACGGAGACCTTGAGTTCTATAAGATAAAGCCATAAACATGTTTGTCTGAGTCTTCTATCAAAAGTTACAGCTATTTATATGAAGTTGTACAAAAACGCTTTCTTTCGCCAAGACAGTGCGTTTCTCACTGTTACATGCATTTGAATGGGGAACTCGACCGAAACAAAGTATAGGTTTTCATTATGTGAATAACTTTGGAAATCTTAGCTCAAACAGCTGCAAAACCTGTTTTCCCAGCACGGAGACCTTGAGTTCTATAAGATAAAGCCATAAACATGTTTGTCTGAGTCTTCTATCAAAAGTTACAGCTATTTCTATGAAGTTGTACAAAAACACTTTCTTTCGCCAAGACAGTGCGTTTCTCACTGTTACATGCATTTGAATGGGGAACTCGACCGAAACAAAGTATAGGTTTTCATTATGTGAATAACTTGGAAATCTTAGCTCAAACAGCTGCAAAACCTGTTTTCCCAGCACGGAGACCTTGAGTTCTATAAGATAAGGCCATAAACATGTGTATCCGAGTCTTCTATCAAAAGTTACAGCTATTTCTATGAAGTTGTACAAAAACACTTTCTTTCGCCAAGACAGTGCGTTTCTCACTGTTACATGCATTTGAATGGGGAACTCGACCGAAACAAAGTATAGGTTTTCATTATGTGAATAACTTGGAAATCTTAGCTCAAACAGCTGCAAAACCTGTTTTCCCAGCACGGGAACCTTGAGTTCTATAAGATAAAGCCATAAACATGTGTATCCGAGTCTTCTATCAAAAGTTACAGCTATTCATATGAAGTTGTACAAAAACGCTTTCTTTCGCCAAGACAGTGCGTTTCTCACTGTTACATGCATTTGAATGGGGAACTCGACCGAAACAAAGTATAGGTTTTCATTATGTGAATAACTTGGAAATCTTAGCTCAAACAGCTGCAAAACCTGTTTGCCCAGCACGGGAACCTTGAGTTCTATAATATAAGGCCATAAACATGTTTGTCTGAGTCTTCTATCAAAAGTTACAGCTATTTCTATGAAGTTGTACAAAAACGCTTTCTTTCGCCAAGACAGTGCGTTTCTCACTGTTACATGCATTTGAATGGGGAACTCGACCGAAACAAAGTATAGGTTTTCATTATGTGAATAACTTGAAAATCTTAGCTCAAACAGCTGCAAAACCTGTTTTCCCAGCACGGGAACCTTGAGTTCTATAAGATAAAGCCATAAACATGTGTATCCGAGTCTTCTATCAAAAGTTACAGCTATTTCTATGAAGTTGTACAAAAACGCTTTCTTTCGCCAAGACAGTGCATTTCTCACTGTTACATGCATTTGAATGGGGAACTCGACCGAAACAAAGTATAGGTTTTCATTATGTGAATAACTTGGAAATCTTAGCTCAAACAGCTGCAAAACCTGTTTTCCCAGCACGGAGACCTTGAGTTCTATAATATAAGGCCATAAACATGTTTGTCTGAGTCTTCTATCAAAAGTTACAGCTATTTCTATGAAGTTGTACAAAAACGCTTTCTTTCGCCAAGACAGTGCGTTTCTCACTGTTACATGCATTTGAATGGGGAACTCGACCGAAACAAAGTATAGGTTTTCATTATGTGAATAACTTGGAAATCTTAGCTCAAACAGCTGCAAAACCTGTTTTCCCAGCACGGGAACCTTGAGTTCTATAAGATAAAGCCATAAACATGTTTGTCTGAGTCTTCTATCAAAAGTTACAGCTATTTATATGAAGTTGTACAAAAACGCTTTCTTTCGCCAAGACAGTGCGTTTCTCACTGTTACATGCATTTGAATGGGGAACTAGACCGAAACAAAGTATAGGTTTTCATTATGTGAATAACTTGGAAATCTTAGCTCAAACAGCTACAAAACCTGTTTTCCCAGCACGGGAACCTTGAGTTCTATAAGATAAAGCCATAAACATGTTTGTCTGAGTCTTCTATCAAAAGTTACAGCTATTTCTATGAAGTTGTACAAAAACGCTTTCTTTCGCCAAGACAGTGCGTTTCTCACTGTTACATGCATTTGAATGGGGAACTCGACCGAAACAAAGTATAGGTTTTCATTATGTGAATAACTTGGAAATCTTAGCTCAAACAGCTGCAAAACCTGTTTTCCCAGCACGGAGACCTTGAGTTCTATAAGATAAAGCCATAAACATGTTTGTCTGAGTCTTCTATCAAAAGTTACAGCTATTTCTATGAAGTTGTACAAAAACGCTTTCTTTCGCCAAGACAGTGCGTTTCTCACTGTTACATGCATTTGAATGGGGAACTCGACCGAAACAAAGTATAGGTTTTCATTATGTGAATAACTTGGAAATCTTAGCTCAAACAGCTGCAAAACCTGTTTGCCCAGCACGGGAACCTTGAGTTCTATAAGATAAAGCCATAAACATGTGTATCCGAGTCTTCTATCAAAAGTTACAGCTATTCATATGAAGTTGTACAAAAACGCTTTCTTTCGCCAAGACAGTGCGTTTCTCACTGTTACATGCATTTGAATGGGGAACTCGACCGAAACAAAGTATAGGTTTTCATTATGTGAATAACTTGGAAATCTTAGCTCAAACAGCTGCAAAACCTGTTTTCCCAGCACGGAGACCTTGAGTTCTATAAGATAAAGCCATAAACATGTGTATCCGAGTCTTCTATCAAAAGTTACAGCTATTTCTATGAAGTTGTACAAAAACGCTTTCTTTCGCCAAGACAGTGCGTTTCTCACTGTTACATGCATTTGAATGGGGAACTCGACCGAAACAAAGTATAGGTTTTCATTATGTGAATAACTTGGAAATCTTAGCTCAAACAGCTGCAAAACCTGTTTTCCCAGCACGGGAACCTTGAGTTCTATAAGATAAAGCCATAAACATGTGTATCCGAGTCTTCTATCAAAAGTTACAGCTATTCATATGAAGTTGTACAAAAACGCTTTCTTTCGCCAAGACAGTGCGTTTCTCACTGTTACATGCATTTGAATGGGGAACTCGACCGAAACAAAGTATAGGTTTTCATTATGTGAATAACTTGGAAATCTTAGCTCAAACAGCTGCAAAACCTGTTTGCCCAGCACGGGAACCTTGAGTTCTATAATATAAGGCCATAAACATGTTTGTCTGAGTCTTCTATCAAAAGTTACAGCTATTTCTATGAAGTTGTACAAAAACGCTTTCTTTCGCCAAGACAGTGCGTTTCTCACTGTTACATGCATTTGAATGGGGAACTCGACCGAAACAAAGTATAGGTTTTCATTATGTGAATAACTTGAAAATCTTAGCTCAAACAGCTGCAAAACCTGTTTTCCCAGCACGGGAACCTTGAGTTCTATAAGATAAAGCCATAAACATGTGTATCCGAGTCTTCTATCAAAAGTTACAGCTATTTCTATGAAGTTGTACAAAAACGCTTTCTTTCGCCAAGACAGTGCATTTCTCACTGTTACATGCATTTGAATGGGGAACTCGACCGAAACAAAGTATAGGTTTTCATTATGTGAATAACTTGGAAATCTTAGCTCAAACAGCTGCAAAACCTGTTTTCCCAGCACGGAGACCTTGAGTTCTATAAGATAAAGCCATAAACATGTTTGTCTGAGTCTTCTATCAAAAGTTACAGCTATTTATATGAAGTTGTACAAAAACGCTTTCTTTCGCCAAGACAGTGCGTTTCTCACTGTTACATGCATTTGAATGGGGAACTAGACCGAAACAAAGTATAGGTTTTCATTATGTGAATAACTTGGAAATCTTAGCTCAAACAGCTGCAAAACCTGTTTTCCCAGCACGGAGACCTTGAGTTCTATAAGATAAAGCCATAAACATGTTTGTCTGAGTCTTCTATCAAAAGTTACAGCTATTTATATGAAGTTGTACAAAAACGCTTTCTTTCGCCAAGACAGTGCGTTTCTCACTGTTACATGCATTTGAATGGGGAACTCGACCGAAACAAAGTATAGGTTTTCATTATGTGAATAACTTGGAAATCTTAGCTCAAACAGCTGCAAAACCTGTTTTCCCAGCACGGAGACCTTGAGTTCTATAAGATAAGGCCATAAACATGTTTGTCTGAGTCTTCTATCAAAAGTTACAGCTATTTCTATGAAGTTGTACAAAAACGCTTTCTTTCGCCAAGACAGTGCATTTCTCACTGTTACATGCATTTGAATGGGGAACTCGACCGAAACAAAGTATAGGTTTTCATTATGTGAATAACTTGGAAATCTTAGCTCAAACAGCTACAAAACCTGTTTTCCCAGCACGGGAACCTTGAGTTCTATAAGATAAAGCCATAAACATGTGTATCCGAGTCTTCTATCAAAAGTTACAGCTATTTCTATGAAGTTGTACAAAAACGCTTTCTTTCGCCAAGACAGTGCGTTTCTCACTGTTACATGCATTTGAATGGGGAACTCGACCGAAACAAAGTATAGGTTTTCATTATGTGAATAACTTGGAAATCTTAGCTCAAACAGCTGCAAAACCTGTTTTCCCAGCACGGGAACCTTGAGTTCTATAAGATAAAGCCATAAACATGTTTGTCTGAGTCTTCTATCAAAAGTTACAGCTATTTCTATGAAGTTGTACAAAAACGCTTTCTTTCGCCAAGACAGTGCGTTTCTCACTGTTACATGCATTTGAATGGGGAACTCGACCGAAACAAAGTATAGGTTTTCATTATGTGAATAACTTGGAAATCTTAGCTCAAACAGCTGCAAAACCTGTTTTCCCAGCACGGAGACCTTGAGTTCTATAAGATAAGGCAATAAACATGTTTGTCTGAGTCTTCTATCAAAAGTTACAGCTATTTCTATGAAGTTGTACAAAAACGCTTTCTTTCGCCAAGACAGTGCGTTTCTCACTGTTACATGCATTTGAATGGGGAACTCGACCGAAACAAAGTATAGGTTTTCATTATGTGAATAACTTGGAAATCTTAGCTCAAACAGCTGCAAAACCTGTTTTCCCAGCACGGAGACCTTGAGTTCTATAAGATAAGGCCATAAACATGTTTGTCTGAGTCTTCTATCAAAAGTTACAGCTATTTCTATGAAGTTGTACAAAAACGCTTTCTTTCGCCAAGACAGTGCATTTCTCACTGTTACATGCATTTGAATGGGGAACTCGACCGAAACAAAGTATAGGTTTTCATTATGTGAATAACTTGGAAATCTTAGCTCAAACAGCTGCAAAACCTGTTTTCCCAGCACGGAGACCTTGAGTTCTATAAGATAAAGCCATAAACATGTTTGTCTGAGTCTTCTATCAAAAGTTACAGCTATTTATATGAAGTTGTACAAAAACGCTTTCTTTCGCCAAGACAGTGCGTTTCTCACTGTTACATGCATTTGAATGGGGAACTCGACCGAAACAAAGTATAGGTTTTCATTATGTGAATAACTTGGAAATCTTAGCTCAAACAGCTGCAAAACCTGTTTTCCCAGCACGGAGACCTTGAGTTCTATAAGATAAAGCCATAAACATGTTTGTCTGAGTCTTCTATCAAAAGTTACAGCTATTTCTATGAAGTTGTACAAAAACGCTTTCTTTCGCCAAGACAGTGCGTTTCTCACTGTTACATGCATTTGAATGGGGAACTCGACCGAAACAAAGTATAGGTTTTCATTATGTGAATAACTTGGAAATCTTAGCTCAAACAGCTGCAAAACCTGTTTGCCCAGCACGGGAACCTTGAGTTCTATAAGATAAAGCCATAAACATGTGTATCCGAGTCTTCTATCAAAAGTTACAGCTATTCATATGAAGTTGTACAAAAACGCTTTCTTTCGCCAAGACAGTGCGTTTCTCACTGTTACATGCATTTGAATGGGGAACTCGACCGAAACAAAGTATAGGTTTTCATTATGTGAATAACTTGGAAATCTTAGCTCAAACAGCTGCAAAACCTGTTTTCCCAGCACGGAGACCTTGAGTTCTATAAGATAAAGCCATAAACATGTGTATCCGAGTCTTCTATCAAAAGTTACAGCTATTTCTATGAAGTTGTACAAAAACGCTTTCTTTCGCCAAGACAGTGCGTTTCTCACTGTTACATGCATTTGAATGGGGAACTCGACCGAAACAAAGTATAGGTTTTCATTATGTGAATAACTTGGAAATCTTAGCTCAAACAGCTGCAAAACCTGTTTTCCCAGCACGGGAACCTTGAGTTCTATAAGATAAAGCCATAAACATGTGTATCCGAGTCTTCTATCAAAAGTTACAGCTATTCATATGAAGTTGTACAAAAACGCTTTCTTTCGCCAAGACAGTGCGTTTCTCACTGTTACATGCATTTGAATGGGGAACTCGACCGAAACAAAGTATAGGTTTTCATTATGTGAATAACTTGGAAATCTTAGCTCAAACAGCTGCAAAACCTGTTTGCCCAGCACGGGAACCTTGAGTTCTATAATATAAGGCCATAAACATGTTTGTCTGAGTCTTCTATCAAAAGTTACAGCTATTTCTATGAAGTTGTACAAAAACGCTTTCTTTCGCCAAGACAGTGCGTTTCTCACTGTTACATGCATTTGAATGGGGAACTCGACCGAAACAAAGTATAGGTTTTCATTATGTGAATAACTTGAAAATCTTAGCTCAAACAGCTGCAAAACCTGTTTTCCCAGCACGGGAACCTTGAGTTCTATAAGATAAAGCCATAAACATGTGTATCCGAGTCTTCTATCAAAAGTTACAGCTATTTCTATGAAGTTGTACAAAAACGCTTTCTTTCGCCAAGACAGTGCATTTCTCACTGTTACATGCATTTGAATGGGGAACTCGACCGAAACAAAGTATAGGTTTTCATTATGTGAATAACTTGGAAATCTTAGCTCAAACAGCTGCAAAACCTGTTTTCCCAGCACGGAGACCTTGAGTTCTATAAGATAAAGCCATAAACATGTTTGTCTGAGTCTTCTATCAAAAGTTACAGCTATTTATATGAAGTTGTACAAAAACGCTTTCTTTCGCCAAGACAGTGCGTTTCTCACTGTTACATGCATTTGAATGGGGAACTAGACCGAAACAAAGTATAGGTTTTCATTATGTGAATAACTTGGAAATCTTAGCTCAAACAGCTGCAAAACCTGTTTTCCCAGCACGGAGACCTTGAGTTCTATAAGATAAGGCCATAAACATGTTTGTCTGAGTCTTCTATCAAAAGTTACAGCTATTTCTATGAAGTTGTACAAAAACGCTTTCTTTCGCCAAGACAGTGCATTTCTCACTGTTACATGCATTTGAATGGGGAACTCGACCGAAACAAAGTATAGGTTTTCATTATGTGAATAACTTGGAAATCTTAGCTCAAACAGCTACAAAACCTGTTTTCCCAGCACGGGAACCTTGAGTTCTATAAGATAAAGCCATAAACATGTGTATCCGAGTCTTCTATCAAAAGTTACAGCTATTTCTATGAAGTTGTACAAAAACGCTTTCTTTCGCCAAGACAGTGCGTTTCTCACTGTTACATGCATTTGAATGGGGAACTCGACCGAAACAAAGTATAGGTTTTCATTATGTGAATAACTTGGAAATCTTAGCTCAAACAGCTGCAAAACCTGTTTTCCCAGCACGGGAACCTTGAGTTCTATAAGATAAAGCCATAAACATGTGTATCCGAGTCTTCTATCAAAAGTTACAGCTATTCATATGAAGTTGTACAAAAACGCTTTCTTTCGCCAAGACAGTGCGTTTCTCACTGTTACATGCATTTGAATGGGGAACTCGACCGAAACAAAGTATAGGTTTTCATTATGTGAATAACTTGGAAATCTTAGCTCAAACAGCTACAAAACCTGTTTTCCCAGCACGGGAACCTTGAGTTCTATAAGATAAAGCCATAAACATGTTTGTCTGAGTCTTCTATCAAAAGTTACAGCTATTTCTATGAAGTTGTACAAAAACGCTTTCTTTCGCCAAGACAGTGCGTTTCTCACTGTTACATGCATTTGAATGGGGAACTCGACCGAAACAAAGTATAGGTTTTCATTATGTGAATAACTTGGAAATCTTAGCTCAAACAGCTGCAAAACCTGTTTTCCCAGCACGGAGACCTTGAGTTCTATAAGATAAGGCAATAAACATGTTTGTCTGAGTCTTCTATCAAAAGTTACAGCTATTTCTATGAAGTTGTACAAAAACGCTTTCTTTCGCCAAGACAGTGCGTTTCTCACTGTTACATGCATTTGAATGGGGAACTCGACCGAAACAAAGTATAGGTTTTCATTATGTGAATAACTTGGAAATCTTAGCTCAAACAGCTGCAAAACCTGTTTTCCCAGCACGGAGACCTTGAGTTCTATAAGATAAGGCCATAAACATGTTTGTCTGAGTCTTCTATCAAAAGTTACAGCTATTTCTATGAAGTTGTACAAAAACGCTTTCTTTCGCCAAGACAGTGCATTTCTCACTGTTACATGCATTTGAATGGGGAACTCGACCGAAACAAAGTATAGGTTTTCATTATGTGAATAACTTGGAAATCTTAGCTCAAACAGCTGCAAAACCTGTTTTCCCAGCACGGAGACCTTGAGTTCTATAAGATAAAGCCATAAACATGTTTGTCTGAGTCTTCTATCAAAAGTTACAGCTATTTATATGAAGTTGTACAAAAACGCTTTCTTTCGCCAAGACAGTGCGTTTCTCACTGTTACATGCATTTGAATGGGGAACTCGACCGAAACAAAGTATAGGTTTTCATTATGTGAATAACTTGGAAATCTTAGCTCAAACAGCTGCAAAACCTGTTTTCCCAGCACGGAGACCTTGAGTTCTATAAGATAAGGCCATAAACATGTTTGTCTGAGTCTTCTATCAAAAGTTACAGCTATTTCTATGAAGTTGTACAAAAACGCTTTCTTTCGCCAAGACAGTGCATTTCTCACTGTTACATGCATTTGAATGGGGAACTCGACCGAAACAAAGTATAGGTTTTCATTATGTGAATAACTTGGAAATCTTAGCTCAAACAGCTACAAAACCTGTTTTCCCAGCACGGGAACCTTGAGTTCTATAAGATAAAGCCATAAACATGTGTATCCGAGTCTTCTATCAAAAGTTACAGCTATTTCTATGAAGTTGTACAAAAACGCTTTCTTTCGCCAAGACAGTGCGTTTCTCACTGTTACATGCATTTGAATGGGGAACTCGACCGAAACAAAGTATAGGTTTTCATTATGTGAATAACTTGGAAATCTTAGCTCAAACAGCTACAAAACCTGTTTTCCCAGCACGGGAACCTTGAGTTCTATAAGATAAAGCCATAAACATGTTTGTCTGAGTCTTCTATCAAAAGTTACAGCTATTTCTATGAAGTTGTACAAAAACGCTTTCTTTCGCCAAGACAGTGCGTTTCTCACTGTTACATGCATTTGAATGGGGAACTCGACCGAAACAAAGTATAGGTTTTCATTATGTGAATAACTTGGAAATCTTAGCTCAAACAGCTGCAAAACCTGTTTTCCCAGCACGGAGACCTTGAGTTCTATAAGATAAGGCAATAAACATGTTTGTCTGAGTCTTCTATCAAAAGTTACAGCTATTTCTATGAAGTTGTACAAAAACGCTTTCTTTCGCCAAGACAGTGCGTTTCTCACTGTTACATGCATTTGAATGGGGAACTCGACCGAAACAAAGTATAGGTTTTCATTATGTGAATAACTTGGAAATCTTAGCTCAAACAGCTGCAAAACCTGTTTTCCCAGCACGGAGACCTTGAGTTCTATAAGATAAGGCCATAAACATGTTTGTCTGAGTCTTCTATCAAAAGTTACAGCTATTTCTATGAAGTTGTACAAAAACGCTTTCTTTCGCCAAGACAGTGCATTTCTCACTGTTACATGCATTTGAATGGGGAACTCGACCGAAACAAAGTATAGGTTTTCATTATGTGAATAACTTGGAAATCTTAGCTCAAACAGCTACAAAACCTGTTTTCCCAGCACGGGAACCTTGAGTTCTATAAGATAAAGCCATAAACATGTGTATCCGAGTCTTCTATCAAAAGTTACAGCTATTTATATGAAGTTGTACAAAAACGCTTTCTTTCGCCAAGACAGTGCGTTTCTCACTGTTACATGCATTTGAATGGGGAACTCGACCGAAACAAAGTATAGGTTTTCATTATGTGAATAACTTGGAAATCTTAGCTCAAACAGCTGCAAAACCTGTTTTCCCAGCACGGAGACCTTGAGTTCTATAAGATAAGGCCATAAACATGTTTGTCTGAGTCTTCTATCAAAAGTTACAGCTATTTCTATGAAGTTGTACAAAAACGCTTTCTTTCGCCAAGACAGTGCATTTCTCACTGTTACATGCATTTGAATGGGGAACTCGACCGAAACAAAGTATAGGTTTTCATTATGTGAATAACTTGGAAATCTTAGCTCAAACAGCTACAAAACCTGTTTTCCCAGCACGGGAACCTTGAGTTCTATAAGATAAAGCCATAAACATGTGTATCCGAGTCTTCTATCAAAAGTTACAGCTATTTCTATGAAGTTGTACAAAAACGCTTTCTTTCGCCAAGACAGTGCGTTTCTCACTGTTACATGCATTTGAATGGGGAACTCGACCGAAACAAAGTATAGGTTTTCATTATGTGAATAACTTGGAAATCTTAGCTCAAACAGCTGCAAAACCTGTTTTCCCAGCACGGGAACCTTGAGTTCTATAAGATAAAGCCATAAACATGTGTATCCGAGTCTTCTATCAAAAGTTACAGCTATTCATATGAAGTTGTACAAAAACGCTTTCTTTCGCCAAGACAGTGCGTTTCTCACTGTTACATGCATTTGAATGGGGAACTCGACCGAAACAAAGTATAGGTTTTCATTATGTGAATAACTTGGAAATCTTAGCTCAAACAGCTACAAAACCTGTTTTCCCAGCACGGGAACCTTGAGTTCTATAAGATAAAGCCATAAACATGTTTGTCTGAGTCTTCTATCAAAAGTTACAGCTATTTCTATGAAGTTGTACAAAAACGCTTTCTTTCGCCAAGACAGTGCGTTTCTCACTGTTACATGCATTTGAATGGGGAACTCGACCGAAACAAAGTATAGGTTTTCATTATGTGAATAACTTGGAAATCTTAGCTCAAACAGCTGCAAAACCTGTTTTCCCAGCACGGAGACCTTGAGTTCTATAAGATAAGGCAATAAACATGTTTGTCTGAGTCTTCTATCAAAAGTTACAGCTATTTCTATGAAGTTGTACAAAAACGCTTTCTTTCGCCAAGACAGTGCGTTTCTCACTGTTACATGCATTTGAATGGGGAACTCGACCGAAACAAAGTATAGGTTTTCATTATGTGAATAACTTGGAAATCTTAGCTCAAACAGCTGCAAAACCTGTTTTCCCAGCACGGAGACCTTGAGTTCTATAAGATAAGGCAATAAACATGTTTGTCTGAGTCTTCTATCAAAAGTTACAGCTATTTCTATGAAGTTGTACAAAAACGCTTTCTTTCGCCAAGACAGTGCATTTCTCACTGTTACATGCATTTGAATGGGGAACTCGACCGAAACAAAGTATAGGTTTTCATTATGTGAATAACTTGGAAATCTTAGCTCAAACAGCTACAAAACCTGTTTTCCCAGCACGGGAACCTTGAGTTCTATAAGATAAAGCCATAAACATGTGTATCCGAGTCTTCTATCAAAAGTTACAGCTATTCATATGAAGTTGTACAAAAACGCTTTCTTTCGCCAAGACAGTGCGTTTCTCACTGTTACATGCATTTGAATGGGGAACTCGACCGAAACAAAGTATAGGTTTTCATTATGTGAATAACTTGGAAATCTTAGCTCAAACAGCTGCAAAACCTGTTTTCCCAGCACGGAGACCTTGAGTTCTATAAGATAAGGCCATAAACATGTTTGTCTGAGTCTTCTATCAAAAGTTACAGCTATTTCTATGAAGTTGTACAAAAACGCTTTCTTTCGCCAAGACAGTGCATTTCTCACTGTTACATGCATTTGAATGGGGAACTCGACCGAAACAAAGTATAGGTTTTCATTATGTGAATAACTTGGAAATCTTAGCTCAAACAGCTGCAAAACCTGTTTTCCCAGCACGGAGACCTTGAGTTCTATAAGATAAAGCCATAAACATGTGTATCCGAGTCTTCTATCAAAAGTTACAGCTATTCATATGAAGTTGTACAAAAACGCTTTCTTTCGCCAAGACAGTGCGTTTCTCACTGTTACATGCATTTGAATGGGGAACTCGACCGAAACAAAGTATAGGTTTTCATTATGTGAATAACTTGGAAATCTTAGCTCAAACACCTGCAAAACCTGTTTTCCCAGCACGGAGACCTTGAGTTCTATAAGATAAAGCCATAAACATGTTTGTCTGAGTCTTCTATCAAAAGTTACAGCTATTTCTATGAAGTTGTACAAAAACGCTTTCTTTCGCCAAAGACAGTGCATTTCTCACTGTTACATGCATTTGAATGGGGAACTCGACCGAAACAAAGTATAGGTTTTCATTATGTGAATAACTTGGAAATCTTAGCTCAAACAGCTACAAAACCTGTTTTCCCAGCACGGGAACCTTGAGTTCTATAAGATAAAGCCATAAACATGTGTATCCGAGTCTTCTATCAAAAGTTACAGCTATTCATATGAAGTTGTACAAAAACGCTTTCTTTCGCCAAGACAGTGCGTTTCTCACTGTTACATGCATTTGAATGGGGAACTCGACCGAAACAAAGTATAGGTTTTCATTATGTGAATAACTTGGAAATCTTAGCTCAAACAGCTGCAAAACCTGTTTTCCCAGCACGGAGACCTTGAGTTCTATAAGATAAGGCCATAAACATGTTTGTCTGAGTCTTCTATCAAAAGTTACAGCTATTTCTATGAAGTTGTACAAAAACGCTTTCTTTCGCCAAGACAGTGCATTTCTCACTGTTACATGCATTTGAATGGGGAACTCGACCGAAACAAAGTATAGGTTTTCATTATGTGAATAACTTGGAAATCTTAGCTCAAACAGCTACAAAACCTGTTTTCCCAGCACGGGAACCTTGAGTTCTATAAGATAAAGCCATAAACATGTGTATCCGAGTCTTCTATCAAAAGTTACAGCTATTTATATGAAGTTGTACAAAAACGCTTTCTTTCGCCAAGACAGTGCGTTTCTCACTGTTACATGCATTTGAATGGGGAACTCGACCGAAACAAAGTATAGGTTTTCATTATGTGAATAACTTGGAAATCTTAGCTCAAACAGCTGCAAAACCTGTTTTCCCAGCACGGAGACCTTGAGTTCTATAAGATAAGGCCATAAACATGTTTGTCTGAGTCTTCTATCAAAAGTTACAGCTATTTCTATGAAGTTGTACAAAAACGCTTTCTTTCGCCAAGACAGTGCATTTCTCACTGTTACATGCATTTGAATGGGGAACTCGACCGAAACAAAGTATAGGTTTTCATTATGTGAATAACTTGGAAATCTTAGCTCAAACAGCTACAAAACCTGTTTTCCCAGCACGGGAACCTTGAGTTCTATAAGATAAAGCCATAAACATGTGTATCCGAGTCTTCTATCAAAAGTTACAGCTATTTCTATGAAGTTGTACAAAAACGCTTTCTTTCGCCAAGACAGTGCGTTTCTCACTGTTACATGCATTTGAATGGGGAACTCGACCGAAACAAAGTATAGGTTTTCATTATGTGAATAACTTGGAAATCTTAGCTCAAACAGCTGCAAAACCTGTTTTCCCAGCACGGGAACCTTGAGTTCTATAAGATAAAGCCATAAACATGTGTATCCGAGTCTTCTATCAAAAGTTACAGCTATTCATATGAAGTTGTACAAAAACGCTTTCTTTCGCCAAGACAGTGCGTTTCTCACTGTTACATGCATTTGAATGGGGAACTCGACCGAAACAAAGTATAGGTTTTCATTATGTGAATAACTTGGAAATCTTAGCTCAAACAGCTACAAAACCTGTTTTCCCAGCACGGGAACCTTGAGTTCTATAAGATAAAGCCATAAACATGTTTGTCTGAGTCTTCTATCAAAAGTTACAGCTATTTCTATGAAGTTGTACAAAAACGCTTTCTTTCGCCAAGACAGTGCGTTTCTCACTGTTACATGCATTTGAATGGGGAACTCGACCGAAACAAAGTATAGGTTTTCATTATGTGAATAACTTGGAAATCTTAGCTCAAACAGCTGCAAAACCTGTTTTCCCAGCACGGAGACCTTGAGTTCTATAAGATAAGGCAATAAACATGTTTGTCTGAGTCTTCTATCAAAAGTTACAGCTATTTCTATGAAGTTGTACAAAAACGCTTTCTTTCGCCAAGACAGTGCGTTTCTCACTGTTACATGCATTTGAATGGGGAACTCGACCGAAACAAAGTATAGGTTTTCATTATGTGAATAACTTGGAAATCTTAGCTCAAACAGCTGCAAAACCTGTTTTCCCAGCACGGAGACCTTGAGTTCTATAAGATAAGGCAATAAACATGTTTGTCTGAGTCTTCTATCAAAAGTTACAGCTATTTCTATGAAGTTGTACAAAAACGCTTTCTTTCGCCAAGACAGTGCATTTCTCACTGTTACATGCATTTGAATGGGGAACTCGACCGAAACAAAGTATAGGTTTTCATTATGTGAATAACTTGGAAATCTTAGCTCAAACAGCTACAAAACCTGTTTTCCCAGCACGGGAACCTTGAGTTCTATAAGATAAAGCCATAAACATGTGTATCCGAGTCTTCTATCAAAAGTTACAGCTATTCATATGAAGTTGTACAAAAACGCTTTCTTTCGCCAAGACAGTGCGTTTCTCACTGTTACATGCATTTGAATGGGGAACTCGACCGAAACAAAGTATAGGTTTTCATTATGTGAATAACTTGGAAATCTTAGCTCAAACACCTGCAAAACCTGTTTTCCCAGCACGGAGACCTTGAGTTCTATAAGATAAAGCCATAAACATGTTTGTCTGAGTCTTCTATCAAAAGTTACAGCTATTTCTATGAAGTTGTACAAAAACGCTTTCTTTCGCCAAAGACAGTGCATTTCTCACTGTTACATGCATTTGAATGGGGAACTCGACCGAAACAAAGTATAGGTTTTCATTATGTGAATAACTTGGAAATCTTAGCTCAAACAGCTACAAAACCTGTTTTCCCAGCACGGGAACCTTGAGTTCTATAAGATAAAGCCATAAACATGTGTATCCGAGTCTTCTATCAAAAGTTACAGCTATTCATATGAAGTTGTACAAAAACGCTTTCTTTCGCCAAGACAGTGCGTTTCTCACTGTTACATGCATTTGAATGGGGAACTCGACCGAAACAAAGTATAGGTTTTCATTATGTGAATAACTTGGAAATCTTAGCTCAAACAGCTGCAAAACCTGTTTGCCCAACACGGGAACCTTGAGTTCTATAATATAAGGCCATAAACATGTTTGTCTGAGTCTTCTATCAAAAGTTACAGCTATTTCTATGAAGTTGTACAAAAACGCTTTCTTTCGCCAAGACAGTGCGTTTCTCACTGTTACATGCATTTGAATGGGGAACTCGACCGAAACAAAGTACAAGTTTTCATTATGTGAATAACTTGGAAATCTTAGCTCAAACAGCTGCAAAACCAGTTTTCCCAGCACGGAGACCTTGAGTTCTATAAGATAAAGCCATAAACATGTTTGTCTGAGTCTTCTATCAAAAGGTACAGCTATTTATATGAAGTTGTACAAAAACGCTTTCTTTCGCCAAGACAGTGCGTTTCTCACTGTTACATGCATTTGAATGGGGAACTCGACCGAAACAAAGTATAGGTTTTCATTATGTGAATAACTTGGAAATCTTAGCTCAAACAGCTGCAAAACCTGTTTTCCCAGCACGGGAACCTTGAGTTCTATAAGATAAAGCCATAAACATGTGTATCCGAGTCTTCTATCAAAAGTTACAGCTATTCATATGAAGTTGTACAAAAACGCTTTCTTTCGCCAAGACAGTGCGTTTCTCACTGTTCATTTGAATGGGGAACTCGACCGAAACAAAGTATAGGTTTTCATTATGTGAATAACTTGGAAATCTTAGCTCAAACAGCTGCAAAACCTGTTTTCCCAGCACGGGAACCTTGAGTTCTATAAGATAAAGCCATAAACATGTTTGTCTGAGTCTTCTATCAAAAGTTACAGCTATTTCTATGAAGTTGTACAAAAACGCTTTCTTTCGCCAAGACAGTGCGTTTCTCACTGTTACATGCATTTGAATGGGGAACTCGACCGAAACAAAGTATAGGTTTTCATTATGTGAATAACTTGGAAATCTTAGCTCAAACAGCTGCAAAACCTGTTTTCCCAGCACGGGAACCTTGAGTTCTATAAGATAAAGCCATAAACATGTGTATCCGAGTCTTCTATCAAAAGTTACAGCTATTCGTATGAAGTTGTACAAAAACGCTTTCTTTCGCCAAGACAGTGCGTTTCTCACTGTTACATGCATTTGAATGGGGAACTCGACCGAAACAAAGTACAAGTTTTCATTATGTGAATAACTTGGAAATCTTAGCTCAAACAGCTGCAAAACCTGTTTTCCCAGCACGGAGACCTTGAGTTCTATAAGATAAAGCCATAAACATGTTTGTCTGAGTCTTCTATCAAAAGTTACAGCTATTTCTATGAAGTTGTACAAAAACGCTTTCTTTCGCCAAGACAGTGCGTTTCTCACTGTTACATGCATTTGAATGGGGAACTCGACCGAAACAAAGTATAGGTTTTCATTATGTGAATAACTTGGAAATCTTAGCTCAAACAGCTGCAAAACCTGTTTTCCCAGCACGGGAACCTTGAGTTCTATAAGATAAAGCCATAAACATGTGTATCCGAGTCCTCTATCAAAAGTTACAGCTATTCATATGAAGTTGTACAAAAACGCTTTCTTTCGCCAAGACAGTGCGTTTCTCACTGTTACATGCATTTGAATGGGGAACTCGACCGAAACAAAGTATAGGTTTTCATTATGTGAATAACTTGGAAATCTTAGCTCAAACACCTGCAAAACCTGTTTTCCCAGCACGGAGACCTTGAGTTCTATAAGATAAGGCCATAAACATGTTTGTCTGAGTCTTCTATCAAAAGTTACAGCTATTTCTATGAAGTTGTACAAAAACGCTTTCTTTCGCCAAAGACAGTGCATTTCTCACTGTTACATGCATTTGAATGGGGAACTCGACCGAAACAAAGTATAGGTTTTCATTATGTGAATAACTTGGAAATCTTAGCTCAAACAGCTACAAAACCTGTTTTCCCAGCACGGGAACCTTGAGTTCTATAAGATAAAGCCATAAACATGTGTATCCGAGTCTTCTATCAAAAGTTACAGCTATTCATATGAAGTTGTACAAAAACGCTTTCTTTCGCCAAGACAGTGCGTTTCTCACTGTTACATGCATTTGAATGGGGAACTCGACCGAAACAAAGTATAGGTTTTCATTATGTGAATAACTTGGAAATCTTAGCTCAAACACCTGCAAAACCTGTTTTCCCAGCACGGAGACCTTGAGTTCTATAAGATAAGGCCATAAACATGTTTGTCTGAGTCTTCTATCAAAAGTTACAGCTATTTCTATGAAGTTGTACAAAAACGCTTTCTTTCGCCAAAGACAGTGCATTTCTCACTGTTACATGCATTTGAATGGGGAACTCGACCGAAACAAAGTATAGGTTTTCATTATGTGAATAACTTGGAAATCTTAGCTCAAACAGCTACAAAACCTGTTTTCCCAGCACGGGAACCTTGAGTTCTATAAGATAAAGCCATAAACATGTGTATCCGAGTCTTCTATCAAAAGTTACAGCTATTCATATGAAGTTGTACAAAAACGCTTTCTTTCGCCAAGACAGTGCGTTTCTCACTGTTACATGCATTTGAATGGGGAACTCGACCGAAACAAAGTATAGGTTTTCATTATGTGAATAACTTGGAAATCTTAGCTCAAACAGCTGCAAAACCAGTTTTCCCAGCACGGAGACCTTGAGTTCTATAAGATAAAGCCATAAACATGTTTGTCTGAGTCTTCTATCAAAAGTTACAGCTATTTATATGAAGTTGTACAAAAACGCTTTCTTTCGCCAAGACAGTGCGTTTCTCACTGTTACATGCATTTGAATGGGGAACTCGACCGAAACAAAGTATAGGTTTTCATTATGTGAATAACTTGGAAATCTTAGCTCAAACAGCTGCAAAACCTGTTTTCCCAGCACGGGAACCTTGAGTTCTATAAGATAAAGCCATAAACATGTTTGTCTGAGTCTTCTATCAAAAGTTACAGCTATTTCTATGAAGTTGTACAAAAACGCTTTCTTTCGCCAAGACAGTGCGTTTCTCACTGTTACATGCATTTGAATGGGGAACTCGACCGAAACAAAGTATAGGTTTTCATTATGTGAATAACTTGGAAATCTTAGCTCAAACAGCTGCAAAACCTGTTTTCCCAGCACGGGAACCTTGAGTTCTATAAGATAAAGCCATAAACATGTGTATCCGAGTCTTCTATCAAAAGTTACAGCTATTCATATGAAGTTGTACAAAAACGCTTTCTTTCGCCAAGACAGTGCGTTTCTCACTGTTACATGCATTTGAATGGGGAACTCGACCGAAACAAAGTACAAGTTTTCATTATGTGAATAACTTGGAAATCTTAGCTCAAACAGCTGCAAAACCTGTTTTCCCAGCACGGAGACCTTGAGTTCTATAAGATAAAGCCATAAACATGTTTGTCTGAGTCTTCTATCAAAAGTTACAGCTATTTCTATGAAGTTGTACAAAAACGCTTTCTTTCGCCAAGACAGTGCGTTTCTCACTGTTACATGCATTTGAATGGGGAACTCGACCGAAACAAAGTATAGGTTTTCATTATGTGAATAACTTGGAAATCTTAGCTCAAACAGCTGCAAAACCTGTTTTCCCAGCACGGGAACCTTGAGTTCTATAAGATAAAGCCATAAACATGTGTATCCGAGTCTTCTATCAAAAGTTACAGCTATTCATATGAAGTTGTACAAAAACGCTTTCTTTCGCCAAGACAGTGCGTTTCTCACTGTTACATGCATTTGAATGGGGAACTCGACCGAAACAAAGTATAGGTTTTCATTATGTGAATAACTTGGAAATCTTAGCTCAAACAGCTGCAAAACCTGTTTTCCCAGCACGGAGACCTTGAGTTCTATAATATAAGGCCATAAACATGTTTGTCTGAGTCTTCTATCAAAAGTTACAGCTATTTCTATGAAGTTGTACAAAAACGCTTTCTTTCGCCAAGACAGTGCGTTTCTCACTGTTACATGCATTTGAATGGGGAACTCGACCGAAACAAAGTATAGGTTTTCATTATGTGAATAACTTGGAAATCTTAGCTCAAACAGCTGCAAAACCTGTTTTCCCAGCACGGAGACCTTGAGTTCTATAATATAAGGCCATAAACATGTTTGTCTGAGTCTTCTATCAAAAGTTACAGCTATTTCTATGAAGTTGTACAAAAACGCTTTCTTTCGCCAAGACAGTGCGTTTCTCACTGTTACATGCATTTGAATGGGGAACTCGACCGAAACAAAGTATAGGTTTTCATTATGTGAATAACTTGGAAATCTTAGCTCAAACAGCTGCAAAACCTGTTTGCCCAGCACGGGAACCTTGAGTTCTATAAGATAAAGCCATAAACATGTGTATCCGAGTCTTCTATCAAAAGTTACAGCTATTCATATGAAGTTGTACAAAAACGCTTTCTTTCGCCAAGACAGTGCGTTTCTCACTGTTACATGCATTTGAATGGGGAACTCCACCGAAACAAAGTACAAGTTTTCATTATGTGAATAACTTGGAAATCTTAGCTCAAACAGCTGCAAAACCAGTTTTCCCAGCACGGAGACCTTGAGTTCTATAAGATAAAGCCATAAACATGTTTGTCTGAGTCTTCTATCAAAAGTTACAGCTATTTCTATGAAGTTGTACAAAAACGCTTTCTTTCGCCAAGACAGTGCGTTTCTCACTGTTACATGCATTTGAATGGGGAACTCCACCGAAACAAAGTACAAGTTTTCATTATGTGAATAACTTGGAAATCTTAGCTCAAACAGCTGCAAAACCTGTTTTCCCAGCACGGAGACCTTGAGTTCTATAAGATAAAGCCATAAACATGTGTATCCGAGTCTTCTATCAAAAGTTACAGCTATTCATATGAAGTTGTACAAAAACGCTTTCTTTCGCCAAGACAGTGCATTTCTCACTGTTACATGCATTTGAATGGGGAACTCGACCGAAACAAAGTATAGGTTTTCATTATGTGAATAACTTGGAAATCTTAGCTCAAACAGCTGCAAAACCTGTTTTCCCAGCACGGAGACCTTGAGTTCTATAAGATAAAGCCATAAACATGTGTATCCGAGTCTTCTATCAAAAGTTACAGCTATTCATATGAAGTTGTACAAAAACGCTTTCTTTCGCCAAGACAGTGCGTTTCTCACTGTTACATGCATTTGAATGGGGAACTCCACCGAAACAAAGTATAGGTTTTCATTATGTGAATAACTTGGAAATCTTAGCTCAAACAGCTGCAAAACCTGTTTTCCCAGCACGGAGACCTTGAGTTCTATAAGATAAGGCCATAAACATGTTTGTCTGAGTCTTCTATCAAAAGTTACAGCTATTTCTATGAAGTTGTACAAAAACGCTTTCTTTCGCCAAAGACAGTGCATTTCTCACTGTTACATGCATTTGAATGGGGAACTCGACCGAAACAAAGTATAGGTTTTCATTATGTGAATAACTTGGAAATCTTAGCTCAAACAGCTACAAAACCTGTTTTCCCAGCACGGGAACCTTGAGTTCTATAAGATAAAGCCATAAACATGTGTATCCGAGTCTTCTATCAAAAGTTACAGCTATTCATATGAAGTTGTACAAAAACGCTTTCTTTCGCCAAGACAGTGCGTTTCTCACTGTTACATGCATTTGAATGGGGAACTCGACCGAAACAAAGTATAGGTTTTCATTATGTGAATAACTTGGAAATCTTAGCTCAAACAGCTGCAAAACCTGTTTGCCCAGCACGGGAACCTTGAGTTCTATAATATAAGGCCATAAACATGTTTGTCTGAGTCTTCTATCAAAAGTTACAGCTATTTCTATGAAGTTGTACAAAAACGCTTTCTTTCGCCAAGACAGTGCGTTTCTCACTGTTACATGCATTTGAATGGGGAACTCGACCGAAACAAAGTACAAGTTTTCATTATGTGAATAACTTGGAAATCTTAGCTCAAACAGCTGCAAAACCAGTTTTCCCAGCACGGAGACCTTGAGTTCTATAAGATAAAGCCATAAACATGTTTGTCTGAGTCTTCTATCAAAAGTTACAGCTATTTATATGAAGTTGTACAAAAACGCTTTCTTTCGCCAAGACAGTGCGTTTCTCACTGTTACATGCATTTGAATGGGGAACTCGACCGAAACAAAGTATAGGTTTTCATTATGTGAATAACTTGGAAATCTTAGCTCAAACAGCTACAAAACCTGTTTTCCCAGCACGGGAACCTTGAGTTCTATAAGATAAAGCCATAAACATGTGTATCCGAGTCTTCTATCAAAAGTTACAGCTATTTATATGAAGTTGTACAAAAACGCTTTCTTTCGCCAAGACAGTGCGTTTCTCACTGTTCATTTGAATGGGGAACTCGACCGAAACAAAGTATAGGTTTTCATTATGTGAATAACTTGGAAATCTTAGCTCAAACAGCTGCAAAACCTGTTTTCCCAGCACGGAGACCTTGAGTTCTATAAGATAAAGCCATAAACATGTTTGTCTGAGTCTTCTATCAAAAGTTACAGCTATTTCTATGAAGTTGTACAAAAACGCTTTCTTTCGCCAAGACAGTGCGTTTCTCACTGTTACATGCATTTGAATGGGGAACTCGACCGAAACAAAGTATAGGTTTTCATTATGTGAATAACTTGGAAATCTTAGCTCAAACAGCTGCAAAACCTGTTTTCCCAGCACGGGAACCTTGAGTTCTATAAGATAAAGCCATAAACATGTGTATCCGAGTCTTCTATCAAAAGTTACAGCTATTCATATGAAGTTGTACAAAAACGCTTTCTTTCGCCAAGACAGTGCGTTTCTCACTGTTACATGCATTTGAATGGGGAACTCGACCGAAACAAAGTATAGGTTTTCATTATGTGAATAACTTGGAAATCTTAGCTCAAACAGCTGCAAAACCTGTTTTCCCAGCACGGAGACCTTGAGTTCTATAATATAAGGCCATAAACATGTTTGTCTGAGTCTTCTATCAAAAGTTACAGCTATTTCTATGAAGTTGTACAAAAACGCTTTCTTTCGCCAAGACAGTGCGTTTCTCACTGTTACATGCATTTGAATGGGGAACTCGACCGAAACAAAGTATAGGTTTTCATTATGTGAATAACTTGGAAATCTTAGCTCAAACAGCTGCAAAACCTGTTTTCCCAGCACGGAGACCTTGAGTTCTATAATATAAGGCCATAAACATGTTTGTCTGAGTCTTCTATCAAAAGTTACAGCTATTTCTATGAAGTTGTACAAAAACGCTTTCTTTCGCCAAGACAGTGCGTTTCTCACTGTTACATGCATTTGAATGGGGAACTCGACCGAAACAAAGTATAGGTTTTCATTATGTGAATAACTTGGAAATCTTAGCTCAAACAGCTGCAAAACCTGTTTGCCCAGCACGGGAACCTTGAGTTCTATAAGATAAAGCCATAAACATGTGTATCCGAGTCTTCTATCAAAAGTTACAGCTATTCATATGAAGTTGTACAAAAACGCTTTCTTTCGCCAAGACAGTGCGTTTCTCACTGTTACATGCATTTGAATGGGGAACTCCACCGAAACAAAGTACAAGTTTTCATTATGTGAATAACTTGGAAATCTTAGCTCAAACAGCTGCAAAACCAGTTTTCCCAGCACGGAGACCTTGAGTTCTATAAGATAAAGCCATAAACATGTTTGTCTGAGTCTTCTATCAAAAGTTACAGCTATTTCTATGAAGTTGTACAAAAACGCTTTCTTTCGCCAAGACAGTGCGTTTCTCACTGTTACATGCATTTGAATGGGGAACTCCACCGAAACAAAGTACAAGTTTTCATTATGTGAATAACTTGGAAATCTTAGCTCAAACAGCTGCAAAACCTGTTTTCCCAGCACGGAGACCTTGAGTTCTATAAGATAAAGCCATAAACATGTGTATCCGAGTCTTCTATCAAAAGTTACAGCTATTCATATGAAGTTGTACAAAAACGCTTTCTTTCGCCAAGACAGTGCATTTCTCACTGTTACATGCATTTGAATGGGGAACTCGACCGAAACAAAGTATAGGTTTTCATTATGTGAATAACTTGGAAATCTTAGCTCAAACAGCTGCAAAACCTGTTTTCCCAGCACGGAGACCTTGAGTTCTATAAGATAAAGCCATAAACATGTGTATCCGAGTCTTCTATCAAAAGTTACAGCTATTCATATGAAGTTGTACAAAAACGCTTTCTTTCGCCAAGACAGTGCGTTTCTCACTGTTACATGCATTTGAATGGGGAACTCCACCGAAACAAAGTATAGGTTTTCATTATGTGAATAACTTGGAAATCTTAGCTCAAACAGCTGCAAAACCTGTTTTCCCAGCACGGAGACCTTGAGTTCTATAAGATAAGGCCATAAACATGTTTGTCTGAGTCTTCTATCAAAAGTTACAGCTATTTCTATGAAGTTGTACAAAAACGCTTTCTTTCGCCAAAGACAGTGCATTTCTCACTGTTACATGCATTTGAATGGGGAACTCGACCGAAACAAAGTATAGGTTTTCATTATGTGAATAACTTGGAAATCTTAGCTCAAACAGCTACAAAACCTGTTTTCCCAGCACGGGAACCTTGAGTTCTATAAGATAAAGCCATAAACATGTGTATCCGAGTCTTCTATCAAAAGTTACAGCTATTCATATGAAGTTGTACAAAAACGCTTTCTTTCGCCAAGACAGTGCGTTTCTCACTGTTACATGCATTTGAATGGGGAACTCGACCGAAACAAAGTATAGGTTTTCATTATGTGAATAACTTGGAAATCTTAGCTCAAACAGCTGCAAAACCTGTTTGCCCAGCACGGGAACCTTGAGTTCTATAATATAAGGCCATAAACATGTTTGTCTGAGTCTTCTATCAAAAGTTACAGCTATTTCTATGAAGTTGTACAAAAACGCTTTCTTTCGCCAAGACAGTGCGTTTCTCACTGTTACATGCATTTGAATGGGGAACTCGACCGAAACAAAGTACAAGTTTTCATTATGTGAATAACTTGGAAATCTTAGCTCAAACAGCTGCAAAACCAGTTTTCCCAGCACGGAGACCTTGAGTTCTATAAGATAAAGCCATAAACATGTTTGTCTGAGTCTTCTATCAAAAGTTACAGCTATTTATATGAAGTTGTACAAAAACGCTTTCTTTCGCCAAGACAGTGCGTTTCTCACTGTTACATGCATTTGAATGGGGAACTCGACCGAAACAAAGTATAGGTTTTCATTATGTGAATAACTTGGAAATCTTAGCTCAAACAGCTACAAAACCTGTTTTCCCAGCACGGGAACCTTGAGTTCTATAAGATAAAGCCATAAACATGTGTATCCGAGTCTTCTATCAAAAGTTACAGCTATTTATATGAAGTTGTACAAAAACGCTTTCTTTCGCCAAGACAGTGCGTTTCTCACTGTTCATTTGAATGGGGAACTCGACCGAAACAAAGTATAGGTTTTCATTATGTGAATAACTTGGAAATCTTAGCTCAAACAGCTGCAAAACCTGTTTTCCCAGCACGGAGACCTTGAGTTCTATAAGATAAAGCCATAAACATGTTTGTCTGAGTCTTCTATCAAAAGTTACAGCTATTTCTATGAAGTTGTACAAAAACGCTTTCTTTCGCCAAGACAGTGCGTTTCTCACTGTTACATGCATTTGAATGGGGAACTCGACCGAAACAAAGTATAGGTTTTCATTATGTGAATAACTTGGAAATCTTAGCTCAAACAGCTGCAAAACCTGTTTTCCCAGCACGGGAACCTTGAGTTCTATAAGATAAAGCCATAAACATGTGTATCCGAGTCTTCTATCAAAAGTTACAGCTATTCATATGAAGTTGTACAAAAACGCTTTCTTTCGCCAAGACAGTGCGTTTCTCACTGTTACATGCATTTGAATGGGGAACTCGACCGAAACAAAGTATAGGTTTTCATTATGTGAATAACTTGGAAATCTTAGCTCAAACAGCTGCAAAACCTGTTTTCCCAGCACGGAGACCTTGAGTTCTATAATATAAGGCCATAAACATGTTTGTCTGAGTCTTCTATCAAAAGTTACAGCTATTTCTATGAAGTTGTACAAAAACGCTTTCTTTCGCCAAGACAGTGCGTTTCTCACTGTTACATGCATTTGAATGGGGAACTCGACCGAAACAAAGTATAGGTTTTCATTATGTGAATAACTTGGAAATCTTAGCTCAAACAGCTGCAAAACCTGTTTTCCCAGCACGGAGACCTTGAGTTCTATAATATAAGGCCATAAACATGTTTGTCTGAGTCTTCTATCAAAAGTTACAGCTATTTCTATGAAGTTGTACAAAAACGCTTTCTTTCGCCAAGACAGTGCGTTTCTCACTGTTACATGCATTTGAATGGGGAACTCGACCGAAACAAAGTATAGGTTTTCATTATGTGAATAACTTGGAAATCTTAGCTCAAACAGCTGCAAAACCTGTTTGCCCAGCACGGGAACCTTGAGTTCTATAAGATAAAGCCATAAACATGTGTATCCGAGTCTTCTATCAAAAGTTACAGCTATTCATATGAAGTTGTACAAAAACGCTTTCTTTCGCCAAGACAGTGCGTTTCTCACTGTTACATGCATTTGAATGGGGAACTCCACCGAAACAAAGTACAAGTTTTCATTATGTGAATAACTTGGAAATCTTAGCTCAAACAGCTGCAAAACCAGTTTTCCCAGCACGGAGACCTTGAGTTCTATAAGATAAAGCCATAAACATGTTTGTCTGAGTCTTCTATCAAAAGTTACAGCTATTTCTATGAAGTTGTACAAAAACGCTTTCTTTCGCCAAGACAGTGCGTTTCTCACTGTTACATGCATTTGAATGGGGAACTCCACCGAAACAAAGTACAAGTTTTCATTATGTGAATAACTTGGAAATCTTAGCTCAAAAAGCTGCAAAACCTGTTTTCCCAGCACGGAGACCTTGAGTTCTATAAGATAAAGCCATAAACATGTTTGTCTGAGTCTTCTATCAAAAGTTACAGCTATTTATATGAAGTTGTACAAAAACGCTTTCTTTCGCCAAGACAGTGCGTTTCTCACTGTTACATGCATTTGAATGGGGAACTCGACCGAAACAAAGTATAGGTTTTCATTATGTGAATAACTTTGGAAATCTTAGCTCAAACAGCTGCAAAACCTGTTTTCCCAGCACGGAGACCTTGAGTTCTATAAGATAAAGCCATAAACATGTGTATCCGAGTCTTCTATCAAAAGTTACAGCTATTCATATGAAGTTGTACAAAAACGCTTTCTTTCGCCAAGACAGTGCATTTCTCACTGTTACATGCATTTGAATGGGGAACTCGACCGAAACAAAGTATAGGTTTTCATTATGTGAATAACTTGGAAATCTTAGCTCAAACAGCTGCAAAACCTGTTTTCCCAGCACGGAGACCTTGAGTTCTATAAGATAAAGCCATAAACATGTGTATCCGAGTCTTCTATCAAAAGTTACAGCTATTCATATGAAGTTGTACAAAAACGCTTTCTTTCGCCAAGACAGTGCGTTTCTCACTGTTACATGCATTTGAATGGGGAACTCGACCGAAACAAAGTATAGGTTTTCATTATGTGAATAACTTGGAAATCTTAGCTCAAACAGCTGCAAAACCTGTTTTCCCAGCACGGAGACCTTGAGTTCTATAAGATAAGGCCATAAACATGTTTGTCTGAGTCTTCTATCAAAAGTTACAGCTATTTCTATGAAGTTGTACAAAAACGCTTTCTTTCGCCAAAGACAGTGCATTTCTCACTGTTACATGCATTTGAATGGGGAACTCGACCGAAACAAAGTATAGGTTTTCATTATGTGAATAACTTGGAAATCTTAGCTCAAACAGCTACAAAACCTGTTTTCCCAGCACGGGAACCTTGAGTTCTATAAGATAAAGCCATAAACATGTGTATCCGAGTCTTCTATCAAAAGTTACAGCTATTCATATGAAGTTGTACAAAAACGCTTTCTTTCGCCAAGACAGTGCGTTTCTCACTGTTACATGCATTTGAATGGGGAACTCGACCGAAACAAAGTATAGGTTTTCATTATGTGAATAACTTGGAAATCTTAGCTCAAACAGCTGCAAAACCTGTTTGCCCAGCACGGGAACCTTGAGTTCTATAATATAAGGCCATAAACATGTTTGTCTGAGTCTTCTATCAAAAGTTACAGCTATTTCTATGAAGTTGTACAAAAACGCTTTCTTTCGCCAAGACAGTGCGTTTCTCACTGTTACATGCATTTGAATGGGGAACTCGACCGAAACAAAGTACAAGTTTTCATTATGTGAATAACTTGGAAATCTTAGCTCAAACAGCTGCAAAACCAGTTTTCCCAGCACGGAGACCTTGAGTTCTATAAGATAAAGCCATAAACATGTTTGTCTGAGTCTTCTATCAAAAGTTACAGCTATTTATATGAAGTTGTACAAAAACGCTTTCTTTCGCCAAGACAGTGCGTTTCTCACTGTTACATGCATTTGAATGGGGAACTCGACCGAAACAAAGTATAGGTTTTCATTATGTGAATAACTTGGAAATCTTAGCTCAAACAGCTACAAAACCTGTTTTCCCAGCACGGGAACCTTGAGTTCTATAAGATAAAGCCATAAACATGTGTATCCGAGTCTTCTATCAAAAGTTACAGCTATTTATATGAAGTTGTACAAAAACGCTTTCTTTCGCCAAGACAGTGCGTTTCTCACTGTTCATTTGAATGGGGAACTCGACCGAAACAAAGTATAGGTTTTCATTATGTGAATAACTTGGAAATCTTAGCTCAAACAGCTGCAAAACCTGTTTTCCCAGCACGGGAACCTTGAGTTCTATAAGATAAAGCCATAAACATGTTTGTCTGAGTCTTCTATCAAAAGTTACAGCTATTTCTATGAAGTTGTACAAAAACGCTTTCTTTCGCCAAGACAGTGCGTTTCTCACTGTTACATGCATTTGAATGGGGAACTCGACCGAAACAAAGTATAGGTTTTCATTATGTGAATAACTTGGAAATCTTAGCTCAAACAGCTGCAAAACCTGTTTTCCCAGCACGGGAACCTTGAGTTCTATAAGATAAAGCCATAAACATGTGTATCCGAGTCTTCTATCAAAAGTTACAGCTATTCATATGAAGTTGTACAAAAACGCTTTCTTTCGCCAAGACAGTGCGTTTCTCACTGTTACATGCATTTGAATGGGGAACTCGACCGAAACAAAGTACAAGTTTTCATTATGTGAATAACTTGGAAATCTTAGCTCAAACAGCTGCAAAACCTGTTTTCCCAGCACGGAGACCTTGAGTTCTATAAGATAAAGCCATAAACATGTTTGTCTGAGTCTTCTATCAAAAGTTACAGCTATTTCTATGAAGTTGTACAAAAACGCTTTCTTTCGCCAAGACAGTGCGTTTCTCACTGTTACATGCATTTGAATGGGGAACTCGACCGAAACAAAGTATAGGTTTTCATTATGTGAATAACTTGGAAATCTTAGCTCAAACAGCTGCAAAACCTGTTTTCCCAGCACGGGAACCTTGAGTTCTATAAGATAAAGCCATAAACATGTGTATCCGAGTCTTCTATCAAAAGTTACAGCTATTCATATGAAGTTGTACAAAAACGCTTTCTTTCGCCAAGACAGTGCGTTTCTCACTGTTACATGCATTTGAATGGGAAACTCGACCGAAACAAAGTATAGGTTTTCATTATGTGAATAACTTGGAAATCTTAGCTCAAACAGCTGCAAAACCTGTTTTCCCAGCACGGAGACCTTGAGTTCTATAATATAAGGCCATAAACATGTTTGTCTGAGTCTTCTATCAAAAGTTACAGCTATTTCTATGAAGTTGTACAAAAACGCTTTCTTTCGCCAAGACAGTGCGTTTCTCACTGTTACATGCATTTGAATGGGGAACTCGACCGAAACAAAGTATAGGTTTTCATTATGTGAATAACTTGGAAATCTTAGCTCAAACAGCTGCAAAACCTGTTTTCCCAGCACGGAGACCTTGAGTTCTATAAGATAAGGCCATAAACATGTTTGTCTGAGTCTTCTATCAAAAGTTACAGCTATTTCTATGAAGTTGTACAAAAACGCTTTCTTTCGCCAAGACAGTGCGTTTCTCACTGTTACATGCATTTGAATGGGGAACTCGACCGAAACAAAGTATAGGTTTTCATTATGTGAATAACTTGGAAATCTTAGCTCAAACAGCTGCAAAACCTGTTTGCCCAGCACGGGAACCTTGAGTTCTATAAGATAAAGCCATAAACATGTGTATCCGAGTCTTCTATCAAAAGTTACAGCTATTCATATGAAGTTGTACAAAAACGCTTTCTTTCGCCAAGACAGTGCGTTTCTCACTGTTACATGCATTTGAATGGGGAACTCCACCGAAACAAAGTACAAGTTTTCATTATGTGAATAACTTGGAAATCTTAGCTCAAACAGCTGCAAAACCAGTTTTCCCAGCACGGAGACCTTGAGTTCTATAAGATAAAGCCATAAACATGTTTGTCTGAGTCTTCTATCAAAAGTTACAGCTATTTCTATGAAGTTGTACAAAAACGCTTTCTTTCGCCAAGACAGTGCGTTTCTCACTGTTACATGCATTTGAATGGGGAACTCGACCGAAACAAAGTATAGGTTTTCATTATGTGAATAACTTGGAAATCTTAGCTCAAACAGCTGCAAAACCTGTTTTCCCAGCACGGGAACCTTGAGTTCTATAAGATAAAGCCATAAACATGTTTGTCTGAGTCTTCTATCAAAAGTTACAGCTATTTCTATGAAGTTGTACAAAAACGCTTTCTTTCGCCAAGACAGTGCGTTTCTCACTGTTACATGCATTTGAATGGGGAACTCGACCGAAACAAAGTATAGGTTTTCATTATGTGAATAACTTGGAAATCTTAGCTCAAACAGCTGCAAAACCTGTTTGCCCAGCACGGGAACCTTGAGTTCTATAAGATAAAGCCATAAACATGTGTATCCGAGTCTTCTATCAAAAGTTACAGCTATTCATATGAAGTTGTACAAAAACGCTTTCTTTCGCCAAGACAGTGCGTTTCTCACTGTTACATGCATTTGAATGGGGAACTCCACCGAAACAAAGTACAAGTTTTCATTATGTGAATAACTTGGAAATCTTAGCTCAAACAGCTGCAAAACCAGTTTTCCCAGCACGGAGACCTTGAGTTCTATAAGATAAAGCCATAAACATGTTTGTCTGAGTCTTCTATCAAAAGTTACAGCTATTTCTATGAAGTTGTACAAAAACGCTTTCTTTCGCCAAGACAGTGCGTTTCTCACTGTTACATGCATTTGAATGGGGAACTCGACCGAAACAAAGTATAGGTTTTCATTATGTGAATAACTTGGAAATCTTAGCTCAAACAGCTACAAAACCTGTTTTCCCAGCACGGGAACCTTGAGTTCTATAAGATAAAGCCATAAACATGTGTATCCGAGTCTTCTATCAAAAGTTACAGCTATCTATATGAAGTTGTACAAAAACGCTTTCTTTCGCCAAGACAGTGCGTTTCTCACTGTTCATTTGAATGGGGAACTCGACCGAAACAAAGTATAGGTTTTCATTATGTGAATAACTTGGAAATCTTAGCTCAAACAGCTGCAAAACCTGTTTTCCCAGCACGGGAACCTTGAGTTCTATAAGATAAAGCCATAAACATGTTTGTCTGAGTCTTCTATCAAAAGTTACAGCTATTTCTATGAAGTTGTACAAAAACGCTTTCTTTCGCCAAGACAGTGCGTTTCTCACTGTTACATGCATTTGAATGGGGAACTCGACCGAAACAAAGTATAGGTTTTCATTATGTGAATAACTTGGAAATCTTAGCTCAAACAGCTGCAAAACCTGTTTGCCCAGCACGGGAACCTTGAGTTCTATAAGATAAAGCCATAAACATGTGTATCCGAGTCTTCTATCAAAAGTTACAGCTATTCATATGAAGTTGTACAAAAACGCTTTCTTTCGCCAAGACAGTGCGTTTCTCACTGTTACATGCATTTGAATGGGGAACTCCACCGAAACAAAGTACAAGTTTTCATTATGTGAATAACTTGGAAATCTTAGCTCAAACAGCTGCAAAACCAGTTTTCCCAGCACGGAGACCTTGAGTTCTATAAGATAAAGCCATAAACATGTTTGTCTGAGTCTTCTATCAAAAGTTACAGCTATTTCTATGAAGTTGTACAAAAACGCTTTCTTTCGCCAAGACAGTGCGTTTCTCACTGTTACATGCATTTGAATGGGGAACTCGACCGAAACAAAGTATAGGTTTTCATTATGTGAATAACTTGGAAATCTTAGCTCAAACAGCTGCAAAACCTGTTTTCCCAGCACGGGAACCTTGAGTTCTATAAGATAAAGCCATAAACATGTTTGTCTGAGTCTTCTATCAAAAGTTACAGCTATTTCTATGAAGTTGTACAAAAACGCTTTCTTTCGCCAAGACAGTGCGTTTCTCACTGTTACATGCATTTGAATGGGGAACTCCACCGAAACAAAGTACAAGTTTTCATTATGTGAATAACTTGGAAATCTTAGCTCAAACAGCTGCAAAACCAGTTTTCCCAGCACGGAGACCTTGAGTTCTATAAGATAAAGCCATAAACATGTTTGTCTGAGTCTTCTATCAAAAGTTACAGCTATTTCTATGAAGTTGTACAAAAACGCTTTCTTTCGCCAAGACAGTGCGTTTCTCACTGTTACATGCATTTGAATGGGGAACTCCACCGAAACAAAGTACAAGTTTTCATTATGTGAATAACTTGGAAATCTTAGCTCAAACAGCTGCAAAACCTGTTTTCCCAGCACGGAGACCTTGAGTTCTATAAGATAAAGCCATAAACATGTGTATCCGAGTCTTCTATCAAAAGTTACAGCTATTCATATGAAGTTGTACAAAAACGCTTTCTTTCGCCAAGACAGTGCGTTTCTCACTGTTACATGCATTTGAATGGGGAACTCGACCGAAACAAAGTATAGGTTTTCATTATGTGAATAACTTGGAAATCTTAGCTCAAACAGCTACAAAACCTGTTTTCCCAGCACGGGAACCTTGAGTTCTATAAGATAAAGCCATAAACATGTGTATCCGAGTCTTCTATCAAAAGTTACAGCTATCTATATGAAGTTGTACAAAAACGCTTTCTTTCGCCAAGACAGTGCGTTTCTCACTGTTCATTTGAATGGGGAACTCGACCGAAACAAAGTATAGGTTTTCATTATGTGAATAACTTGGAAATCTTAGCTCAAACAGCTGCAAAACCTGTTTTCCCAGCACGGGAACCTTGAGTTCTATAAGATAAAGCCATAAACATGTTTGTCTGAGTCTTCTATCAAAAGTTACAGCTATTTATATGAAGTTGTACAAAAACGCTTTCTTTCGCCAAGACAGTGCGTTTCTCACTGTTACATGCATTTGAATGGGGAACTCGACCGAAACAAAGTATAGGTTTTCATTATGTGAATAACTTGGAAATCTTAGCTCAAACAGCTGCAAAACCTGTTTTCCCAGCACGGGAACCTTGAGTTCTATAAGATAAAGCCATAAACATGTGTATCCGAGTCTTCTATCAAAAGTTACAGCTATTCATATGAAGTTGTACAAAAACGCTTTCTTTCGCCAAGACAGTGCGTTTCTCACTGTTACATGCATTTGAATGGGGAACTCCACCGAAACAAAGTATAGGTTTTCATTATGTGAATAACTTGGAAATCTTAGCTCAAACAGCTGCAAAACCTGTTTTCCCAGCACGGAGACCTTGAGTTCTATAATATAAGGCCATAAACATGTTTGTCTGAGTCTTCTATCAAAAGTTACAGCTATTTCTATGAAGTTGTACAAAAACGCTTTCTTTCGCCAAGACAGTGCGTTTCTCACTGTTACATGCATTTGAATGGGGAACTCGACCGAAACAAAGTATAGGTTTTCATTATGTGAATAACTTGGAAATCTTAGCTCAAACAGCTGCAAAACCTGTTTGCCCAGCACGGGAACCTTGAGTTCTATAAGATAAAGCCATAAACATGTGTATCCGAGTCTTCTATCAAAAGTTACAGCTATTCATATGAAGTTGTACAAAAACGCTTTCTTTCGCCAAGACAGTGCGTTTCTCACTGTTACATGCATTTGAATGGGGAACTCCACCGAAACAAAGTACAAGTTTTCATTATGTGAATAACTTGGAAATCTTAGCTCAAACAGCTGCAAAACCAGTTTTCCCAGCACGGAGACCTTGAGTTCTATAAGATAAAGCCATAAACATGTTTGTCTGAGTCTTCTATCAAAAGTTACAGCTATTTCTATGAAGTTGTACAAAAACGCTTTCTTTCGCCAAGACAGTGCGTTTCTCACTGTTACATGCATTTGAATGGGGAACTCGACCGAAACAAAGTATAGGTTTTCATTATGTGAATAACTTGGAAATCTTAGCTCAAACAGCTACAAAACCTGTTTTCCCAGCACGGGAACCTTGAGTTCTATAAGATAAAGCCATAAACATGTGTATCCGAGTCTTCTATCAAAAGTTACAGCTATTCATATGAAGTTGTACAAAAACGCTTTCTTTCGCCAAGACAGTGCGTTTCTCACTGTTACATGCATTTGAATGGGGAACTCGACCGAAACAAAGTATAGGTTTTCATTATGTGAATAACTTGGAAATCTTAGCTCAAACAGCTGCAAAACCTGTTTTCCCAGCACGGAGACCTTGAGTTCTATAAGATAAGGCCATAAACATGTTTGTCTGAGTCTTCTATCAAAAGTTACAGCTATTTCTATGAAGTTGTACAAAAACGCTTTCTTTCGCCAAGACAGTGCATTTCTCACTGTTACATGCATTTGAATGGGGAACTCGACCGAAACAAAGTATAGGTTTTCATTATGTGAATAACTTGGAAATCTTAGCTCAAACAGCTGCAAAACCTGTTTTCCCAGCACGGAGACCTTGAGTTCTATAAGATAAAGCCATAAACATGTGTATCCGAGTCTTCTATCAAAAGTTACAGCTATTCATATGAAGTTGTACAAAAACGCTTTCTTTCGCCAAGACAGTGCGTTTCTCACTGTTACATGCATTTGAATGGGGAACTCGACCGAAACAAAGTATAGGTTTTCATTATGTGAATAACTTGGAAATCTTAGCTCAAACAGCTGCAAAACCTGTTTTCCCAGCACGGAGACCTTGAGTTCTATAAGATAAGGCCATAAACATGTTTGTCTGAGTCTTCTATCAAAAGTTACAGCTATTTCTATGAAGTTGTACAAAAACGCTTTCTTTCGCCAAGACAGTGCGTTTCTCACTGTTACATGCATTTGAATGGGGAACTCGACCGAAACAAAGTATAGGTTTTCATTATGTGAATAACTTGGAAATCTTAGCTCAAACAGCTGCAAAACCTGTTTTCCCAGCACGGAGACCTTGAGTTCTATAAGATAAAGCCATAAACATGTTTGTCTGAGTCTTCTATCAAAAGTTACAGCTATTTATATGAAGTTGTACAAAAACGCTTTCTTTCGCCAAGACAGTGCGTTTCTCACTGTTACATGCATTTGAATGGGGAACTCGACCGAAACAAAGTATAGGTTTTCATTATGTGAATAACTTGGAAATCTTAGCTCAAACAGCTGCAAAACCTGTTTGCCCAGCACGGGAACCTTGAGTTCTATAATATAAGGCCATAAACATGTTTGTCTGAGTCTTCTATCAAAAGTTACAGCTATTTCTATGAAGTTGTACAAAAACGCTTTCTTTCGCCAAGACAGTGCGTTTCTCACTGTTACATGCATTTGAATGGGGAACTCGACCGAAACAAAGTATAGGTTTTCATTATGTGAATAACTTGGAAATCTTAGCTCAAACAGCTGCAAAACCTGTTTGCCCAGCACGGGAACCTTGAGTTCTATAATATAAGGCCATAAACATGTTTGTCTGAGTCTTCTATCAAAAGTTACAGCTATTTCTATGAAGTTGTACAAAAACGCTTTCTTTCGCCAAGACAGTGCGTTTCTCACTGTTACATGCATTTGAATGGGGAACTCGACCGAAACAAAGTATACGTTTTCATTATGTGAATAACTTGAAAATCTTAGCTCAAACAGCTGCAAAACCTGTTTTCCCAGCACGGGAACCTTGAGTTCTATAAGATAAAGCCATAAACATGTGTATCCGAGTCTTCTATCAAAAGTTACAGCTATTTCTATGAAGTTGTACAAAAACGCTTTCTTTCGCCAAGACAGTGCATTTCTCACTGTTACATGCATTTGAATGGGGAACTCGACCGAAACAAAGTATAGGTTTTCATTATGTGAATAACTTGGAAATCTTAGCTCAAACAGCTGCAAAACCTGTTTTCCCAGCACGGAGACCTTGAGTTCTATAAGATAAAGCCATAAACATGTTTGTCTGAGTCTTCTATCAAAAGTTACAGCTATTTATATGAAGTTGTACAAAAACGCTTTCTTTCGCCAAGACAGTGCGTTTCTCACTGTTACATGCATTTGAATGGGGAACTCGACCGAAACAAAGTATAGGTTTTCATTATGTGAATAACTTGGAAATCTTAGCTCAAACAGCTGCAAAACCTGTTTTCCCAGCACGGAGACCTTGAGTTCTATAAGATAAAGCCATAAACATGTGTATCCGAGTCTTCTATCAAAAGTTACAGCTATTTCTATGAAGTTGTACAAAAACGCTTTCTTTCGCCAAGACAGTGCGTTTCTCACTGTTACATGCATTTGAATGGGGAACTCGACCGAAACAAAGTATAGGTTTTCATTATGTGAATAACTTGGAAATCTTAGCTCAAACAGCTGCAAAACCTGTTTTCCCAGCACGGGAACCTTGAGTTCTATAAGATAAAGCCATAAACATGTGTATCCGAGTCTTCTATCAAAAGTTACAGCTATTCATATGAAGTTGTACAAAAACGCTTTCTTTCGCCAAGACAGTGCGTTTCTCACTGTTACATGCATTTGAATGGGGAACTCGACCGAAACAAAGTATAGGTTTTCATTATGTGAATAACTTGGAAATCTTAGCTCAAACAGCTGCAAAACCTGTTTTCCCAGCACGGAGACCTTGAGTTCTATAATATAAGGCCATAAACATGTTTGTCTGAATCTTCTATCAAAAGTTACAGCTATTTCTATGAAGTTGTACAAAAACGCTTTCTTTCGCCAAGACAGTGCATTTCTCACTGTTACATGCATTTGAATGGGGAACTCGACCGAAACAAAGTATAGGTTTTCATTATGTGAATAACTTGGAAATCTTAGCTCAAACAGCTGCAAAACCTGTTTTCCCAGCACGGAGACCTTGAGTTCTATAATATAAGGCCATAAACATGTTTGTCTGAGTCTTCTATCAAAAGTTACAGCTATTTCTATGAAGTTGTACAAAAACGCTTTCTTTCGCCAAGACAGTGCGTTTCTCACTGTTACATGCATTTGAATGGGGAACTCGACCGAAACAAAGTATAGGTTTTCATTATGTGAATAACTTGGAAATCTTAGCTCAAACAGCTGCAAAACCTGTTTTCCCAGCACGGAGACCTTGAGTTCTATAAGATAAAGCCATAAACATGTGTATCCGAGTCTTCTATCAAAAGTTACAGCTATTCATATGAAGTTGTACAAAAACGCTTTCTTTCGCCAAGACAGTGCGTTTCTCACTGTTACATGCATTTGAATGGGGAACTCGACCGAAACAAAGTATAGGTTTTCATTATGTGAATAACTTGGAAATCTTAGCTCAAACAGCTGCAAAACCTGTTTTCCCAGCACGGAGACCTTGAGTTCTATAATATAAGGCCATAAACATGTTTGTCTGAGTCTTCTATCAAAAGTTACAGCTATTTCTATGAAGTTGTACAAAAACGCTTTCTTTCGCCAAGACAGTGCGTTTCTCACTGTTACATGCATTTGAATGGGGAACTCGACCGAAACAAAGTATAGGTTTTCATTATGTGAATAACTTGGAAATCTTAGCTCAAACAGCTGCAAAACCTGTTTTCCCAGCACGGAGACCTTGAGTTCTATAAGATAAAGCCATAAACATGTTTGTCTGAGTCTTCTATCAAAAGTTACAGCTATTTATATGAAGTTGTACAAAAACGCTTTCTTTCGCCAAGACAGTGCGTTTCTCACTGTTACATGCATTTGAATGGGGAACTCGACCGAAACAAAGTATAGGTTTTCATTATGTGAATAACTTGGAAATCTTAGCTCAAACAGCTACAAAACCTGTTTTCCCAGCACGGGAACCTTGAGTTCTATAAGATAAAGCCATAAACATGTTTGTCTGAGTCTTCTATCAAAAGTTACAGCTATTTCTATGAAGTTGTACAAAAACGCTTTCTTTCGCCAAGACAGTGCGTTTCTCACTGTTACATGCATTTGAATGGGGAACTCGACCGAAACAAAGTATAGGTTTTCATTATGTGAATAACTTGGAAATCTTAGCTCAAACAGCTGCAAAACCTGTTTTCCCAGCACGGAGACCTTGAGTTCTATAAGATAAAGCCATAAACATGTTTGTCTGAGTCTTCTATCAAAAGTTACAGCTATTTCTATGAAGTTGTACAAAAACGCTTTCTTTCGCCAAGACAGTGCGTTTCTCACTGTTACATGCATTTGAATGGGGAACTCGACCGAAACAAAGTATAGGTTTTCATTATGTGAATAACTTGGAAATCTTAGCTCAAACAGCTGCAAAACCTGTTTTCCCAGCACGGAGACCTTGAGTTCTATAATATAAGGCCATAAACATGTTTGTCTGAGTCTTCTATCAAAAGTTACAGCTATTTCTATGAAGTTGTACAAAAACGCTTTCTTTCGCCAAGACAGTGCGTTTCTCACTGTTACATGCATTTGAATGGGGAACTCGACCGAAACAAAGTATAGGTTTTCATTATGTGAATAACTTGGAAATCTTAGCTCAAACAGCTGCAAAACCTGTTTTCCCAGCACGGAGACCTTGAGTTCTATAAGATAAGGCCATAAACATGTTTGTCTGAGTCTTCTATCAAAAGTTACAGCTATTTCTATGAAGTTGTACAAAAACGCTTTCTTTCGCCAAGACAGTGCGTTTCTCACTGTTACATGCATTTGAATGGGGAACTCGACCGAAACAAAGTATAGGTTTTCATTATGTGAATAACTTGGAAATCTTAGCTCAAACAGCTGCAAAACCTGTTTTCCCAGCACGGAGACCTTGAGTTCTATAAGATAAGGCCATAAACATGTTTGTCTGAGTCTTCTATCAAAAGTTACAGCTATTTCTATGAAGTTGTACAAAAACGCTTTCTTTCGCCAAGACAGTGCGTTTCTCACTGTTACATGCATTTGAATGGGGAACTCGACCGAAACAAAGTATAGGTTTTCATTATGTGAATAACTTGGAAATCTTAGCTCAAACAGCTGCAAAACCTGTTTTCCCAGCACGGAGACCTTGAGTTCTATAAGATAAGGCCATAAACATGTTTGTCTGAGTCTTCTATCAAAAGTTACAGCTATTTCTATGAAGTTGTACAAAAACGCTTTCTTTCGCCAAGACAGTGCATTTCTCACTGTTACATGCATTTGAATGGGGAACTCGACCGAAACAAAGTATAGGTTTTCATTATGTGAATAACTTGGAAATCTTAGCTCAAACAGCTGCAAAACCTGTTTTCCCAGCACGGAGACCTTGAGTTCTATAAGATAAAGCCATAAACATGTGTATCCGAGTCTTCTATCAAAAGTTACAGCTATTTCTATGAAGTTGTACAAAAACGCTTTCTTTCGCCAAGACAGTGCGTTTCTCACTGTTACATGCATTTGAATGGGGAACTCGACCGAAACAAAGTATAGGTTTTCATTATGTGAATAACTTGGAAATCTTAGCTCAAACAGCTGCAAAACCTGTTTTCCCAGCACGGAGACCTTGAGTTCTATAAGATAAGGCCATAAACATGTTTGTCTGAGTCTTCTATCAAAAGTTACAGCTATTTCTATGAAGTTGTACAAAAACGCTTTCTTTCGCCAAGACAGTGCGTTTCTCACTGTTACATGCATTTGAATGGGGAACTCGACCGAAACAAAGTATAGGTTTTCATTATGTGAATAACTTGGAAATCTTAGCTCAAACAGCTACAAAACCTGTTTTCCCAGCACGGGAACCTTGAGTTCTATAAGATAAAGCCATAAACATGTGTATCCGAGTCTTCTATCAAAAGTTACAGCTATTCATATGAAGTTGTACAAAAACGCTTTCTTTCGCCAAGACAGTGCGTTTCTCACTGTTACATGCATTTGAATGGGGAACTCGACCGAAACAAAGTATAGGTTTTCATTATGTGAATAACTTGGAAATCTTAGCTCAAACAGCTGCAAAACCTGTTTGCCCAGCACGGGAACCTTGAGTTCTATAATATAAGGCCATAAACATGTTTGTCTGAGTCTTCTATCAAAAGTTACAGCTATTTCTATGAAGTTGTACAAAAACGCTTTCTTTCGCCAAGACAGTGCGTTTCTCACTGTTACATGCATTTGAATGGGGAACTCGACCGAAACAAAGTATAGGTTTTCATTATGTGAATAACTTGAAAATCTTAGCTCAAACAGCTGCAAAACCTGTTTTCCCAGCACGGAGACCTTGAGTTCTATAATATAAGGCCATAAACATGTTTGTCTGAGTCTTCTATCAAAAGTTACAGCTATTTCTATGAAGTTGTACAAAAACGCTTTCTTTCGCCAAGACAGTGCGTTTCTCACTGTTACATGCATTTGAATGGGGAACTCGACCGAAACAAAGTATAGGTTTTCATTATGTGAATAACTTGGAAATCTTAGCTCAAACAGCTGCAAAACCTGTTTTCCCAGCACGGAGACCTTGAGTTCTATAAGATAAGGCCATAAACATGTTTGTCTGAGTCTTCTATCAAAAGTTACAGCTATTTCTATGAAGTTGTACAAAAACGCTTTCTTTCGCCAAGACAGTGCGTTTCTCACTGTTACATGCATTTGAATGGGGAACTCGACCGAAACAAAGTATAGGTTTTCATTATGTGAATAACTTGGAAATCTTAGCTCAAACAGCTGCAAAACCTGTTTTCCCAGCACGGAGACCTTGAGTTCTATAAGATAAAGCCATAAACATGTTTGTCTGAGTCTTCTATCAAAAGTTACAGCTATTTATATGAAGTTGTACAAAAACGCTTTCTTTCGCCAAGACAGTGCGTTTCTCACTGTTACATGCATTTGAATGGGGAACTCGACCGAAACAAAGTATAGGTTTTCATTATGTGAATAACTTGGAAATCTTAGCTCAAACAGCTACAAAACCTGTTTTCCCAGCACGGGAACCTTGAGTTCTATAAGATAAAGCCATAAACATGTTTGTCTGAGTCTTCTATCAAAAGTTACAGCTATTTCTATGAAGTTGTACAAAAACGCTTTCTTTCGCCAAGACAGTGCGTTTCTCACTGTTACATGCATTTGAATGGGGAACTCGACCGAAACAAAGTATAGGTTTTCATTATGTGAATAACTTGGAAATCTTAGCTCAAACAGCTGCAAAACCTGTTTTCCCAGCACGGAGACCTTGAGTTCTATAATATAAGGCCATAAACATGTTTGTCTGAGTCTTCTATCAAAAGTTACAGCTATTTCTATGAAGTTGTACAAAAACGCTTTCTTTCGCCAAGACAGTGCGTTTCTCACTGTTACATGCATTTGAATGGGGAACTCGACCGAAACAAAGTATAGGTTTTCATTATGTGAATAACTTGGAAATCTTAGCTCAAACAGCTGCAAAACCTGTTTTCCCAGCACGGAGACCTTGAGTTCTATAAGATAAGGCCATAAACATGTTTGTCTGAGTCTTCTATCAAAAGTTACAGCTATTTCTATGAAGTTGTACAAAAACGCTTTCTTTCGCCAAGACAGTGCGTTTCTCACTGTTACATGCATTTGAATGGGGAACTCGACCGAAACAAAGTATAGGTTTTCATTATGTGAATAACTTGGAAATCTTAGCTCAAACAGCTGCAAAACCTGTTTTCCCAGCACGGAGACCTTGAGTTCTATAAGATAAGGCCATAAACATGTTTGTCTGAGTCTTCTATCAAAAGTTACAGCTATTTCTATGAAGTTGTACAAAAACGCTTTCTTTCGCCAAGACAGTGCGTTTCTCACTGTTACATGCATTTGAATGGGGAACTCGACCGAAACAAAGTATAGGTTTTCATTATGTGAATAACTTGGAAATCTTAGCTCAAATAGCTGCAAAACCTGTTTTCCCAGCACGGAGACCTTGAGTTCTATAAGATAAGGCCATAAACATGTTTGTCTGAGTCTTCTATCAAAAGTTACAGCTATTTCTATGAAGTTGTACAAAAACGCTTTCTTTCGCCAAGACAGTGCATTTCTCACTGTTACATGCATTTGAATGGGGAACTCGACCGAAACAAAGTATAGGTTTTCATTATGTGAATAACTTGGAAATCTTAGCTCAAACAGCTGCAAAACCTGTTTTCCCAGCACGGAGACCTTGAGTTCTATAAGATAAAGCCATAAACATGTGTATCCGAGTCTTCTATCAAAAGTTACAGCTATTCATATGAAGTTGTACAAAAACGCTTTCTTTCGCCAAGACAGTGCGTTTCTCACTGTTACATGCATTTGAATGGGGAACTCGACCGAAACAAAGTATAGGTTTTCATTATGTGAATAACTTGGAAATCTTAGCTCAAACAGCTGCAAAACCAGTTTTCCCAGCACGGAGACCTTGAGTTCTATAATATAAGGCCATAAACATGTTTGTCTGAGTCTTCTATCAAAAGTTACAGCTATTTCTATGAAGTTGTACAAAAACGCTTTCTTTCGCCAAGACAGTGCGTTTCTCACTGTTACATGCATTTGAATGGGGAACTCGACCGAAACAAAGTACAAGTTTTCATTATGTGAATAACTTGGAAATCTTAGCTCAAACAGCTGCAAAACCTGTTTTCCCAGCACGGAGACCTTGAGTTCTATAAGATAAAGCCATAAACATGTTTGTCTGAGTCTTCTATCAAAAGTTACAGCTATTTATATGAAGTTGTACAAAAACGCTTTCTTTCGCCAAGACAGTGCGTTTCTCACTGTTACATGCATTTGAATGGGGAACTCGACCGAAACAAAGTATAGGTTTTCATTATGTGAATAACTTGGAAATCTTAGCTCAAACAGCTACAAAACCTGTTTTCCCAGCACGGGAACCTTGAGTTCTATAAGATAAAGCCATAAACATGTTTGTCTGAGTCTTCTATCAAAAGTTACAGCTATTTCTATGAAGTTGTACAAAAACGCTTTCTTTCGCCAAGACAGTGCGTTTCTCACTGTTACATGCATTTGAATGGGGAACTCGACCGAAACAAAGTATAGGTTTTCATTATGTGAATAACTTGGAAATCTTAGCTCAAACAGCTGCAAAACCGGTTTTCCCAGCACGGAGACCTTGAGTTCTATAAGATAAGGCCATAAACATGTTTGTCTGAGTCTTCTATCAAAAGTTACAGCTATTTATATGAAGTTGTACAAAAACGCTTTCTTTCGCCAAGACAGTGCATTTCTCACTGTTACATGCATTTGAATGGGGAACTCGACCGAAACAAAGTATAGGTTTTCATTATGTGAATAACTTGGAAATCTTAGCTCAAACAGCTACAAAACCTGTTTTCCCAGCACGGGAACCTTGAGTTCTATAAGATAAAGCCATAAACATGTGTATCCGAGTCTTCTATCAAAAGTTACAGCTATTTCTATGAAGTTGTACAAAAACGCTTTCTTTCGCCAAGACAGTGCGTTTCTCACTGTTACATGCATTTGAATGGGGAACTCGACCGAAACAAAGTATAGGTTTTCATTATGTGAATAACTTGGAAATCTTAGCTCAAACAGCTGCAAAACCTGTTTTCCCAGCACGGGAACCTTGAGTTCTATAAGATAAAGCCATAAACATGTGTATCCGAGTCTTCTATCAAAAGTTACAGCTATTCATATGAAGTTGTACAAAAACGCTTTCTTTCGCCAAGACAGTGCGTTTCTCACTGTTACATGCATTTGAATGGGGAACTTGACCGAAACAAAGTATAGGTTTTCATTATGTGAATAACTTGGAAATCTTAGCTCAAACAGCTACAAAACCTGTTTTCCCAGCACGGGAACCTTGAGTTCTATAAGATAAAGCCATAAACATGTTTGTCTGAGTCTTCTATCAAAAGTTACAGCTATTTCTATGAAGTTGTACAAAAACGCTTTCTTTCGCCAAGACAGTGCGTTTCTCACTGTTACATGCATTTGAATGGGGAACTCGACCGAAACAAAGTATAGGTTTTCATTATGTGAATAACTTGGAAATCTTAGCTCAAACAGCTACAAAACCTGTTTTCCCAGCACGGGAACCTTGAGTTCTATAAGATAAAGCCATAAACATGTTTGTCTGAGTCTTCTATCAAAAGTTACAGCTATTTCTATGAAGTTGTACAAAAACGCTTTCTTTCGCCAAGACAGTGCGTTTCTCACTGTTACATGCATTTGAATGGGGAACTCGACCGAAACAAAGTATAGGTTTTCATTATGTGAATAACTTGGAAATCTTAGCTCAAACAGCTGCAAAACCTGTTTTCCCAGCACGGAGACCTTGAGTTCTATAAGATAAGGCCATAAACATGTTTGTCTGAGTCTTCTATCAAAAGTTACAGCTATTTATATGAAGTTGTACAAAAACGCTTTCTTTCGCCAAGACAGTGCATTTCTCACTGTTACATGCATTTGAATGGGGAACTCGACCGAAACAAAGTATAGGTTTTCATTATGTGAATAACTTGGAAATCTTAGCTCAAACAGCTACAAAACCTGTTTTCCCAGCACGGGAACCTTGAGTTCTATAAGATAAAGCCATAAACATGTGTATCCGAGTCTTCTATCAAAAGTTACAGCTATTTCTATGAAGTTGTACAAAAACGCTTTCTTTCGCCAAGACAGTGCGTTTCTCACTGTTACATGCATTTGAATGGGGAACTCGACCGAAACAAAGTATAGGTTTTCATTATGTGAATAACTTGGAAATCTTAGCTCAAACAGCTACAAAACCTGTTTTCCCAGCACGGGAACCTTGAGTTCTATAAGATAAAGCCATAAACATGTTTGTCTGAGTCTTCTATCAAAAGTTACAGCTATTTCTATGAAGTTGTACAAAAACGCTTTCTTTCGCCAAGACAGTGCGTTTCTCACTGTTACATGCATTTGAATGGGGAACTCGACCGAAACAAAGTATAGGTTTTCATTATGTGAATAACTTGGAAATCTTAGCTCAAACAGCTGCAAAACCAGTTTTCCCAGCACGGAGACCTTGAGTTCTATAATATAAGGCCATAAACATGTTTGTCTGAGTCTTCTATCAAAAGTTACAGCTATTTCTATGAAGTTGTACAAAAACGCTTTCTTTCGCCAAGACAGTGCGTTTCTCACTGTTACATGCATTTGAATGGGGAACTCGACCGAAACAAAGTACAAGTTTTCATTATGTGAATAACTTGGAAATCTTAGCTCAAACAGCTGCAAAACCTGTTTTCCCAGCACGGAGACCTTGAGTTCTATAAGATAAAGCCATAAACATGTTTGTCTGAGTCTTCTATCAAAAGTTACAGCTATTTATATGAAGTTGTACAAAAACGCTTTCTTTCGCCAAGACAGTGCGTTTCTCACTGTTACATGCATTTGAATGGGGAACTCGACCGAAACAAAGTATAGGTTTTCATTATGTGAATAACTTGGAAATCTTAGCTCAAACAGCTACAAAACCTGTTTTCCCAGCACGGGAACCTTGAGTTCTATAAGATAAAGCCATAAACATGTTTGTCTGAGTCTTCTATCAAAAGTTACAGCTATTTCTATGAAGTTGTACAAAAACGCTTTCTTTCGCCAAGACAGTGCGTTTCTCACTGTTACATGCATTTGAATGGGGAACTCGACCGAAACAAAGTATAGGTTTTCATTATGTGAATAACTTGGAAATCTTAGCTCAAACAGCTGCAAAACCTGTTTTCCCAGCACGGAGACCTTGAGTTCTATAAGATAAGGCCATAAACATGTTTGTCTGAGTCTTCTATCAAAAGTTACAGCTATTTCTATGAAGTTGTACAAAAACGCTTTCTTTCGCCAAGACAGTGCATTTCTCACTGTTACATGCATTTGAATGGGGAACTCGACCGAAACAAAGTATAGGTTTTCATTATGTGAATAACTTGGAAATCTTAGCTCAAACAGCTACAAAACCTGTTTTCCCAGCACGGGAACCTTGAGTTCTATAAGATAAAGCCATAAACATGTGTATCCGAGTCTTCTATCAAAAGTTACAGCTATTTCTATGAAGTTGTACAAAAACGCTTTCTTTCGCCAAGACAGTGCGTTTCTCACTGTTACATGCATTTGAATGGGGAACTCGACCGAAACAAAGTATAGGTTTTCATTATGTGAATAACTTGGAAATCTTAGCTCAAACAGCTGCAAAACCTGTTTTCCCAGCACGGGAACCTTGAGTTCTATAAGATAAAGCCATAAACATGTGTATCCGAGTCTTCTATCAAAAGTTACAGCTATTCATATGAAGTTGTACAAAAACGCTTTCTTTCGCCAAGACAGTGCGTTTCTCACTGTTACATGCATTTGAATGGGGAACTTGACCGAAACAAAGTATAGGTTTTCATTATGTGAATAACTTGGAAATCTTAGCTCAAACAGCTACAAAACCTGTTTTCCCAGCACGGGAACCTTGAGTTCTATAAGATAAAGCCATAAACATGTTTGTCTGAGTCTTCTATCAAAAGTTACAGCTATTTCTATGAAGTTGTACAAAAACGCTTTCTTTCGCCAAGACAGTGCGTTTCTCACTGTTACATGCATTTGAATGGGGAACTCGACCGAAACAAAGTATAGGTTTTCATTATGTGAATAACTTGGAAATCTTAGCTCAAACAGCTACAAAACCTGTTTTCCCAGCACGGGAACCTTGAGTTCTATAAGATAAAGCCATAAACATGTTTGTCTGAGTCTTCTATCAAAAGTTACAGCTATTTCTATGAAGTTGTACAAAAACGCTTTCTTTCGCCAAGACAGTGCGTTTCTCACTGTTACATGCATTTGAATGGGGAACTCGACCGAAACAAAGTATAGGTTTTCATTATGTGAATAACTTGGAAATCTTAGCTCAAACAGCTGCAAAACCTGTTTTCCCAGCACGGAGACCTTGAGTTCTATAAGATAAGGCCATAAACATGTTTGTCTGAGTCTTCTATCAAAAGTTACAGCTATTTCTATGAAGTTGTACAAAAACGCTTTCTTTCGCCAAGACAGTGCATTTCTCACTGTTACATGCATTTGAATGGGGAACTCGACCGAAACAAAGTATAGGTTTTCATTATGTGAATAACTTGGAAATCTTAGCTCAAACAGCTACAAAACCTGTTTTCCCAGCACGGGAACCTTGAGTTCTATAAGATAAAGCCATAAACATGTGTATCCGAGTCTTCTATCAAAAGTTACAGCTATTTCTATGAAGTTGTACAAAAACGCTTTCTTTCGCCAAGACAGTGCGTTTCTCACTGTTACATGCATTTGAATGGGGAACTCGACCGAAACAAAGTATAGGTTTTCATTATGTGAATAACTTGGAAATCTTAGCTCAAACAGCTGCAAAACCTGTTTTCCCAGCACGGGAACCTTGAGTTCTATAAGATAAAGCCATAAACATGTGTATCCGAGTCTTCTATCAAAAGTTACAGCTATTCATATGAAGTTGTACAAAAACGCTTTCTTTCGCCAAGACAGTGCGTTTCTCACTGTTACATGCATTTGAATGGGGAACTTGACCGAAACAAAGTATAGGTTTTCATTATGTGAATAACTTGGAAATCTTAGCTCAAACAGCTACAAAACCTGTTTTCCCAGCACGGGAACCTTGAGTTCTATAAGATAAAGCCATAAACATGTTTGTCTGAGTCTTCTATCAAAAGTTACAGCTATTTCTATGAAGTTGTACAAAAACGCTTTCTTTCGCCAAGACAGTGCGTTTCTCACTGTTACATGCATTTGAATGGGGAACTCGACCGAAACAAAGTATAGGTTTTCATTATGTGAATAACTTGGAAATCTTAGCTCAAACAGCTGCAAAACCTGTTTTCCCAGCACGGAGACCTTGAGTTCTATAAGATAAGGCAATAAACATGTTTGTCTGAGTCTTCTATCAAAAGTTACAGCTATTTCTATGAAGTTGTACAAAAACGCTTTCTTTCGCCAAGACAGTGCGTTTCTCACTGTTACATGCATTTGAATGGGGAACTCGACCGAAACAAAGTATAGGTTTTCATTATGTGAATAACTTGGAAATCTTAGCTCAAACAGCTGCAAAACCTGTTTTCCCAGCACGGAGACCTTGAGTTCTATAATATAAGGCCATAAACATGTTTGTCTGAGTCTTCTATCAAAAGTTACAGCTATTTATATGAAGTTGTACAAAAACGCTTTCTTTCGCCAAGACAGTGCATTTCTCACTGTTACATGCATTTGAATGGGGAACTCGACCGAAACAAAGTATAGGTTTTCATTATGTGAATAACTTGGAAATCTTAGCTCAAACAGCTACAAAACCTGTTTTCCCAGCACGGGAACCTTGAGTTCTATAAGATAAAGCCATAAACATGTGTATCCGAGTCTTCTATCAAAAGTTACAGCTATTCATATGAAGTTGTACAAAAACGCTTTCTTTCGCCAAGACAGTGCGTTTCTCACTGTTACATGCATTTGAATGGGGAACTCGACCGAAACAAAGTATAGGTTTTCATTATGTGAATAACTTGGAAATCTTAGCTCAAACAGCTGCAAAACCTGTTTTCCCAGCACGGAGACCTTGAGTTCTATAAGATAAGGCCATAAACATGTTTGTCTGAGTCTTCTATCAAAAGTTACAGCTATTTCTATGAAGTTGTACAAAAACGCTTTCTTTCGCCAAGACAGTGCATTTCTCACTGTTACATGCATTTGAATGGGGAACTCGACCGAAACAAAGTATAGGTTTTCATTATGTGAATAACTTGGAAATCTTAGCTCAAACAGCTGCAAAACCTGTTTGCCCAGCACGGAGACCTTGAGTTCTATAAGATAAAGCCATAAAGATGTGTATCCGAGTCTTCTATCAAAAGTTACAGCTATTCATATGAAGTTGTACAAAAACGCTTTCTTTCGCCAAGACAGTGCGTTTCTCACTGTTACATGCATTTGAATGGGGAACTCGACCGAAACAAAGTATAGGTTTTCATTATGTGAATAACTTGGAAATCTTAGCTCAAACAGCTGCAAAACCTGTTTTCCCAGCACGGAGACCTTGAGTTCTATAAGATAAGGCCATAAACATGTTTGTCTGAGTCTTCTATCAAAAGTTACAGCTATTTCTATGAAGTTGTACAAAAACGCTTTCTTTCGCCAAGACAGTGCATTTCTCACTGTTACATGCATTTGAATGGGGAACTCGACCGAAACAAAGTATAGGTTTTCATTATGTGAATAACTTGGAAATCTTAGCTCAAACAGCTACAAAACCTGTTTTCCCAGCACGGGAACCTTGAGTTCTATAAGATAAAGCCATAAACATGTGTATCCGAGTCTTCTATCAAAAGTTACAGCTATTCATATGAAGTTGTACAAAAACGCTTTCTTTCGCCAAGACAGTGCGTTTCTCACTGTTACATGCATTTGAATGGGGAACTCGACCGAAACAAAGTATAGGTTTTCATTATGTGAATAACTTGGAAATCTTAGCTCAAACAGCTGCAAAACCTGTTTTCCCAGCACGGAGACCTTGAGTTCTATAAGATAAGGCCATAAACATGTTTGTCTGAGTCTTCTATCAAAAGTTACAGCTATTTCTATGAAGTTGTACAAAAACGCTTTCTTTCGCCAAGACAGTGCATTTCTCACTGTTACATGCATTTGAATGGGGAACTCGACCGAAACAAAGTATAGGTTTTCATTATGTGAATAACTTGGAAATCTTAGCTCAAACAGCTGCAAAACCTGTTTGCCCAGCACGGAGACCTTGAGTTCTATAAGATAAAGCCATAAACATGTGTATCCGAGTCTTCTATCAAAAGTTACAGCTATTCATATGAAGTTGTACAAAAACGCTTTCTTTCGCCAAGACAGTGCGTTTCTCACTGTTACATGCATTTGAATGGGGAACTCGACCGAAACAAAGTATAGGTTTTCATTATGTGAATAACTTGGAAATCTTAGCTCAAACAGCTGCAAAACCTGTTTTCCCAGCACGGAGACCTTGAGTTCTATAAGATAAGGCCATAAACATGTTTGTCTGAGTCTTCTATCAAAAGTTACAGCTATTTCTATGAAGTTGTACAAAAACGCTTTCTTTCGCCAAGACAGTGCATTTCTCACTGTTACATGCATTTGAATGGGGAACTCGACCGAAACAAAGTATAGGTTTTCATTATGTGAATAACTTGGAAATCTTAGCTCAAACAGCTACAAAACCTGTTTTCCCAGCACGGGAACCTTGAGTTCTATAATATAAGGCCATAAACATGTTTGTCTGAGTCTTCTATCAAAAGTTACAGCTATTTCTATGAAGTTGTACAAAAACGCTTTCTTTCGCCAAGACAGTGCGTTTCTCACTGTTACATGCATTTGAATGGGGAACTCGACCGAAACAAAGTACAAGTTTTCATTATGTGAATAACTTGGAAATCTTAGCTCAAACAGCTACAAAACCTGTTTTCCCAGCACGGGAACCTTGAGTTCTATAAGATAAAGCCATAAACATGTGTATCCGAGTCTTCTATCAAAAGTTACAGCTATTTATATGAAGTTGTACAAAAACGCTTTCTTTCGCCAAGACAGTGCGTTTCTCACTGTTACATGCATTTGAATGGGGAACTCGACCGAAACAAAGTATAGGTTTTCATTATGTGAATAACTTGGAAATCTTAGCTCAAACAGCTGCAAAACCTGTTTTCCCAGCACGGGAACCTTGAGTTCTATAAGATAAAGCCATAAACATGTTTGTCTGAGTCTTCTATCAAAAGTTACAGCTATTTCTATGAAGTTGTACAAAAACGCTTTCTTTCGCCAAGACAGTGCGTTTCTCACTGTTACATGCATTTGAATGGGGAACTCGACCGAAACAAAGTATAGGTTTTCATTATGTGAATAACTTGGAAATCTTAGCTCAAACAGCTGCAAAACCTGTTTTCCCAGCACGGGAACCTTGAGTTCTATAAGATAAAGCCATAAACATGTGTATCCGAGTCTTCTATCAAAAGTTACAGCTATTTATATGAAGTTGTACAAAAACGCTTTCTTTCGCCAAGACAGTGCGTTTCTCACTGTTACATGCATTTGAATGGGGAACTCGACCGAAACAAAGTACAAGTTTTCATTATGTGAATAACTTGGAAATCTTAGCTCAAACAGCTGCAAAACCTGTTTTCCCAGCACGGAGACCTTGAGTTCTATAAGATAAAGCCATACACATGTTTGTCTGAGTCTTCTATCAAAAGTTACAGCTATTTCTATGAAGTTGTACAAAAACGCTTTCTTTCGCCAAGACAGTGCATTTCTCACTGTTACATGCATTTGAATGGGGAACTCGACCGAAACAAAGTATAGGTTTTCATTATGTGAATAACTTGGAAATCTTAGCTCAAACAGCTGCAAAACCTGTTTTCCCAGCACGGGAACCTTGAGTTCTATAAGATAAAGCCATAAACATGTGTATCCGAGTCTTCTATCAAAAGTTACAGCTATTCATATGAAGTTGTACAAAAACGCTTTCTTTCGCCAAGACAGTGCGTTTCTCACTGTTACATGCATTTGAATGGGGAACTCCACCGAAACAAAGTACAAGTTTTCATTATGTGAATAACTTGGAAATCTTAGCTCAAACAGCTGCAAAACCAGTTTTCCCAGCACGGAGACCTTGAGTTCTATAAGATAAAGCCATAAACATGTTTGTCTGAGTCTTCTATCAAAAGTTACAGCTATTTCTATGAAGTTGTACAAAAACGCTTTCTTTCGCCAAGACAGTGCGTTTCTCACTGTTACATGCATTTGAATGGGGAACTCCACCGAAACAAAGTACAAGTTTTCATTATGTGAATAACTTGGAAATCTTAGCTCAAACAGCTGCAAAACCAGTTTTCCCAGCACGGAGACCTTGAGTTCTATAAGATAAAGCCATAAACATGTTTGTCTGAGTCTTCTATCAAAAGTTACAGCTATTTCTATGAAGTTGTACAAAAACGCTTTCTTTCGCCAAGACAGTGCGTTTCTCACTGTTACATGCATTTGAATGGGGAACTCGACCGAAACAAAGTATAGGTTTTCATTATGTGAATAACTTGGAAATCTTAGCTCAAACAGCTGCAAAACCTGTTTTCCCAGCACGGAGACCTTGAGTTCTATAAGATAAGGCAATAAACATGTTTGTCTGAGTCTTCTATCAAAAGTTACAGCTATTTCTATGAAGTTGTACAAAAACGCTTTCTTTCGCCAAGACAGTGCGTTTCTCACTGTTACATGCATTTGAATGGGGAACTCGACCGAAACAAAGTATAGGTTTTCATTATGTGAATAACTTGGAAATCTTAGCTCAAACAGCTACAAAACCTGTTTTCCCAGCACGGGAACCTTGAGTTCCATAAGATAAAGCCATAAACATGTGTATCCGAGTCTTCTATCAAAAGTTACAGCTATTCATATGAAGTTGTACAAAAACGCTTTCTTTCGCCAAGACAGTGCGTTTCTCACTGTTACATGCATTTGAATGGGGAACTCGACCGAAACAAAGTATAGGTTTTCATTATGTGAATAACTTGGAAATCTTAGCTCAAACAGCTGCAAAACCTGTTTTCCCAGCACGGAGACCTTGAGTTCTATAAGATAAGGCCATAAACATGTTTGTCTGAGTCTTCTATCAAAAGTTACAGCTATTTCTATGAAGTTGTACAAAAACGCTTTCTTTCGCCAAGACAGTGCATTTCTCACTGTTACATGCATTTGAATGGGGAACTCGACCGAAACAAAGTATAGGTTTTCATTATGTGAATAACTTGGAAATCTTAGCTCAAACAGCTGCAAAACCTGTTTGCCCAGCACGGAGACCTTGAGTTCTATAAGATAAAGCCATAAACATGTGTATCCGAGTCTTCTATCAAAAGTTACAGCTATTCATATGAAGTTGTACAAAAACGCTTTCTTTCGCCAAGACAGTGCGTTTCTCACTGTTACATGCATTTGAATGGGGAACTCGACCGAAACAAAGTATAGGTTTTCATTATGTGAATAACTTGGAAATCTTAGCTCAAACAGCTGCAAAACCTGTTTTCCCAGCACGGAGACCTTGAGTTCTATAAGATAAGGCCATAAACATGTTTGTCTGAGTCTTCTATCAAAAGTTACAGCTATTTCTATGAAGTTGTACAAAAACGCTTTCTTTCGCCAAGACAGTGCATTTCTCACTGTTACATGCATTTGAATGGGGAACTCGACCGAAACAAAGTATAGGTTTTCATTATGTGAATAACTTGGAAATCTTAGCTCAAACAGCTACAAAACCTGTTTTCCCAGCACGGGAACCTTGAGTTCTATAATATAAGGCCATAAACATGTTTGTCTGAGTCTTCTATCAAAAGTTACAGCTATTTCTATGAAGTTGTACAAAAACGCTTTCTTTCGCCAAGACAGTGCGTTTCTCACTGTTACATGCATTTGAATGGGGAACTCGACCGAAACAAAGTACAAGTTTTCATTATGTGAATAACTTGGAAATCTTAGCTCAAACAGCTGCAAAACCAGTTTTCCCAGCACGGAGACCTTGAGTTCTATAAGATAAAGCCATAAACATGTTTGTCTGAGTCTTCTATCAAAAGTTACAGCTATTTATATGAAGTTGTACAAAAACGCTTTCTTTCGCCAAGACAGTGCGTTTCTCACTGTTACATGCATTTGAATGGGGAACTCGACCGAAACAAAGTATAGGTTTTCATTATGTGAATAACTTGGAAATCTTAGCTCAAACAGCTACAAAACCTGTTTTCCCAGCACGGGAACCTTGAGTTCTATAAGATAAAGCCATAAACATGTGTATCCGAGTCTTCTATCAAAAGTTACAGCTATTTATATGAAGTTGTACAAAAACGCTTTCTTTCGCCAAGACAGTGCGTTTCTCACTGTTCATTTGAATGGGGAACTCGACCGAAACAAAGTATAGGTTTTCATTATGTGAATAACTTGGAAATCTTAGCTCAAACAGCTGCAAAACCTGTTTTCCCAGCACGGAGACCTTGAGTTCTATAAGATAAAGCCATAAACATGTTTGTCTGAGTCTTCTATCAAAAGTTACAGCTATTTCTATGAAGTTGTACAAAAACGCTTTCTTTCGCCAAGACAGTGCGTTTCTCACTGTTACATGCATTTGAATGGGGAACTCGACCGAAACAAAGTATAGGTTTTCATTATGTGAATAACTTGGAAATCTTAGCTCAAACAGCTGCAAAACCTGTTTTCCCAGCACGGGAACCTTGAGTTCTATAAGATAAAGCCATAAACATGTGTATCCGAGTCTTCTATCAAAAGTTACAGCTATTCATATGAAGTTGTACAAAAACGCTTTCTTTCGCCAAGACAGTGCGTTTCTCACTGTTACATGCATTTGAATGGGGAACTCCACCGAAACAAAGTACAAGTTTTCATTATGTGAATAACTTGGAAATCTTAGCTCAAACAGCTGCAAAACCAGTTTTCCCAGCACGGAGACCTTGAGTTCTATAAGATAAAGCCATAAACATGTTTGTCTGAGTCTTCTATCAAAAGTTACAGCTATTTCTATGAAGTTGTACAAAAACGCTTTCTTTCGCCAAGACAGTGCGTTTCTCACTGTTACATGCATTTGAATGGGGAACTCCACCGAAACAAAGTACAAGTTTTCATTATGTGAATAACTTGGAAATCTTAGCTCAAACAGCTGCAAAACCAGTTTTCCCAGCACGGAGACCTTGAGTTCTATAAGATAAAGCCATAAACATGTTTGTCTGAGTCTTCTATCAAAAGTTACAGCTATTTCTATGAAGTTGTACAAAAACGCTTTCTTTCGCCAAGACAGTGCGTTTCTCACTGTTACATGCATTTGAATGGGGAACTCGACCGAAACAAAGTATAGGTTTTCATTATGTGAATAACTTGGAAATCTTAGCTCAAACAGCTGCAAAACCTGTTTTCCCAGCACGGAGACCTTGAGTTCTATAAGATAAGGCAATAAACATGTTTGTCTGAGTCTTCTATCAAAAGTTACAGCTATTTCTATGAAGTTGTACAAAAACGCTTTCTTTCGCCAAGACAGTGCGTTTCTCACTGTTACATGCATTTGAATGGGGAACTCGACCGAAACAAAGTATAGGTTTTCATTATGTGAATAACTTGGAAATCTTAGCTCAAACAGCTGCAAAACCTGTTTTCCCAGCACGGAGACCTTGAGTTCTATAAGATAAGGCCATAAACATGTTTGTCTGAGTCTTCTATCAAAAGTTACAGCTATTTCTATGAAGTTGTACAAAAACGCTTTCTTTCGCCAAGACAGTGCATTTCTCACTGTTACATGCATTTGAATGGGGAACTCGACCGAAACAAAGTATAGGTTTTCATTATGTGAATAACTTGGAAATCTTAGCTCAAACAGCTACAAAACCTGTTTTCCCAGCACGGGAACCTTGAGTTCTATAAGATAAAGCCATAAACATGTGTATCCGAGTCTTCTATCAAAAGTTACAGCTATTCATATGAAGTTGTACAAAAACGCTTTCTTTCGCCAAGACAGTGCGTTTCTCACTGTTACATGCATTTGAATGGGGAACTCGACCGAAACAAAGTATAGGTTTTCATTATGTGAATAACTTGGAAATCTTAGCTCAAACAGCTGCAAAACCTGTTTTCCCAGCACGGAGACCTTGAGTTCTATAAGATAAGGCCATAAACATGTTTGTCTGAGTCTTCTATCAAAAGTTACAGCTATTTCTATGAAGTTGTACAAAAACGCTTTCTTTCGCCAAGACAGTGCATTTCTCACTGTTACATGCATTTGAATGGGGAACTCGACCGAAACAAAGTATAGGTTTTCATTATGTGAATAACTTGGAAATCTTAGCTCAAACAGCTGCAAAACCTGTTTGCCCAGCACGGAGACCTTGAGTTCTATAAGATAAAGCCATAAACATGTGTATCCGAGTCTTCTATCAAAAGTTACAGCTATTCATATGAAGTTGTACAAAAACGCTTTCTTTCGCCAAGACAGTGCGTTTCTCACTGTTACATGCATTTGAATGGGGAACTCGACCGAAACAAAGTATAGGTTTTCATTATGTGAATAACTTGGAAATCTTAGCTCAAACAGCTGCAAAACCTGTTTTCCCAGCACGGAGACCTTGAGTTCTATAAGATAAGGCCATAAACATGTTTGTCTGAGTCTTCTATCAAAAGTTACAGCTATTTCTATGAAGTTGTACAAAAACGCTTTCTTTCGCCAAGACAGTGCATTTCTCACTGTTACATGCATTTGAATGGGGAACTCGACCGAAACAAAGTATAGGTTTTCATTATGTGAATAACTTGGAAATCTTAGCTCAAACAGCTACAAAACCTGTTTTCCCAGCACGGGAACCTTGAGTTCTATAATATAAGGCCATAAACATGTTTGTCTGAGTCTTCTATCAAAAGTTACAGCTATTTCTATGAAGTTGTACAAAAACGCTTTCTTTCGCCAAGACAGTGCGTTTCTCACTGTTACATGCATTTGAATGGGGAACTCGACCGAAACAAAGTACAAGTTTTCATTATGTGAATAACTTGGAAATCTTAGCTCAAACAGCTGCAAAACCAGTTTTCCCAGCACGGAGACCTTGAGTTCTATAAGATAAAGCCATAAACATGTTTGTCTGAGTCTTCTATCAAAAGTTACAGCTATTTATATGAAGTTGTACAAAAACGCTTTCTTTCGCCAAGACAGTGCGTTTCTCACTGTTACATGCATTTGAATGGGGAACTCGACCGAAACAAAGTATAGGTTTTCATTATGTGAATAACTTGGAAATCTTAGCTCAAACAGCTACAAAACCTGTTTTCCCAGCACGGGAACCTTGAGTTCTATAAGATAAAGCCATAAACATGTGTATCCGAGTCTTCTATCAAAAGTTACAGCTATTTATATGAAGTTGTACAAAAACGCTTTCTTTCGCCAAGACAGTGCGTTTCTCACTGTTCATTTGAATGGGGAACTCGACCGAAACAAAGTATAGGTTTTCATTATGTGAATAACTTGGAAATCTTAGCTCAAACAGCTGCAAAACCTGTTTTCCCAGCACGGAGACCTTGAGTTCTATAAGATAAAGCCATAAACATGTTTGTCTGAGTCTTCTATCAAAAGTTACAGCTATTTCTATGAAGTTGTACAAAAACGCTTTCTTTCGCCAAGACAGTGCGTTTCTCACTGTTACATGCATTTGAATGGGGAACTCGACCGAAACAAAGTATAGGTTTTCATTATGTGAATAACTTGGAAATCTTAGCTCAAACAGCTACAAAACCTGTTTTCCCAGCACGGGAACCTTGAGTTCTATAAGATAAAGCCATAAACATGTGTATCCGAGTCTTCTATCAAAAGTTACAGCTATTCATATGAAGTTGTACAAAAACGCTTTCTTTCGCCAAGACAGTGCGTTTCTCACTGTTACATGCATTTGAATGGGGAACTCCACCGAAACAAAGTACAAGTTTTCATTATGTGAATAACTTGGAAATCTTAGCTCAAACAGCTGCAAAACCAGTTTTCCCAGCACGGAGACCTTGAGTTCTATAAGATAAAGCCATAAACATGTTTGTCTGAGTCTTCTATCAAAAGTTACAGCTATTTCTATGAAGTTGTACAAAAACGCTTTCTTTCGCCAAGACAGTGCGTTTCTCACTGTTACATGCATTTGAATGGGGAACTCCACCGAAACAAAGTACAAGTTTTCATTATGTGAATAACTTGGAAATCTTAGCTCAAACAGCTGCAAAACCAGTTTTCCCAGCACGGAGACCTTGAGTTCTATAAGATAAAGCCATAAACATGTTTGTCTGAGTCTTCTATCAAAAGTTACAGCTATTTCTATGAAGTTGTACAAAAACGCTTTCTTTCGCCAAGACAGTGCGTTTCTCACTGTTACATGCATTTGAATGGGGAACTCGACCGAAACAAAGTATAGGTTTTCATTATGTGAATAACTTGGAAATCTTAGCTCAAACAGCTGCAAAACCTGTTTTCCCAGCACGGAGACCTTGAGTTCTATAAGATAAGGCAATAAACATGTTTGTCTGAGTCTTCTATCAAAAGTTACAGCTATTTCTATGAAGTTGTACAAAAACGCTTTCTTTCGCCAAGACAGTGCGTTTCTCACTGTTACATGCATTTGAATGGGGAACTCGACCGAAACAAAGTATAGGTTTTCATTATGTGAATAACTTGGAAATCTTAGCTCAAACAGCTGCAAAACCTGTTTTCCCAGCACGGAGACCTTGAGTTCTATAAGATAAGGCCATAAACATGTTTGTCTGAGTCTTCTATCAAAAGTTACAGCTATTTCTATGAAGTTGTACAAAAACGCTTTCTTTCGCCAAGACAGTGCATTTCTCACTGTTACATGCATTTGAATGGGGAACTCGACCGAAACAAAGTATAGGTTTTCATTATGTGAATAACTTGGAAATCTTAGCTCAAACAGCTACAAAACCTGTTTTCCCAGCACGGGAACCTTGAGTTCTATAAGATAAAGCCATAAACATGTGTATCCGAGTCTTCTATCAAAAGTTACAGCTATTCATATGAAGTTGTACAAAAACGCTTTCTTTCGCCAAGACAGTGCGTTTCTCACTGTTACATGCATTTGAATGGGGAACTCGACCGAAACAAAGTATAGGTTTTCATTATGTGAATACCTTGGAAATCTTAGCTCAAACAGCTGCAAAACCTGTTTTCCCAGCACGGAGACCTTGAGTTCTATAAGATAAGGCCATAAACATGTTTGTCTGAGTCTTCTATCAAAAGTTACAGCTATTTCTATGAAGTTGTACAAAAACGCTTTCTTTCGCCAAGACAGTGCATTTCTCACTGTTACATGCATTTGAATGGGGAACTCGACCGAAACAAAGTATAGGTTTTCATTATGTGAATAACTTGGAAATCTTAGCTCAAACAGCTGCAAAACCTGTTTGCCCAGCACGGAGACCTTGAGTTCTATAAGATAAAGCCATAAACATGTGTATCCGAGTCTTCTATCAAAAGTTACAGCTATTCATATGAAGTTGTACAAAAACGCTTTCTTTCGCCAAGACAGTGCGTTTCTCACTGTTACATGCATTTGAATGGGGAACTCGACCGAAACAAAGTATAGGTTTTCATTATGTGAATAACTTGGAAATCTTAGCTCAAACAGCTGCAAAACCTGTTTTCCCAGCACGGAGACCTTGAGTTCTATAAGATAAGGCCATAAACATGTTTGTCTGAGTCTTCTATCAAAAGTTACAGCTATTTCTATGAAGTTGTACAAAAACGCTTTCTTTCGCCAAGACAGTGCATTTCTCACTGTTACATGCATTTGAATGGGGAACTCGACCGAAACAAAGTATAGGTTTTCATTATGTGAATAACTTGGAAATCTTAGCTCAAACAGCTACAAAACCTGTTTTCCCAGCACGGGAACCTTGAGTTCTATAATATAAGGCCATAAACATGTTTGTCTGAGTCTTCTATCAAAAGTTACAGCTATTTCTATGAAGTTGTACAAAAACGCTTTCTTTCGCCAAGACAGTGCGTTTCTCACTGTTACATGCATTTGAATGGGGAACTCGACCGAAACAAAGTACAAGTTTTCATTATGTGAATAACTTGGAAATCTTAGCTCAAACAGCTGCAAAACCAGTTTTCCCAGCACGGAGACCTTGAGTTCTATAAGATAAAGCCATAAACATGTTTGTCTGAGTCTTCTATCAAAAGTTACAGCTATTTATATGAAGTTGTACAAAAACGCTTTCTTTCGCCAAGACAGTGCGTTTCTCACTGTTACATGCATTTGAATGGGGAACTCGACCGAAACAAAGTATAGGTTTTCATTATGTGAATAACTTGGAAATCTTAGCTCAAACAGCTACAAAACCTGTTTTCCCAGCACGGGAACCTTGAGTTCTATAAGATAAAGCCATAAACATGTGTATCCGAGTCTTCTATCAAAAGTTACAGCTATTTATATGAAGTTGTACAAAAACGCTTTCTTTCGCCAAGACAGTGCGTTTCTCACTGTTCATTTGAATGGGGAACTCGACCGAAACAAAGTATAGGTTTTCATTATGTGAATAACTTGGAAATCTTAGCTCAAACAGCTGCAAAACCTGTTTTCCCAGCACGGAGACCTTGAGTTCTATAAGATAAAGCCATAAACATGTTTGTCTGAGTCTTCTATCAAAAGTTACAGCTATTTCTATGAAGTTGTACAAAAACGCTTTCTTTCGCCAAGACAGTGCGTTTCTCACTGTTACATGCATTTGAATGGGGAACTCGACCGAAACAAAGTATAGGTTTTCATTATGTGAATAACTTGGAAATCTTAGCTCAAACAGCTGCAAAACCTGTTTTCCCAGCACGGGAACCTTGAGTTCTATAAGATAAAGCCATAAACATGTGTATCCGAGTCTTCTATCAAAAGTTACAGCTATTCATATGAAGTTGTACAAAAACGCTTTCTTTCGCCAAGACAGTGCGTTTCTCACTGTTACATGCATTTGAATGGGGAACTCCACCGAAACAAAGTACAAGTTTTCATTATGTGAATAACTTGGAAATCTTAGCTCAAACAGCTGCAAAACCAGTTTTCCCAGCACGGAGACCTTGAGTTCTATAAGATAAAGCCATAAACATGTTTGTCTGAGTCTTCTATCAAAAGTTACAGCTATTTCTATGAAGTTGTACAAAAACGCTTTCTTTCGCCAAGACAGTGCGTTTCTCACTGTTACATGCATTTGAATGGGGAACTCCACCGAAACAAAGTACAAGTTTTCATTATGTGAATAACTTGGAAATCTTAGCTCAAACAGCTGCAAAACCTGTTTTCCCAGCACGGAGACCTTGAGTTCTATAAGATAAAGCCATAAACATGTGTATCCGAGTCTTCTATCAAAAGTTACAGCTATTCATATGAAGTTGTACAAAAACGCTTTCTTTCGCCAAGACAGTGCGTTTCTCACTGTTACATGCATTTGAATGGGGAACTCGACCGAAACAAAGTATAAGTTTTCATTATGTGAATAACTTGGAAATCTTAGCTCAAACAGCTGCAAAACCTGTTTTCCCAGCACGGAGACCTTGAGTTCTATAAGATAAAGCCATAAACATGTTTGTCTGAGTCTTCTATCAAAAGTTACAGCTATTTATATGAAGTTGTACAAAAACGCTTTCTTTCGCCAAGACAGTGCGTTTCTCACTGTTACATGCATTTGAATGGGGAACTCGACCGAAACAAAGTATAGGTTTTCATTATGTGAATAACTTGGAAATCTTAGCTCAAACAGCTACAAAACCTGTTTTCCCAGCACGGGAACCTTGAGTTCTATAAGATAAAGCCATAAACATGTGTATCCGAGTCTTCTATCAAAAGTTACAGCTATTCATATGAAGTTGTACAAAAACGCTTTCTTTCGCCAAGACAGTGCGTTTCTCACTGTTACATGCATTTGAATGGGGAACTCGACCGAAACAAAGTACAAGTTTTCATTATGTGAATAACTTGGAAATCTTAGCTCAAACAGCTGCAAAACCAGTTTTCCCAGCACGGAGACCTTGAGTTCTATAAGATAAAGCCATAAACATGTTTGTCTGAGTCTTCTATCAAAAGTTACAGCTATTTCTATGAAGTTGTACAAAAACGCTTTCTTTCGCCAAGACAGTGCGTTTCTCACTGTTACATGCATTTGAATGGGGAACTCCACCGAAACAAAGTACAAGTTTTCATTATGTGAATAACTTGGAAATCTTAGCTCAAACAGCTGCAAAACCTGTTTTCCCAGCACGGAGACCTTGAGTTCTATAAGATAAAGCCATAAACATGTGTATCCGAGTCTTCTATCAAAAGTTACAGCTATTCATATGAAGTTGTACAAAAACGCTTTCTTTCGCCAAGACAGTGCGTTTCTCACTGTTACATGCATTTGAATGGGGAACTCGACCGAAACAAAGTACAAGTTTTCATTATGTGAATAACTTGGAAATCTTAGCTCAAACAGCTGCAAAACCTGTTTTCCCAGCACGGAGACCTTGAGTTCTATAAGATAAAGCCATAAACATGTTTGTCTGAGTCTTCTATCAAAAGTTACAGCTATTTATATGAAGTTGTACAAAAACGCTTTCTTTCGCCAAGACAGTGCGTTTCTCACTGTTACATGCATTTGAATGGGGAACTCGACCGAAACAAAGTATAGGTTTTCATTATGTGAATAACTTGGAAATCTTAGCTCAAACAGCTACAAAACCTGTTTTCCCAGCACGGGAACCTTGAGTTCTATAAGATAAAGCCATAAACATGTGTATCCGAGTCTTCTATCAAAAGTTACAGCTATTTATATGAAGTTGTACAAAAACGCTTTCTTTCGCCAAGACAGTGCGTTTCTCACTGTTCATTTGAATGGGGAACTCGACCGAAACAAAGTATAGGTTTTCATTATGTGAATAACTTGGAAATCTTAGCTCAAACAGCTGTAAAACCTGTTTTCCCAGCACGGGAACCTTGAGTTCTATAAGATAAAGCCATAAACATGTGTATCCGAGTCTTCTATCAAAAGTTACAGCTATTCATATGAAGTTGTACAAAAACGCTTTCTTTCGCCAAGACAGTGCGTTTCTCACTGTTACATGCATTTGAATGGGGAACTCCACCGAAACAAAGTACAAGTTTTCATTATGTGAATAACTTGGAAATCTTAGCTCAAACAGCTGCAAAACCTGTTTTCCCAGCACGGAGACCTTGAGTTCTATAATATAAGGCCATAAACATGTTTGTCTGAGTCTTCTATCAAAAGTTACAGCTATTTCTATGAAGTTGTACAAAAACGCTTTCTTTCGCCAAGACAGTGCGTTTCTCACTGTTACATGCATTTGAATGGGGAACTCCACCGAAACAAAGTACAAGTTTTCATTATGTGAATAACTTGGAAATCTTAGCTCAAACAGCTGCAAAACCTGTTTTCCCAGCACGGAGACCTTGAGTTCTATAAGATAAAGCCATAAACATGTGTATCCGAGTCTTCTATCAAAAGTTACAGCTATTCATATGAAGTTGTACAAAAACGCTTTCTTTCGCCAAGACAGTGCGTTTCTCACTGTTACATGCATTTGAATGGGGAACTCGACCGAAACAAAGTATAGGTTTTCATTATGTGAATAACTTGGAAATCTTAGCTCAAACAGCTGCAAAACCTGTTTTCCCAGCACGGGAACCTTGAGTTCTATAAGATAAAGCCATAAACATGTTTGTCTGAGTCTTCTATCAAAAGTTACAGCTATTTCTATGAAGTTGTACAAAAACGCTTTCTTTCGCCAAGACAGTGCGTTTCTCACTGTTACATGCATTTGAATGGGGAACTCGACCGAAACAAAGTATAGGTTTTCATTATGTGAATAACTTGGAAATCTTAGCTCAAACAGCTGCAAAACCTGTTTTCCCAGCACGGGAACCTTGAGTTCTATAAGATAAAGCCATAAACATGTGTATCCGAGTCTTCTATCAAAAGTTACAGCTATTCATATGAAGTTGTACAAAAACGCTTTCTTTCGCCAAGACAGTGCGTTTCTCACTGTTACATGCATTTGAATGGGGAACTCCACCGAAACAAAGTACAAGTTTTCATTATGTGAATAACTTGGAAATCTTAGCTCAAACAGCTGCAAAACCTGTTTTCCCAGCACGGAGACCTTGAGTTCTATAATATAAGGCCATAAACATGTTTGTCTGAGTCTTCTATCAAAAGTTACAGCTATTTCTATGAAGTTGTACAAAAACGCTTTCTTTCGCCAAGACAGTGCGTTTCTCACTGTTACATGCATTTGAATGGGGAACTCGACCGAAACAAAGTATAGGTTTTCATTATGTGAATAACTTGGAAATCTTAGCTCAAACAGCTGCAAAACCTGTTTTCCCAGCACGGAGACCTTGAGTTCTATAATATAAAGCCATAAACATGTTTGTCTGAGTCTTCTATCAAAAGTTACAGCTATTTCTATGAAGTTGTACAAAAACGCTTTCTTTCGCCAAGACAGTGCGTTTCTCACTGTTACATGCATTTGAATGGGGAACTCGACCGAAACAAAGTATAGGTTTTCATTATGTGAATAACTTGGAAATCTTAGCTCAAACAGCTGCAAAACCTGTTTGCCCAGCACGGGAACCTTGAGTTCTATAAGATAAAGCCATAAACATGTGTATCCGAGTCTTCTATCAAAAGTTACAGCTATTCATATGAAGTTGTACAAAAACGCTTTCTTTCGCCAAGACAGTGCGTTTCTCACTGTTACATGCATTTGAATGGGGAACTCCACCGAAACAAAGTACAAGTTTTCATTATGTGAATAACTTGGAAATCTTAGCTCAAACAGCTGCAAAACCTGTTTTCCCAGCACGGGAACCTTGAGTTCTATAAGATAAAGCCATAAACATGTGTATCCGAGTCTTCTATCAAAAGTTACAGCTATTCATATGAAGTTGTACAAAAACGCTTTCTTTCGCCAAGACAGTGCGTTTCTCACTGTTACATGCATTTGAATGGGGAACTCCACCGAAACAAAGTATAGGTTTTCATTATGTGAATAACTTGGAAATCTTAGCTCAAACAGCTGCAAAACCTGTTTTCCCAGCACGGAGACCTTGAGTTCTATAATATAAAGCCATAAACATGTTTGTCTGAGTCTTCTATCAAAAGTTACAGCTATTTCTATGAAGTTGTACAAAAACGCTTTCTTTCGCCAAGACAGTGCGTTTCTCACTGTTACATGCATTTGAATGGGGAACTCGACCGAAACAAAGTATAGGTTTTCATTATGTGAATAACTTGGAAATCTTAGCTCAAACAGCTGCAAAACCTGTTTGCCCAGCACGGGAACCTTGAGTTCTATAAGATAAAGCCATAAACATGTGTATCCGAGTCTTCTATCAAAAGTTACAGCTATTCATATGAAGTTGTACAAAAACGCTTTCTTTCGCCAAGACAGTGCGTTTCTCACTGTTACATGCATTTGAATGGGGAACTCCACCGAAACAAAGTACAAGTTTTCATTATGTGAATAACTTGGAAATCTTAGCTCAAACAGCTGCAAAACCTGTTTTCCCAGCACGGAGACCTTGAGTTCTATAAGATAAAGCCATAAACATGTTTGTCTGAGTCTTCTATCAAAAGTTACAGCTATTTCTATGAAGTTGTACAAAAACGCTTTCTTTCGCCAAGACAGTGCGTTTCTCACTGTTACATGCATTTGAATGGGGAACTCCACCGAAACAAAGTACAAGTTTTCATTATGTGAATAACTTGGAAATCTTAGCTCAAACAGCTGCAAAACCTGTTTTCCCAGCACGGAGACCTTGAGTTCTATAAGATAAAGCCATAAACATGTTTGTCTGAGTCTTCTATCAAAAGTTACAGCTATTTATATGAAGTTGTACAAAAACGCTTTCTTTCGCCAAGACAGTGCGTTTCTCACTGTTACATGCATTTGAATGGGGAACTCGACCGAAACAAAGTATAGGTTTTCATTATGTGAATAACTTGGAAATCTTAGCTCAAACAGCTGCAAAACCTGTTTTCCCATCACGGAGACCTTGAGTTCTATAAGATAAGGCCATAAACATGTTTGTCTGAGTCTTCTATCAAAAGTTACAGCTATTTCTATGAAGTTGTACAAAAATGCTTTCTTTCGCCAAGACAGTGCATTTCTCACTGTTACATGCATTTGAATGGGGAACTCGACCGAAACAAAGTATAGGTTTTCATTATGTGAATAACTTGGAAATCTTAGCTCAAACAGCTACAAAACCTGTTTTCCCAGCACGGGAACCTTGAGTTCTATAAGATAAAGCCATAAACATGTGTATCCGAGTCTTCTATCAAAAGTTACAGCTATTCATATGAAGTTGTACAAAAACGCTTTCTTTCGCCAAGACAGTGCGTTTCTCACTGTTACATGCATTTGAATGGGGAACTCGACCGAAACAAAGTATAGGTTTTCATTATGTGAATAACTTGGAAATCTTAGCTCAAACAGCTGCAAAACCTGTTTTCCCAGCACGGAGACCTTGAGTTCTATAAGATAAAGCCATAAACATGTTTGTCTGAGTCTTCTATCAAAAGTTACAGCTATTTATATGAAGTTGTACAAAAACGCTTTCTTTCGCCAAGACAGTGCGTTTCTCACTGTTACATGCATTTGAATGGGGAACTCGACCGAAACAAAGTATAGGTTTTCATTATGTGAATAACTTGGAAATCTTAGCTCAAACAGCTACAAAACCTGTTTTCCCAGCACGGGAACCTTGAGTTCTATAAGATAAAGCCATAAACATGTTTGTCTGAGTCTTCTATCAAAAGTTACAGCTATTTCTATGAAGTTGTACAAAAACGCTTTCTTTCGCCAAGACAGTGCGTTTCTCACTGTTACATGCATTTGAATGGGGAACGCCACCGAAACAAAGTATAGGTTTTCATTATGTGAATAACTTGGAAATCTTAGCTCAAACAGCTGCAAAACCTGTTTTCCCAGCACGGAGACCTTGAGTTCTATAAGATAAGGCCATAAACATGTTTGTCTGAGTCTTCTATCAAAAGTTACAGCTATTTCTATGAAGTTGTACAAAAACGCTTTCTTTCGCCAAGACAGTGCATTTCTCACTGTTACATGCATTTGAATGGGGAACTCGACCGAAACAAAGTATAGGTTTTCATTATGTGAATAACTTGGAAATCTTAGCTCAAACAGCTGCAAAACCAGTTTTCCCAGCACGGAGACCTTGAGTTCTATAAGATAAAGCCATAAACATGTTTGTCTGAGTCTTCTATCAAAAGTTACAGCTATTCATATGAAGTTGTACAAAAACGCTTTCTTTCGCCAAGACAGTGCGTTTCTCACTGTTACATGCATTTGAATGGGGAACTCGACCGAAACAAAGTATAGGTTTTCATTATGTGAATAACTTGGAAATCTTAGCTCAAACAGCTGCAAAACCAGTTTTCCCAGCACGGAGACCTTGAGTTCTATAAGATAAAGCCATAAACATGTTTGTCTGAGTCTTCTATCAAAAGTTACAGCTATTTATATGAAGTTGTACAAAAACGCTTTCTTTCGCCAAGACAGTGCGTTTCTCACTGTTACATGCATTTGAATGGGGAACTCCACCGAAACAAAGTATAGGTTTTCATTATGTGAATAACTTGGAAATCTTAGCTCAAACAGCTACAAAACCTGTTTTCCCAGCACGGGAACCTTGAGTTCTATAAGATAAAGCCATAAACATGTGTATCCGAGTCTTCTATCAAAAGTTACAGCTATTTATATGAAGTTGTACAAAAACGCTTTCTTTCGCCAAGACAGTGCGTTTCTCACTGTTCATTTGAATGGGGAACTCGACCGAAACAAAGTATAGGTTTTCATTATGTGAATAACTTGGAAATCTTAGCTCAAACAGCTGCAAAACCTGTTTTCCCAGCACGGGAACCTTGAGTTCTATAAGATAAAGCCATAAACATGTTTGTCTGAGTCTTCTATCAAAAGTTACAGCTATTTCTATGAAGTTGTACAAAAACGCTTTCTTTCGCCAAGACAGTGCGTTTCTCACTGTTACATGCATTTGAATGGGGAACTCGACCGAAACAAAGTATAGGTTTTCATTATGTGAATAACTTGGAAATCTTAGCTCAAACAGCTGCAAAACCTGTTTTCCCAGCACGGGAACCTTGAGTTCTATAAGATAAAGCCATAAACATGTGTATCCGAGTCTTCTATCAAAAGTTACAGCTATTTATATGAAGTTGTACAAAAACGCTTTCTTTCGCCAAGACAGTGCGTTTCTCACTGTTACATGCATTTGAATGGGGAACTCCACCGAAACAAAGTACAAGTTTTCATTATGTGAATAACTTGGAAATCTTAGCTCAAACAGCTGCAAAACCTGTTTTCCCAGCACGGAGACCTTGAGTTCTATAAGATAAAGCCATAAACATGTTTGTCTGAGTCTTCTATCAAAAGTTACAGCTATTTCTATGAAGTTGTACAAAAACGCTTTCTTTCGCCAAGACAGTGCGTTTCTCACTGTTACATGCATTTGAATGGGGAACTCGACCGAAACAAAGTATAGGTTTTCATTATGTGAATAACTTGGAAATCTTAGCTCAAACAGCTGCAAAACCTGTTTTCCCAGCACGGGAACCTTGAGTTCTATAAGATAAAGCCATAAACATGTGTATCCGAGTCTTCTATCAAAAGTTACAGCTATTTATATGAAGTTGTACAAAAACGCTTTCTTTCGCCAAGACAGTGCGTTTCTCACTGTTCATTTGAATGGGGAACTCGACCGAAACAAAGTATAGGTTTTCATTATGTGAATAACTTGGAAATCTTAGCTCAAACAGCTGCAAAACCTGTTTTCCCAGCACGGGAACCTTGAGTTCTATAAGATAAAGCCATAAACATGTTTGTCTGAGTCTTCTATCAAAAGTTACAGCTATTTCTATGAAGTTGTACAAAAACGCTTTCTTTCGCCAAGACAGTGCGTTTCTCACTGTTACATGCATTTGAATGGGGAACTCGACCGAAACAAAGTATAGGTTTTCATTATGTGAATAACTTGGAAATCTTAGCTCAAACAGCTGCAAAACCTGTTTTCCCAGCACGGGAACCTTGAGTTCTATAAGATAAAGCCATAAACATGTGTATCCGAGTCTTCTATCAAAAGTTACAGCTATTTATATGAAGTTGTACAAAAACGCTTTCTTTCGCCAAGACAGTGCGTTTCTCACTGTTACATGCATTTGAATGGGGAACTCGACCGAAACAAAGTACAAGTTTTCATTATGTGAATAACTTGGAAATCTTAGCTCAAACAGCTGCAAAACCTGTTTTCCCAGCACGGAGACCTTGAGTTCTATAAGATAAAGCCATAAACATGTTTGTCTGAGTCTTCTATCAAAAGTTACAGCTATTTCTATGAAGTTGTACAAAAACGCTTTCTTTCGCCAAGACAGTGCGTTTCTCACTGTTACATGCATTTGAATGGGGAACTCGACCGAAACAAAGTATAGGTTTTCATTATGTGAATAACTTGGAAATCTTAGCTCAAACAGCTGCAAAACCTGTTTTCCCAGCACGGGAACCTTGAGTTCTATAAGATAAAGCCATAAACATGTGTATCCGAGTCTTCTATCAAAAGTTACAGCTATTCATATGAAGTTGTACAAAAACGCTTTCTTTCGCCAAGACAGTGCGTTTCTCACTGTTACATGCATTTGAATGGGGAACTCCACCGAAACAAAGTACAAGTTTTCATTATGTGAATAACTTGGAAATCTTAGCTCAAACAGCTGCAAAACCAGTTTTCCCAGCACGGAGACCTTGAGTTCTATAAGATAAAGCCATAAACATGTTTGTCTGAGTCTTCTATCAAAAGTTACAGCTATTTCTATGAAGTTGTACAAAAACGCTTTCTTTCGCCAAGACAGTGCGTTTCTCACTGTTACATGCATTTGAATGGGGAACTCGACCGAAACAAAGTATAGGTTTTCATTATGTGAATAACTTGGAAATCTTAGCTCAAACAGCTGCAAAACCTGTTTTCCCAGCACGGAGACCTTGAGTTCTATAAGATAAGGCAATAAACATGTTTGTCTGAGTCTTCTATCAAAAGTTACAGCTATTTCTATGAAGTTGTACAAAAACGCTTTCTTTCGCCAAGACAGTGCGTTTCTCACTGTTACATGCATTTGAATGGGGAACTCGACCGAAACAAAGTATAGGTTTTCATTATGTGAATAACTTGGAAATCTTAGCTCAAACAGCTGCAAAACCTGTTTTCCCAGCACGGAGACCTTGAGTTCTATAAGATAAGGCCATAAACATGTTTGTCTGAGTCTTCTATCAAAAGTTACAGCTATTTCTATGAAGTTGTACAAAAACGCTTTCTTTCGCCAAGACAGTGCATTTCTCACTGTTACATGCATTTGAATGGGGAACTCGACCGAAACAAAGTATAGGTTTTCATTATGTGAATAACTTGGAAATCTTAGCTCAAACAGCTACAAAACCTGTTTTCCCAGCACGGGAACCTTGAGTTCTATAAGATAAAGCCATAAACATGTGTATCCGAGTCTTCTATCAAAAGTTACAGCTATTCATATGAAGTTGTACAAAAACGCTTTCTTTCGCCAAGACAGTGCGTTTCTCACTGTTACATGCATTTGAATGGGGAACTCGACCGAAACAAAGTATAGGTTTTCATTATGTGAATAACTTGGAAATCTTAGCTCAAACAGCTGCAAAACCTGTTTTCCCAGCACGGAGACCTTGAGTTCTATAAGATAAGGCCATAAACATGTTTGTCTGAGTCTTCTATCAAAAGTTACAGCTATTTCTATGAAGTTGTACAAAAACGCTTTCTTTCGCCAAGACAGTGCATTTCTCACTGTTACATGCATTTGAATGGGGAACTCGACCGAAACAAAGTATAGGTTTTCATTATGTGAATAACTTGGAAATCTTAGCTCAAACAGCTGCAAAACCTGTTTGCCCAGCACGGAGACCTTGAGTTCTATAAGATAAAGCCATAAACATGTGTATCCGAGTCTTCTATCAAAAGTTACAGCTATTCATATGAAGTTGTACAAAAACGCTTTCTTTCGCCAAGACAGTGCGTTTCTCACTGTTACATGCATTTGAATGGGGAACTCGACCGAAACAAAGTATAGGTTTTCATTATGTGAATAACTTGGAAATCTTAGCTCAAACAGCTGCAAAACCTGTTTTCCCAGCACGGAGACCTTGAGTTCTATAAGATAAGGCCATAAACATGTTTGTCTGAGTCTTCTATCAAAAGTTACAGCTATTTCTATGAAGTTGTACAAAAACGCTTTCTTTCGCCAAGACAGTGCATTTCTCACTGTTACATGCATTTGAATGGGGAACTCGACCGAAACAAAGTATAGGTTTTCATTATGTGAATAACTTGGAAATCTTAGCTCAAACAGCTGCAAAACCAGTTTTCCCAGCACGGAGACCTTGAGTTCTATAAGATAAAGCCATAAACATGTTTGTCTGAGTCTTCTATCAAAAGTTACAGCTATTCATATGAAGTTGTACAAAAACGCTTTCTTTCGCCAAGACAGTGCGTTTCTCACTGTTACATGCATTTGAATGGGGAACTCGACCGAAACAAAGTATAGGTTTTCATTATGTGAATAACTTGGAAATCTTAGCTCAAACAGCTGCAAAACCAGTTTTCCCAGCACGGAGACCTTGAGTTCTATAAGATAAAGCCATAAACATGTTTGTCTGAGTCTTCTATCAAAAGTTACAGCTATTTATATGAAGTTGTACAAAAACGCTTTCTTTCGCCAAGACAGTGCGTTTCTCACTGTTACATGCATTTGAATGGGGAACTCCACCGAAACAAAGTATAGGTTTTCATTATGTGAATAACTTGGAAATCTTAGCTCAAACAGCTACAAAACCTGTTTTCCCAGCACGGGAACCTTGAGTTCTATAAGATAAAGCCATAAACATGTGTATCCGAGTCTTCTATCAAAAGTTACAGCTATTTATATGAAGTTGTACAAAAACGCTTTCTTTCGCCAAGACAGTGCGTTTCTCACTGTTCATTTGAATGGGGAACTCGACCGAAACAAAGTATAGGTTTTCATTATGTGAATAACTTGGAAATCTTAGCTCAAACAGCTGCAAAACCTGTTTTCCCAGCACGGGAACCTTGAGTTCTATAAGATAAAGCCATAAACATGTTTGTCTGAGTCTTCTATCAAAAGTTACAGCTATTTCTATGAAGTTGTACAAAAACGCTTTCTTTCGCCAAGACAGTGCGTTTCTCACTGTTACATGCATTTGAATGGGGAACTCGACCGAAACAAAGTATAGGTTTTCATTATGTGAATAACTTGGAAATCTTAGCTCAAACAGCTGCAAAACCTGTTTTCCCAGCACGGGAACCTTGAGTTCTATAAGATAAAGCCATAAACATGTGTATCCGAGTCTTCTATCAAAAGTTACAGCTATTTATATGAAGTTGTACAAAAACGCTTTCTTTCGCCAAGACAGTGCGTTTCTCACTGTTACATGCATTTGAATGGGGAACTCCACCGAAACAAAGTACAAGTTTTCATTATGTGAATAACTTGGAAATCTTAGCTCAAACAGCTGCAAAACCTGTTTTCCCAGCACGGAGACCTTGAGTTCTATAAGATAAAGCCATAAACATGTTTGTCTGAGTCTTCTATCAAAAGTTACAGCTATTTCTATGAAGTTGTACAAAAACGCTTTCTTTCGCCAAGACAGTGCGTTTCTCACTGTTACATGCATTTGAATGGGGAACTCGACCGAAACAAAGTATAGGTTTTCATTATGTGAATAACTTGGAAATCTTAGCTCAAACAGCTGCAAAACCTGTTTTCCCAGCACGGGAACCTTGAGTTCTATAAGATAAAGCCATAAACATGTGTATCCGAGTCTTCTATCAAAAGTTACAGCTATTTATATGAAGTTGTACAAAAACGCTTTCTTTCGCCAAGACAGTGCGTTTCTCACTGTTCATTTGAATGGGGAACTCGACCGAAACAAAGTATAGGTTTTCATTATGTGAATAACTTGGAAATCTTAGCTCAAACAGCTGCAAAACCTGTTTTCCCAGCACGGGAACCTTGAGTTCTATAAGATAAAGCCATAAACATGTTTGTCTGAGTCTTCTATCAAAAGTTACAGCTATTTCTATGAAGTTGTACAAAAACGCTTTCTTTCGCCAAGACAGTGCGTTTCTCACTGTTACATGCATTTGAATGGGGAACTCGACCGAAACAAAGTATAGGTTTTCATTATGTGAATAACTTGGAAATCTTAGCTCAAACAGCTGCAAAACCTGTTTTCCCAGCACGGGAACCTTGAGTTCTATAAGATAAAGCCATAAACATGTGTATCCGAGTCTTCTATCAAAAGTTACAGCTATTTATATGAAGTTGTACAAAAACGCTTTCTTTCGCCAAGACAGTGCGTTTCTCACTGTTACATGCATTTGAATGGGGAACTCGACCGAAACAAAGTACAAGTTTTCATTATGTGAATAACTTGGAAATCTTAGCTCAAACAGCTGCAAAACCTGTTTTCCCAGCACGGAGACCTTGAGTTCTATAAGATAAAGCCATAAACATGTTTGTCTGAGTCTTCTATCAAAAGTTACAGCTATTTCTATGAAGTTGTACAAAAACGCTTTCTTTCGCCAAGACAGTGCGTTTCTCACTGTTACATGCATTTGAATGGGGAACTCGACCGAAACAAAGTATAGGTTTTCATTATGTGAATAACTTGGAAATCTTAGCTCAAACAGCTGCAAAACCTGTTTTCCCAGCACGGGAACCTTGAGTTCTATAAGATAAAGCCATAAACATGTGTATCCGAGTCTTCTATCAAAAGTTACAGCTATTCATATGAAGTTGTACAAAAACGCTTTCTTTCGCCAAGACAGTGCGTTTCTCACTGTTACATGCATTTGAATGGGGAACTCCACCGAAACAAAGTACAAGTTTTCATTATGTGAATAACTTGGAAATCTTAGCTCAAACAGCTGCAAAACCAGTTTTCCCAGCACGGAGACCTTGAGTTCTATAAGATAAAGCCATAAACATGTTTGTCTGAGTCTTCTATCAAAAGTTACAGCTATTTCTATGAAGTTGTACAAAAACGCTTTCTTTCGCCAAGACAGTGCGTTTCTCACTGTTACATGCATTTGAATGGGGAACTCGACCGAAACAAAGTATAGGTTTTCATTATGTGAATAACTTGGAAATCTTAGCTCAAACAGCTGCAAAACCTGTTTTCCCAGCACGGAGACCTTGAGTTCTATAAGATAAGGCAATAAACATGTTTGTCTGAGTCTTCTATCAAAAGTTACAGCTATTTCTATGAAGTTGTACAAAAACGCTTTCTTTCGCCAAGACAGTGCGTTTCTCACTGTTACATGCATTTGAATGGGGAACTCGACCGAAACAAAGTATAGGTTTTCATTATGTGAATAACTTGGAAATCTTAGCTCAAACAGCTGCAAAACCTGTTTTCCCAGCACGGAGACCTTGAGTTCTATAAGATAAGGCCATAAACATGTTTGTCTGAGTCTTCTATCAAAAGTTACAGCTATTTCTATGAAGTTGTACAAAAACGCTTTCTTTCGCCAAGACAGTGCATTTCTCACTGTTACATGCATTTGAATGGGGAACTCGACCGAAACAAAGTATAGGTTTTCATTATGTGAATAACTTGGAAATCTTAGCTCAAACAGCTACAAAACCTGTTTTCCCAGCACGGGAACCTTGAGTTCTATAAGATAAAGCCATAAACATGTGTATCCGAGTCTTCTATCAAAAGTTACAGCTATTCATATGAAGTTGTACAAAAACGCTTTCTTTCGCCAAGACAGTGCGTTTCTCACTGTTACATGCATTTGAATGGGGAACTCGACCGAAACAAAGTATAGGTTTTCATTATGTGAATAACTTGGAAATCTTAGCTCAAACAGCTGCAAAACCTGTTTTCCCAGCACGGAGACCTTGAGTTCTATAAGATAAGGCCATAAACATGTTTGTCTGAGTCTTCTATCAAAAGTTACAGCTATTTCTATGAAGTTGTACAAAAACGCTTTCTTTCGCCAAGACAGTGCATTTCTCACTGTTACATGCATTTGAATGGGGAACTCGACCGAAACAAAGTATAGGTTTTCATTATGTGAATAACTTGGAAATCTTAGCTCAAACAGCTGCAAAACCTGTTTGCCCAGCACGGAGACCTTGAGTTCTATAAGATAAAGCCATAAACATGTGTATCCGAGTCTTCTATCAAAAGTTACAGCTATTCATATGAAGTTGTACAAAAACGCTTTCTTTCGCCAAGACAGTGCGTTTCTCACTGTTACATGCATTTGAATGGGGAACTCGACCGAAACAAAGTATAGGTTTTCATTATGTGAATAACTTGGAAATCTTAGCTCAAACAGCTGCAAAACCTGTTTTCCCAGCACGGAGACCTTGAGTTCTATAAGATAAGGCCATAAACATGTTTGTCTGAGTCTTCTATCAAAAGTTACAGCTATTTCTATGAAGTTGTACAAAAACGCTTTCTTTCGCCAAGACAGTGCATTTCTCACTGTTACATGCATTTGAATGGGGAACTCGACCGAAACAAAGTATAGGTTTTCATTATGTGAATAACTTGGAAATCTTAGCTCAAACAGCTACAAAACCTGTTTTCCCAGCACGGGAACCTTGAGTTCTATAATATAAGGCCATAAACATGTTTGTCTGAGTCTTCTATCAAAAGTTACAGCTATTTCTATGAAGTTGTACAAAAACGCTTTCTTTCGCCAAGACAGTGCGTTTCTCACTGTTACATGCATTTGAATGGGGAACTCGACCGAAACAAAGTACAAGTTTTCATTATGTGAATAACTTGGAAATCTTAGCTCAAACAGCTGCAAAACCAGTTTTCCCAGCACGGAGACCTTGAGTTCTATAAGATAAAGCCATAAACATGTTTGTCTGAGTCTTCTATCAAAAGTTACAGCTATTTATATGAAGTTGTACAAAAACGCTTTCTTTCGCCAAGACAGTGCGTTTCTCACTGTTACATGCATTTGAATGGGGAACTCGACCGAAACAAAGTATAGGTTTTCATTATGTGAATAACTTGGAAATCTTAGCTCAAACAGCTACAAAACCAGTTTTCCCAGCACGGGAACCTTGAGTTCTATAAGATAAAGCCATAAACATGTGTATCCGAGTCTTCTATCAAAAGTTACAGCTATTTCTATGAAGTTGTACAAAAACGCTTTCTTTCGCCAAGACAGTGCGTTTCTCACTGTTACATGCATTTGAATGGGGAACTCGACCGAAACAAAGTATACGTTTTCATTATGTGAATAACTTGAAAATCTTAGCTCAAACAGCTGCAAAACCTGTTTTCCCAGCACGGGAACCTTGAGTTCTATAAGATAAAGCCATAAACATGTGTATCCGAGTCTTCTATCAAAAGTTACAGCTATTTCTATGAAGTTGTACAAAAACGCTTTCTTTCGCCAAGACAGTGCATTTCTCACTGTTACATGCATTTGAATGGGGAACTCGACCGAAACAAAGTATAGGTTTTCATTATGTGAATAACTTGGAAATCTTAGCTCAAACAGCTGCAAAACCTGTTTTCCCAGCACGGAGACCTTGAGTTCTATAAGATAAAGCCATAAACATGTTTGTCTGAGTCTTCTATCAAAAGTTACAGCTATTTATATGAAGTTGTACAAAAACGCTTTCTTTCGCCAAGACAGTGCGTTTCTCACTGTTACATGCATTTGAATGGGGAACTCGACCGAAACAAAGTATAGGTTTTCATTATGTGAATAACTTGGAAATCTTAGCTCAAACAGCTGCAAAACCTGTTTTCCCAGCACGGAGACCTTGAGTTCTATAAGATAAAGCCATAAACATGTGTATCCGAGTCTTCTATCAAAAGTTACAGCTATTTCTATGAAGTTGTACAAAAACGCTTTCTTTCGCCAAGACAGTGCGTTTCTCACTGTTACATGCATTTGAATGGGGAACTCGACCGAAACAAAGTATAGGTTTTCATTATGTGAATAACTTGGAAATCTTAGCTCAAACAGCTGCAAAACCTGTTTGCCCAGCACGGGAACCTTGAGTTCTATAATATAAGGCCATAAACATGTTTGTCTGAGTCTTCTATCAAAAGTTACAGCTATTTCTATGAAGTTGTACAAAAACGCTTTCTTTCGCCAAGACAGTGCGTTTCTCACTGTTACATGCATTTGAATGGGGAACTCGACCGAAACAAAGTATAGGTTTTCATTATGTGAATAACTTGAAAATCTTAGCTCAAACAGCTGCAAAACCTGTTTTCCCAGCACGGGAACCTTGAGTTCTATAAGATAAAGCCATAAACATGTGTATCCGAGTCTTCTATCAAAAGTTACAGCTATTTCTATGAAGTTGTACAAAAACGCTTTCTTTCGCCAAGACAGTGCATTTCTCACTGTTACATGCATTTGAATGGGGAACTCGACCGAAACAAAGTATAGGTTTTCATTATGTGAATAACTTGGAAATCTTAGCTCAAACAGCTGCAAAACCTGTTTTCCCAGCACGGAGACCTTGAGTTCTATAATATAAGGCCATAAACATGTTTGTCTGAGTCTTCTATCAAAAGTTACAGCTATTTCTATGAAGTTGTACAAAAACGCTTTCTTTCGCCAAGACAGTGCGTTTCTCACTGTTACATGCATTTGAATGGGGAACTCGACCGAAACAAAGTATAGGTTTTCATTATGTGAATAACTTGGAAATCTTAGCTCAAACAGCTGCAAAACCTGTTTTCCCAGCACGGAGACCTTGAGTTCTATAAGATAAAGCCATAAACATGTTTGTCTGAGTCTTCTATCAAAAGTTACAGCTATTTCTATGAAGTTGTACAAAAACGCTTTCTTTCGCCAAGACAGTGCGTTTCTCACTGTTACATGCATTTGAATGGGGAACTCGACCGAAACAAAGTATAGGTTTTCATTATGTGAATAACTTGGAAATCTTAGCTCAAACAGCTACAAAACCTGTTTTCCCAGCACGGGAACCTTGAGTTCTATAAGATAAAGCCATAAACATGTGTATCCGAGTCTTCTATCAAAAGTTACAGCTATTCATATGAAGTTGTACAAAAACGCTTTCTTTCGCCAAGACAGTGCGTTTCTCACTGTTACATGCATTTGAATGGGGAACTCGACCGAAACAAAGTATAGGTTTTCATTATGTGAATAACTTGGAAATCTTAGCTCAAACAGCTGCAAAACCTGTTTTCCCAGCACGGAGACCTTGAGTTCTATAAGATAAGGCCATAAACATGTTTGTCTGAGTCTTCTATCAAAAGTTACAGCTATTTCTATGAAGTTGTACAAAAACGCTTTCTTTCGCCAAGACAGTGCATTTCTCACTGTTACATGCATTTGAATGGGGAACTCGACCGAAACAAAGTATAGGTTTTCATTATGTGAATAACTTGGAAATCTTAGCTCAAACAGCTACAAAACCTGTTTTCCCAGCACGGGAACCTTGAGTTCTATAAGATAAAGCCATAAACATGTGTATCCGAGTCTTCTATCAAAAGTTACAGCTATTCATATGAAGTTGTACAAAAACGCTTTCTTTCGCCAAGACAGTGCGTTTCTCACTGTTACATGCATTTGAATGGGGAACTCCACCGAAACAAAGTATAGGTTTTCATTATGTGAATAACTTGGAAATCTTAGCTCAAACAGCTGCAAAACCTGTTTGCCCAGCACGGGAACCTTGAGTTCTATAATATAAGGCCATAAACATGTTTGTCTGAGTCTTCTATCAAAAGTTACAGCTATTTCTATGAAGTTGTACAAAAACGCTTTCTTTCGCCAAGACAGTGCGTTTCTCACTGTTACATGCATTTGAATGGGGAACTCGACCGAAACAAAGTATAGGTTTTCATTATGTGAATAACTTGAAAATCTTAGCTCAAACAGCTGCAAAACCTGTTTTCCCAGCACGGAGACCTTGAGTTCTATAATATAAGGCCATAAACATGTTTGTCTGAGTCTTCTATCAAAAGTTACAGCTATTTCTATGAAGTTGTACAAAAACGCTTTCTTTCGCCAAGACAGTGCGTTTCTCACTGTTACATGCATTTGAATGGGGAACTCGACCGAAACAAAGTATAGGTTTTCATTATGTGAATAACTTGGAAATCTTAGCTCAAACAGCTGCAAAACCTGTTTTCCCAGCACGGAGACCTTGAGTTCTATAAGATAAAGCCATAAACATGTTTGTCTGAGTCTTCTATCAAAAGTTACAGCTATTTATATGAAGTTGTACAAAAACGCTTTCTTTCGCCAAGACAGTGCGTTTCTCACTGTGACATGCATTTGAATGGGGAACTCGACCGAAACAAAGTATAGGTTTTCATTATGTGAATAACTTGGAAATCTTAGCTCAAACAGCTGCAAAACCTGTTTGCCCAGCACGGGAACCTTGAGTTCTATAATATAAGGCCATAAACATGTTTGTCTGAGTCTTCTATCAAAAGTTACAGCTATTTCTATGAAGTTGTACAAAAACGCTTTCTTTCGCCAAGACAGTGCGTTTCTCACTGTTACATGCATTTGAATGGGGAACTCGACCGAAACAAAGTATACGTTTTCATTATGTGAATAACTTGAAAATCTTAGCTCAAACAGCTGCAAAACCTGTTTTCCCAGCACGGGAACCTTGAGTTCTATAAGATAAAGCCATAAACATGTGTATCCGAGTCTTCTATCAAAAGTTACAGCTATTCATATGAAGTTGTACAAAAACGCTTTCTTTCGCCAAGACAGTGCGTTTCTCACTGTTACATGCATTTGAATGGGGAACTCGACCGAAACAAAGTATAGGTTTTCATTATGTGAATAACTTGGAAATCTTAGCTCAAACAGCTGCAAAACCTGTTTTCCCAGCACGGAGACCTTGAGTTCTATAAGATAAGGCCATAAACATGTTTGTCTGAGTCTTCTATCAAAAGTTACAGCTATTTCTATGAAGTTGTACAAAAACGCTTTCTTTCGCCAAGACAGTGCATTTCTCACTGTTACATGCATTTGAATGGGGAACTCGACCGAAACAAAGTATAGGTTTTCATTATGTGAATAACTTGGAAATCTTAGCTCAAACAGCTGCAAAACCTGTTTTCCCAGCACGGAGACCTTGAGTTCTATAAGATAAAGCCATAAACATGTGTATCCGAGTCTTCTATCAAAAGTTACAGCTATTCATATGAAGTTGTACAAAAACGCTTTCTTTCGCCAAGACAGTGCGTTTCTCACTGTTACATGCATTTGAATGGGGAACTCGACCGAAACAAAGTATAGGTTTTCATTATGTGAATAACTTGGAAATCTTAGCTCAAACAGCTGCAAAACCTGTTTTCCCAGCACGGAGACCTTGAGTTCTATAAGATAAGGCCATAAACATGTTTGTCTGAGTCTTCTATCAAAAGTTACAGCTATTTCTATGAAGTTGTACAAAAACGCTTTCTTTCGCCAAGACAGTGCATTTCTCACTGTTACATGCATTTGAATGGGGAACTCGACCGAAACAAAGTATAGGTTTTCATTATGTGAATAACTTGGAAATCTTAGCTCAAACAGCTACAAAACCTGTTTTCCCAGCACGGGAACCTTGAGTTCTATAAGATAAAGCCATAAACATGTGTATCCGAGTCTTCTATCAAAAGTTACAGCTATTCATATGAAGTTGTACAAAAACGCTTTCTTTCGCCAAGACAGTGCGTTTCTCACTGTTACATGCATTTGAATGGGGAACTCGACCGAAACAAAGTATAGGTTTTCATTATGTGAATAACTTGGAAATCTTAGCTCAAACAGCTGCAAAACCTGTTTTCCCAGCACGGAGACCTTGAGTTCTATAAGATAAGGCCATAAACATGTTTGTCTGAGTCTTCTATCAAAAGTTACAGCTATTTCTATGAAGTTGTACAAAAACGCTTTCTTTCGCCAAGACAGTGCATTTCTCACTGTTACATGCATTTGAATGGGGAACTCGACCGAAACAAAGTATAGGTTTTCATTATGTGAATAACTTGGAAATCTTAGCTCAAACAGCTGCAAAACCTGTTTTCCCAGCACGGAGACCTTGAGTTCTATAAGATAAAGCCATAAACATGTGTATCCGAGTCTTCTATCAAAAGTTACAGCTATTCATATGAAGTTGTACAAAAACGCTTTCTTTCGCCAAGACAGTGCGTTTCTCACTGTTACATGCATTTGAATGGGGAACTCGACCGAAACAAAGTATAGGTTTTCATTATGTGAATAACTTGGAAATCTTAGCTCAAACAGCTGCAAAACCTGTTTTCCCAGCACGGAGACCTTGAGTTCTATAAGATAAGGCCATAAACATGTTTGTCTGAGTCTTCTATCAAAAGTTACAGCTATTTCTATGAAGTTGTACAAAAACGCTTTCTTTCGCCAAGACAGTGCATTTCTCACTGTTACATGCATTTGAATGGGGAACTCGACCGAAACAAAGTATAGGTTTTCATTATGTGAATAACTTGGAAATCTTAGCTCAAACAGCTACAAAACCTGTTTTCCCAGCACGGGAACCTTGAGTTCTATAAGATAAAGCCATAAACATGTGTATCCGAGTCTTCTATCAAAAGTTACAGCTATTCATATGAAGTTGTACAAAAACGCTTTCTTTCGCCAAGACAGTGCGTTTCTCACTGTTACATGCATTTGAATGGGGAACTCGACCGAAACAAAGTATAGGTTTTCATTATGTGAATAACTTGGAAATCTTAGCTCAAACAGCTGCAAAACCTGTTTGCCCAGCACGGGAACCTTGAGTTCTATAATATAAGGCCATAAACATGTTTGTCTGAGTCTTCTATCAAAAGTTACAGCTATTTCTATGAAGTTGTACAAAAACGCTTTCTTTCGCCAAGACAGTGCGTTTCTCACTGTTACATGCATTTGAATGGGGAACTCGACCGAAACAAAGTATAGGTTTTCATTATGTGAATAACTTGAAAATCTTAGCTCAAACAGCTGCAAAACCTGTTTTCCCAGCACGGAGACCTTGAGTTCTATAATATAAGGCCATAAACATGTTTGTCTGAGTCTTCTATCAAAAGTTACAGCTATTTCTATGAAGTTGTACAAAAACGCTTTCTTTCGCCAAGACAGTGCGTTTCTCACTGTTACATGCATTTGAATGGGGAACTCGACCGAAACAAAGTATAGGTTTTCATTATGTGAATAACTTGGAAATCTTAGCTCAAACAGCTGCAAAACCTGTTTTCCCAGCACGGAGACCTTGAGTTCTATAAGATAAAGCCATAAACATGTTTGTCTGAGTCTTCTATCAAAAGTTACAGCTATTTATATGAAGTTGTACAAAAACGCTTTCTTTCGCCAAGACAGTGCGTTTCTCACTGTGACATGCATTTGAATGGGGAACTCGACCGAAACAAAGTATAGGTTTTCATTATGTGAATAACTTGGAAATCTTAGCTCAAACAGCTGCAAAACCTGTTTGCCCAGCACGGGAACCTTGAGTTCTATAATATAAGGCCATAAACATGTTTGTCTGAGTCTTCTATCAAAAGTTACAGCTATTTCTATGAAGTTGTACAAAAACGCTTTCTTTCGCCAAGACAGTGCGTTTCTCACTGTTACATGCATTTGAATGGGGAACTCGACCGAAACAAAGTATACGTTTTCATTATGTGAATAACTTGAAAATCTTAGCTCAAACAGCTGCAAAACCTGTTTTCCCAGCACGGGAACCTTGAGTTCTATAAGATAAAGCCATAAACATGTGTATCCGAGTCTTCTATCAAAAGTTACAGCTATTTCTATGAAGTTGTACAAAAACGCTTTCTTTCGCCAAGACAGTGCATTTCTCACTGTTACATGCATTTGAATGGGGAACTCGACCGAAACAAAGTATAGGTTTTCATTATGTGAATAACTTGGAAATCTTAGCTCAAACAGCTGCAAAACCTGTTTTCCCAGCACGGAGACCTTGAGTTCTATAAGATAAAGCCATAAACATGTTTGTCTGAGTCTTCTATCAAAAGTTACAGCTATTTATATGAAGTTGTACAAAAACGCTTTCTTTCGCCAAGACAGTGCGTTTCTCACTGTTACATGCATTTGAATGGGGAACTCGACCGAAACAAAGTATAGGTTTTCATTATGTGAATAACTTGGAAATCTTAGCTCAAACAGCTGCAAAACCTGTTTTCCCAGCACGGAGACCTTGAGTTCTATAAGATAAAGCCATAAACATGTGTATCCGAGTCTTCTATCAAAAGTTACAGCTATTTCTATGAAGTTGTACAAAAACGCTTTCTTTCGCCAAGACAGTGCGTTTCTCACTGTTACATGCATTTGAATGGGGAACTCGACCGAAACAAAGTATAGGTTTTCATTATGTGAATAACTTGGAAATCTTAGCTCAAACAGCTGCAAAACCTGTTTTCCCAGCACGGGAACCTTGAGTTCTATAAGATAAAGCAATAAACATGTGTATCCGAGTCTTCTATCAAAAGTTACAGCTATTCATATGAAGTTGTACAAAAACGCTTTCTTTCGCCAAGACAGTGCGTTTCTCACTGTTACATGCATTTGAATGGGGAACTCGACCGAAACAAAGTATAGGTTTTCATTATGTGAATAACTTGGAAATCTTAGCTCAAACAGCTGCAAAACCTGTTTGCCCAGCACGGGAACCTTGAGTTCTATAATATAAGGCCATAAACATGTTTGTCTGAGTCTTCTATCAAAAGTTACAGCTATTTCTATGAAGTTGTACAAAAACGCTTTCTTTCGCCAAGACAGTGCGTTTCTCACTGTTACATGCATTTGAATGGGGAACTCGACCGAAACAAAGTATAGGTTTTCATTATGTGAATAACTTGAAAATCTTAGCTCAAACAGCTGCAAAACCTGTTTTCCCAGCACGGGAACCTTGAGTTCTATAAGATAAAGCCATAAACATGTGTATCCGAGTCTTCTATCAAAAGTTACAGCTATTTCTATGAAGTTGTACAAAAACGCTTTCTTTCGCCAAGACAGTGCATTTCTCACTGTTACATGCATTTGAATGGGGAACTCGACCGAAACAAAGTATAGGTTTTCATTATGTGAATAACTTGGAAATCTTAGCTCAAACAGCTGCAAAACCTGTTTTCCCAGCACGGAGACCTTGAGTTCTATAAGATAAAGCCATAAACATGTTTGTCTGAGTCTTCTATCAAAAGTTACAGCTATTTCTATGAAGTTGTACAAAAACGCTTTCTTTCGCCAAGACAGTGCGTTTCTCACTGTTACATGCATTTGAATGGGGAACTCGACCGAAACAAAGTATAGGTTTTCATTATGTGAATAACTTGGAAATCTTAGCTCAAACAGCTGCAAAACCTGTTTTCCCAGCACGGAGACCTTGAGTTCTATAAGATAAGGCCATAAACATGTTTGTCTGAGTCTTCTATCAAAAGTTACAGCTATTTCTATGAAGTTGTACAAAAACGCTTTCTTTCGCCAAGACAGTGCATTTCTCACTGTTACATGCATTTGAATGGGGAACTCGACCGAAACAAAGTATAGGTTTTCATTATGTGAATAACTTGGAAATCTTAGCTCAAACAGCTGCAAAACCTGTTTTCCCAGCACGGAGACCTTGAGTTCTATAATATAAGGCCATAAACATGTTTGTCTGAGTCTTCTATCAAAAGTTACAGCTATTTCTATGAAGTTGTACAAAAACGCTTTCTTTCGCCAAGACAGTGCGTTTCTCACTGTTACATGCATTTGAATGGGGAACTCGACCGAAACAAAGTATAGGTTTTCATTATGTGAATAACTTGGAAATCTTAGCTCAAACAGCTGCAAAACCTGTTTTCCCAGCACGGAGACCTTGAGTTCTATAAGATAAAGCCATAAACATGTTTGTCTGAGTCTTCTATCAAAAGTTACAGCTATTTCTATGAAGTTGTACAAAAACGCTTTCTTTCGCCAAGACAGTGCGTTTCTCACTGTTACATGCATTTGAATGGGGAACTCGACCGAAACAAAGTATAGGTTTTCATTATGTGAATAACTTGGAAATCTTAGCTCAAACAGCTGCAAAACCTGTTTTCCCAGCACGGAGACCTTGAGTTCTATAAGATAAGGCCATAAACATGTTTGTCTGAGTCTTCTATCAAAAGTTACAGCTATTTCTATGAAGTTGTACAAAAACGCTTTCTTTCGCCAAGACAGTGCATTTCTCACTGTTACATGCATTTGAATGGGGAACTCGACCGAAACAAAGTATAGGTTTTCATTATGTGAATAACTTGGAAATCTTAGCTCAAACAGCTACAAAACCTGTTTTCCCAGCACGGGAACCTTGAGTTCTATAAGATAAAGCCATAAACATGTGTATCCGAGTCTTCTATCAAAAGTTACAGCTATTCATATGAAGTTGTACAAAAACGCTTTCTTTCGCCAAGACAGTGCGTTTCTCACTGTTACATGCATTTGAATGGGGAACTCGACCGAAACAAAGTATAGGTTTTCATTATGTGAATAACTTGGAAATCTTAGCTCAAACAGCTGCAAAACCTGTTTTCCCAGCACGGAGACCTTGAGTTCTATAAGATAAGGCCATAAACATGTTTGTCTGAGTCTTCTATCAAAAGTTACAGCTATTTCTATGAAGTTGTACAAAAACGCTTTCTTTCGCCAAGACAGTGCATTTCTCACTGTTACATGCATTTGAATGGGGAACTCGACCGAAACAAAGTATAGGTTTTCATTATGTGAATAACTTGGAAATCTTAGCTCAAACAGCTGCAAAACCTGTTTTCCCAGCACGGAGACCTTGAGTTCTATAAGATAAAGCCATAAACATGTGTATCCGAGTCTTCTATCAAAAGTTACAGCTATTCATATGAAGTTGTACAAAAACGCTTTCTTTCGCCAAGACAGTGCGTTTCTCACTGTTACATGCATTTGAATGGGGAACTCGACCGAAACAAAGTATAGGTTTTCATTATGTGAATAACTTGGAAATCTTAGCTCAAACAGCTGCAAAACCTGTTTTCCCAGCACGGAGACCTTGAGTTCTATAAGATAAGGCCATAAACATGTTTGTCTGAGTCTTCTATCAAAAGTTACAGCTATTTCTATGAAGTTGTACAAAAACGCTTTCTTTCGCCAAGACAGTGCATTTCTCACTGTTACATGCATTTGAATGGGGAACTCGACCGAAACAAAGTATAGGTTTTCATTATGTGAATAACTTGGAAATCTTAGCTCAAACAGCTACAAAACCTGTTTTCCCAGCACGGGAACCTTGAGTTCTATAAGATAAAGCCATAAACATGTGTATCCGAGTCTTCTATTAAAAGTTACAGCTATTCATATGAAGTTGTACAAAAACGCTTTCTTTCGCCAAGACAGTGCGTTTCTCACTGTTACATGCATTTGAATAGGGAACTCGACCGAAACAAAGTATAGGTTTTCATTATGTGAATAACTTGGAAATCTTAGCTCAAACAGCTGCAAAACCTGTTTTCCCAGCACGGGAACCTTGAGTTCTATAAGATAAAGCCATAAACATGTTTGTCTGAGTCTTCTATCAAAAGTTACAGCTATTTCTATGAAGTTGTACAAAAACGCTTTCTTTCGCCAAGACAGTGCGTTTCTCACTGTTACATGCATTTGAATGGGGAACTCGACCGAAACAAAGTATAGGTTTTCATTATGTGAATAACTTGGAAATCTTAGCTCAAACAGCTGCAAAACCTGTTTTCCCAGCACGGGAACCTTGAGTTCTATAAGATAAAGCCATAAACATGTGTATCCGAGTCTTCTATCAAAAGTTACAGCTATTCATATGAAGTTGTACAAAAACGCTTTCTTTCGCCAAGACAGTGCGTTTCTCACTGTTACATGCATTTGAATGGGGAACTCCACCGAAACAAAGTACAAGTTTTCATTATGTGAATAACTTGGAAATCTTAGCTCAAACAGCTGCAAAACCTGTTTTCCCAGCACGGAGACCTTGAGTTCTATAATATAAGGCCATAAACATGTTTGTCTGAGTCTTCTATCAAAAGTTACAGCTATTTCTATGAAGTTGTACAAAAACGCTTTCTTTCGCCAAGACAGTGCGTTTCTCACTGTTACATGCATTTGAATGGGGAACTCGACCGAAACAAAGTATAGGTTTTCATTATGTGAATAACTTGGAAATCTTAGCTCAAACAGCTGCAAAACCTGTTTTCCCAGCACGGAGACCTTGAGTTCTATAATATAAAGCCATAAACATGTTTGTCTGAGTCTTCTATCAAAAGTTACAGCTATTTCTATGAAGTTGTACAAAAACGCTTTCTTTCGCCAAGACAGTGCGTTTCTCACTGTTACATGCATTTGAATGGGGAACTCGACCGAAACAAAGTATAGGTTTTCATTATGTGAATAACTTGGAAATCTTAGCTCAAACAGCTGCAAAACCTGTTTGCCCAGCACGGGAACCTTGAGTTCTATAAGATAAAGCCATAAACATGTGTATCCGAGTCTTCTATCAAAAGTTACAGCTATTCATATGAAGTTGTACAAAAACGCTTTCTTTCGCCAAGACAGTGCGTTTCTCACTGTTACATGCATTTGAATGGGGAACTCCACCGAAACAAAGTACAAGTTTTCATTATGTGAATAACTTGGAAATCTTAGCTCAAACAGCTGCAAAACCTGTTTTCCCAGCACGGAGACCTTGAGTTCTATAAGATAAAGCCATAAACATGTTTGTCTGAGTCTTCTATCAAAAGTTACAGCTATTTCTATGAAGTTGTACAAAAACGCTTTCTTTCGCCAAGACAGTGCGTTTCTCACTGTTACATGCATTTGAATGGGGAACTCCACCGAAACAAAGTACAAGTTTTCATTATGTGAATAACTTGGAAATCTTAGCTCAAACAGCTGCAAAACCTGTTTTCCCAGCACGGAGACCTTGAGTTCTATAAGATAAAGCCATAAACATGTTTGTCTGAGTCTTCTATCAAAAGTTACAGCTATTTATATGAAGTTGTACAAAAACGCTTTCTTTCGCCAAGACAGTGCGTTTCTCACTGTTACATGCATTTGAATGGGGAACTCGACCGAAACAAAGTATAGGTTTTCATTATGTGAATAACTTGGAAATCTTAGCTCAAACAGCTGCAAAACCTGTTTTCCCAGCACGGAGACCTTGAGTTCTATAAGATAAAGCCATAAACATGTTTGTCTGAGTCTTCTATCAAAAGTTACAGCTATTTCTATGAAGTTGTACAAAAACGCTTTCTTTCGCCAAGACAGTGCGTTTCTCACTGTTACATGCATTTGAATGGGGAACTCGACCGAAACAAAGTATAGGTTTTCATTATGTGAATAACTTGGAAATCTTAGCTCAAACAGCTGCAAAACCTGTTTTCCCAGCACGGAGACCTTGAGTTCTATAAGATAAGGCCATAAACATGTTTGTCTGAGTCTTCTATCAAAAGTTACAGCTATTTCTATGAAGTTGTACAAAAACGCTTTCTTTCGCCAAGACAGTGCATTTCTCACTGTTACATGCATTTGAATGGGGAACTCGACCGAAACAAAGTATAGGTTTTCATTATGTGAATAACTTGGAAATCTTAGCTCAAACAGCTACAAAACCTGTTTTCCCAGCACGGGAACCTTGAGTTCTATAAGATAAAGCCATAAACATGTGTATCCGAGTCTTCTATCAAAAGTTACAGCTATTCATATGAAGTTGTACAAAAACGCTTTCTTTCGCCAAGACAGTGCGTTTCTCACTGTTACATGCATTTGAATGGGGAACTCGACCGAAACAAAGTATAGGTTTTCATTATGTGAATAACTTGGAAATCTTAGCTCAAACAGCTGCAAAACCTGTTTTCCCAGCACGGAGACCTTGAGTTCTATAAGATAAGGCCATAAACATGTTTGTCTGAGTCTTCTATCAAAAGTTACAGCTATTTCTATGAAGTTGTACAAAAACGCTTTCTTTCGCCAAGACAGTGCATTTCTCACTGTTACATGCATTTGAATGGGGAACTCGACCGAAACAAAGTATAGGTTTTCATTATGTGAATAACTTGGAAATCTTAGCTCAAACAGCTACAAAACCTGTTTTCCCAGCACGGGAACCTTGAGTTCTATAAGATAAAGCCATAAACATGTGTATCCGAGTCTTCTATCAAAAGTTACAGCTATTCATATGAAGTTGTACAAAAACGCTTTCTTTCGCCAAGACAGTGCGTTTCTCACTGTTACATGCATTTGAATGGGGAACTCGACCGAAACAAAGTATAGGTTTTCATTATGTGAATAACTTGGAAATCTTAGCTCAAACAGCTGCAAAACCTGTTTTCCCAGCACGGAGACCTTGAGTTCTATAAGATAAGGCCATAAACATGTTTGTCTGAGTCTTCTATCAAAAGTTACAGCTATTTCTATGAAGTTGTACAAAAACGCTTTCTTTCGCCAAGACAGTGCATTTCTCACTGTTACATGCATTTGAATGGGGAACTCGACCGAAACAAAGTATAGGTTTTCATTATGTGAATAACTTGGAAATCTTAGCTCAAACAGCTGCAAAACCTGTTTTCCCAGCACGGAGACCTTGAGTTCTATAAGATAAAGCCATAAACATGTGTATCCGAGTCTTCTATCAAAAGTTACAGCTATTCATATGAAGTTGTACAAAAACGCTTTCTTTCGCCAAGACAGTGCGTTTCTCACTGTTACATGCATTTGAATGGGGAACTCCACCGAAACAAAGTATAGGTTTTCATTATGTGAATAACTTGGAAATCTTAGCTCAAACAGCTGCAAAACCTGTTTTCCCAGCACGGAGACCTTGAGTTCTATAAGATAAGGCCATAAACATGTTTGTCTGAGTCTTCTATCAAAAGTTACAGCTATTTATATGAAGTTGTACAAAAACGCTTTCTTTCGCCAAGACAGTGCGTTTCTCACTGTGACATGCATTTGAATGGGGAACTCGACCGAAACAAAGTATAGGTTTTCATTATGTGAATAACTTGGAAATCTTAGCTCAAACAGCTGCAAAACCTGTTTGCCCAGCACGGGAACCTTGAGTTCTATAATATAAGGCCATAAACATGTTTGTCTGAGTCTTCTATCAAAAGTTACAGCTATTTCTATGAAGTTGTACAAAAACGCTTTCTTTCGCCAAGACAGTGCGTTTCTCACTGTTACATGCATTTGAATGGGGAACTCGACCGAAACAAAGTATACGTTTTCATTATGTGAATAACTTGAAAATCTTAGCTCAAACAGCTGCAAAACCTGTTTTCCCAGCACGGGAACCTTGAGTTCTATAAGATAAAGCCATAAACATGTGTATCTGAGTCTTCTATCAAAAGTTACAGCTATTTCTATGAAGTTGTACAAAAACGCTTTCTTTCGCCAAGACAGTGCATTTCTCACTGTTACATGCATTTGAATGGGGAACTCGACCGAAACAAAGTATAGGTTTTCATTATGTGAATAACTTGGAAATCTTAGCTCAAACAGCTGCAAAACCTGTTTTCCCAGCACGGAGACCTTGAGTTCTATAAGATAAAGCCATAAACATGTTTGTCTGAGTCTTCTATCAAAAGTTACAGCTATTTATATGAAGTTGTACAAAAACGCTTTCTTTCGCCAAGACAGTGCGTTTCTCACTGTTACATGCATTTGAATGGGGAACTCGACCGAAACAAAGTATAGGTTTTCATTATGTGAATAACTTGGAAATCTTAGCTCAAACAGCTGCAAAACCTGTTTTCCCAGCACGGAGACCTTGAGTTCTATAAGATAAAGCCATAAACATGTGTATCCGAGTCTTCTATCAAAAGTTACAGCTATTTCTATGAAGTTGTACAAAAACGCTTTCTTTCGCCAAGACAGTGCGTTTCTCACTGTTACATGCATTTGAATGGGGAACTCGACCGAAACAAAGTATAGGTTTTCATTATGTGAATAACTTGGAAATCTTAGCTCAAACAGCTGCAAAACCTGTTTTCCCAGCACGGGAACCTTGAGTTCTATAAGATAAAGCAATAAACATGTGTATCCGAGTCTTCTATCAAAAGTTACAGCTATTCATATGAAGTTGTACAAAAACGCTTTCTTTCGCCAAGACAGTGCGTTTCTCACTGTTACATGCATTTGAATGGGGAACTCGACCGAAACAAAGTATAGGTTTTCATTATGTGAATAACTTGGAAATCTTAGCTCAAACAGCTGCAAAACCTGTTTGCCCAGCACGGGAACCTTGAGTTCTATAATATAAGGCCATAAACATGTTTGTCTGAGTCTTCTATCAAAAGTTACAGCTATTTCTATGAAGTTGTACAAAAACGCTTTCTTTCGCCAAGACAGTGCGTTTCTCACTGTTACATGCATTTGAATGGGGAACTCGACCGAAACAAAGTATAGGTTTTCATTATGTGAATAACTTGGAAATCTTAGCTCAAACAGCTGCAAAACCTGTTTTCCCAGCACGGGAACCTTGAGTTCTATAAGATAAAGCCATAAACATGTGTATCCGAGTCTTCTATCAAAAGTTACAGCTATTTCTATGAAGTTGTACAAAAACGCTTTCTTTCGCCAAGACAGTGCATTTCTCACTGTTACATGCATTTGAATGGGGAACTCGACCGAAACAAAGTATAGGTTTTCATTATGTGAATAACTTGGAAATCTTAGCTCAAACAGCTGCAAAACCTGTTTTCCCAGCACGGAGACCTTGAGTTCTATAAGATAAAGCCATAAACATGTTTGTCTGAGTCTTCTATCAAAGGTTACAGCTATTTCTATGAAGTTGTACAAAAACGCTTTCTTTCGCCAAGACAGTGCGTTTCTCACTGTTACATGCATTTGAATGGGGAACTCGACCGAAACAAAGTATAGGTTTTCATTATGTGAATAACTTGGAAATCTTAGCTCAAACAGCTGCAAAACCTGTTTTCCCGGCACGGAGACCTTGAGTTCTATAAGATAAGGCCATAAACATGTTTGTCTGAGTCTTCTATCAAAAGTTACAGCTATTTCTATGAAGTTGTACAAAAACGCTTTCTTTCGCCAAGACAGTGCATTTCTCACTGTTACATGCATTTGAATGGGGAACTCGACCGAAACAAAGTATAGGTTTTCATTATGTGAATAACTTGGAAATCTTAGCTCAAACAGCTACAAAACCTGTTTTCCCAGCACGGGAACCTTGAGTTCTATAAGATAAAGCCATAAACATGTGTATCCGAGTCTTCTATCAAAAGTTACAGCTATTCATATGAAGTTGTACAAAAACGCTTTCTTTCGCCAAGACAGTGCGTTTCTCACTGTTACATGCATTTGAATGGGGAACTCGACCGAAACAAAGTATAGGTTTTCATTATGTGAATAACTTGGAAATCTTAGCTCAAACAGCTGCAAAACCTGTTTTCCCAGCACGGAGACCTTGAGTTCTATAAGATAAGGCCATAAACATGTTTGTCTGAGTCTTCTATCAAAAGTTACAGCTATTTCTATGAAGTTGTACAAAAACGCTTTCTTTCGCCAAGACAGTGCATTTCTCACTGTTACATGCATTTGAATGGGGAACTCGACCGAAACAAAGTATAGGTTTTCATTATGTGAATAACTTGGAAATCTTAGCTCAAACAGCTGCAAAACCTGTTTTCCCAGCACGGAGACCTTGAGTTCTATAAGATAAAGCCATAAACATGTGTATCCGAGTCTTCTATCAAAAGTTACAGCTATTTCTATGAAGTTGTACAAAAACGCTTTCTTTCGCCAAGACAGTGCATTTCTCACTGTTACATGCATTTGAATGGGGAACTCGACCGAAACAAAGTATAGGTTTTCATTATGTGAATAACTTGGAAATCTTAGCTCAAACAGCTACAAAACCTGTTTTCCCAGCACGGGAACCTTGAGTTCTATAATATAAGGCCATAAACATGTTTGTCTGAGTCTTCTATCAAAAGTTACAGCTATTTCTATGAAGTTGTACAAAAACGCTTTCTTTCGCCAAGACAGTGCGTTTCTCACTGTTACATGCATTTGAATGGGGAACTCGACCGAAACAAAGTACAAGTTTTCATTATGTGAATAACTTGGAAATCTTAGCTCAAACAGCTGCAAAACCAGTTTTCCCAGCACAGAGACCTTGAGTTCTATAAGATAAAGCCATAAACATGTTTGTCTGAGTCTTCTATCAAAAGTTACAGCTATTTATATGAAGTTGTACAAAAACGCTTTCTTTCGCCAAGACAGTGCGTTTCTCACTGTTACATGCATTTGAATGGGGAACTCGACCGAAACAAAGTATAGGTTTTCATTATGTGAATAACTTGGAAATCTTAGCTCAAACAGCTACAAAACCTGTTTTCCCAGCACAGGAACCTTGAGTTCTATAAGATAAAGCCATAAACATGTGTATCCGAGTCTTCTATCAAAAGTTACAGCTATTTATATGAAGTTGTACAAAAACGCTTTCTTTGGCCAAGACAGTGCGTTTCTCACTGTTCATTTGAATGGGGAACTCGACCGAAACAAAGTATAGGTTTTCATTATGTGAATAACTTGGAAATCTTAGCTCAAACAGCTGCAAAACCTGTTTTCCCAGCACGGGAACCTTGAGTTCTATAAGATAAAGCCATAAACATGTTTGTCTGAGTCTTCTATCAAAAGTTACAGCTATTTCTATGAAGTTGTACAAAAACGCTTTCTTTCGCCAAGACAGTGCGTTTCTCACTGTTACATGCATTTGAATGGGGAACTCGACCGAAACAAAGTATAGGTTTTCATTATGTGAATAACTTGGAAATCTTAGCTCAAACAGCTGCAAAACCTGTTTTCCCAGCACGGGAACCTTGAGTTCTATAAGATAAAGCCATAAACATGTGTATCCGAGTCTTCTATCAAAAGTTACAGCTATTTATATGAAGTTGTACAAAAACGCTTTCTTTCGCCAAGACAGTGCGTTTCTCACTGTTACATGCATTTGAATGGGGAACTCGACCGAAACAAAGTACAAGTTTTCATTATGTGAATAACTTGGAAATCTTAGCTCAAACAGCTGCAAAACCTGTTTTCCCAGCACGGAGACCTTGAGTTCTATAAGATAAAGCCATAAACATGTTTGTCTGAGTCTTCTATCAAAAGTTACAGCTATTTCTATGAAGTTGTACAAAAACGCTTTCTTTCGCCAAGACAGTGCGTTTCTCACTGTTACATGCATTTGAATGGGGAACTCGACCGAAACAAAGTATAGGTTTTCATTATGTGAATAACTTGGAAATCTTAGCTCAAACAGCTGCAAAACCTGTTTTCCCAGCACGGGAACCTTGAGTTCTATAAGATAAAGCCATAAACATGTGTATCCGAGTCTTCTATCAAAAGTTACAGCTATTCATATGAAGTTGTACAAAAACGCTTTCTTTCGCCAAGACAGTGCGTTTCTCACTGTTACATGCATTTGAATGGGGAACTCGACCGAAACAAAGTACAAGTTTTCATTATGTGAATAACTTGGAAATCTTAGCTCAAACAGCTGCAAAACCAGTTTTCCCAGCACGGAGACCTTGAGTTCTATAAGATAAAGCCATAAACATGTTTGTCTGAGTCTTCTATCAAAAGTTACAGCTATTTCTATGAAGTTGTACAAAAACGCTTTCTTTCGCCAAGACAGTGCGTTTCTCACTGTTACATGCATTTGAATGGGGAACTCCACCGAAACAAAGTACAAGTTTTCATTATGTGAATAACTTGGAAATCTTAGCTCAAACAGCTGCAAAACCTGTTTTCCCAGCACGGAGACCTTGAGTTCTATAAGATAAAGCCATAAACATGTGTATCCGAGTCTTCTATCAAAAGTTACAGCTATTCATATGAAGTTGTACAAAAACGCTTTCTTTCGCCAAGACAGTGCGTTTCTCACTGTTACATGCATTTGAATGGGGAACTCGACCGAAACAAAGTACAAGTTTTCATTATGTGAATAACTTGGAAATCTTAGCTCAAACAGCTGCAAAACCTGTTTTCCCAGCACGGAGACCTTGAGTTCTATAAGATAAAGCCATAAACATGTTTGTCTGAGTCTTCTATCAAAAGTTACAGCTATTTATATGAAGTTGTACAAAAACGCTTTCTTTCGCCAAGACAGTGCGTTTCTCACTGTTACATGCATTTGAATGGGGAACTCGACCGAAACAAAGTATAGGTTTTCATTATGTGAATAACTTGGAAATCTTAGCTCAAACAGCTACAAAACCTGTTTTCCCAGCACGGGAACCTTGAGTTCTATAAGATAAAGCCATAAACATGTGTATCCGAGTCTTCTATCAAAAGTTACAGCTATTTATATGAAGTTGTACAAAAACGCTTTCTTTCGCCAAGACAGTGCGTTTCTCACTGTTACATGCATTTGAATGGGGAACTCCACCGAAACAAAGTACAAGTTTTCATTATGTGAATAACTTGGAAATCTTAGCTCAAACAGCTGCAAAACCTGTTTTCCCAGCACGGAGACCTTGAGTTCTATAATATAAGGCCATAAACATGTTTGTCTGAGTCTTCTATCAAAAGTTACAGCTATTTCTATGAAGTTGTACAAAAACGCTTTCTTTCGCCAAGACAGTGCGTTTCTCACTGTTACATGCATTTGAATGGGGAACTCCACCGAAACAAAGTACAAGTTTTCATTATGTGAATAACTTGGAAATCTTAGCTCAAACAGCTGCAAAACCTGTTTTCCCAGCACGGAGACCTTGAGTTCTATAAGATAAAGCCATAAACATGTGTATCCGAGTCTTCTATCAAAAGTTACAGCTATTCATATGAAGTTGTACAAAAACGCTTTCTTTCGCCAAGACAGTGCGTTTCTCACTGTTACATGCATTTGAATGGGGAACTCGACCGAAACAAAGTATAGGTTTTCATTATGTGAATAACTTGGAAATCTTAGCTCAAACAGCTGCAAAACCTGTTTTCCCAGCACGGAGACCTTGAGTTCTATAAGATAAAGCCATAAACATGTGTATCCGAGTCTTCTATCAAAAGTTACAGCTATTCATATGAAGTTGTACAAAAACGCTTTCTTTCGCCAAGACAGTGCGTTTCTCACTGTTACATGCATTTGAATGGGGAACTCGACCGAAACAAAGTACAAGTTTTCATTATGTGAATAACTTGGAAATCTTAGCTCAAACAGCTGCAAAACCTGTTTTCCCAGCACGGAGACCTTGAGTTCTATAAGATAAAGCCATAAACATGTGTATCTGAGTCTTCTATCAAAAGTTACAGCTATTTCTATGAAGTTGTACAAAAACGCTTTCTTTCGCCAAGACAGTGCATTTCTCACTGTTACATGCATTTGAATGGGGAACTCGACCGAAACAAAGTATAGGTTTTCATTATGTGAATAACTTGGAAATCTTAGCTCAAACAGCTGCAAAACCTGTTTTCCCAGCACGGAGACCTTGAGTTCTATAAGATAAAGCCATAAACATGTTTGTCTGAGTCTTCTATCAAAAGTTACAGCTATTTATATGAAGTTGTACAAAAACGCTTTCTTTCGCCAAGACAGTGCGTTTCTCACTGTTACATGCATTTGAATGGGGAACTCGACCGAAACAAAGTATAGGTTTTCATTATGTGAATAACTTGGAAATCTTAGCTCAAACAGCTGCAAAACCTGTTTTCCCAGCACGGAGACCTTGAGTTCTATAAGATAAAGCCATAAACATGTGTATCCGAGTCTTCTATCAAAAGTTACAGCTATTTCTATGAAGTTGTACAAAAACGCTTTCTTTCGCCAAGACAGTGCGTTTCTCACTGTTACATGCATTTGAATGGGGAACTCGACCGAAACAAAGTATAGGTTTTCATTATGTGAATAACTTGGAAATCTTAGCTCAAACAGCTGCAAAACCTGTTTTCCCAGCACGGGAACCTTGAGTTCTATAAGATAAAGCAATAAACATGTGTATCCGAGTCTTCTATCAAAAGTTACAGCTATTCATATGAAGTTGTACAAAAACGCTTTCTTTCGCCAAGACAGTGCGTTTCTCACTGTTACATGCATTTGAATGGGGAACTCGACCGAAACAAAGTATAGGTTTTCATTATGTGAATAACTTGGAAATCTTAGCTCAAACAGCTGCAAAACCTGTTTGCCCAGCACGGGAACCTTGAGTTCTATAATATAAGGCCATAAACATGTTTGTCTGAGTCTTCTATCAAAAGTTACAGCTATTTCTATGAAGTTGTACAAAAACGCTTTCTTTCGCCAAGACAGTGCGTTTCTCACTGTTACATGCATTTGAATGGGGAACTCGACCGAAACAAAGTATAGGTTTTCATTATGTGAATAACTTGAAAATCTTAGCTCAAACAGCTGCAAAACCTGTTTTCCCAGCACGGGAACCTTGAGTTCTATAAGATAAAGCCATAAACATGTGTATCCGAGTCTTCTATCAAAAGTTACAGCTATTTCTATGAAGTTGTACAAAAACGCTTTCTTTCGCCAAGACAGTGCATTTCTCACTGTTACATGCATTTGAATGGGGAACTCGACCGAAACAAAGTATAGGTTTTCATTATGTGAATAACTTGGAAATCTTAGCTCAAACAGCTGCAAAACCTGTTTTCCCAGCACGGAGACCTTGAGTTCTATAAGATAAAGCCATAAACATGTTTGTCTGAGTCTTCTATCAAAGGTTACAGCTATTTCTATGAAGTTGTACAAAAACGCTTTCTTTCGCCAAGACAGTGCGTTTCTCACTGTTACATGCATTTGAATGGGGAACTCGACCGAAACAAAGTATAGGTTTTCATTATGTGAATAACTTGGAAATCTTAGCTCAAACAGCTGCAAAACCTGTTTTCCCGGCACGGAGACCTTGAGTTCTATAAGATAAGGCCATAAACATGTTTGTCTGAGTCTTCTATCAAAAGTTACAGCTATTTCTATGAAGTTGTACAAAAACGCTTTCTTTCGCCAAGACAGTGCATTTCTCACTGTTACATGCATTTGAATGGGGAACTCGACCGAAACAAAGTATAGGTTTTCATTATGTGAATAACTTGGAAATCTTAGCTCAAACAGCTACAAAACCTGTTTTCCCAGCACGGGAACCTTGAGTTCTATAAGATAAAGCCATAAACATGTGTATCCGAGTCTTCTATCAAAAGTTACAGCTATTCATATGAAGTTGTACAAAAACGCTTTCTTTCGCCAAGACAGTGCGTTTCTCACTGTTACATGCATTTGAATGGGGAACTCGACCGAAACAAAGTATAGGTTTTCATTATGTGAATAACTTGGAAATCTTAGCTCAAACAGCTGCAAAACCTGTTTTCCCAGCACGGAGACCTTGAGTTCTATAAGATAAGGCCATAAACATGTTTGTCTGAGTCTTCTATCAAAAGTTACAGCTATTTCTATGAAGTTGTACAAAAACGCTTTCTTTCGCCAAGACAGTGCATTTCTCACTGTTACATGCATTTGAATGGGGAACTCGACCGAAACAAAGTATAGGTTTTCATTATGTGAATAACTTGGAAATCTTAGCTCAAACAGCTGCAAAACCTGTTTTCCCAGCACGGAGACCTTGAGTTCTATAAGATAAAGCCATAAACATGTGTATCCGAGTCTTCTATCAAAAGTTACAGCTATTTCTATGAAGTTGTACAAAAACGCTTTCTTTCGCCAAGACAGTGCATTTCTCACTGTTACATGCATTTGAATGGGGAACTCGACCGAAACAAAGTATAGGTTTTCATTATGTGAATAACTTGGAAATCTTAGCTCAAACAGCTACAAAACCTGTTTTCCCAGCACGGGAACCTTGAGTTCTATAATATAAGGCCATAAACATGTTTGTCTGAGTCTTCTATCAAAAGTTACAGCTATTTCTATGAAGTTGTACAAAAACGCTTTCTTTCGCCAAGACAGTGCGTTTCTCACTGTTACATGCATTTGAATGGGGAACTCGACCGAAACAAAGTACAAGTTTTCATTATGTGAATAACTTGGAAATCTTAGCTCAAACAGCTGCAAAACCAGTTTTCCCAGCACGGAGACCTTGAGTTCTATAAGATAAAGCCATAAACATGTTTGTCTGAGTCTTCTATCAAAAGTTACAGCTATTTATATGAAGTTGTACAAAAACGCTTTCTTTCGCCAAGACAGTGCGTTTCTCACTGTTACATGCATTTGAATGGGGAACTCGACCGAAACAAAGTATAGGTTTTCATTATGTGAATAACTTGGAAATCTTAGCTCAAACAGCTACAAAACCTGTTTTCCCAGCACAGGAACCTTGAGTTCTATAAGATAAAGCCATAAACATGTGTATCCGAGTCTTCTATCAAAAGTTACAGCTATTTATATGAAGTTGTACAAAAACGCTTTCTTTGGCCAAGACAGTGCGTTTCTCACTGTTCATTTGAATGGGGAACTCGACCGAAACAAAGTATAGGTTTTCATTATGTGAATAACTTGGAAATCTTAGCTCAAACAGCTGCAAAACCTGTTTTCCCAGCACGGGAACCTTGAGTTCTATAAGATAAAGCCATAAACATGTTTGTCTGAGTCTTCTATCAAAAGTTACAGCTATTTCTATGAAGTTGTACAAAAACGCTTTCTTTCGCCAAGACAGTGCGTTTCTCACTGTTACATGCATTTGAATGGGGAACTCGACCGAAACAAAGTATAGGTTTTCATTATGTGAATAACTTGGAAATCTTAGCTCAAACAGCTGCAAAACCTGTTTTCCCAGCACGGGAACCTTGAGTTCTATAAGATAAAGCCATAAACATGTGTATCCGAGTCTTCTATCAAAAGTTACAGCTATTTATATGAAGTTGTACAAAAACGCTTTCTTTCGCCAAGACAGTGCGTTTCTCACTGTTACATGCATTTGAATGGGGAACTCGACCGAAACAAAGTACAAGTTTTCATTATGTGAATAACTTGGAAATCTTAGCTCAAACAGCTGCAAAACCTGTTTTCCCAGCACGGAGACCTTGAGTTCTATAAGATAAAGCCATAAACATGTTTGTCTGAGTCTTCTATCAAAAGTTACAGCTATTTCTATGAAGTTGTACAAAAACGCTTTCTTTCGCCAAGACAGTGCGTTTCTCACTGTTACATGCATTTGAATGGGGAACTCGACCGAAACAAAGTATAGGTTTTCATTATGTGAATAACTTGGAAATCTTAGCTCAAACAGCTGCAAAACCTGTTTTCCCAGCACGGGAACCTTGAGTTCTATAAGATAAAGCCATAAACATGTGTATCCGAGTCTTCTATCAAAAGTTACAGCTATTCATATGAAGTTGTACAAAAACGCTTTCTTTCGCCAAGACAGTGCGTTTCTCACTGTTACATGCATTTGAATGGGGAACTCGACCGAAACAAAGTACAAGTTTTCATTATGTGAATAACTTGGAAATCTTAGCTCAAACAGCTGCAAAACCAGTTTTCCCAGCACGGAGACCTTGAGTTCTATAAGATAAAGCCATAAACATGTTTGTCTGAGTCTTCTATCAAAAGTTACAGCTATTTCTATGAAGTTGTACAAAAACGCTTTCTTTCGCCAAGACAGTGCGTTTCTCACTGTTACATGCATTTGAATGGGGAACTCCACCGAAACAAAGTACAAGTTTTCATTATGTGAATAACTTGGAAATCTTAGCTCAAACAGCTGCAAAACCTGTTTTCCCAGCACGGAGACCTTGAGTTCTATAAGATAAAGCCATAAACATGTGTATCCGAGTCTTCTATCAAAAGTTACAGCTATTCATATGAAGTTGTACAAAAACGCTTTCTTTCGCCAAGACAGTGCGTTTCTCACTGTTACATGCATTTGAATGGGGAACTCGACCGAAACAAAGTACAAGTTTTCATTATGTGAATAACTTGGAAATCTTAGCTCAAACAGCTGCAAAACCTGTTTTCCCAGCACGGAGACCTTGAGTTCTATAAGATAAAGCCATAAACATGTTTGTCTGAGTCTTCTATCAAAAGTTACAGCTATTTATATGAAGTTGTACAAAAACGCTTTCTTTCGCCAAGACAGTGCGTTTCTCACTGTTACATGCATTTGAATGGGGAACTCGACCGAAACAAAGTATAGGTTTTCATTATGTGAATAACTTGGAAATCTTAGCTCAAACAGCTACAAAACCTGTTTTCCCAGCACGGGAACCTTGAGTTCTATAAGATAAAGCCATAAACATGTGTATCCGAGTCTTCTATCAAAAGTTACAGCTATTTATATGAAGTTGTACAAAAACGCTTTCTTTCGCCAAGACAGTGCGTTTCTCACTGTTCATTTGAATGGGGAACTCGACCGAAACAAAGTATAGGTTTTCATTATGTGAATAACTTGGAAATCTTAGCTCAAACAGCTGCAAAACCTGTTTTCCCAGCACGGGAACCTTGAGTTCTATAAGATAAAGCCATAAACATGTGTATCCGAGTCTTCTATCAAAAGTTACAGCTATTCATATGAAGTTGTACAAAAACGCTTTCTTTCGCCAAGACAGTGCGTTTCTCACTGTTACATGCATTTGAATGGGGAACTCCACCGAAACAAAGTACAAGTTTTCATTATGTGAATAACTTGGAAATCTTAGCTCAAACAGCTGCAAAACCTGTTTTCCCAGCACGGAGACCTTGAGTTCTATAATATAAGGCCATAAACATGTTTGTCTGAGTCTTCTATCAAAAGTTACAGCTATTTCTATGAAGTTGTACAAAAACGCTTTCTTTCGCCAAGACAGTGCGTTTCTCACTGTTACATGCATTTGAATGGGGAACTCCACCGAAACAAAGTACAAGTTTTCATTATGTGAATAACTTGGAAATCTTAGCTCAAACAGCTGCAAAACCTGTTTTCCCAGCACGGAGACCTTGAGTTCTATAAGATAAAGCCATAAACATGTGTATCCGAGTCTTCTATCAAAAGTTACAGCTATTCATATGAAGTTGTACAAAAACGCTTTCTTTCGCCAAGACAGTGCGTTTCTCACTGTTACATGCATTTGAATGGGGAACTCGACCGAAACAAAGTATAGGTTTTCATTATGTGAATAACTTGGAAATCTTAGCTCAAACAGCTGCAAAACCTGTTTTCCCAGCACGGAGACCTTGAGTTCTATAAGATAAAGCCATAAACATGTGTATCCGAGTCTTCTATCAAAAGTTACAGCTATTCATATGAAGTTGTACAAAAACGCTTTCTTTCGCCAAGACAGTGCGTTTCTCACTGTTACATGCATTTGAATGGGGAACTCGACCGAAACAAAGTACAAGTTTTCATTATGTGAATAACTTGGAAATCTTAGCTCAAACAGCTGCAAAACCTGTTTTCCCAGCACGGAGACCTTGAGTTCTATAAGATAAAGCCATAAACATGTTTGTCTGAGTCTTCTATCAAAAGTTACAGCTATTTATATGAAGTTGTACAAAAACGCTTTCTTTCGCCAAGACAGTGCGTTTCTCACTGTTACATGCATTTGAATGGGGAACTCGACCGAAACAAAGTATAGGTTTTCATTATGTGAATAACTTGGAAATCTTAGCTCAAACAGCTACAAAACCTGTTTTCCCAGCACGGGAACCTTGAGTTCTATAAGATAAAGCCATAAACATGTGTATCCGAGTCTTCTATCAAAAGTTACAGCTATTTATATGAAGTTGTACAAAAACGCTTTCTTTCGCCAAGACAGTGCGTTTCTCACTGTTCATTTGAATGGGGAACTCGACCGAAACAAAGTATAGGTTTTCATTATGTGAATAACTTGGAAATCTTAGCTCAAACAGCTGCAAAACCTGTTTTCCCAGCACGGGAACCTTGAGTTCTATAAGATAAAGCCATAAACATGTGTATCCGAGTCTTCTATCAAAAGTTACAGCTATTCATATGAAGTTGTACAAAAACGCTTTCTTTCGCCAAGACAGTGCGTTTCTCACTGTTACATGCATTTGAATGGGGAACTCCACCGAAACAAAGTACAAGTTTTCATTATGTGAATAACTTGGAAATCTTAGCTCAAACAGCTGCAAAACCTGTTTTCCCAGCACGGAGACCTTGAGTTCTATAATATAAGGCCATAAACATGTTTGTCTGAGTCTTCTATCAAAAGTTACAGCTATTTCTATGAAGTTGTACAAAAACGCTTTCTTTCGCCAAGACAGTGCGTTTCTCACTGTTACATGCATTTGAATGGGGAACTCCACCGAAACAAAGTACAAGTTTTCATTATGTGAATAACTTGGAAATCTTAGCTCAAACAGCTGCAAAACCTGTTTTCCCAGCACGGAGACCTTGAGTTCTATAAGATAAAGCCATAAACATGTGTATCCGAGTCTTCTATCAAAAGTTACAGCTATTCATATGAAGTTGTACAAAAACGCTTTCTTTCGCCAAGACAGTGCGTTTCTCACTGTTACATGCATTTGAATGGGGAACTCGACCGAAACAAAGTATAGGTTTTCATTATGTGAATAACTTGGAAATCTTAGCTCAAACAGCTGCAAAACCTGTTTTCCCAGCACGGGAACCTTGAGTTCTATAAGATAAAGCCATAAACATGTTTGTCTGAGTCTTCTATCAAAAGTTACAGCTATTTCTATGAAGTTGTACAAAAACGCTTTCTTTCGCCAAGACAGTGCGTTTCTCACTGTTACATGCATTTGAATGGGGAACTCGACCGAAACAAAGTATAGGTTTTCATTATGTGAATAACTTGGAAATCTTAGCTCAAACAGCTGCAAAACCTGTTTTCCCAGCACGGGAACCTTGAGTTCTATAAGATAAAGCCATAAACATGTGTATCCGAGTCTTCTATCAAAAGTTACAGCTATTCATATGAAGTTGTACAAAAACGCTTTCTTTCGCCAAGACAGTGCGTTTCTCACTGTTACATGCATTTGAATGGGGAACTCCACCGAAACAAAGTACAAGTTTTCATTATGTGAATAACTTGGAAATCTTAGCTCAAACAGCTGCAAAACCTGTTTTCCCAGCACGGAGACCTTGAGTTCTATAATATAAGGCCATAAACATGTTTGTCTGAGTCTTCTATCAAAAGTTACAGCTATTTCTATGAAGTTGTACAAAAACGCTTTCTTTCGCCAAGACAGTGCGTTTCTCACTGTTACATGCATTTGAATGGGGAACTCGACCGAAACAAAGTATAGGTTTTCATTATGTGAATAACTTGGAAATCTTAGCTCAAACAGCTGCAAAACCTGTTTTCCCAGCACGGAGACCTTGAGTTCTATAATATAAAGCCATAAACATGTTTGTCTGAGTCTTCTATCAAAAGATACAGCTATTTCTATGAAGTTGTACAAAAACGCTTTCTTTCGCCAAGACAGTGCATTTCTCACTGTTACATGCATTTGAATGGGGAACTCGACCGAAACAAAGTATAGGTTTTCATTATGTGAATAACTTGGAAATCTTAGCTCAAACAGCTGCAAAACCTGTTTGCCCAGCACGGGAACCTTGAGTTCTATAAGATAAAGCCATAAACATGTGTATCCGAGTCTTCTATCAAAAGTTACAGCTATTCATATGAAGTTGTACAAAAACGCTTTCTTTCGCCAAGACAGTGCGTTTCTCACTGTTACATGCATTTGAATGGGGAACTCCACCGAAACAAAGTACAAGTTTTCATTATGTGAATAACTTGGAAATCTTAGCTCAAACAGCTGCAAAACCTGTTTTCCCAGCACGGAGACCTTGAGTTCTATAAGATAAAGCCATAAACATGTTTGTCTGAGTCTTCTATCAAAAGTTACAGCTATTTCTATGAAGTTGTACAAAAACGCTTTCTTTCGCCAAGACAGTGCGTTTCTCACTGTTACATGCATTTGAATGGGGAACTCCACCGAAACAAAGTACAAGTTTTCATTATGTGAATAACTTGGAAATCTTAGCTCAAACAGCTGCAAAACCTGTTTTCCCAGCACGGAGACCTTGAGTTCTATAAGATAAAGCCATAAACATGTTTGTCTGAGTCTTCTATCAAAAGTTACAGCTATTTATATGAAGTTGTACAAAAACGCTTTCTTTCGCCAAGACAGTGCATTTCTCACTGTTACATGCATTTGAATGGGGAACTCGACCGAAACAAAGTATAGGTTTTCATTATGTGAATAACTTGGAAATCTTAGCTCAAACAGCTGCAAAACCTGTTTTCCCAGCACGGAGACCTTGAGTTCTATAAGATAAAGCCATAAACATGTTTGTCTGAGTCTTCTATCAAAAGTTACAGCTATTTCTATGAAGTTGTACAAAAACGCTTTCTTTCGCCAAGACAGTGCGTTTCTCACTGTTACATGCATTTGAATGGGGAACTCGACCGAAACAAAGTATAGGTTTTCATTATGTGAATAACTTGGAAATCTTAGCTCAAACAGCTGCAAAACCTGTTTTCCCAGCACGGAGACCTTGAGTTCTATAAGATAAGGCCATAAACATGTTTGTCTGAGTCTTCTATCAAAAGTTACAGCTATTTCTATGAAGTTGTACAAAAACGCTTTCTTTCGCCAAGACAGTGCATTTCTCACTGTTACATGCATTTGAATGGGGAACTCGACCGAAACAAAGTATAGGTTTTCATTATGTGAATAACTTGGAAATCTTAGCTCAAACAGCTACAAAACCTGTTTTCCCAGCACGGGAACCTTGAGTTCTATAAGATAAAGCCATAAACATGTGTATCCGAGTCTTCTATCAAAAGTTACAGCTATTCATATGAAGTTGTACAAAAACGCTTTCTTTCGCCAAGACAGTGCGTTTCTCACTGTTACATGCATTTGAATGGGGAACTCGACCGAAACAAAGTATAGGTTTTCATTATGTGAATAACTTGGAAATCTTAGCTCAAACAGCTGCAAAACCTGTTTTCCCAGCACGGAGACCTTGAGTTCTATAAGATAAGGCCATAAACATGTTTGTCTGAGTCTTCTATCAAAAGTTACAGCTATTTCTATGAAGTTGTACAAAAACGCTTTCTTTCGCCAAGACAGTGCATTTCTCACTGTTACATGCATTTGAATGGGGAACTCGACCGAAACAAAGTATAGGTTTTCATTATGTGAATAACTTGGAAATCTTAGCTCAAACAGCTGCAAAACCTGTTTTCCCAGCACGGAGACCTTGAGTTCTATAAGATAAAGCCATAAACATGTGTATCCGAGTCTTCTATCAAAAGTTACAGCTATTCATATGAAGTTGTACAAAAACGCTTTCTTTCGCCAAGACAGTGCGTTTCTCACTGTTACATGCATTTGAATGGGGAACTCGACCGAAACAAAGTATAGGTTTTCATTATGTGAATAACTTGGAAATCTTAGCTCAAACAGCTGCAAAACCTGTTTTCCCAGCACGGAGACCTTGAGTTCTATAAGATAAGGCCATAAACATGTTTGTCTGAGTCTTCTATCAAAAGTTACAGCTATTTCTATGAAGTTGTACAAAAACGCTTTCTTTCGCCAAGACAGTGCATTTCTCACTGTTACATGCATTTGAATGGGGAACTCGACCGAAACAAAGTATAGGTTTTCATTATGTGAATAACTTGGAAATCTTAGCTCAAACAGCTACAAAACCTGTTTTCCCAGCACGGGAACCTTGAGTTCTATAAGATAAAGCCATAAACATGTGTATCCGAGTCTTCTATCAAAAGTTACAGCTATTCATATGAAGTTGTACAAAAACGCTTTCTTTCGCCAAGACAGTGCGTTTCTCACTGTTACATGCATTTGAATGGGGAACTCGACCGAAACAAAGTATAGGTTTTCATTATGTGAATAACTTGGAAATCTTAGCTCAAACAGCTACAAAACCTGTTTTCCCAGCACGGAGACCTTGAGTTCTATAAGATAAAGCCATAAACATGTTTGTCTGAGTCTTCTATCAAAAGTTACAGCTATTTCTATGAAGTTGTACAAAAACGCTTTCTTTCGCCAAGACAGTGCGTTTCTCACTGTTACATGCATTTGAATGGGGAACTCGACCGAAACAAAGTATAGGTTTTCATTATGTGAATAACTTGGAAATCTTAGCTCAAACAGCTGCAAAACCTGTTTTCCCAGCACGGAGACCTTGAGTTCTATAAGATAAGGCCATAAACATGTTTGTCTGAGTCTTCTATCAAAAGTTACAGCTATTTCTATGAAGTTGTACAAAAACGCTTTCTTTCGCCAAGACAGTGCATTTCTCACTGTTACATGCATTTGAATGGGGAACTCGACCGAAACAAAGTATAGGTTTTCATTATGTGAATAACTTGGAAATCTTAGCTCAAACAGCTACAAAACCTGTTTTCCCAGCACGGGAACCTTGAGTTCTATAAGATAAAGCCATAAACATGTGTATCCGAGTCTTCTATCAAAAGTTACAGCTATTCATATGAAGTTGTACAAAAACGCTTTCTTTCGCCAAGACAGTGCGTTTCTCACTGTTACATGCATTTGAATGGGGAACTCGACCGAAACAAAGTATAGGTTTTCATTATGTGAATAACTTGGAAATCTTAGCTCAAACAGCTGCAAAACCTGTTTTCCCAGCACGGAGACCTTGAGTTCTATAAGATAAGGCCATAAACATGTTTGTCTGAGTCTTCTATCAAAAGTTACAGCTATTTCTATGAAGTTGTACAAAAACGCTTTCTTTCGCCAAGACAGTGCATTTCTCACTGTTACATGCATTTGAATGGGGAACTCGACCGAAACAAAGTATAGGTTTTCATTATGTGAATAACTTGGAAATCTTAGCTCAAACAGCTGCAAAACCTGTTTTCCCAGCACGGAGACCTTGAGTTCTATAAGATAAAGCCATAAACATGTGTATCCGAGTCTTCTATCAAAAGTTACAGCTATTCATATGAAGTTGTACAAAAACGCTTTCTTTCGCCAAGACAGTGCGTTTCTCACTGTTACATGCATTTGAATGGGGAACTCGACCGAAACAAAGTATAGGTTTTCATTATGTGAATAACTTGGAAATCTTAGCTCAAACAGCTGCAAAACCTGTTTTCCCAGCACGGAGACCTTGAGTTCTATAAGATAAGGCCATAAACATGTTTGTCTGAGTCTTCTATCAAAAGTTACAGCTATTTCTATGAAGTTGTACAAAAACGCTTTCTTTCGCCAAGACAGTGCATTTCTCACTGTTACATGCATTTGAATGGGGAACTCGACCGAAACAAAGTATAGGTTTTCATTATGTGAATAACTTGGAAATCTTAGCTCAAACAGCTACAAAACCTGTTTTCCCAGCACGGGAACCTTGAGTTCTATAATATAAGGCCATAAACATGTTTGTCTGAGTCTTCTATCAAAAGTTACAGCTATTTCTATGAAGTTGTACAAAAACGCTTTCTTTCGCCAAGACAGTGCGTTTCTCACTGTTACATGCATTTGAATGGGGAACTCGACCGAAACAAAGTACAAGTTTTCATTATGTGAATAACTTGGAAATCTTAGCTCAAACAGCTGCAAAACCAGTTTTCCCAGCACGGAGACCTTGAGTTCTATAAGATAAAGCCATAAACATGTTTGTCTGAGTCTTCTATCAAAAGTTACAGCTATTTATATGAAGTTGTACAAAAACGCTTTCTTTCGCCAAGACAGTGCGTTTCTCACTGTTACATGCATTTGAATGGGGAACTCCACCGAAACAAAGTATAGGTTTTCATTATGTGAATAACTTGGAAATCTTAGCTCAAACAGCTACAAAACCTGTTTTCCCAGCACGGGAACCTTGAGTTCTATAAGATAAAGCCATAAACATGTGTATCCGAGTCTTCTATCAAAAGTTACAGCTATTTATATGAAGTTGTACAAAAACGCTTTCTTTGGCCAAGACAGTGCGTTTCTCACTGTTCATTTGAATGGGGAACTCGACCGAAACAAAGTATAGGTTTTCATTATGTGAATAACTTGGAAATCTTAGCTCAAACAGCTGCAAAACCTGTTTTCCCAGCACGGGAACCTTGAGTTCTATAAGATAAAGCCATAAACATGTTTGTCTGAGTCTTCTATCAAAAGTTACAGCTATTTCTATGAAGTTGTACAAAAACGCTTTCTTTCGCCAAGACAGTGCGTTTCTCACTGTTACATGCATTTGAATGGGGAACTCGACCGAAACAAAGTATAGGTTTTCATTATGTGAATAACTTGGAAATCTTAGCTCAAACAGCTGCAAAACCTGTTTTCCCAGCACGGGAACCTTGAGTTCTATAAGATAAAGCCATAAACATGTGTATCCGAGTCTTCTATCAAAAGTTACAGCTATTTATATGAAGTTGTACAAAAACGCTTTCTTTCGCCAAGACAGTGCGTTTCTCACTGTTACATGCATTTGAATGGGGAACTCGACCGAAACAAAGTACAAGTTTTCATTATGTGAATAACTTGGAAATCTTAGCTCAAACAGCTGCAAAACCTGTTTTCCCAGCACGGAGACCTTGAGTTCTATAAGATAAAGCCATAAACATGTTTGTCTGAGTCTTCTATCAAAAGTTACAGCTATTTCTATGAAGTTGTACAAAAACGCTTTCTTTCGCCAAGACAGTGCGTTTCTCACTGTTACATGCATTTGAATGGGGAACTCGACCGAAACAAAGTATAGGTTTTCATTATGTGAATAACTTGGAAATCTTAGCTCAAACAGCTGCAAAACCTGTTTTCCCAGCACGGGAACCTTGAGTTCTATAAGATAAAGCCATAAACATGTGTATCCGAGTCTTCTATCAAAAGTTACAGCTATTCATATGAAGTTGTACAAAAACGCTTTCTTTCGCCAAGACAGTGCGTTTCTCACTGTTACATGCATTTGAATGGGGAACTCGACCGAAACAAAGTACAAGTTTTCATTATGTGAATAACTTGGAAATCTTAGCTCAAACAGCTGCAAAACCAGTTTTCCCAGCACGGAGACCTTGAGTTCTATAAGATAAAGCCATAAACATGTTTGTCTGAGTCTTCTATCAAAAGTTACAGCTATTTCTATGAAGTTGTACAAAAACGCTTTCTTTCGCCAAGACAGTGCGTTTCTCACTGTTACATGCATTTGAATGGGGAACTCCACCGAAACAAAGTACAAGTTTTCATTATGTGAATAACTTGGAAATCTTAGCTCAAACAGCTGCAAAACCTGTTTTCCCAGCACGGAGACCTTGAGTTCTATAAGATAAAGCCATAAACATGTGTATCCGAGTCTTCTATCAAAAGTTACAGCTATTCATATGAAGTTGTACAAAAACGCTTTCTTTCGCCAAGACAGTGCGTTTCTCACTGTTACATGCATTTGAATGGGGAACTCGACCGAAACAAAGTACAAGTTTTCATTATGTGAATAACTTGGAAATCTTAGCTCAAACAGCTGCAAAACCTGTTTTCCCAGCACGGAGACCTTGAGTTCTATAAGATAAAGCCATAAACATGTTTGTCTGAGTCTTCTATCAAAAGTTACAGCTATTTATATGAAGTTGTACAAAAACGCTTTCTTTCGCCAAGACAGTGCGTTTCTCACTGTTACATGCATTTGAATGGGGAACTCGACCGAAACAAAGTATAGGTTTTCATTATGTGAATAACTTGGAAATCTTAGCTCAAACAGCTGCAAAACCTGTTTTCCCAGCACGGGAACCTTGAGTTCTATAAGATAAAGCCATAAACATGTGTATCCGAGTCTTCTATCAAAAGTTACAGCTATTTATATGAAGTTGTACAAAAACGCTTTCTTTCGCCAAGACAGTGCGTTTCTCACTGTTCATTTGAATGGGGAACTCGACCGAAACAAAGTATAGGTTTTCATTATGTGAATAACTTGGAAATCTTAGCTCAAACAGCTGCAAAACCTGTTTTCCCAGCACGGGAACCTTGAGTTCTATAAGATAAAGCCATAAACATGTGTATCCGAGTCTTCTATCAAAAGTTACAGCTATTCATATGAAGTTGTACAAAAACGCTTTCTTTCGCCAAGACAGTGCGTTTCTCACTGTTACATGCATTTGAATGGGGAACTCCACCGAAACAAAGTACAAGTTTTCATTATGTGAATAACTTGGAAATCTTAGCTCAAACAGCTGCAAAACCAGTTTTCCCAGCACGGAGACCTTGAGTTCTATAATATAAGGCCATAAACATGTTTGTCTGAGTCTTCTATCAAAAGTTACAGCTATTTCTATGAAGTTGTACAAAAACGCTTTCTTTCGCCAAGACAGTGCGTTTCTCACTGTTACATGCATTTGAATGGGGAACTCCACCGAAACAAAGTACAAGTTTTCATTATGTGAATAACTTGGAAATCTTAGCTCAAACAGCTGCAAAACCTGTTTTCCCAGCACGGAGACCTTGAGTTCTATAAGATAAAGCCATAAACATGTGTATCCGAGTCTTCTATCAAAAGTTACAGCTATTCATATGAAGTTGTACAAAAACGCTTTCTTTCGCCAAGACAGTGCGTTTCTCACTGTTACATGCATTTGAATGGGGAACTCGACCGAAACAAAGTATAGGTTTTCATTATGTGAATAACTTGGAAATCTTAGCTCAAACAGCTGCAAAACCTGTTTTCCCAGCACGGAGACCTTGAGTTCTATAAGATAAAGCCATAAACATGTGTATCCGAGTCTTCTATCAAAAGTTACAGCTATTCATATGAAGTTGTACAAAAACGCTTTCTTTCGCCAAGACAGTGCGTTTCTCACTGTTACATGCATTTGAATGGGGAACTCGACCGAAACAAAGTACAAGTTTTCATTATGTGAATAACTTGGAAATCTTAGCTCAAACAGCTGCAAAACCTGTTTTCCCAGCACGGAGACCTTGAGTTCTATAAGATAAAGCCATAAACATGTTTGTCTGAGTCTTCTATCAAAAGTTACAGCTATTTATATGAAGTTGTACAAAAACGCTTTCTTTCGCCAAGACAGTGCGTTTCTCACTGTTACATGCATTTGAATGGGGAACTCGACCGAAACAAAGTATAGGTTTTCATTATGTGAATAACTTGGAAATCTTAGCTCAAACAGCTACAAAACCTGTTTTCCCAGCACGGGAACCTTGAGTTCTATAAGATAAAGCCATAAACATGTGTATCCGAGTCTTCTATCAAAAGTTACAGCTATTTATATGAAGTTGTACAAAAACGCTTTCTTTCGCCAAGACAGTGCGTTTCTCACTGTTCATTTGAATGGGGAACTCGACCGAAACAAAGTATAGGTTTTCATTATGTGAATAACTTGGAAATCTTAGCTCAAACAGCTGCAAAACCTGTTTTCCCAGCACGGGAACCTTGAGTTCTATAAGATAAAGCCATAAACATGTGTATCCGAGTCTTCTATCAAAAGTTACAGCTATTCATATGAAGTTGTACAAAAACGCTTTCTTTCGCCAAGACAGTGCGTTTCTCACTGTTACATGCATTTGAATGGGGAACTCCACCGAAACAAAGTACAAGTTTTCATTATGTGAATAACTTGGAAATCTTAGCTCAAACAGCTGCAAAACCTGTTTTCCCAGCACGGAGACCTTGAGTTCTATAATATAAGGCCATAAACATGTTTGTCTGAGTCTTCTATCAAAAGTTACAGCTATTTCTATGAAGTTGTACAAAAACGCTTTCTTTCGCCAAGACAGTGCGTTTCTCACTGTTACATGCATTTGAATGGGGAACTCCACCGAAACAAAGTACAAGTTTTCATTATGTGAATAACTTGGAAATCTTAGCTCAAACAGCTGCAAAACCTGTTTTCCCAGCACGGAGACCTTGAGTTCTATAAGATAAAGCCATAAACATGTGTATCCGAGTCTTCTATCAAAAGTTACAGCTATTCATATGAAGTTGTACAAAAACGCTTTCTTTCGCCAAGACAGTGCGTTTCTCACTGTTACATGCATTTGAATGGGGAACTCGACCGAAACAAAGTATAGGTTTTCATTATGTGAATAACTTGGAAATCTTAGCTCAAACAGCTGCAAAACCTGTTTTCCCAGCACGGGAACCTTGAGTTCTATAAGATAAAGCCATAAACATGTTTGTCTGAGTCTTCTATCAAAAGTTACAGCTATTTCTATGAAGTTGTACAAAAACGCTTTCTTTCGCCAAGACAGTGCGTTTCTCACTGTTACATGCATTTGAATGGGGAACTCGACCGAAACAAAGTATAGGTTTTCATTATGTGAATAACTTGGAAATCTTAGCTCAAACAGCTGCAAAACCTGTTTTCCCAGCACGGAGACCTTGAGTTCTATAATATAAGGCCATAAACATGTTTGTCTGAGTCTTCTATCAAAAGTTACAGCTATTTCTATGAAGTTGTACAAAAACGCTTTCTTTCGCCAAGACAGTGCGTTTCTCACTGTTACATGCATTTGAATGGGGAACTCCACCGAAACAAAGTATAGGTTTTCATTATGTGAATAACTTGGAAATCTTAGCTCAAACAGCTGCAAAACCTGTTTTCCCAGCACGGAGACCTTGAGTTCTATAATATAAAGCCATAAACATGTTTGTCTGAGTCTTCTATCAAAAGTTACAGCTATTTCTATGAAGTTGTACAAAAACGCTTTCTTTCGCCAAGACAGTGCGTTTCTCACTGTTACATGCATTTGAATGGGGAACTCGACCGAAACAAAGTATAGGTTTTCATTATGTGAATAACTTGGAAATCTTAGCTCAAACAGCTGCAAAACCTGTTTGCCCAGCACGGGAACCTTGAGTTCTATAAGATAAAGCCATAAACATGTGTATCCGAGTCTTCTATCAAAAGTTACAGCTATTCATATGAAGTTGTACAAAAACGCTTTCTTTCGCCAAGACAGTGCGTTTCTCACTGTTACATGCATTTGAATGGGGAACTCCACCGAAACAAAGTACAAGTTTTCATTATGTGAATAACTTGGAAATCTTAGCTCAAACAGCTGCAAAACCTGTTTTCCCAGCACGGAGACCTTGAGTTCTATAAGATAAAGCCATAAACATGTTTGTCTGAGTCTTCTATCAAAAGTTACAGCTATTTCTATGAAGTTGTACAAAAACGCTTTCTTTCGCCAAGACAGTGCGTTTCTCACTGTTACATGCATTTGAATGGGGAACTCCACCGAAACAAAGTACAAGTTTTCATTATGTGAATAACTTGGAAATCTTAGCTCAAACAGCTGCAAAACCTGTTTTCCCAGCACGGAGACCTTGAGTTCTATAAGATAAAGCCATAAACATGTTTGTCTGAGTCTTCTATCAAAAGTTACAGCTATTTATATGAAGTTGTACAAAAACGCTTTCTTTCGCCAAGACAGTGCATTTCTCACTGTTACATGCATTTGAATGGGGAACTCGACCGAAACAAAGTATAGGTTTTCATTATGTGAATAACTTGGAAATCTTAGCTCAAACAGCTGCAAAACCTGTTTTCCCAGCACGGAGACCTTGAGTTCTATAAGATAAAGCCATAAACATGTTTGTCTGAGTCTTCTATCAAAAGTTACAGCTATTTCTATGAAGTTGTACAAAAACGCTTTCTTTCGCCAAGACAGTGCGTTTCTCACTGTTACATGCATTTGAATGGGGAACTCGACCGAAACAAAGTATAGGTTTTCATTATGTGAATAACTTGGAAATCTTAGCTCAAACAGCTGCAAAACCTGTTTTCCCAGCACGGAGACCTTGAGTTCTATAAGATAAGGCCATAAACATGTTTGTCTGAGTCTTCTATCAAAAGTTACAGCTATTTCTATGAAGTTGTACAAAAACGCTTTCTTTCGCCAAGACAGTGCATTTCTCACTGTTACATGCATTTGAATGGGGAACTCGACCGAAACAAAGTATAGGTTTTCATTATGTGAATAACTTGGAAATCTTAGCTCAAACAGCTACAAAACCTGTTTTCCCAGCACGGGAACCTTGAGTTCTATAAGATAAAGCCATAAACATGTGTATCCGAGTCTTCTATCAAAAGTTACAGCTATTCATATGAAGTTGTACAAAAACGCTTTCTTTCGCCAAGACAGTGCGTTTCTCACTGTTACATGCATTTGAATGGGGAACTCGACCGAAACAAAGTATAGGTTTTCATTATGTGAATAACTTGGAAATCTTAGCTCAAACAGCTGCAAAACCTGTTTTCCCAGCACGGAGACCTTGAGTTCTATAAGATAAGGCCATAAACATGTTTGTCTGAGTCTTCTATCAAAAGTTACAGCTATTTCTATGAAGTTGTACAAAAACGCTTTCTTTCGCCAAGACAGTGCATTTCTCACTGTTACATGCATTTGAATGGGGAACTCGACCGAAACAAAGTATAGGTTTTCATTATGTGAATAACTTGGAAATCTTAGCTCAAACAGCTGCAAAACCTGTTTTCCCAGCACGGAGACCTTGAGTTCTATAAGATAAAGCCATAAACATGTGTATCCGAGTCTTCTATCAAAAGTTACAGCTATTCATATGAAGTTGTACAAAAACGCTTTCTTTCGCCAAGACAGTGCGTTTCTCACTGTTACATGCATTTGAATGGGGAACTCGACCGAAACAAAGTATAGGTTTTCATTATGTGAATAACTTGGAAATCTTAGCTCAAACAGCTGCAAAACCTGTTTTCCCAGCACGGAGACCTTGAGTTCTATAAGATAAGGCCATAAACATGTTTGTCTGAGTCTTCTATCAAAAGTTACAGCTATTTCTATGAAGTTGTACAAAAACGCTTTCTTTCGCCAAGACAGTGCATTTCTCACTGTTACATGCATTTGAATGGGGAACTCGACCGAAACAAAGTATAGGTTTTCATTATGTGAATAACTTGGAAATCTTAGCTCAAACAGCTACAAAACCTGTTTTCCCAGCACGGGAACCTTGAGTTCTATAAGATAAAGCCATAAACATGTGTATCCGAGTCTTCTATCAAAAGTTACAGCTATTCATATGAAGTTGTACAAAAACGCTTTCTTTCGCCAAGACAGTGCGTTTCTCACTGTTACATGCATTTGAATGGGGAACTCGACCGAAACAAAGTATAGGTTTTCATTATGTGAATAACTTGGAAATCTTAGCTCAAACAGCTGCAAAACCTGTTTGCCCAGCACGGGAACCTTGAGTTCTATAATATAAGGCCATAAACATGTTTGTCTGAGTCTTCTATCAAAAGTTACAGCTATTTCTATGAAGTTGTACAAAAACGCTTTCTTTCGCCAAGACAGTGCGTTTCTCACTGTTACATGCATTTGAATGGGGAACTCGACCGAAACAAAGTATAGGTTTTCATTATGTGAATAACTTGGAAATCTTAGCTCAAACAGCTGCAAAACCTGTTTTCCCAGCACGGGAACCTTGAGTTCTATAAGATAAAGCCATAAACATGTGTATCCGAGTCTTCTATCAAAAGTTACAGCTATTCATATGAAGTTGTACAAAAACGCTTTCTTTCGCCAAGACAGTGCGTTTCTCACTGTTACATGCATTTGAATGGGGAACTCGACCGAAACAAAGTATAGGTTTTCATTATGTGAATAACTTGGAAATCTTAGCTCAAACAGCTGCAAAACCTGTTTTCCCAGCACGGAGACCTTGAGTTCTATAAGATAAAGCCATAAACATGTGTATCCGAGTCTTCTATCAAAAGTTACAGCTATTCATATGAAGTTGTACAAAAACGCTTTCTTTCGCCAAGACAGTGCGTTTCTCACTGTTACATGCATTTGAATGGGGAACTCGACCGAAACAAAGTACAAGTTTTCATTATGTGAATAACTTGGAAATCTTAGCTCAAACAGCTGCAAAACCTGTTTTCCCAGCACGGAGACCTTGAGTTCTATAAGATAAAGCCATAAACATGTTTGTCTGAGTCTTCTATCAAAAGTTACAGCTATTTATATGAAGTTGTACAAAAACGCTTTCTTTCGCCAAGACAGTGCGTTTCTCACTGTTACATGCATTTGAATGGGGAACTCGACCGAAACAAAGTATAGGTTTTCATTATGTGAATAACTTGGAAATCTTAGCTCAAACAGCTACAAAACCTGTTTTCCCAGCACGGGAACCTTGAGTTCTATAAGATAAAGCCATAAACATGTGTATCCGAGTCTTCTATCAAAAGTTACAGCTATTTATATGAAGTTGTACAAAAACGCTTTCTTTCGCCAAGACAGTGCGTTTCTCACTGTTCATTTGAATGGGGAACTCGACCGAAACAAAGTATAGGTTTTCATTATGTGAATAACTTGGAAATCTTAGCTCAAACAGCTGCAAAACCTGTTTTCCCAGCACGGGAACCTTGAGTTCTATAAGATAAAGCCATAAACATGTGTATCCGAGTCTTCTATCAAAAGTTACAGCTATTCATATGAAGTTGTACAAAAACGCTTTCTTTCGCCAAGACAGTGCGTTTCTCACTGTTACATGCATTTGAATGGGGAACTCCACCGAAACAAAGTACAAGTTTTCATTATGTGAATAACTTGGAAATCTTAGCTCAAACAGCTGCAAAACCTGTTTTCCCAGCACGGAGACCTTGAGTTCTATAATATAAGGCCATAAACATGTTTGTCTGAGTCTTCTATCAAAAGTTACAGCTATTTCTATGAAGTTGTACAAAAACGCTTTCTTTCGCCAAGACAGTGCGTTTCTCACTGTTACATGCATTTGAATGGGGAACTCCACCGAAACAAAGTACAAGTTTTCATTATGTGAATAACTTGGAAATCTTAGCTCAAACAGCTGCAAAACCTGTTTTCCCAGCACGGAGACCTTGAGTTCTATAAGATAAAGCCATAAACATGTGTATCCGAGTCTTCTATCAAAAGTTACAGCTATTCATATGAAGTTGTACAAAAACGCTTTCTTTCGCCAAGACAGTGCGTTTCTCACTGTTACATGCATTTGAATGGGGAACTCGACCGAAACAAAGTATAGGTTTTCATTATGTGAATAACTTGGAAATCTTAGCTCAAACAGCTGCAAAACCTGTTTTCCCAGCACGGGAACCTTGAGTTCTATAAGATAAAGCCATAAACATGTTTGTCTGAGTCTTCTATCAAAAGTTACAGCTATTTCTATGAAGTTGTACAAAAACGCTTTCTTTCGCCAAGACAGTGCGTTTCTCACTGTTACATGCATTTGAATGGGGAACTCGACCGAAACAAAGTATAGGTTTTCATTATGTGAATAACTTGGAAATCTTAGCTCAAACAGCTGCAAAACCTGTTTTCCCAGCACGGAGACCTTGAGTTCTATAATATAAGGCCATAAACATGTTTGTCTGAGTCTTCTATCAAAAGTTACAGCTATTTCTATGAAGTTGTACAAAAACGCTTTCTTTCGCCAAGACAGTGCGTTTCTCACTGTTACATGCATTTGAATGGGGAACTCCACCGAAACAAAGTATAGGTTTTCATTATGTGAATAACTTGGAAATCTTAGCTCAAACAGCTGCAAAACCTGTTTTCCCAGCACGGAGACCTTGAGTTCTATAATATAAAGCCATAAACATGTTTGTCTGAGTCTTCTATCAAAAGTTACAGCTATTTCTATGAAGTTGTACAAAAACGCTTTCTTTCGCCAAGACAGTGCGTTTCTCACTGTTACATGCATTTGAATGGGGAACTCGACCGAAACAAAGTATAGGTTTTCATTATGTGAATAACTTGGAAATCTTAGCTCAAACAGCTGCAAAACCTGTTTGCCCAGCACGGGAACCTTGAGTTCTATAAGATAAAGCCATAAACATGTGTATCCGAGTCTTCTATCAAAAGTTACAGCTATTCATATGAAGTTGTACAAAAACGCTTTCTTTCGCCAAGACAGTGCGTTTCTCACTGTTACATGCATTTGAATGGGGAACTCCACCGAAACAAAGTACAAGTTTTCATTATGTGAATAACTTGGAAATCTTAGCTCAAACAGCTGCAAAACCTGTTTTCCCAGCACGGAGACCTTGAGTTCTATAAGATAAAGCCATAAACATGTTTGTCTGAGTCTTCTATCAAAAGTTACAGCTATTTCTATGAAGTTGTACAAAAACGCTTTCTTTCGCCAAGACAGTGCGTTTCTCACTGTTACATGCATTTGAATGGGGAACTCCACCGAAACAAAGTACAAGTTTTCATTATGTGAATAACTTGGAAATCTTAGCTCAAACAGCTGCAAAACCTGTTTTCCCAGCACGGAGACCTTGAGTTCTATAAGATAAAGCCATAAACATGTTTGTCTGAGTCTTCTATCAAAAGTTACAGCTATTTATATGAAGTTGTACAAAAACGCTTTCTTTCGCCAAGACAGTGCATTTCTCACTGTTACATGCATTTGAATGGGGAACTCGACCGAAACAAAGTATAGGTTTTCATTATGTGAATAACTTGGAAATCTTAGCTCAAACAGCTGCAAAACCTGTTTTCCCAGCACGGAGACCTTGAGTTCTATAAGATAAAGCCATAAACATGTTTGTCTGAGTCTTCTATCAAAAGTTACAGCTATTTCTATGAAGTTGTACAAAAACGCTTTCTTTCGCCAAGACAGTGCGTTTCTCACTGTTACATGCATTTGAATGGGGAACTCGACCGAAACAAAGTATAGGTTTTCATTATGTGAATAACTTGGAAATCTTAGCTCAAACAGCTGCAAAACCTGTTTTCCCAGCACGGAGACCTTGAGTTCTATAAGATAAGGCCATAAACATGTTTGTCTGAGTCTTCTATCAAAAGTTACAGCTATTTCTATGAAGTTGTACAAAAACGCTTTCTTTCGCCAAGACAGTGCATTTCTCACTGTTACATGCATTTGAATGGGGAACTCGACCGAAACAAAGTATAGGTTTTCATTATGTGAATAACTTGGAAATCTTAGCTCAAACAGCTACAAAACCTGTTTTCCCAGCACGGGAACCTTGAGTTCTATAAGATAAAGCCATAAACATGTGTATCCGAGTCTTCTATCAAAAGTTACAGCTATTCATATGAAGTTGTACAAAAACGCTTTCTTTCGCCAAGACAGTGCGTTTCTCACTGTTACATGCATTTGAATGGGGAACTCGACCGAAACAAAGTATAGGTTTTCATTATGTGAATAACTTGGAAATCTTAGCTCAAACAGCTGCAAAACCTGTTTTCCCAGCACGGAGACCTTGAGTTCTATAAGATAAGGCCATAAACATGTTTGTCTGAGTCTTCTATCAAAAGTTACAGCTATTTCTATGAAGTTGTACAAAAACGCTTTCTTTCGCCAAGACAGTGCATTTCTCACTGTTACATGCATTTGAATGGGGAACTCGACCGAAACAAAGTATAGGTTTTCATTATGTGAATAACTTGGAAATCTTAGCTCAAACAGCTGCAAAACCTGTTTTCCCAGCACGGAGACCTTGAGTTCTATAAGATAAAGCCATAAACATGTGTATCCGAGTCTTCTATCAAAAGTTACAGCTATTCATATGAAGTTGTACAAAAACGCTTTCTTTCGCCAAGACAGTGCGTTTCTCACTGTTACATGCATTTGAATGGGGAACTCGACCGAAACAAAGTATAGGTTTTCATTATGTGAATAACTTGGAAATCTTAGCTCAAACAGCTGCAAAACCTGTTTTCCCAGCACGGAGACCTTGAGTTCTATAAGATAAGGCCATAAACATGTTTGTCTGAGTCTTCTATCAAAAGTTACAGCTATTTCTATGAAGTTGTACAAAAACGCTTTCTTTCGCCAAGACAGTGCATTTCTCACTGTTACATGCATTTGAATGGGGAACTCGACCGAAACAAAGTATAGGTTTTCATTATGTGAATAACTTGGAAATCTTAGCTCAAACAGCTACAAAACCTGTTTTCCCAGCACGGGAACCTTGAGTTCTATAAGATAAAGCCATAAACATGTGTATCCGAGTCTTCTATCAAAAGTTACAGCTATTCATATGAAGTTGTACAAAAACGCTTTCTTTCGCCAAGACAGTGCGTTTCTCACTGTTACATGCATTTGAATGGGGAACTCGACCGAAACAAAGTATAGGTTTTCATTATGTGAATAACTTGGAAATCTTAGCTCAAACAGCTGCAAAACCTGTTTGCCCAGCACGGGAACCTTGAGTTCTATAATATAAGGCCATAAACATGTTTGTCTGAGTCTTCTATCAAAAGTTACAGCTATTTCTATGAAGTTGTACAAAAACGCTTTCTTTCGCCAAGACAGTGCGTTTCTCACTGTTACATGCATTTGAATGGGGAACTCGACCGAAACAAAGTATAGGTTTTCATTATGTGAATAACTTGGAAATCTTAGCTCAAACAGCTGCAAAACCTGTTTTCCCAGCACGGGAACCTTGAGTTCTATAAGATAAAGCCATAAACATGTGTATCCGAGTCTTCTATCAAAAGTTACAGCTATTCATATGAAGTTGTACAAAAACGCTTTCTTTCGCCAAGACAGTGCGTTTCTCACTGTTACATGCATTTGAATGGGGAACTCCACCGAAACAAAGTACAAGTTTTCATTATGTGAATAACTTGGAAATCTTAGCTCAAACAGCTGCAAAACCTGTTTTCCCAGCACGGAGACCTTGAGTTCTATAATATAAGGCCATAAACATGTTTGTCTGAGTCTTCTATCAAAAGTTACAGCTATTTCTATGAAGTTGTACAAAAACGCTTTCTTTCGCCAAGACAGTGCGTTTCTCACTGTTACATGCATTTGAATGGGGAACTCGACCGAAACAAAGTATAGGTTTTCATTATGTGAATAACTTGGAAATCTTAGCTCAAACAGCTGCAAAACCTGTTTTCCCAGCACGGAGACCTTGAGTTCTATAATATAAAGCCATAAACATGTTTGTCTGAGTCTTCTATCAAAAGTTACAGCTATTTCTATGAAGTTGTACAAAAACGCTTTCTTTCGCCAAGACAGTGCGTTTCTCACTGTTACATGCATTTGAATGGGGAACTCGACCGAAACAAAGTATAGGTTTTCATTATGTGAATAACTTGGAAATCTTAGCTCAAACAGCTGCAAAACCTGTTTGCCCAGCACGGGAACCTTGAGTTCTATAAGATAAAGCCATAAACATGTGTATCCGAGTCTTCTATCAAAAGTTACAGCTATTCATATGAAGTTGTACAAAAACGCTTTCTTTCGCCAAGACAGTGCGTTTCTCACTGTTACATGCATTTGAATGGGGAACTCCACCGAAACAAAGTACAAGTTTTCATTATGTGAATAACTTGGAAATCTTAGCTCAAACAGCTGCAAAACCTGTTTTCCCAGCACGGAGACCTTGAGTTCTATAAGATAAAGCCATAAACATGTTTGTCTGAGTCTTCTATCAAAAGTTACAGCTATTTCTATGAAGTTGTACAAAAACGCTTTCTTTCGCCAAGACAGTGCGTTTCTCACTGTTACATGCATTTGAATGGGGAACTCCACCGAAACAAAGTACAAGTTTTCATTATGTGAATAACTTGGAAATCTTAGCTCAAACAGCTGCAAAACCTGTTTTCCCAGCACGGAGACCTTGAGTTCTATAAGATAAAGCCATAAACATGTTTGTCTGAGTCTTCTATCAAAAGTTACAGCTATTTATATGAAGTTGTACAAAAACGCTTTCTTTCGCCAAGACAGTGCGTTTCTCACTGTTACATGCATTTGAATGGGGAACTCGACCGAAACAAAGTATAGGTTTTCATTATGTGAATAACTTGGAAATCTTAGCTCAAACAGCTGCAAAACCTGTTTTCCCAGCACGGAGACCTTGAGTTCTATAAGATAAAGCCATAAACATGTTTGTCTGAGTCTTCTATCAAAAGTTACAGCTATTTCTATGAAGTTGTACAAAAACGCTTTCTTTCGCCAAGACAGTGCGTTTCTCACTGTTACATGCATTTGAATGGGGAACTCGACCGAAACAAAGTATAGGTTTTCATTATGTGAATAACTTGGAAATCTTAGCTCAAACAGCTGCAAAACCTGTTTTCCCAGCACGGAGACCTTGAGTTCTATAAGATAAGGCCATAAACATGTTTGTCTGAGTCTTCTATCAAAAGTTACAGCTATTTCTATGAAGTTGTACAAAAACGCTTTCTTTCGCCAAGACAGTGCATTTCTCACTGTTACATGCATTTGAATGGGGAACTCGACCGAAACAAAGTATAGGTTTTCATTATGTGAATAACTTGGAAATCTTAGCTCAAACAGCTACAAAACCTGTTTTCCCAGCACGGGAACCTTGAGTTCTATAAGATAAAGCCATAAACATGTGTATCCGAGTCTTCTATCAAAGGTTACAGCTATTCATATGAAGTTGTACAAAAACGCTTTCTTTCGCCAAGACAGTGCGTTTCTCACTGTTACATGCATTTGAATGGGGAACTCGACCGAAACAAAGTATAGGTTTTCATTATGTGAATAACTTGGAAATCTTAGCTCAAACAGCTGCAAAACCTGTTTTCCCAGCACGGAGACCTTGAGTTCTATAAGATAAGGCCATAAACATGTTTGTCTGAGTCTTCTATCAAAAGTTACAGCTATTTCTATGAAGTTGTACAAAAACGCTTTCTTTCGCCAAGACAGTGCATTTCTCACTGTTACATGCATTTGAATGGGGAACTCGACCGAAACAAAGTATAGGTTTTCATTATGTGAATAACTTGGAAATCTTAGCTCAAACAGCTGCAAAACCTGTTTTCCCAGCACGGAGATCTTGAGTTCTATAAGATAAAGCCATAAACATGTGTATCCGAGTCTTCTATCAAAAGTTACAGCTATTCATATGAAGTTGTACAAAAACGCTTTCTTTCGCCAAGACAGTGCGTTTCTCACTGTTACATGCATTTGAATGGGGAACTCGACCGAAACAAAGTATAGGTTTTCATTATGTGAATAACTTGGAAATCTTAGCTCAAACAGCTGCAAAACCTGTTTTCCCAGCACGGAGACCTTGAGTTCTATAAGATAAGGCCATAAACATGTTTGTCTGAGTCTTCTATCAAAAGTTACAGCTATTTCTATGAAGTTGTACAAAAACGCTTTCTTTCGCCAAGACAGTGCATTTCTCACTGTTACATGCATTTGAATGGGGAACTCGACCGAAACAAAGTATAGGTTTTCATTATGTGAATAACTTGGAAATCTTAGCTCAAACAGCTACAAAACCTGTTTTCCCAGCACGGGAACCTTGAGTTCTATAAGATAAAGCCATAAACATGTGTATCCGAGTCTTCTATCAAAAGTTACAGCTATTCATATGAAGTTGTACAAAAACGCTTTCTTTCGCCAAGACAGTGCGTTTCTCACTGTTACATGCATTTGAATGGGGAACTCGACCGAAACAAAGTATAGGTTTTCATTATGTGAATAACTTGGAAATCTTAGCTCAAACAGCTGCAAAACCTGTTTTCCCAGCACGGGAACCTTGAGTTCTATAAGATAAAGCCATAAACATGTTTGTCTGAGTCTTCTATCAAAAGTTACAGCTATTTCTATGAAGTTGTACAAAAACGCTTTCTTTCGCCAAGACAGTGCGTTTCTCACTGTTACATGCATTTGAATGGGGAACTCGACCGAAACAAAGTATAGGTTTTCATTATGTGAATAACTTGGAAATCTTAGCTCAAACAGCTGCAAAACCTGTTTTCCCAGCACGGAGACCTTGAGTTCTATAAGATAAGGCCATAAACATGTTTGTCTGAGTCTTCTATCAAAAGTTACAGCTATTTCTATGAAGTTGTACAAAAACGCTTTCTTTCGCCAAGACAGTGCATTTCTCACTGTTACATGCATTTGAATGGGGAACTCGACCGAAACAAAGTATAGGTTTTCATTATGTGAATAACTTGGAAATCTTAGCTCAAACAGCTACAAAACCTGTTTTCCCAGCACGGGAACCTTGAGTTCTATAAGATAAAGCCATAAACATGTGTATCCGAGTCTTCTATCAAAAGTTACAGCTATTCATATGAAGTTGTACAAAAACGCTTTCTTTCGCCAAGACAGTGCGTTTCTCACTGTTACATGCATTTGAATGGGGAACTCGACCGAAACAAAGTATAGGTTTTCATTATGTGAATAACTTGGAAATCTTAGCTCAAACAGCTGCAAAACCTGTTTGCCCAGCACGGGAACCTTGAGTTCTATAATATAAGGCCATAAACATGTTTGTCTGAGTCTTCTATCAAAAGTTACAGCTATTTCTATGAAGTTGTACAAAAACGCTTTCTTTCGCCAAGACAGTGCGTTTCTCACTGTTACATGCATTTGAATGGGGAACTCGACCGAAACAAAGTATAGGTTTTCATTATGTGAATAACTTGAAAATCTTAGCTCAAACAGCTGCAAAACCTGTTTTCCCAGCACGGAGACCTTGAGTTCTATAATATAAGGCCATAAACATGTTTGTCTGAGTCTTCTATCAAAAGTTACAGCTATTTCTATGAAGTTGTACAAAAACGCTTTCTTTCGCCAAGACAGTGCGTTTCTCACTGTTACATGCATTTGAATGGGGAACTCGACCGAAACAAAGTATAGGTTTTCATTATGTGAATAACTTGGAAATCTTAGCTCAAACAGCTGCAAAACCTGTTTTCCCAGCACGGGAACCTTGAGTTCTATAAGATAAAGCCATAAACATGTGTATCCGAGTCTTCTATCAAAAGTTACAGCTATTTCTATGAAGTTGTACAAAAACGCTTTCTTTCGCCAAGACAGTGCATTTCTCACTGTTACATGCATTTGAATGGGGAACTCGACCGAAACAAAGTATAGGTTTTCATTATGTGAATAACTTGGAAATCTTAGCTCAAACAGCTGCAAAACCTGTTTTCCCAGCACGGAGACCTTGAGTTCTATAAGATAAAGCCATAAACATGTTTGTCTGAGTCTTCTATCAAAAGTTACAGCTATTTATATGAAGTTGTACAAAAACGCTTTCTTTCGCCAAGACAGTGCGTTTCTCACTGTTACATGCATTTGAATGGGGAACTCGACCGAAACAAAGTATAGGTTTTCATTATGTGAATAACTTGGAAATCTTAGCTCAAACAGCTGCAAAACCTGTTTTCCCAGCACGGAGACCTTGAGTTCTATAAGATAAAGCCATAAACATGTGTATCCGAGTCTTCTATCAAAAGTTACAGCTATTTCTATGAAGTTGTACAAAAACGCTTTCTTTCGCCAAGACAGTGCGTTTCTCACTGTTACATGCATTTGAATGGGGAACTCGACCGAAACAAAGTATAGGTTTTCATTATGTGAATAACTTGGAAATCTTAGCTCAAACAGCTGCAAAACCTGTTTTCCCAGCACGGGAACCTTGAGTTCTATAATATAAGGCCATAAACATGTTTGTCTGAGTCTTCTATCAAAAGTTACAGCTATTTCTATGAAGTTGTACAAAAACGCTTTCTTTCGCCAAGACAGTGCGTTTCTCACTGTTACATGCATTTGAATGGGGAACTCGACCGAAACAAAGTATAGGTTTTCATTATGTGAATAACTTGAAAATCTTAGCTCAAACAGCTGCAAAACCTGTTTTCCCAGCACGGGAACCTTGAGTTCTATAAGATAAAGCCATAAACATGTGTATCCGAGTCTTCTATCAAAAGTTACAGCTATTTCTATGAAGTTGTACAAAAACGCTTTCTTTCGCCAAGACAGTGCATTTCTCACTGTTACATGCATTTGAATGGGGAACTCGACCGAAACAAAGTATAGGTTTTCATTATGTGAATAACTTGGAAATCTTAGCTCAAACAGCTGCAAAACCTGTTTTCCCAGCACGGAGACCTTGAGTTCTATAATATAAGGCCATAAACATGTTTGTCTGAGTCTTCTATCAAAAGTTACAGCTATTTCTATGAAGTTGTACAAAAACGCTTTCTTTCGCCAAGACAGTGCGTTTCTCACTGTTACATGCATTTGAATGGGGAACTCGACCGAAACAAAGTATAGGTTTTCATTATGTGAATAACTTGGAAATCTTAGCTCAAACAGCTGCAAAACCTGTTTTCCCAGCACGGAGACCTTGAGTTCTATAAGATAAAGCCATAAACATGTTTGTCTGAGTCTTCTATCAAAAGTTACAGCTATTTATATGAAGTTGTACAAAAACGCTTTCTTTCGCCAAGACAGTGCGTTTCTCACTGTTACATGCATTTGAATGGGGAACTCGACCGAAACAAAGTATAGGTTTTCATTATGTGAATAACTTGGTAATCTTAGCTCAAACAGCTACAAAACCTGTTTTCCCAGCACGGGAACCTTGAGTTCTATAAGATAAAGCCATAAACATGTTTGTCTGAGTCTTCTATCAAAAGTTACAGCTATTTCTATGAAGTTGTACAAAAACGCTTTCTTTCGCCAAGACAGTGCATTTCTCACTGTTACATGCATTTGAATGGGGAACTCGACCGAAACAAAGTATAGGTTTTCATTATGTGAATAACTTGGAAATCTTAGCTCAAACAGCTACAAAACCTGTTTTCCCAGCACGGGAACCTTGAGTTCTATAAGATAAAGCCATAAACATGTGTATCCGAGTCTTCTATCAAAAGTTACAGCTATTCATATGAAGTTGTACAAAAACGCTTTCTTTCGCCAAGACAGTGCGTTTCTCACTGTTACATGCATTTGAATGGGGAACTCGACCGAAACAAAGTATAGGTTTTCATTATGTGAATAACTTGGAAATCTTAGCTCAAACAGCTGCAAAACCTGTTTGCCCAGCACGGGAACCTTGAGTTCTATAATATAAGGCCATAAACATGTTTGTCTGAGTCTTCTATCAAAAGTTACAGCTATTTCTATGAAGTTGTACAAAAACGCTTTCTTTCGCCAAGACAGTGCGTTTCTCACTGTTACATGCATTTGAATGGGGAACTCGACCGAAACAAAGTATAGGTTTTCATTATGTGAATAACTTGGAAATCTTAGCTCAAACAGCTGCAAAACCTGTTTTCCCAGCACGGAGACCTTGAGTTCTATAATATAAGGCCATAAACATGTTTGTCTGAGTCTTCTATCAAAAGTTACAGCTATTTCTATGAAGTTGTACAAAAACGCTTTCTTTCGCCAAGACAGTGCGTTTCTCACTGTTACATGCATTTGAATGGGGAACTCGACCGAAACAAAGTATAGGTTTTCATTATGTGAATAACTTGGAAATCTTAGCTCAAACAGCTGCAAAACCTGTTTTCCCAGCACGGAGACCTTGAGTTCTATAAGATAAAGCCATAAACATGTTTGTCTGAGTCTTCTATCAAAAGTTACAGCTATTTATATGAAGTTGTACAAAAACGCTTTCTTTCGCCAAGACAGTGCATTTCTCACTGTTACATGCATTTGAATGGGGAACTCGACCGAAACAAAGTATAGGTTTTCATTATGTGAATAACTTGGAAATCTTAGCTCAAACAGCTGCAAAACCTGTTTGCCCAGCACGGGAACCTTGAGTTCTATAATATAAGGCCATAAACATGTTTGTCTGAGTCTTCTATCAAAAGTTACAGCTATTTCTATGAAGTTGTACAAAAACGCTTTCTTTCGCCAAGACAGTGCGTTTCTCACTGTTACATGCATTTGAATGGGGAACTCGACCGAAACAAAGTATACGTTTTCATTATGTGAATAACTTGAAAATCTTAGCTCAAACAGCTGCAAAACCTGTTTTCCCAGCACGGGAACCTTGAGTTCTATAAGATAAAGCCATAAACATGTGTATCCGAGTCTTCTATCAAAAGTTACAGCTATTTCTATGAAGTTGTACAAAAACGCTTTCTTTCGCCAAGACAGTGCATTTCTCACTGTTACATGCATTTGAATGGGGAACTCGACCGAAACAAAGTATAGGTTTTCATTATGTGAATAACTTGGAAATCTTAGCTCAAACAGCTGCAAAACCTGTTTTCCCAGCACGGAGACCTTGAGTTCTATAAGATAAAGCCATAAACATGTTTGTCTGAGTCTTCTATCAAAAGTTACAGCTATTTCTATGAAGTTGTACAAAAACGCTTTCTTTCGCCAAGACAGTGCGTTTCTCACTGTTACATGCATTTGAATGGGGAACTCGACCGAAACAAAGTATAGGTTTTCATTATGTGAATAACTTGGAAATCTTAGCTCAAACAGCTGCAAAACCTGTTTTCCCAGCACGGAGACCTTGAGTTCTATAAGATAAAGCCATAAACATGTGTATCCGAGTCTTCTATCAAAAGTTACAGCTATTTCTATGAAGTTGTACAAAAACGCTTTCTTTCGCCAAGACAGTGCGTTTCTCACTGTTACATGCATTTGAATGGGGAACTCGACCGAAACAAAGTATAGGTTTTCATTATGTGAATAACTTGGAAATCTTAGCTCAAACAGCTGCAAAACCTGTTTTCCCAGCACGGGAACCTTGAGTTCTATAAGATAAAGCAATAAACATGTGTATCCGAGTCTTCTATCAAAAGTTACAGCTATTCATATGAAGTTGTACAAAAACGCTTTCTTTCGCCAAGACAGTGCGTTTCTCACTGTTACATGCATTTGAATGGGGAACTCGACCGAAACAAAGTATAGGTTTTCATTATGTGAATAACTTGGAAATCTTAGCTCAAACAGCTGCAAAACCTGTTTGCCCAGCACGGGAACCTTGAGTTCTATAATATAAGGCCATAAACATGTTTGTCTGAGTCTTCTATCAAAAGTTACAGCTATTTCTATGAAGTTGTACAAAAACGCTTTCTTTCGCCAAGACAGTGCGTTTCTCACTGTTACATGCATTTGAATGGGGAACTCCACCGAAACAAAGTATAGGTTTTCATTATGTGAATAACTTGAAAATCTTAGCTCAAACAGCTGCAAAACCTGTTTTCCCAGCACGGGAACCTTGAGTTCTATAAGATAAAGCCATAAACATGTGTATCCGAGTCTTCTATCAAAAGTTACAGCTATTTCTATGAAGTTGTACAAAAACGCTTTCTTTCGCCAAGACAGTGCATTTCTCACTGTTACATGCATTTGAATGGGGAACTCGACCGAAACAAAGTATAGGTTTTCATTATGTGAATAACTTGGAAATCTTAGCTCAAACAGCTGCAAAACCTGTTTTCCCAGCACGGAGACCTTGAGTTCTATAATATAAGGCCATAAACATGTTTGTCTGAGTCTTCTATCAAAAGTTACAGCTATTTCTATGAAGTTGTACAAAAACGCTTTCTTTCGCCAAGACAGTGCGTTTCTCACTGTTACATGCATTTGAATGGGGAACTCGACCGAAACAAAGTATAGGTTTTCATTATGTGAATAACTTGGAAATCTTAGCTCAAACAGCTGCAAAACCTGTTTTCCCAGCACGGAGACCTTGAGTTCTATAAGATAAAGCCATAAACATGTTTGTCTGAGTCTTCTATCAAAAGTTACAGCTATTTATATGAAGTTGTACAAAAACGCTTTCTTTCGCCAAGACAGTGCGTTTCTCACTGTTACATGCATTTGAATGGGGAACTCGACCGAAACAAAGTATAGGTTTTCATTATGTGAATAACTTGGTAATCTTAGCTCAAACAGCTACAAAACCTGTTTTCTCAGCACGGGAACCTTGAGTTCTATAAGATAAAGCCATAAACATGTTTGTCTGAGTCTTCTATCAAAAGTTACAGCTATTTCTATGAAGTTGTACAAAAACGCTTTCTTTCGCCAAGACAGTGCGTTTCTCACTGTTACATGCATTTGAATGGGGAACTCGACCGAAACAAAGTATAGGTTTTCATTATGTGAACAACTTGGAAATCTTAGCTCAAACAGCTGCAAAACCTGTTTTCCCAGCACGGAGACCTTGAGTTCTATAATATAAGGCCATAAACATGTTTGTCTGAGTCTTCTATCAAAAGTTACAGCTATTTCTATGAAGTTGTACAAAAACGCTTTCTTTCGCCAAGACAGTGCGTTTCTCACTGTTACATGCATTTGAATGGGGAACTCGACCGAAACAAAGTATAGGTTTTCATTATGTGAATAACTTGGAAATCTTAGCTCAAACAGCTGCAAAACCTGTTTTCCCAGCACGGAGACCTTGAGTTCTATAAGATAAGGCCATAAACATGTTTGTCTGAGTCTTCTATCAAAAGTTACAGCTATTTCTATGAAGTTGTACAAAAACGCTTTCTTTCGCCAAGACAGTGCGTTTCTCACTGTTACATGCATTTGAATGGGGAACTCGACCGAAACAAAGTATAGGTTTTCATTATGTGAATAACTTGGAAATCTTAGCTCAAACAGCTGCAAAACCTGTTTTCCCAGCACGGAGACCTTGAGTTCTATAAGATAAGGCCATAAACATGTTTGTCTGAGTCTTCTATCAAAAGTTACAGCTATTTCTATGAAGTTGTACAAAAACGCTTTCTTTCGCCAAGACAGTGCATTTCTCACTGTTACATGCATTTGAATGGGGAACTCGACCGAAACAAAGTATAGGTTTTCATTATGTGAATAACTTGGAAATCTTAGCTCAAACAGCTGCAAAACCTGTTTTCCCAGCACGGAGACCTTGAGTTCTATAAGATAAGGCCATAAACATGTTTGTCTGAGTCTTCTATCAAAAGTTACAGCTATTTCTATGAAGTTGTACAAAAACGCTTTCTTTCGCCAAGACAGTGCATTTCTCACTGTTACATGCATTTGAATGGGGAACTCGACCGAAACAAAGTATAGGTTTTCATTATGTGAATAACTTGGAAATCTTAGCTCAAACAGCTACAAAACCTGTTTTCCCAGCACGGGAACCTTGAGTTCTATAAGATAAAGCCATAAACATGTGTATCCGAGTCTTCTATCAAAAGTTACAGCTATTCATATGAAGTTGTACAAAAACGCTTTCTTTCGCCAAGACAGTGCGTTTCTCACTGTTACATGCATTTGAATGGGGAACTCGACCGAAACAAAGTATAGGTTTTCATTATGTGAATAACTTGGAAATCTTAGCTCAAACAGCTGCAAAACCTGTTTGCCCAGCACGGGAACCTTGAGTTCTATAATATAAGGCCATAAACATGTTTGTCTGAGTCTTCTATCAAAAGTTACAGCTATTTCTATGAAGTTGTACAAAAACGCTTTCTTTCGCCAAGACAGTGCGTTTCTCACTGTTACATGCATTTGAATGGGGAACTCGACCGAAACAAAGTATAGGTTTTCATTATGTGAATAACTTGAAAATCTTAGCTCAAACAGCTGCAAAACCTGTTTTCCCAGCACGGAGACCTTGAGTTCTATAAGATAAAGCCATAAACATGTTTGTCTGAGTCTTCTATCAAAAGTTACAGCTATTTATATGAAGTTGTACAAAAACGCTTTCTTTCGCCAAGACAGTGCGTTTCTCACTGTTACATGCATTTGAATGGGGAACTCGACCGAAACAAAGTATAGGTTTTCATTATGTGAATAACTTGGAAATCTTAGCTCAAACAGCTGCAAAACCTGTTTGCCCAGCACGGGAACCTTGAGTTCTATAATATAAGGCCATAAACATGTTTGTCTGAGTCTTCTATCAAAAGTTACAGCTATTTCTATGAAGTTGTACAAAAACGCTTTCTTTCGCCAAGACAGTGCGTTTCTCACTGTTACATGCATTTGAATGGGGAACTCGACCGAAACAAAGTATACGTTTTCATTATGTGAATAACTTGAAAATCTTAGCTCAAACAGCTGCAAAACCTGTTTTCCCAGCACGGGAACCTTGAGTTCTATAAGATAAAGCCATAAACATGTGTATCCGAGTCTTCTATCAAAAGTTACAGCTATTTCTATGAAGTTGTACAAAAACGCTTTCTTTCGCCAAGACAGTGCATTTCTCACTGTTACATGCATTTGAATGGGGAACTCGACCGAAACAAAGTATAGGTTTTCATTATGTGAATAACTTGGAAATCTTAGCTCAAACAGCTGCAAAACCTGTTTTCCCAGCACGGAGACCTTGAGTTCTATAATATAAGGCCATAAACATGTTTGTCTGAGTCTTCTATCAAAAGTTACAGCTATTTCTATGAAGTTGTACAAAAACGCTTTCTTTCGCCAAGACAGTGCGTTTCTCACTGTTACATGCATTTGAATGGGGAACTCGACCGAAACAAAGTATAGGTTTTCATTATGTGAATAACTTGGAAATCTTAGCTCAAACAGCTGCAAAACCTGTTTTCCCAGCACGGGAACCTTGAGTTCTATAAGATAAAGCCATAAACATGTGTATCCGAGTCTTCTATCAAAAGTTACAGCTATTCATATGAAGTTGTACAAAAACGCTTTCTTTCGCCAAGACAGTGCGTTTCTCACTGTTACATGCATTTGAATGGGGAACTCGACCGAAACAAAGTATAGGTTTTCATTATGTGAATAACTTGGAAATCTTAGCTCAAACAGCTGCAAAACCTGTTTTCCCAGCACGGAGACCTTGAGTTCTATAAGATAAAGCCATAAACATGTTTGTCTGAGTCTTCTATCAAAAGTTACAGCTATTTATATGAAGTTGTACAAAAACGCTTTCTTTCGCCAAGACAGTGCGTTTCTCACTGTTACATGCATTTGAATGGGGAACTCGACCGAAACAAAGTATAGGTTTTCATTATGTGAATAACTTGGAAATCTTAGCTCAAACAGCTACAAAACCTGTTTTCCCAGCACGGGAACCTTGAGTTCTATAAGATAAAGCCATAAACATGTTTGTCTGAGTCTTCTATCAAAAGTTACAGCTATTTCTATGAAGTTGTACAAAAACGCTTTCTTTCGCCAAGACAGTGCGTTTCTCACTGTTACATGCATTTGAATGGGGAACTCGACCGAAACAAAGTATAGGTTTTCATTATGTGAATAACTTGGAAATCTTAGCTCAAACAGCTGCAAAACCTGTTTTCCCAGCACGGAGACCTTGAGTTCTATAAGATAAGGCCATAAACATGTTTGTCTGAGTCTTCTATCAAAAGTTACAGCTATTTCTATGAAGTTGTACAAAAACGCTTTCTTTCGCCAAGACAGTGCATTTCTCACTGTTACATGCATTTGAATGGGGAACTCGACCGAAACAAAGTATAGGTTTTCATTATGTGAATAACTTGGAAATCTTAGCTCAAACAGCTACAAAACCTGTTTTCCCAGCACGGGAACCTTGAGTTCTATAAGATAAAGCCATAAACATGGGTATCCGAGTCTTCTATCAAAAGTTACAGCTATTTATATGAAGTTGTACAAAAACGCTTTCTTTCGCCAAGACAGTGCGTTTCTCACTGTTACATGCATTTGAATGGGGAACTCGACCGAAACAAAGTATAGGTTTTCATTATGTGAATAACTTGGAAATCTTAGCTCAAACAGCTGCAAAACCTGTTTTCCCAGCACGGGAACCTTGAGTTCTATAAGATAAAGCCATAAACATGTGTATCCGAGTCTTCTATCAAAAGTTACAGCTATTCATATGAAGTTGTACAAAAACGCTTTCTTTCGCCAAGACAGTGCGTTTCTCACTGTTACATGCATTTGAATGGGGAACTCGACCGAAACAAAGTATAGGTTTTCATTATGTGAATAACTTGGAAATCTTAGCTCAAACAGCTGCAAAACCTGTTTTCCCAGCACGGGAACCTTGAGTTCTATAAGATAAAGCCATAAACATGTGTATCCGAGTCTTCTATCAAAAGTTACAGCTATTTATATGAAGTTGTACAAAAACGCTTTCTTTCGCCAAGACAGTGCGTTTCTCACTGTTACATGCATTTGAATGGGGAACTCGACCGAAACAAAGTATAGGTTTTCATTATGTGAATAACTTGGAAATCTTAGCTCAAACAGCTGCATAACCTGTTTTCCCAGCACGGAGACCTTGAGTTCTATAAGATAAGGCCATAAACATGTTTGTCCGAGTCTTCTATCAAAAGTTACAGCTATTTCTATGAAGTTGTACAAAAACGCTTTCTTTCGCCAATACAGTGCGTTTCTCACTGTTACATGCATTTGAATGGGGAACTCGACCGAAACAAAGTATAGGTTTTAATTATGTGAATAACTTGGAAATCTTAGCTCAAACAGCTGCAAAACCTGTTTTCCCAGCACGGAGACCTTGAGTTCTATAAGATAAGGCCATAAACATGTTTGTCTGAGTCTTCTATCAAAAGTTACAGCTATTTCTATGAAGTTGTACAAAAACGCTTTCTTTCGCCAAGACAGTGCGTTTCTCACTGTTACATGCATTTGAATGGGGAACTCGACCGAAACAAAGTATAGGTTTTCATTATGTGAATAACTTGGAAATCTTAGCTCAAACAGCTGCAAAACCTGTTTTCCCAGCACGGAGACCTTGAGTTCTATAAGATAAAGCCATAAACATGTGTATCCGAGTCTTCTATCAAAAGTTACAGCTATTTATATGAAGTTGTACAAAAACGCTTTCTTTCGCCAAGACAGTGCGTTTCTCACTGTTACATGCATTTGAATGGGGAACTCCACCGAAACAAAGTATAGGTTTTCATTATGTGAATAACTTGGAAATCTTAGCTCAAACAGCTGCAAAACCTGTTTTCCCAGCACGGAGACCTTGAGTTCTATAAGATAAAGCCATAAACATGTGTATCCGAGTCTTCTATCAAAAGTTACAGCTATTTATATGAAGTTGTACAAAAACGCTTTCTTTCGCCAAGACAGTGCGTTTCTCACTGTTACATGCATTTGAATGGGGAACTCCACCGAAACAAAGTATAGGTTTTCATTATGTGAATAACTTGGAAATCTTAGCTCAAACAGCTGCAAAACCTGTTTGCCCAGCACGGGAACCTTGAGTTCTATAATATAAGGCCATAAACATGTTTGTCTGAGTCTTCTATCAAAAGTTACAGCTATTTCTATGAAGTTGTACAAAAACGCTTTCTTTCGCCAAGACAGTGCGTTTCTCACTGTTACATGCATTTGAATGGGGAACTCGACCGAAACAAAGTATACGTTTTCATTATGTGAATAACTTGAAAATCTTAGCTCAAACAGCTGCAAAACCTGTTTTCCCAGCACGGGAACCTTGAGTTCTATAAGATAAAGCCATAAACATGTGTATCCGAGTCTTCTATCAAAAGTTACAGCTATTTCTATGAAGTTGTACAAAAACGCTTTCTTTCGCCAAGACAGTGCATTTCTCACTGTTACATGCATTTGAATGGGGAACTCGACCGAAACAAAGTATAGGTTTTCATTATGTGAATAACTTGGAAATCTTAGCTCAAACAGCTGCAAAACCTGTTTTCCCAGCACGGAGACCTTGAGTTCTATAATATAAGGCCATAAACATGTTTGTCTGAGTCTTCTATCAAAAGTTACAGCTATTTCTATGAAGTTGTACAAAAACGCTTTCTTTCGCCAAGACAGTGCGTTTCTCACTGTTACATGCATTTGAATGGGGAACTCGACCGAAACAAAGTATAGGTTTTCATTATGTGAATAACTTGGAAATCTTAGCTCAAACAGCTGCAAAACCTGTTTTCCCAGCACGGGAACCTTGAGTTCTATAAGATAAAGCCATAAACATGTGTATCCGAGTCTTCTATCAAAAGTTACAGCTATTCATATGAAGTTGTACAAAAACGCTTTCTTTCGCCAAGACAGTGCGTTTCTCACTGTTACATGCATTTGAATGGGGAACTCCACCGAAACAAAGTATAGGTTTTCATTATGTGAATAACTTGGAAATCTTAGCTCAAACAGCTGCAAAACCTGTTTTCCCAGCACGGAGACCTTGAGTTCTATAAGATAAAGCCATAAACATGTTTGTCTGAGTCTTCTATCAAAAGTTACAGCTATTTATATGAAGTTGTACAAAAACGCTTTCTTTCGCCAAGACAGTGCGTTTCTCACTGTTACATGCATTTGAATGGGGAACTCGACCGAAACAAAGTATAGGTTTTCATTATGTGAATAACTTGGAAATCTTAGCTCAAACAGCTACAAAACCTGTTTTCCCAGCACGGGAACCTTGAGTTCTATAAGATAAAGCCATAAACATGTTTGTCTGAGTCTTCTATCAAAAGTTACAGCTATTTCTATGAAGTTGTACAAAAACGCTTTCTTTCGCCAAGACAGTGCGTTTCTCACTGTTACATGCATTTGAATGGGGAACTCGACCGAAACAAAGTATAGGTTTTCATTATGTGAATAACTTGGAAATCTTAGCTCAAACAGCTGCAAAACCTGTTTTCCCAGCACGGAGACCTTGAGTTCTATAAGATAAGGCCATAAACATGTTTGTCTGAGTCTTCTATCAAAAGTTACAGCTATTTCTATGAAGTTGTACAAAAACGCTTTCTTTCGCCAAGACAGTGCATTTCTCACTGTTACATGCATTTGAATGGGGAACTCGACCGAAACAAAGTATAGGTTTTCATTATGTGAATAACTTGGAAATCTTAGCTCAAACAGCTACAAAACCTGTTTTCCCAGCACGGGAACCTTGAGTTCTATAAGATAAAGCCATAAACATGGGTATCCGAGTCTTCTATCAAAAGTTACAGCTATTTATATGAAGTTGTACAAAAACGCTTTCTTTCGCCAAGACAGTGCGTTTCTCACTGTTACATGCATTTGAATGGGGAACTCGACCGAAACAAAGTATAGGTTTTCATTATGTGAATAACTTGGAAATCTTAGCTCAAACAGCTGCAAAACCTGTTTTCCCAGCACGGGAACCTTGAGTTCTATAAGATAAAGCCATAAACATGTGTATCCGAGTCTTCTATCAAAAGTTACAGCTATTCATATGAAGTTGTACAAAAACGCTTTCTTTCGCCAAGACAGTGCGTTTCTCACTGTTACATGCATTTGAATGGGGAACTCGACCGAAACAAAGTATAGGTTTTCATTATGTGAATAACTTGGAAATCTTAGCTCAAACAGCTGCAAAACCTGTTTTCCCAGCACGGGAACCTTGAGTTCTATAAGATAAAGCCATAAACATGTGTATCCGAGTCTTCTATCAAAAGTTACAGCTATTTATATGAAGTTGTACAAAAACGCTTTCTTTCGCCAAGACAGTGCGTTTCTCACTGTTACATGCATTTGAATGGGGAACTCGACCGAAACAAAGTATAGGTTTTCATTATGTGAATAACTTGGAAATCTTAGCTCAAACAGCTGCATAACCTGTTTTCCCAGCACGGAGACCTTGAGTTCTATAAGATAAAGCCATAAACATGTTTGTCCGAGTCTTCTATCAAAAGTTACAGCTATTTCTATGAAGTTGTACAAAAACGCTTTCTTTCGCCAATACAGTGCGTTTCTCACTGTTACATGCATTTGAATGGGGAACTCGACCGAAACAAAGTATAGGTTTTAATTATGTGAATAACTTGGAAATCTTAGCTCAAACAGCTGCAAAACCTGTTTTCCCAGCACGGAGACCTTGAGTTCTATAAGATAAGGCCATAAACATGTTTGTCTGAGTCTTCTATCAAAAGTTACAGCTATTTCTATGAAGTTGTACAAAAACGCTTTCTTTCGCCAAGACAGTGCGTTTCTCACTGTTACATGCATTTGAATGGGGAACTCGACCGAAACAAAGTATAGGTTTTCATTATGTGAATAACTTGGAAATCTTAGCTCAAACAGCTGCAAAACCTGTTTTCCCAGCACGGAGACCTTGAGTTCTATAAGATAAAGCCATAAACATGTGTATCCGAGTCTTCTATCAAAAGTTACAGCTATTTATATGAAGTTGTACAAAAACGCTTTCTTTCGCCAAGACAGTGCGTTTCTCACTGTTACATGCATTTGAATGGGGAACTCCACCGAAACAAAGTATAGGTTTTCATTATGTGAATAACTTGGAAATCTTAGCTCAAACAGCTACAAAACCTGTTTTCCCAGCACGGGAACCTTGAGTTCTATAAGATAAAGCCATAAACATGTGTATCCGAGTCTTCTATCAAAAGTTACAGCTATTTATATGAAGTTGTACAAAAACGCTTTCTTTCGCCAAGACAGTGCGTTTCTCACTGTTACATGCATTTGAATGGGGAACTCGACCGAAACAAAGTATAGGTTTTCATTATGTGAATAACTTGGAAATCTTAGCTCAAACAGCTGCATAACCTGTTTTCCCAGCACGGAGACCTTGAGTTCTATAAGATAAAGCCATAAACATGTTTGTCCGAGTCTTCTATCAAAAGTTACAGCTATTTCTATGAAGTTGTACAAAAACGCTTTCTTTCGCCAATACAGTGCGTTTCTCACTGTTACATGCATTTGAATGGGGAACTCGACCGAAACAAAGTATAGGTTTTCATTATGTGAATAACTTGGAAATCTTAGCTCAAACAGCTGCAAAACCTGTTTTCCCAGCACGGGAACCTTGAGTTCTATAAGATAAAGCCATAAACATGTGTATCCGAGTCTTCTATCAAATGTTACAGCTATTCATATGAAGTTGTACAAAAACGCTTTCTTTCGCCAAGACAGTGCGTTTCTCACTGTTACATGCATTTGAATGGGAAACTCCACCGAAACAAAGTACAAGTTTTCATCATGTGAATAACTTGGAAATCTTAGCTCAAACAGCTGCAAAACCTGTTTTCCCAGCACGGAGACCTTGAGTTCTATAAGATAAAGCCATAAACATGTTTGTCTGAGTCTTCTATCAAAAGTTACAGCTATTTCTATGAAGTTGTACAAAAACGCTTTCTTTCGCCAAGACAGTGCGTTTCTCACTGTTACATGCATTTGAATGGGGAACTCGACCGAAACAAAGTATAGGTTTTCATTATGTGAATAACTTGGAAATCTTAGCTCAAACAGCTGCAAAACCTGTTTGCCCAGCACGGGAACCTTGAGTTCTATAAGATAAAGCCATAAACATGTGTATCCGAGTCTTCTATCAAAAGTTACAGCTATTTCTATGAAGTTGTACAAAAACGCTTTCTTTCGCCAAGACAGTGCGTTTCTCACTGTTACATGCATTTGAATGGGGAACTCGACCGAAACAAAGTATAGGTTTTCATTATGTGAATAACTTGGAAATCTTAGCTCAAACAGCTGCAAAACCTGTTTTCCCAGCACGGAGACCTTGAGTTCTATAAGATAAGGCCATAAACATGTTTGTCTGAGTCTTCTATCAAAAGTTACAGCTATTTCTATGAAGTTGTACAAAAACGCTTTCTTTCGCCAAGACAGTGCATTTCTCACTGTTACATGCATTTGAATGGGGAACTCGACCGAAACAAAGTATAGGTTTTCATTATGTGAATAACTTGGAAATCTTAGCTCAAACAGCTACAAAACCTGTTTTCCCAGCACGGGAACCTTGAGTTCTATAAGATAAAGCCATAAACATGTGTATCCGAGTCTTCTATCAAAAGTTACAGCTATTTCTATGAAGTTGTACAAAAACGCTTTCTTTCGCCAAGACAGTGCGTTTCTCACTGTTACATGCATTTGAATGGGGAACTCGACCGAAACAAAGTATAGGTTTTCATTATGTGAATAACTTGGAAATCTTAGCTCAAACAGCTACAAAACCTGTTTTCCCAGCACGGGAACCTTGAGTTCTATAAGATAAAGCCATAAACATGTTTGTCTGAGTCTTCTATCAAAAGTTACAGCTATTTCTATGAAGTTGTACAAAAACGCTTTCTTTCGCCAAGACAGTGCGTTTCTCACTGTTACATGCATTTGAATGGGGAACTCGACCGAAACAAAGTATAGGTTTTCATTATGTGAATAACTTGGAAATCTTAGCTCAAACAGCTGCAAAACCTGTTTTCCCAGCACGGGAACCTTGAGTTCTATAAGATAAAGCCATAAACATGTGTATCCGAGTCTTCTATCAAAAGTTACAGCTATTTATATGAAGTTGTACAAAAACGCTTTCTTTCGCCAAGACAGTGCGTTTCTCACTGTTACATGCATTTGAATGGGGAACTCCACCGAAACAAAGTATAGGTTTTCATTATGTGAATAACTTGGAAATCTTAGCTCAAACAGCTACAAAACCTGTTTTCCCAGCACGGGAACCTTGAGTTCTATAAGATAAAGCCATAAACATGTGTATCCGAGTTTTCTATCAAAAGTTACAGCTATTTATATGAAGTTGTACAAAAACGCTTTCTTTCGCCAAGACAGTGCGTTTCTCACTGTTACATGCATTTGAATGGGGAACTCGACCGAAACAAAGTATAGGTTTTCATTATGTGAATAACTTGGAAATCTTAGCTCAAACAGCTGCATAACCTGTTTTCCCAGCACGGAGACCTTGAGTTCTATAAGATAAAGCCATAAACATGTTTGTCCGAGTCTTCTATCAAAAGTTACAGCTATTTCTATGAAGTTGTACAAAAACGCTTTCTTTCGCCAATACAGTGCGTTTCTCACTGTTCATTTGAATGGGGAACTCGACCGAAACAAAGTATAGGTTTTCATTATGTGAATAACTTGGAAATCTTAGCTCAAACAGCTGCAAAACCTGTTTTCCCAGCACGGGAACCTTGAGTTCTATAAGATAAAGCCATAAACATGTTTGTCTGAGTCTTCTATCAAAAGTTACAGCTATTTCTATGAAGTTGTACAAAAACGCTTTCTTTCGCCAAGACAGTGCGTTTCTCACTGTTACATGCATTTGAATGGGGAACTCGACCGAAACAAAGTATACGTTTTCATTATGTGAATAACTTGGAAATCTTAGCTCAAACAGCTGCAAAACCTGTTTTCCCAGCACGGGAACCTTGAGTTCTATAAGATAAAGCCATAAACATGTGTATCCGAGTCTTCTATCAAATGTTACAGCTATTCATATGAAGTTGTACAAAAACGCTTTCTTTCGCCAAGACAGTGCGTTTCTCACTGTTACATGCATTTGAATGGGAAACTCCACCGAAACAAAGTACAAGTTTTCATCATGTGAATAACTTGGAAATCTTAGCTCAAACAGCTGCAAAACCTGTTTTCCCAGCACGGAGACCTTGAGTTCTATAAGATAAAGCCATAAACATGTTTGTCTGAGTCTTCTATCAAAAGTTACAGCTATTTCTATGAAGTTGTACAAAAACGCTTTCTTTCGCCAAGACAGTGCGTTTCTCACTGTTACATGCATTTGAATGGGGAACTCGACCGAAACAAAGTATAGGTTTTCATTATGTGAATAACTTGGAAATCTTAGCTCAAACAGCTGCAAAACCTGTTTTCCCAGCACGGAGACCTTGAGTTCTATAAGATAAGGCCATAAACATGTTTGTCTGAGTCTTCTATCAAAAGTTACAGCTATTTCTATGAAGTTGTACAAAAACGCTTTCTTTCGCCAAGACAGTGCATTTCTCACTGTTACATGCATTTGAATGGGGAACTCGACCGAAACAAAGTATAGGTTTTCATTATGTGAATAACTTGGAAATCTTAGCTCAAACAGCTACAAAACCTGTTTTCCCAGCACGGGAACCTTGAGTTCTATAAGATAAAGCCATAAACATGTGTATCCGAGTCTTCTATCAAAAGTTACAGCTATTTCTATGAAGTTGTACAAAAACGCTTTCTTTCGCCAAGACAGTGCGTTTCTCACTGTTACATGCATTTGAATGGGGAACTCGACCGAAACAAAGTATACGTTTTCATTATGTGAATAACTTGGAAATCTTAGCTCAAACAGCTGCAAAACCTGTTTTCCCAGCACGGGAACCTTGAGTTCTATAAGATAAAGCCATAAACATGTGTATCCGAGTCTTCTATCAAAAGTTACAGCTATTCATATGAAGTTGTACAAAAACGCTTTCTTTCGCCAAGACAGTGCATTTCTCACTGTTACATGCATTTGAATGGGGAACTCGACCGAAACAAAGTATAGGTTTTCATTATGTGAATAACTTGGAAATCTTAGCTCAAACAGCTACAAAACCTGTTTTCCCAGCACGGAACCTTGAGTTCTATAAGATAAAGCCATAAACATGTGTATCCGAGTCTTCTATCAAAAGTTACAGCTATTTATATGAAGTTGTACAAAAACGCTTTCTTTCGCCAAGACAGTGCGTTTCTCACTGTTACATGCATTTGAATGGGGAACTCGACCGAAACAAAGTATACGTTTTCATTATGTGAATAACTTGGAAATCTTAGCTCAAACAGCTGCAAAACCTGTTTTCCCAGCACGGGAACCTTGAGTTCTATAAGATAAAGCCATAAACATGTGTATCCGAGTCTTCTATCAAAAGTTACAGCTATTCATATGAAGTTGTACAAAAACGCTTTCTTTCGCCAAGACAGTGCATTTCTCACTGTTACATGCATTTGAATGGGGAACTCGACCGAAACAAAGTATAGGTTTTCATTATGTGAATAACTTGGAAATCTTAGCTCAAACAGCTACAAAACCTGTTTTCCCAGCACGGAACCTTGAGTTCTATAAGATAAAGCCATAAACATGTGTATCCGAGTCTTCTATCAAAAGTTACAGCTATTTATATGAAGTTGTACAAAAACGCTTTCTTTCGCCAAGACAGTGCGTTTCTCACTGTTACATGCATTTGAATGGGGAACTCGACCGAAACAAAGTATACGTTTTCATTATGTGAATAACTTGGAAATCTTAGCTCAAACAGCTGCAAAACCTGTTTGCCCAGCACGGGAACCTTGAGTTCTATAATATAAGGCCATAAACATGTTTGTCTGAGTCTTCTATCAAAAGTTACAGCTATTTCTATGAAGTTGTACAAAAACGCTTTCTTTCGCCAAGACAGTGCGTTTCTCACTGTTACATGCATTTGAATGGGGAACTCGACCGAAACAAAGTATAGGTTTTCATTATGTGAATAACTTGGAAATCTTAGCTCAAACAGCTACAAAACCTGTTTTCCCAGCACGGGAACCTTGAGTTCTATAAGATAAAGCCATAAACATGTTTGTCTGAGTCTTCTATCAAAAGTTACAGCTATTTCTATGAAGTTGTACAAAAACGCTTTCTTTCGCCAAGACAGTGCGTTTCTCACTGTTACATGCATTTGAATGGGGAACTCGACCGAAACAAAGTATAGGTTTTCATTATGTGAATAACTTGGAAATCTTAGCTCAAACAGCTGCAAAACCTGTTTTCCCAGCACGGAGACCTTGAGTTCTATAAGATAAGGCCATAAACATGTTTGTCTGAGTCTTCTATCAAAAGTTACAGCTATTTCTATGAAGTTGTACAAAAACGCTTTCTTTCGCCAAGACAGTGCGTTTCTCACTGTTACATGCATTTGAATGGGGAACTCGACCGAAACAAAGTATAGGTTTTCATTATGTGAATAACTTGGAAATCTTAGCTCAAACAGCTACAAAACCTGTTTTCCCAGCACGGGAACCTTGAGTTCTATAAGATAAAGCCATAAACATGTGTATCCGAGTCTTCTATCAAAAGTTACAGCTATTCATATGAAGTTGTACAAAAACGCTTTCTTTCGCCAAGACAGTGCGTTTCTCACTGTTACATGCATTTGAATGGGGAACTCGACCGAAACAAAGTATAGGTTTTCATTATGTGAATAACTTGGAAATCTTAGCTCAAACAGCTACAAAACCTTTTTTCCCATCACGGGAACCTTGAGTTCTATAAGATAAAGCCATAAACATGTGTATCCGAGTCTTCTATCAAAAGTTACAGCTATTTATATGAAGTTGTACAAAAACGCTTTCTTTCGCCAAGACAGTGCGTTTCTCACTGTTACATGCATTTGAATGGGGAACTCGACCGAAACAAAGTATAGGTTTTCATTATGTGAATAACTTGGAAATCTTAGCTCAAACAGCTGCAAAACCTGTTTTCCCAGCACGGGAACCTTGAGTTCTATAAGATAAAGCCATAAACATGGTTATCCGAGTCTTCTATCAAAAGTTACAGCTATTCATATGAAGTTGTACAAAAACGCTTTCTTTCGCCAAGACAGTGCGTTTCTCACTGTTACATGCATTTGAATGGGGAACTCGACCGAAACAAAGTATAGGTTTTCATTATGTGAATAACTTGGAAATCTTAGCTCAAACAGCTGCAAAACCTGTTTTCCCAGCACGGAGACCTTGAGTTCTATAATATAAGGCCATAAATATGTTTGTCTGAGTCTTCTATCAAAAGTTACAGCTATTTCTATGAAGTTGTACAAAAACGCTTTCTTTCGCCAAGACAGTGCATTTCTCACTGTTACATGCATTTGAATGGGGAACTCGACCGAAACAAAGTATAGGTTTTCATTATGTGAATAACTTGGAAATCTTAGCTCAAACAGCTACAAAACCTGTTTTCCCAGCACGGGAACCTTGAGTTCTATAAGATAAAGCCATAAACATGTGTATCCGAGTCTTCTATCAAAAGTTACAGCTATTTCTATGAAGTTGTACAAAAACGCTTTCTTTCGCCAAGACAGTGCGTTTCTCACTGTTACATGCATTTGAATGGGGAACTCGACCGAAACAAAGTATAGGTTTTCATTATGTGAATAACTTGGAAATCTTAGCTCAAACAGCTGCAAAACCTGTTTTCCCAGCACGGAGACCTTGAGTTCTATAAGATAAGGCCATAAATATGTTTGTCTGAGTCTTCTATCAAAAGTTACAGCTATTTCTATGAAGTTGTACAAAAACGCTTTCTTTCGCCAAGACAGTGCATTTCTCACTGTTACATGCATTTGAATGGGGAACTCGACCGAAACAAAGTATAGGTTTTCATTATGTGAATAACTTGGAAATCTTAGCTCAAACAGCTACAAAACCTGTTTTCCCAGCACGGGAACCTTGAGTTCTATAAGATAAAGCCATAAACATGTGTATCCGAGTCTTCTATCAAAAGTTACAGCTATTTCTATGAAGTTGTACAAAAACGCTTTCTTTCGCCAAGACAGTGCGTTTCTCACTGTTACATGCATTTGAATGGGGAACTCGACCGAAACAAAGTATAGGTTTTCATTATGTGAATAACTTGGAAATCTTAGCTCAAACAGCTGCAAAACCTGTTTTCCCAGCACGGAGACCTTGAGTTCTATAAGATAAAGCCATAAACATGTGTATCCGAGTCTTCTATCAAAAGTTACAGCTATTTCTATGAAGTTGTACAAAAACGCTTTCTTTCGCCAAGACAGTGCGTTTCTCACTGTTACATGCATTTGAATGGGGAACTCGACCGAAACAAAGTATAGGTTTTCATTATGTGAATAACTTGGAAATCTTAGCTCAAACAGCTGCAAAACCTGTTTTCCCAGCACGGAGACCTTGAGTTCTATAAGATAAGGCCATAAACATGTTTGTCTGAGTCTTCTATCAAAAGTTACAGCTATTTCTATGAAGTTGTACAAAAACGCTTTCTTTCGCCAAGACAGTGCGTTTCTCACTGTTACATGCATTTGAATGGGGAACTCGACCGAAACAAAGTATAGGTTTTCATTATGTGAATAACTTGGAAATCTTAGCTCAAACAGCTACAAAACCTGTTTTCCCAGCACGGGAACCTTGAGTTCTATAAGATAAAGCCATAAACATGTTTGTCTGAGTCTTCTATCAAAAGTTACAGCTATTTCTATGAAGTTGTACAAAAACGCTTTCTTTCGCCAAGACAGTGCGTTTCTCACTGTTACATGCATTTGAATGGGGAACTCGACCGAAACAAAGTATAGGTTTTCATTATGTGAATAACTTGGAAATCTTAGCTCAAACAGCTGCAAAACCTGTTTTCCCAGCACGGAGACCTTGAGTTCTATAAGATAAGGCCATAAACATGTTTGTCTGAGTCTTCTATCAAAAGTTACAGCTATTTCTATGAAGTTGTACAAAAACGCTTTCTTTCGCCAAGACAGTGCGTTTCTCACTGTTACATGCATTTGAATGGGGAACTCGACCGAAACAAAGTATAGGTTTTCATTATGTGAATAACTTGGAAATCTTAGCTCAAACAGCTACAAAACCTGTTTTCCCAGCACGGAACCTTGAGTTCTATAAGATAAAGCCATAAACATGTGTATCCGAGTCTTCTATCAAAAGTTACAGCTATTCATATGAAGTTGTACAAAAACGCTTTCTTTCGCCAAGACAGTGCGTTTCTCACTGTTACATGCATTTGAATGGGGAACTCGACCGAAACAAAGTATAGGTTTTCATTATGTGAATAACTTGGAAATCTTAGCTCAAACAGCTGCAAAACCTGTTTGCCCAGCACGGGAACCTTGAGTTCTATAATATAAGGCCATAAACATGTTTGTCTGAGTCTTCTATCAAAAGTTACAGCTATTTCTATGAAGTTGTACAAAAACGCTTTCTTTCGCCAAGACAGTGCGTTTCTCACTGTTACATGCATTTGAATGGGGAACTCGACCGAAACAAAGTATAGGTTTTCATTATGTGAATAACTTGGAAATCTTAGCTCAAACAGCTGCAAAACCTGTTTTCCCAGCACGGGAACCTTGAGTTCTATAAGATAAAGCCATAAACATGTGTATCCGAGTCTTCTATCAAAAGTTACAGCTATTTCTATGAAGTTGTACAAAAACGCTTTCTTTCGCCAAGACAGTGCATTTCTCACTGTTACATGCATTTGAATGGGGAACTCGACCGAAACAAAGTATAGGTTTTCATTATGTGAATAACTTGGAAATCTTAGCTCAAACAGCTGCAAAACCTGTTTTCCCAGCACGGAGACCTTGAGTTCTATAAGATAAAGCCATAAACATGTTTGTCTGAGTCTTCTATCAAAAGTTACAGCTATTTCTATGAAGTTGTACAAAAACGCTTTCTTTCGCCAAGACAGTGCGTTTCTCACTGTTACATGCATTTGAATGGGGAACTCGACCGAAACAAAGTATAGGTTTTCATTATGTGAATAACTTGGAAATCTTAGCTCAAACAGCTACAAAACCTGTTTTCCCAGCACGGGAACCTTGAGTTCTATAAGATAAAGCCATAAACATGTGTATCCGAGTCTTCTATCAAAAGTTACAGCTATTTCTATGAAGTTGTACAAAAACGCTTTCTTTCGCCAAGACAGTGCGTTTCTCACTGTTACATGCATTTGAATGGGGAACTCGACCGAAACAAAGTATAGGTTTTCATTATGTGAATAACTTGGAAATCTTAGCTCAAACAGCTGCAAAACCTGTTTTCCCAGCACGGGAACCTTGAGTTCTATAAGATAAAGCCATAAACATGTGTATCCGAGTCTTCTATCAAAAGTTACAGCTATTCATATGAAGTTGTACAAAAACGCTTTCTTTCGCCAAGACAGTGCGTTTCTCACTGTTACATGCATTTGAATGGGGAACTCGACCGAAACAAAGTATAGGTTTTCATTATGTGAATAACTTGGAAATCTTAGCTCAAACAGCTGCAAAACCTGTTTGCCCAGCACGGGAACCTTGAGTTCTATAATATAAGGCCATAAACATGTTTGTCTGAGTCTTCTATCAAAAGTTACAGCTATTTCTATGAAGTTGTACAAAAACGCTTTCTTTCGCCAAGACAGTGCGTTTCTCACTGTTACATGCATTTGAATGGGGAACTCGACCGAAACAAAGTATAGGTTTTCATTATGTGAATAACTTGGAAATCTTAGCTCAAACAGCTGCAAAACCTGATTTCCCAGCACGGGAACCTTGAGTTCTATAAGATAAAGCCATAAACATGTGTATCCGAGTCTTCTATCAAAAGTTACAGCTATTTCTATGAAGTTGTACAAAAACGCTTTCTTTCGCCAAGACAGTGCATTTCTCACTGTTACATGCATTTGAATGGGGAACTCGACCGAAACAAAGTATAGGTTTTCATTATGTGAATAACTTGGAAATCTTAGCTCAAACAGCTGCAAAACCTGTTTTCCCAGCACGGAGACCTTGAGTTCTATAAGATAAAGCCATAAACATGTTTGTCTGAGTCTTCTATCAAAAGTTACAGCTATTTCTATGAAGTTGTACAAAAACGCTTTCTTTCGCCAAGACAGTGCGTTTCTCACTGTTACATGCATTTGAATGGGGAACTCGACCGAAACAAAGTATAGGTTTTCATTATGTGAATAACTTGGAAATCTTAGCTCAAACAGCTGCAAAACCTGTTTTCCCAGCACGGAGACCTTGAGTTCTATAAGATAAGGCCATAAACATGTTTGTCTGAGTCTTCTATCAAAAGTTACAGCTATTTCTATGAAGTTGTACAAAAACGCTTTCTTTCGCCAAGACAGTGCGTTTCTCACTGTTACATGCATTTGAATGGGGAACTCGACCGAAACAAAGTATAGGTTTTCATTATGTGAATAACTTGGAAATCTTAGCTCAAACAGCTACAAAACCTGTTTTCCCAGCACGGGAACCTTGAGTTCTATAAGATAAAGCCATAAACATGTTTGTCTGAGTCTTCTATCAAAAGTTACAGCTATTTCTATGAAGTTGTACAAAAACGCTTTCTTTCGCCAAGACAGTGCGTTTCTCACTGTTACATGCATTTGAATGGGGAACTCGACCGAAACAAAGTATAGGTTTTCATTATGTGAATAACTTGGAAATCTTAGCTCAAACAGCTGCAAAACCTGTTTTCCCAGCACGGAGACCTTGAGTTCTATAAGATAACGCCATAAACATGTTTGTCTGAGTCTTCTATCAAAAGTTACAGCTATTTCTATGAAGTTGTACAAAAACGCTTTCTTTCGCCAAGACAGTGCGTTTCTCACTGTTACATGCATTTGAATGGGGAACTCGACCGAAACAAAGTATAGGTTTTCATTATGTGAATAACTTGGAAATCTTAGCTCAAACAGCTACAAAACCTGTTTTCCCAGCACGGAACCTTGAGTTCTATAAGATAAAGCCATAAACATGTGTATCCGAGTCTTCTATCAAAAGTTACAGCTATTCATATGAAGTTGTACAAAAACGCTTTCTTTCGCCAAGACAGTGCGTTTCTCACTGTTACATGCATTTGAATGGGGAACTCGACCGAAACAAAGTATAGGTTTTCATTATGTGAATAACTTGGAAATCTTAGCTCAAACAGCTGCAAAACCTGTTTGCCCAGCACGGGAACCTTGAGTTCTATAATATAAGGCCATAAACATGTTTGTCTGAGTCTTCTATCAAAAGTTACAGCTATTTCTATGAAGTTGTACAAAAACGCTTTCTTTCGCCAAGACAGTGCGTTTCTCACTGTTACATGCATTTGAATGGGGAACTCGACCGAAACAAAGTATAGGTTTTCATTATGTGAATAACTTGGAAATCTTAGCTCAAACAGCTGCAAAACCTGTTTTCCCAGCACGGGAACCTTGAGTTCTATAAGATAAAGCCATAAACATGTGTATCCGAGTCTTCTATCAAAAGTTACAGCTATTTCTATGAAGTTGTACAAAAACGCTTTCTTTCGCCAAGACAGTGCATTTCTCACTGTTACATGCATTTGAATGGGGAACTCGACCGAAACAAAGTATAGGTTTTCATTATGTGAATAACTTGGAAATCTTAGCTCAAACAGCTGCAAAACCTGTTTGCCCAGCACGGGAACCTTGAGTTCTATAATATAAGGCCATAAACATGTTTGTCTGAGTCTTCTATCAAAAGTTACAGCTATTTCTATGAAGTTGTACAAAAACGCTTTCTTTCGCCAAGACAGTGCGTTTCTCACTGTTACATGCATTTGAATGGGGAACTCGACCGAAACAAAGTATAGGTTTTCATTATGTGAATAACTTGGAAATCTTAGCTCAAACAGCTGCAAAACCTGTTTTCCCAGCACGGAGACCTTGAGTTGTATAAGATAAAGCCATAAACATGTGTATCCGAGTCTTCTATCAAAAGTTACAGCTATTTCTATGAAGTTGTACAAAAACGCTTTCTTTCGCCAAGACAGTGCGTTTCTCACTGTTACATGCATTTGAATGGGGAACTCGACCGAAACAAAGTATAGGTTTTCATTATGTGAATAACTTGGAAATCTTAGCTCAAACAGCTGCAAAACCTGTTTTCCCAGCACGGAGACCTTGAGTTCTATAATATAAGGCCATAAACATGTTTGTCTGAGTCTTCTATCAAAAGTTACAGCTATTTCTATGAAGTTGTACAAAAACGCTTAATTTCACCACGTTAGTGCGTTTCTGACGATTACATGCATTTGAATGGGGAACTCGCACCAAACAAAGTATAGGTTTTCATTATGTGAATAACTTGGAAATCTTAGCTCAAACAGCTGCAAAACCTGTTTTCCCAGCACGGAGACCTTGAGTTCTATAAGATAAGGCCATAAACATGTTTGTCTGAGTCTTCTATCAAAAGTTACAGCTATTTCTATGAAGTTGTACAAAAACGCTTTCTTTCGCCAAGACAGTGCATTTCTCACTGTTAAATGCATTTGAATGGGGAACTCGACCGAAACAAAGTATAGGTTTTCATTATGTGAATAACTTGGAAATCTTAGCTCAAACAGCTGCAAAACCTGTTTTCCCAGCACGGAGACCTTGAGTTGTATAAGATAAAGCCATAAACATGTGTATCCGAGTCTTCTATCAAAAGTTACAGCTATTTCTATGAAGTTGTACAAAAACGCTTTCTTTCGCCAAGACAGTGCGTTTCTCACTGTTACATGCATTTGAATGGGGAACTCGACCGAAACAAAGTATAGGTTTTCATTATGTGAATAACTTGGAAATCTTAGCTCAAACAGCTGCAAAACCTGTTTTCCCAGCACGGAGACCTTGAGTTCTATAATATAAGGCCATAAACATGTTTGTCTGAGTCTTCTATCAAAAGTTACAGCTATTTCTATGAAGTTGTACAAAAACGCTTAATTTCACCACGTTAGTGCGTTTCTGACGATTACATGCATTTGAATGGGGAACTCGCACCAAACAAAGTATAGGTTTTCATTATGTGAATAACTTGGAAATCTTAGCTCAAACAGCTGCAAAACCTGTTTTCCCAGCACGGAGACCTTGAGTTCTATAAGATAAGGCCATAAACATGTTTGTCTGAGTCTTCTATCAAAAGTTACAGCTATTTCTATGAAGTTGTACAAAAACGCTTTCTTTCGCCAAGACAGTGCATTTCTCACTGTTAAATGCATTTGAATGGGGAACTCGACCGAAACAAAGTATAGGTTTTCATTATGTGAATAACTTGGAAATCTTAGCTCAAACAGCTACAAAACCTTTTTTCCCATCACGGGAACCTTGAGTTCTATAAGATAAAGCCATAAACATGTGTATCCGAGTCTTCTATCAAAAGTTACAGCTATTTATATGAAGTTGTACAAAAACGCTTTCTTTCGCCAAGACAGTGCGTTTCTCACTGTTACATGCATTTGAATGGGGAACTCGACCGAAACAAAGTATAGGTTTTCATTATGTGAATAACTTGGAAATCTTAGCTCAAACAGCTGCAAAACCTGTTTTCCCAGCACGGGAACCTTGAGTTCTATAAGATAAAGCCATAAACATGGTTATCCGAGTCTTCTATCAAAAGTTACAGCTATTCATATGAAGTTGTACAAAAACGCTTTCTTTCGCCAAGACAGTGCGTTTCTCACTGTTACATGCATTTGAATGGGGAACTCGACCGAAACAAAGTATAGGTTTTCATTATGTGAATAACTTGGAAATCTTAGCTCAAACAGCTGCAAAACCTGTTTTCCCAGCACGGAGACCTTGAGTTCTATAATATAAGGCCATAAACATGTTTGTCTGAGTCTTCTATCAAAAGTTACAGCTATTTCTATGAAGTTGTACAAAAACGCTTTCTTTCGCCAAGACAGTGCGTTTCTCACTGTTACATGCATTTGAATGGGGAACTCGACCGAAACAAAGTACAGGTTTTCATTATGTGAATAACTTGGAAATCTTAGCTCAAACAGCTGCAAAACCTGTTTTCCCAGCACGGAGACCTTGAGTTCTATAAGATAAGGCCATAAATATGTTTGTCTGAGTCTTCTATCAAAAGTTACAGCTATTTCTATGAAGTTGTACAAAAACGCTTTCTTTCGCCAAGACAGTGCATTTCTCACTGTTACATGCATTTGAATGGGGAACTCGACCGAAACAAAGTATAGGTTTTCATTATGTGAATAACTTGGAAATCTTAGCTCAAACAGCTACAAAACCTGTTTTCCCAGCACGGGAACCTTGAGTTCTATAAGATAAAGCCATAAACATGTGTATCCGAGTCTTCTATCAAAAGTTACAGCTATTTCTATGAAGTTGTACAAAAACGCTTTCTTTCGCCAAGACAGTGCGTTTCTCACTGTTACATGCATTTGAATGGGGAACTCGACCGAAACAAAGTATAGGTTTTCATTATGTGAATAACTTGGAAATCTTAGCTCAAACAGCTGCAAAACCTGTTTTCCCAGCACGGAGACCTTGAGTTGTATAAGATAAGGCCATAAATATGTTTGTCTGAGTCTTCTATCAAAAGTTACAGCTATTTCTATGAAGTTGTACAAAAACGCTTTCTTTCGCCAAGACAGTGCATTTCTCACTGTTACATGCATTTGAATGGGGAACTCGACCGAAACAAAGTATAGGTTTTCATTATGTGAATAACTTGGAAATCTTAGCTCAAACAGCTACAAAACCTGTTTTCCCAGCACGGGAACCTTGAGTTCTATAAGATAAAGCCATAAACATGTGTATCCGAGTCTTCTATCAAAAGTTACAGCTATTTCTATGAAGTTGTACAAAAACGCTTTCTTTCGCCAAGACAGTGCGTTTCTCACTGTTACATGCATTTGAATGGGGAACTCGACCGAAACAAAGTATAGGTTTTCATTATGTGAATAACTTGGAAATCTTAGCTCAAACAGCTGCAAAACCTGTTTTCCCAGCACGGAGACCTTGAGTTCTATAATATAAGGCCATAAACATGTTTGTCTGAGTCTTCTATCAAAAGTTACAGCTATTTCTATGAAGTTGTACAAAAACGCTTTCTTTCGCCAAGACAGTGCATTTCTCACTGTTACATGCATTTGAATGGGGAACTCGACCGAAACAAAGTATAGGTTTTCATTATGTGAATAACTTGGAAATCTTAGCTCAAACAGCTGCAAAACCTGTTTTCCCAGCACGGGAACCTTGAGTTCTATAAGATAAAGCCATAAACATGTGTATCCGAGTCTTCTATCAAAAGTTACAGCTATTCATATGAAGTTGTACAAAAACGCTTTCTTTCGCCAAGACAGTGCGTTTCTCACTGTTACATGCATTTGAATGGGGAACTCGACCGAAACAAAGTATAGGTTTTCATTATGTGAATAACTTGGAAATCTTAGCTCAAACAGCTGCAAAACCTGTTTGCCCAGCACGGGAACCTTGAGTTCTATAATATAAGGCCATAAACATGTTTGTCTGAGTCTTCTATCAAAAGTTACAGCTATTTCTATGAAGTTGTACAAAAACGCTTTCTTTCGCCAAGACAGTGCGTTTCTCACTGTTACATGCATTTGAATGGGGAACTCGACCGAAACAAAGTATAGGTTTTCATTATGTGAATAACTTGGAAATCTTAGCTCAAACAGCTACAAAACCTGTTTTCCCAGCACGGGAACCTTGAGTTCTATAAGATAAAGCCATAAACATGTGTATCCGAGTCTTCTATCAAAAGTTACAGCTATTCATATGAAGTTGTACAAAAACGCTTTCTTTCGCCAAGACAGTGCGTTTCTCACTGTTACATGCATTTGAATGGGGAACTCGACCGAAACAAAGTATAGGTTTTCATTATGTGAATAACTTGGAAATCTTAGCTCAAACAGCTGCAAAACCTGTTTGCCCAGCACGGGAACCTTGAGTTCTATAATATAAGGCCATAAACATGTTTGTCTGAGTCTTCTATCAAAAGTTACAGCTATTTCTATGAAGTTGTACAAAAACGCTTTCTTTCGCCAAGACAGTGCGTTTCTCACTGTTACATGCATTTGAATGGGGAACTCGACCGAAACAAAGTATAGGTTTTCATTATGTGAATAACTTGGAAATCTTAGCTCAAACAGCTACAAAACCTGTTTTCCCAGCACGGGAACCTTGAGTTCTATAAGATAAAGCCATAAACATGTTTGTCTGAGTCTTCTATCAAAAGTTACAGCTATTTCTATGAAGTTGTACAAAAACGCTTTCTTTCGCCAAGACAGTGCGTTTCTCACTGTTACATGCATTTGAATGGGGAACTCGACCGAAACAAAGTATCGGTTTTCATTATGTGAATAACTTGGAAATCTTAGCTCAAACAGCTGCAAAACCTGTTTTCCCAGCACGGAGACCTTGAGTTCTATAAGATAAAGCCATAAACATGTGTATCCGAGTCTTCTATCAAAAGTTACAGCTATTCATATGAAGTTGTACAAAAACGCTTTCTTTCGCCAAGACAGTGCGTTTCTCACTGTTACATGCATTTGAATGGGGAACTCGACCGAAACAAAGTATAGGTTTTCATTATGTGAATAACTTGGAAATCTTAGCTCAAACAGCTGCAAAACCTGTTTTCCCAGCACGGAGACCTTGAGTTCTATAATATAAGGCCATAAACATGTTTGTCTGAGTCTTCTATCAAAAGTTACAGCTATTTCTATGAAGTTGTACAAAAACGCTTTCTTTCGCCAAGACAGTGCATTTCTCACTGTTACATGCATTTGAATGGGGAACTCGACCGAAACAAAGTATAGGTTTTCATTATGTGAATAACTTGGAAATCTTAGCTCAAACAGCTGCAAAACCTGTTTTCCCAGCACGGGAACCTTGAGTTCTATAAGATAAAGCCATAAACATGTGTATCCGAGTCTTCTATCAAAAGTTACAGCTATTCATATGAAGTTGTACAAAAACGCTTTCTTTCGCCAAGACAGTGCGTTTCTCACTGTTACATGCATTTGAATGGGGAACTCGACCGAAACAAAGTATAGGTTTTCATTATGTGAATAACTTGGAAATCTTAGCTCAAACAGCTGCAAAACCTGTTTGCCCAGCACGGGAACCTTGAGTTCTATAATATAAGGCCATAAACATGTTTGTCTGAGTCTTCTATCAAAAGTTACAGCTATTTCTATGAAGTTGTACAAAAACGCTTTCTTTCGCCAAGACAGTGCGTTTCTCACTGTTACATGCATTTGAATGGGGAACTCGACCGAAACAAAGTATAGGTTTTCATTATGTGAATAACTTGGAAATCTTAGCTCAAACAGCTACAAAACCTGTTTTCCCAGCACGGGAACCTTGAGTTCTATAAGATAAAGCCATAAACATGTTTGTCTGAGTCTTCTATCAAAAGTTACAGCTATTTCTATGAAGTTGTACAAAAACGCTTTCTTTCGCCAAGACAGTGCGTTTCTCACTGTTACATGCATTTGAATGGGGAACTCGACCGAAACAAAGTATCGGTTTTCATTATGTGAATAACTTGGAAATCTTAGCTCAAACAGCTGCAAAACCTGTTTTCCCAGCACGGAGACCTTGAGTTCTATAAGATAAAGCCATAAACATGTGTATCCGAGTCTTCTATCAAAAGTTACAGCTATTCATATGAAGTTGTACAAAAACGCTTTCTTTCGCCAAGACAGTGCGTTTCTCACTGTTACATGCATTTGAATGGGGAACTCGACCGAAACAAAGTATAGGTTTTCATTATGTGAATAACTTGGAAATCTTAGCTCAAACAGCTGCAAAACCTGTTTGCCCAGCACGGGAACCTTGAGTTCTATAATATAAGGCCATAAACATGTTTGTCTGAGTCTTCTATCAAAAGTTACAGCTATTTCTATGAAGTTGTACAAAAACGCTTTCTTTCGCCAAGACAGTGCGTTTCTCACTGTTACATGCATTTGAATGGGGAACTCGACCGAAACAAAGTATAGGTTTTCATTATGTGAATAACTTGGAAATCTTAGCTCAAACAGCTGCAAAACCTGTTTTCCCAGCACGGGAACCTTGAGTTCTATAAGATAAAGCCATAAACATGTGTATCCGAGTCTTCTATCAAAAGTTACAGCTATTTCTATGAAGTTGTACAAAAACGCTTTCTTTCGCCAAGACAGTGCATTTCTCACTGTTACATGCATTTGAATGGGGAACTCGACCGAAACAAAGTATAGGTTTTCATTATGTGAATAACTTGGAAATCTTAGCTCAAACAGCTGCAAAACCTGTTTTCCCAGCACGGAGACCTTGAGTTCTATAAGATAAAGCCATAAACATGTGTATCCGAGTCTTCTATCAAAAGTTACAGCTATTTCTATGAAGTTGTACAAAAACGCTTTCTTTCGCCAAGACAGTGCGTTTCTCACTGTTACATGCATTTGAATGGGGAACTCGATCGAAACAAAGTATAGGTTTTCATTATGTGAATAACTTGGAAATCTTAGCTCAAACAGCTGCAAAACCTGTTTGCCCAGCACGGGAACCTTGAGTTCTATAATATAAGGCCATAAACATGTTTGTCTGAGTCTTCTATCAAAAGTTACAGCTATTTCTATGAAGTTGTACAAAAACGCTTTCTTTCGCCAAGACAGTGCGTTTCTCACTGTTACATGCATTTGAATGGGGAACTCGACCGAAACAAAGTATAGGTTTTCATTATGTGAATAACTTGGAAATCTTAGCTCAAACAGCTGCAAAACCTGTTTTCCCAGCACGGGAACCTTGAGTTCTATAAGATAAAGCCATAAACATGTGTATCCGAGTCTTCTATCAAAAGTTACAGCTATTTCTATGAAGTTGTACAAAAACGCTTTCTTTCGCCAAGACAGTGCATTTCTCACTGTTACATGCATTTGAATGGGGAACTCGACCGAAACAAAGTATAGGTTTTCATTATGTGAATAACTTGGAAATCTTAGCTCAAACAGCTGCAAAACCTGTTTTCCCAGCACGGAGACCTTGAGTTGTATAAGATAAAGCCATAAACATGTGTATCCGAGTCTTCTATCAAAAGTTACAGCTATTTCTATGAAGTTGTACAAAAACGCTTTCTTTCGCCAAGACAGTGCGTTTCTCACTGTTACATGCATTTGAATGGGGAACTCGACCGAAACAAAGTATAGGTTTTCATTATGTGAATAACTTGGAAATCTTAGCTCAAACAGCTGCAAAACCTGTTTTCCCAGCACGGAGACCTTGAGTTCTATAATATAAGGCCATAAACATGTTTGTCTGAGTCTTCTATCAAAAGTTACAGCTATTTCTATGAAGTTGTACAAAAACGCTTTCTTTCGCCAAGACAGTGCGTTTCTCACTGTTACATGCATTTGAATGGGGAACTCGACCGAAACAAAGTATAGGTTTTCATTATGTGAATAACTTGGAAATCTTAGCTCAAACAGCTGCAAAACCTGTTTTCCCAGCACGGAGACCTTGAGTTCTATAAGATAAGGCCATAAACATGTTTGTCTGAGTCTTCTATCAAAAGTTACAGCTATTTCTATGAAGTTGTACAAAAACGCTTTCTTTCGCCAAGACAGTGCATTTCTCACTGTTAAATGCATTTGAATGGGGAACTCGACCGAAACAAAGTATAGGTTTTCATTATGTGAATAACTTGGAAATCTTAGCTCAAACAGCTACAAAACCTGTTTTCCCATCACGGGAACCTTGAGTTCTATAAGATAAAGCCATAAACATGTGTATCCGAGTCTTCTATCAAAAGTTACAGCTATTTATATGAAGTTGTACAAAAACGCTTTCTTTCGCCAAGACAGTGCGTTTCTCACTGTTACATGCATTTGAATGGGGAACTCGACCGAAACAAAGTATAGGTTTTCATTATGTGAATAACTTGGAAATCTTAGCTCAAACAGCTGCAAAACCTGTTTTCCCATCACGGGAACCTTGAGTTCTATAAGATAAAGCCATAAACATGTGTATCCGAGTCTTCTGTCAAAAGTTACAGCTATTTCTATGAAGTTGTACAAAAACGCTTTCTTTCGCCAAGACAGTGCGTTTCTCACTGTTACATGCATTTGAATGGGGAACTCGACCGAAACAAAGTATAGGTTTTCATTATGTGAATAACTTGGAAATCTTAGCTCAAACAGCTGCAAAACCTGTTTTCCCAGCACGGAGACCTTGAGTTCTATAAGATAAGGCCATAAACATGTTTGTCTGAGTCTTCTATCAAAAGTTACAGCTATTTCTATGAAGTTGTACAAAAACGCTTTCTTTCGCCAAGACAGTGCGTTTCTCACTGTTACATGCATTTGAATGGGGAACTCGACCGAAACAAAGTATAGGTTTTCATTATGTGAATAACTTGGAAATCTTAGCTCAAACAGCTGCAAAACCTGTTTTCCCAGCACGGAGACCTTGAGTTCTATAAGATAAGGCCATAAACATGTTTGTCTGAGTCTTCTATCAAAAGTTACAGCTATTTCTATGAAGTTGTACAAAAACGCTTTCTTTCGCCAAGACAGTGCGTTTCTCACTGTTACATGCATTTGAATGGGGAACTCGACCGAAACAAAGTATAGGTTTTCATTATGTGAATAACTTGGAAATCTTAGCTCAAACAGCTGCAAAACCTGTTTTCCCAGCACGGAGACCTTGAGTTCTATAAGATAAGGCCATAAACATGTTTGTCTGAGTCTTCTATCAAAAGTTACAGCTATTTCTATGAAGTTGTACAAAAACGCTTTCTTTCGCCAAGACAGTGCATTTCTCACTGTTAAATGCATTTGAATGGGGAACTCGACCGAAACAAAGTATAGGTTTTCATTATGTGAATAACTTGGAAATCTTAGCTCAAACAGCTACAAAACCTGTTTTCCCATCACGGGAACCTTGAGTTCTATAAGATAAAGCCATAAACATGTGTATCCGAGTCTTCTATCAAAAGTTACAGCTATTTATATGAAGTTGTACAAAAACGCTTTCTTTCGCCAAGACAGTGCGTTTCTCACTGTTACATGCATTTGAATGGGGAACTCGACCGAAACAAAGTATAGGTTTTCATTATGTGAATAACTTGGAAATCTTAGCTCAAACAGCTGCAAAACCTGTTTTCCCAGCACGGGAACCTTGAGTTCTATAAGATAAAGCCATAAACATGTGTATCCGAGTCTTCTGTCAAAAGTTACAGCTATTTCTATGAAGTTGTACAAAAACGCTTTCTTTCGCCAAGACAGTGCGTTTCTCACTGTTACATGCATTTGAATGGGGAACTCGACCGAAACAAAGTATAGGTTTTCATTATGTGAATAACTTGGAAATCTTAGCTCAAACAGCTGCAAAACCTGTTTTCCCAGCACGGAGACCTTGAGTTCTATAATATAAGGCCATAAACATGTTTGTCTGAGTCTTCTATCAAAAGTTACAGCTATTTCTATGAAGTTGTACAAAAACGCTTTCTTTCGCCAAGACAGTGCATTTCTCACTGTTACATGCATTTGAATGGGGAACTCGACCGAAACAAAGTATAGGTTTTCATTATGTGAATAACTTGGAAATCTTAGCTCAAACAGCTGCAAAACCTGTTTTCCCAGCACGGGAACCTTGAGTTCTATAAGATAAAGCCATAAACATGTGTATCCGAGTCTTCTATCAAAAGTTACAGCTATTCATATGAAGTTGTACAAAAACGCTTTCTTTCGCCAAGACAGTGCGTTTCTCACTGTTACATGCATTTGAATGGGGAACTCGACCGAAACAAAGTATAGGTTTTCATTATGTGAATAACTTGGAAATCTTAGCTCAAACAGCTGCAAAACCTGTTTGCCCAGCACGGGAACCTTGAGTTCTATAATATAAGGCCATAAACATGTTTGTCTGAGTCTTCTATCAAAAGTTACAGCTATTTCTATGAAGTTGTACAAAAACGCTTTCTTTCGCCAAGACAGTGCGTTTCTCACTGTTACATGCATTTGAATGGGGAACTCGACCGAAACAAAGTATAGGTTTTCATTATGTGAATAACTTGGAAATCTTAGCTCAAACAGCTACAAAACCTGTTTTCCCAGCACGGGAACCTTGAGTTCTATAAGATAAAGCCATAAACATGTTTGTCTGAGTCTTCTATCAAAAGTTACAGCTATTTCTATGAAGTTGTACAAAAACGCTTTCTTTCGCCAAGACAGTGCGTTTCTCACTGTTACATGCATTTGAATGGGGAACTCGACCGAAACAAAGTATCGGTTTTCATTATGTGAATAACTTGGAAATCTTAGCTCAAACAGCTGCAAAACCTGTTTTCCCAGCACGGAGACCTTGAGTTCTATAAGATAAAGCCATAAACATGTGTATCCGAGTCTTCTATCAAAAGTTACAGCTATTCATATGAAGTTGTACAAAAACGCTTTCTTTCGCCAAGACAGTGCGTTTCTCACTGTTACATGCATTTGAATGGGGAACTCGACCGAAACAAAGTATAGGTTTTCATTATGTGAATAACTTGGAAATCTTAGCTCAAACAGCTGCAAAACCTGTTTTCCCAGCACGGGAACCTTGAGTTCTATAATATAAGGCCATAAACATGTTTGTCTGAGTCTTCTATCAAAAGTTACAGCTATTTCTATGAAGTTGTACAAAAACGCTTTCTTTCGCCAAGACAGTGCGTTTCTCACTGTTACATGCATTTGAATGGGGAACTCGACCGAAACAAAGTATAGGTTTTCATTATGTGAATAACTTGGAAATCTTAGCTCAAACAGCTGCAAAACCTGTTTTCCCAGCACGGGAACCTTGAGTTCTATAAGATAAAGCCATAAACATGTGTATCCGAGTCTTCTATCAAAAGTTACAGCTATTTCTATGAAGTTGTACAAAAACGCTTTCTTTCGCCAAGACAGTGCATTTCTCACTGTTACATGCATTTGAATGGGGAACTCGACCGAAACAAAGTATAGGTTTTCATTATGTGAATAACTTGGAAATCTTAGCTCAAACAGCTGCAAAACCTGTTTTCCCAGCACGGAGACCTTGAGTTCTATAAGATAAAGCCATAAACATGTGTATCCGAGTCTTCTATCAAAAGTTACAGCTATTTCTATGAAGTTGTACAAAAACGCTTTCTTTCGCCAAGACAGTGCGTTTCTCACTGTTACATGCATTTGAATGGGGAACTCGACCGAAACAAAGTATAGGTTTTCATTATGTGAATAACTTGGAAATCTTAGCTCAAACAGCTGCAAAACCTGTTTGCCCAGCACGGGAACCTTGAGTTCTATAATATAAGGCCATAAACATGTTTGTCTGAGTCTTCTATCAAAAGTTACAGCTATTTCTATGAAGTTGTACAAAAACGCTTTCTTTCGCCAAGACAGTGCGTTTCTCACTGTTACATGCATTTGAATGGGGAACTCGACCGAAACAAAGTATAGGTTTTCATTATGTGAATAACTTGGAAATCTTAGCTCAAACAGCTGCAAAACCTGTTTTCCCAGCACGGGAACCTTGAGTTCTATAAGATAAAGCCATAAACATGTGTATCCGAGTCTTCTATCAAAAGTTACAGCTATTTCTATGAAGTTGTACAAAAACGCTTTCTTTCGCCAAGACAGTGCATTTCTCACTGTTACATGCATTTGAATGGGGAACTCGACCGAAACAAAGTATAGGTTTTCATTATGTGAATAACTTGGAAATCTTAGCTCAAACAGCTGCAAAACCTGTTTTCCCAGCACGGAGACCTTGAGTTGTATAAGATAAAGCCATAAACATGTGTATCCGAGTCTTCTATCAAAAGTTACAGCTATTTCTATGAAGTTGTACAAAAACGCTTTCTTTCGCCAAGACAGTGCGTTTCTCACTGTTACATGCATTTGAATGGGGAACTCGACCGAAACAAAGTATAGGTTTTCATTATGTGAATAACTTGGAAATCTTAGCTCAAACAGCTGCAAAACCTGTTTTCCCAGCACGGAGACCTTGAGTTCTATAATATAAGGCCATAAACATGTTTGTCTGAGTCTTCTATCAAAAGTTACAGCTATTTCTATGAAGTTGTACAAAAACGCTTTCTTTCGCCAAGACAGTGCGTTTCTCACTGTTACATGCATTTGAATGGGGAACTCGACCGAAACAAAGTATAGGTTTTCATTATGTGAATAACTTGGAAATCTTAGCTCAAACAGCTGCAAAACCTGTTTTCCCAGCACGGAGACCTTGAGTTCTATAAGATAAGGCCATAAACATGTTTGTCTGAGTCTTCTATCAAAAGTTACAGCTATTTCTATGAAGTTGTACAAAAACGCTTTCTTTCGCCAAGACAGTGCATTTCTCACTGTTAAATGCATTTGAATGGGGAACTCGACCGAAACAAAGTATAGGTTTTCATTATGTGAATAACTTGGAAATCTTAGCTCAAACAGCTACAAAACCTGTTTTCCCATCACGGGAACCTTGAGTTCTATAAGATAAAGCCATAAACATGTGTATCCGAGTCTTCTATCAAAAGTTACAGCTATTTATATGAAGTTGTACAAAAACGCTTTCTTTCGCCAAGACAGTGCGTTTCTCACTGTTACATGCATTTGAATGGGGAACTCGACCGAAACAAAGTATAGGTTTTCATTATGTGAATAACTTGGAAATCTTAGCTCAAACAGCTGCAAAACCTGTTTTCCCAGCACGGGAACCTTGAGTTCTATAAGATAAAGCCATAAACATGTGTATCCGAGTCTTCTGTCAAAAGTTACAGCTATTTCTATGAAGTTGTACAAAAACGCTTTCTTTCGCCAAGACAGTGCGTTTCTCACTGTTACATGCATTTGAATGGGGAACTCGACCGAAACAAAGTATAGGTTTTCATTATGTGAATAACTTGGAAATCTTAGCTCAAACAGCTGCAAAACCTGTTTTCCCAGCACGGAGACCTTGAGTTCTATAAGATAAGGCCATAAACATGTTTGTCTGAGTCTTCTATCAAAAGTTACAGCTATTTCTATGAAGTTGTACAAAAACGCTTTCTTTCGCCAAGACAGTGCGTTTCTCACTGTTACATGCATTTGAATGGGGAACTCGACCGAAACAAAGTATAGGTTTTCATTATGTGAATAACTTGGAAATCTTAGCTCAAACAGCTGCAAAACCTGTTTTCCCAGCACGGAGACCTTGAGTTCTATAAGATAAGGCCATAAACATGTTTGTCTGAGTCTTCTATCAAAAGTTACAGCTATTTCTATGAAGTTGTACAAAAACGCTTTCTTTCGCCAAGACAGTGCGTTTCTCACTGTTACATGCATTTGAATGGGGAACTCGACCGAAACAAAGTATAGGTTTTCATTATGTGAATAACTTGGAAATCTTAGCTCAAACAGCTGCAAAACCTGTTTTCCCAGCACGGAGACCTTGAGTTCTATAAGATAAGGCCATAAACATGTTTGTCTGAGTCTTCTATCAAAAGTTACAGCTATTTCTATGAAGTTGTACAAAAACGCTTTCTTTCGCCAAGACAGTGCATTTCTCACTGTTAAATGCATTTGAATGGGGAACTCGACCGAAACAAAGTATAGGTTTTCATTATGTGAATAACTTGGAAATCTTAGCTCAAACAGCTACAAAACCTGTTTTCCCATCACGGGAACCTTGAGTTCTATAAGATAAAGCCATAAACATGTGTATCCGAGTCTTCTATCAAAAGTTACAGCTATTTATATGAAGTTGTACAAAAACGCTTTCTTTCGCCAAGACAGTGCGTTTCTCACTGTTACATGCATTTGAATGGGGAACTCGACCGAAACAAAGTATAGGTTTTCATTATGTGAATAACTTGGAAATCTTAGCTCAAACAGCTGCAAAACCTGTTTTCCCAGCACGGGAACCTTGAGTTCTATAAGATAAAGCCATAAACATGGGTATCCGAGTCTTCTGTCAAAAGTTACAGCTATTTCTATGAAGTTGTACAAAAACGCTTTCTTTCGCCAAGACAGTGCGTTTCTCACTGTTACATGCATTTGAATGGGGAACTCGACCGAAACAAAGTATAGGTTTTCATTATGTGAATAACTTGGAAATCTTAGCTCAAACAGCTGCAAAACCTGTTTTCCCAGCACGGAGACCTTGAGTTCTATAATATAAGGCCATAAACATGTTTGTCTGAGTCTTCTATCAAAAGTTACAGCTATTTCTATGAAGTTGTACAAAAACGCTTTCTTTCGCCAAGACAGTGCATTTCTCACTGTTACATGCATTTGAATGGGGAACTCGACCGAAACAAAGTATAGGTTTTCATTATGTGAATAACTTGGAAATCTTAGCTCAAACAGCTGCAAAACCTGTTTTCCCAGCACGGGAACCTTGAGTTCTATAAGATAAAGCCATAAACATGTGTATCCGAGTCTTCTATCAAAAGTTACAGCTATTCATATGAAGTTGTACAAAAACGCTTTCTTTCGCCAAGACAGTGCGTTTCTCACTGTTACATGCATTTGAATGGGGAACTCGACCGAAACAAAGTATAGGTTTTCATTATGTGAATAACTTGGAAATCTTAGCTCAAACAGCTGCAAAACCTGTTTGCCCAGCACGGGAACCTTGAGTTCTATAATATAAGGCCATAAACATGTTTGTCTGAGTCTTCTATCAAAAGTTACAGCTATTTCTATGAAGTTGTACAAAAACGCTTTCTTTCGCCAAGACAGTGCGTTTCTCACTGTTACATGCATTTGAATGGGGAACTCGACCGAAACAAAGTATAGGTTTTCATTATGTGAATAACTTGGAAATCTTAGCTCAAACAGCTACAAAACCTGTTTTCCCAGCACGGGAACCTTGAGTTCTATAAGATAAAGCCATAAACATGTTTGTCTGAGTCTTCTATCAAAAGTTACAGCTATTTCTATGAAGTTGTACAAAAACGCTTTCTTTCGCCAAGACAGTGCGTTTCTCACTGTTACATGCATTTGAATGGGGAACTCGACCGAAACAAAGTATCGGTTTTCATTATGTGAATAACTTGGAAATCTTAGCTCAAACAGCTGCAAAACCTGTTTTCCCAGCACGGAGACCTTGAGTTCTATAAGATAAAGCCATAAACATGTGTATCCGAGTCTTCTATCAAAAGTTACAGCTATTCATATGAAGTTGTACAAAAACGCTTTCTTTCGCCAAGACAGTGCGTTTCTCACTGTTACATGCATTTGAATGGGGAACTCGACCGAAACAAAGTATAGGTTTTCATTATGTGAATAACTTGGAAATCTTAGCTCAAACAGCTGCAAAACCTGTTTGCCCAGCACGGGAACCTTGAGTTCTATAATATAAGGCCATAAACATGTTTGTCTGAGTCTTCTATCAAAAGTTACAGCTATTTCTATGAAGTTGTACAAAAACGCTTTCTTTCGCCAAGACAGTGCGTTTCTCACTGTTACATGCATTTGAATGGGGAACTCGACCGAAACAAAGTATAGGTTTTCATTATGTGAATAACTTGGAAATCTTAGCTCAAACAGCTGCAAAACCTGTTTTCCCAGCACGGGAACCTTGAGTTCTATAAGATAAAGCCATAAACATGTGTATCCGAGTCTTCTATCAAAAGTTACAGCTATTTCTATGAAGTTGTACAAAAACGCTTTCTTTCGCCAAGACAGTGCATTTCTCACTGTTACATGCATTTGAATGGGGAACTCGACCGAAACAAAGTATAGGTTTTCATTATGTGAATAACTTGGAAATCTTAGCTCAAACAGCTGCAAAACCTGTTTTCCCAGCACGGAGACCTTGAGTTCTATAAGATAAAGCCATAAACATGTGTATCCGAGTCTTCTATCAAAAGTTACAGCTATTTCTATGAAGTTGTACAAAAACGCTTTCTTTCGCCAAGACAGTGCATTTCTCACTGTTACATGCATTTGAATGGGGAACTCGACCGAAACAAAGTATAGGTTTTCATTATGTGAATAACTTGGAAATCTTAGCTCAAACAGCTACAAAACCTGTTTTCCCAGCACGGGAACCTTGAGTTCTATAAGATAAAGCCATAAACATGTGTATCCGAGTCTTCTATCAAAAGTTACAGCTATTTATATGAAGTTGTACAAAAACGCTTTCTTTCGCCAAGACAGTGCATTTCTCACTGTTACATGCATTTGAATGGGGAACTCGACCGAAACAAAGTATAGGTTTTCATTATGTGAATAACTTGGAAATCTTAGCTCAAACAGCTACAAAACCTGTTTTCCCAGCACGGGAACCTTGAGTTCTATAAGATAAAGCCATAAACATGTGTATCCGAGTCTTCTATCAAAAGTTACAGCTATTTCTATGAAGTTGTACAAAAACGCTTTCTTTCGCCAAGACAGTGCATTTCTCACTGTTACATGCATTTGAATTGGGAACTCGACCGAAACAAAGTATAGGTTTTCATTATGTGAATAACTTGGAAATCTTAGCTCAAACAGCTGCAAAACCTGTTTTCCCAGCACGGAGACCTTGAGTTCTATAAGATAAGGCCATAAACATGTTTGTCTGAGTCTTCTATCAAAAGTTACAGCTATTTCTATGAAGTTGTACAAAAACGCTTTCTTTCGCCAAGACAGTGCATTTCTCACTGTTACATGCATTTGAATGGGGAACTCGACCGAAACAAAGTATAGGTTTTCATTATGTGAATAACTTGGAAATCTTAGCTCAAACAGCTACAAAACCTGTTTTCCCAGCACGGGAACCTTGAGTTCTATAAGATAAAGCCATAAACATGTGTATCCGAGTCTTCTATCAAAAGTTACAGCTATTTCTATGAAGTTGTACAAAAACGCTTTCTTTCGCCAAGACAGTGCATTTCTCACTGTTACATGCATTTGAATTGGGAACTCGACCGAAACAAAGTATAGGTTTTCATTATGTGAATAACTTGGAAATCTTAGCTCAAACAGCTGCAAAACCTGTTTTCCCAGCACGGAGACCTTGAGTTCTATAAGATAAGGCCATAAACATGTTTGTCTGAGTCTTCTATCAAAAGTTACAGCTATTTCTATGAAGTTGTACAAAAACGCTTTCTTTCGCCAAGACAGTGCATTTCTCACTGTTACATGCATTTGAATGGGGAACTCGACCGAAACAAAGTATAGGTTTTCATTATGTGAATAACTTGGAAATCTTAGCTCAAACAGCTACAAAACCTGTTTTCCCAGCACGGGAACCTTGAGTTCTATAAGATAAAGCCATAAACATGTGTATCCGAGTCTTCTATCAAAAGTTACAGCTATTTCTATGAAGTTGTACAAAAACGCTTTCTTTCGCCAAGACAGTGCGTTTCTCACTGTTACATGCATTTGAATGGGGAACTCGACCGAAACAAAGTATAGGTTTTCATTATGTGAATAACTTGGAAATCTTAGCTCAAACAGCTGCAAAACCTGTTTTCCCAGCACGGGAACCTTGAGTTCTATAAGATAAAGCCATAAACATGTGTATCCGAGTCTTCTATCAAAAGTTACAGCTATTCATATGAAGTTGTACAAAAACGCTTTCTTTCGCCAAGACAGTGCGTTTCTCACTGTTACATGCATTTGAATGGGGAACTCGACCGAAACAAAGTATAGGTTTTCATTATGTGAATAACTTGGAAATCTTAGCTCAAACAGCTGCAAAACCTGTTTGCCCAGCACGGGAACCTTGAGTTCTATAATATAAGGCCATAAACATGTTTGTCTGAGTCTTCTATCAAAAGTTACAGCTATTTCTATGAAGTTGTACAAAAACGCTTTCTTTCGCCAAGACAGTGCATTTCTCACTGTTACATGCATTTGAATGGGGAACTCCACCGAAACAAAGTATAGGTTTTCATTATGTGAATAACTTGGAAATCTTAGCTCAAACAGCTACAAAACCTGTTTTCCCAGCACGGGAACCTTGAGTTCTATAAGATAAAGCCATAAACATGTGTATCCGAGTCTTCTATCAAAAGTTACAGCTATTTCTATGAAGTTGTACAAAAACGCTTTCTTTCGCCAAGACAGTGCATTTCTCACTGTTACATGCATTTGAATGGGGAACTCGACCGAAACAAAGTATAGGTTTTCATTATGTGAATAACTTGGAAATCTTAGCTCAAACAGCTGCAAAACCTGTTTTCCCAGCACGGAGACCTTGAGTTCTATAAGATAAGGCCATAAACATGTTTGTCTGAGTCTTCTATCAAAAGTTACAGCTATTTCTATGAAGTTGTACAAAAACGCTTTCTTTCGCCAAGACAGTGCATTTCTCACTGTTACATGCATTTGAATGGGGAACTCGACCGAAACAAAGTATAGGTTTTCATTATGTGAATAACTTGGAAATCTTAGCTCAAACAGCTGCAAAACCTGTTTTCCCAGCACGGGAACCTTGAGTTCTATAAGATAAAGCCATAAACATGTGTATCCGAGTCTTCTATCAAAAGTTACAGCTATTTATATGAAGTTGTACAAAAACGCTTTCTTTCGCCAAGACAGTGCATTTCTCACTGTTACATGCATTTGAATGGGGAACTCGACCGAAACAAAGTATAGGTTTTCATTATGTGAATAACTTGGAAATCTTAGCTCAAACAGCTACAAAACCTGTTTTCCCAGCACGGGAACCTTGAGTTCTATAAGATAAAGCCATAAACATGTGTATCCGAGTCTTCTATCAAAAGTTACAGCTATTTCTATGAAGTTGTACAAAAACGCTTTCTTTCGCCAAGACAGTGCATTTCTCACTGTTACATGCATTTGAATTGGGAACTCGACCGAAACAAAGTATAGGTTTTCATTATGTGAATAACTTGGAAATCTTAGCTCAAACAGCTGCAAAACCTGTTTTCCCAGCACGGAGACCTTGAGTTCTATAAGATAAGGCCATAAACATGTTTGTCTGAGTCTTCTATCAAAAGTTACAGCTATTTCTATGAAGTTGTACAAAAACGCTTTCTTTCGCCAAGACAGTGCATTTCTCACTGTTACATGCATTTGAATGGGGAACTCGACCGAAACAAAGTATAGGTTTTCATTATGTGAATAACTTGGAAATCTTAGCTCAAACAGCTACAAAACCTGTTTTCCCAGCACGGGAACCTTGAGTTCTATAAGATAAAGCCATAAACATGTGTATCCGAGTCTTCTATCAAAAGTTACAGCTATTTCTATGAAGTTGTACAAAAACGCTTTCTTTCGCCAAGACAGTGCGTTTCTCACTGTTACATGCATTTGAATGGGGAACTCGACCGAAACAAAGTATAGGTTTTCATTATGTGAATAACTTGAAAATCTTAGCTCAAACAGCTGCAAAACCTGTTTTCCCAGCACGGGAACCTTGAGTTCTATAAGATAAAGCCATAAACATGTGTATCCGAGTCTTCTATCAAAAGTTACAGCTATTTCTATGAAGTTGTACAAAAACGCTTTCTTTCGCCAAGACAGTGCGTTTCTCACTGTTACATGCATTTGAATGGGGAACTCGACCGAAACAAAGTATAGGTTTTCATTATGTGAATAACTTGGAAATCTTAGCTCAAACAGCTGCAAAACCTGTTTTCCCAGCACGGAGACCTTGAGTTCTATAAGATAAGGCCATAAACATGTTTGTCTGAGTCTTCTATCAAAAGTTACAGCTATTTCTATGAAGTTGTACAAAAACGCTTTCTTTCGCCAAGACAGTGCGTTTCTCACTGTTACATGCATTTGAATGGGGAACTCGACCGAAACAAAGTATAGGTTTTCATTATGTGAATAACTTGGAAATCTTAGCTCAAACAGCTGCAAAACCTGTTTTCCCAGCACGGAGACCTTGAGTTCTATAAGATAAGGCCATGAACATGTTTGTCTGAGTCTTCTATCAAAAGTTACAGCTATTTCTATGAAGTTGTACAAAAACGCTTTCTTTCGCCAAGACAGTGCATTTCTCACTGTTACATGCATTTGAATGGGGAACTCGACCGAAACAAAGTATAGGTTTTCATTATGTGAATAACTTGGAAATCTTAGCTCAAACAGCTACAAAACCTGTTTTCCCAGCACGGGAACCTTGAGTTCTATAAGATAAAGCCATAAACATGTGTATCCGAGTCTTCTATCAAAAGTTACAGCTATTTCTATGAAGTTGTACAAAAACGCTTTCTTTCGCCAAGACAGTGCATTTCTCACTGTTACGTGCATTTGAATGGGGAACTTGACCGAAACAAAGTATAGGTTTTCATTATGTGAATAACTTGGAAATCTTAGCTCAAACAGCTGCAAAACCTGTTTTCCCAGCACGGAGACCTTGAGTTCTATAAGATAAGGCCATAAACATGTTTGTCTGAGTCTTCTATCAAAAGTTACAGCTATTTCTATGAAGTTGTACAAAAACGCTTTCTTTCGCCAAGACAGTGCATTTCTCACTGTTACATGCATTTGAATGGGGAACTCGACCGAAACAAAGTATAGGTTTTCATTATGTGAATAACTTGAAAATCTTAGCTCAAACAGCTGCAAAACCTGTTTTCCCAGCACGGAGACCTTGAGTTCTATAAGATAAGGCCATAAACATGTTTGTCTGAGTCTTCTATCAAAAGTTACAGCTATTTCTATGAAGTTGTACAAAAACGCTTTCTTTCGCCAAGACAGTGCATTTCTCACTGTTACATGCATTTGAATGGGGAACTCGACCGAAACAAAGTATAGGTTTTCATTATGTGAATAACTTGGAAATCTTAGCTCAAACAGCTGCAAAACCTGTTTTCCCAGCACGGGAACCTTGAGTTCTATAAGATAAAGCCATAAACATGTGTATCCGAGTCTTCTATCAAAAGTTACAGCTATTTATATGAAGTTGTACAAAAACGCTTTCTTTCGCCAAGACAGTGCATTTCTCACTGTTACATGCATTTGAATGGGGAACTCGACCGAAACAAAGTATAGGTTTTCATTATGTGAATAACTTGGAAATCTTAGCTCAAACAGCTACAAAACCTGTTTTCCCAGCACGGGAACCTTGAGTTCTATAAGATAAAGCCATAAACATGTGTATCCGAGTCTTCTATCAAAAGTTACAGCTATTTCTATGAAGTTGTACAAAAACGCTTTCTTTCGCCAAGACAGTGCATTTCTCACTGTTACATGCATTTGAATTGGGAACTCGACCGAAACAAAGTATAGGTTTTCATTATGTGAATAACTTGGAAATCTTAGCTCAAACAGCTGCAAAACCTGTTTTCCCAGCACGGAGACCTTGAGTTCTATAAGATAAGGCCATAAACATGTTTGTCTGAGTCTTCTATCAAAAGTTACAGCTATTTCTATGAAGTTGTACAAAAACGCTTTCTTTCGCCAAGACAGTGCATTTCTCACTGTTACATGCATTTGAATGGGGAACTCGACCGAAACAAAGTATAGGTTTTCATTATGTGAATAACTTGGAAATCTTAGCTCAAACAGCTACAAAACCTGTTTTCCCAGCACGGGAACCTTGAGTTCTATAAGATAAAGCCATAAACATGTGTATCCGAGTCTTCTATCAAAAGTTACAGCTATTTCTATGAAGTTGTACAAAAACGCTTTCTTTCGCCAAGACAGTGCGTTTCTCACTGTTACATGCATTTGAATGGGGAACTCGACCGAAACAAAGTATAGGTTTTCATTATGTGAATAACTTGAAAATCTTAGCTCAAACAGCTGCAAAACCTGTTTTCCCAGCACGGGAACCTTGAGTTCTATAAGATAAAGCCATAAACATGTGTATCCGAGTCTTCTATCAAAAGTTACAGCTATTTCTATGAAGTTGTACAAAAACGCTTTCTTTCGCCAAGACAGTGCGTTTCTCACTGTTACATGCATTTGAATGGGGAACTCGACCGAAACAAAGTATAGGTTTTCATTATGTGAATAACTTGGAAATCTTAGCTCAAACAGCTGCAAAACCTGTTTTCCCAGCACGGAGACCTTGAGTTCTATAAGATAAGGCCATAAACATGTTTGTCTGAGTCTTCTATCAAAAGTTACAGCTATTTCTATGAAGTTGTACAAAAACGCTTTCTTTCGCCAAGACAGTGCGTTTCTCACTGTTACATGCATTTGAATGGGGAACTCGACCGAAACAAAGTATAGGTTTTCATTATGTGAATAACTTGGAAATCTTAGCTCAAACAGCTGCAAAACCTGTTTTCCCAGCACGGAGACCTTGAGTTCTATAAGATAAGGCCATGAACATGTTTGTCTGAGTCTTCTATCAAAAGTTACAGCTATTTCTATGAAGTTGTACAAAAACGCTTTCTTTCGCCAAGACAGTGCATTTCTCACTGTTACATGCATTTGAATGGGGAACTCGACCGAAACAAAGTATAGGTTTTCATTATGTGAATAACTTGGAAATCTTAGCTCAAACAGCTACAAAACCTGTTTTCCCAGCACGGGAACCTTGAGTTCTATAAGATAAAGCCATAAACATGTGTATCCGAGTCTTCTATCAAAAGTTACAGCTATTTCTATGAAGTTGTACAAAAACGCTTTCTTTCGCCAAGACAGTGCATTTCTCACTGTTACATGCATTTGAATTGGGAACTCGACCGAAACAAAGTATAGGTTTTCATTATGTGAATAACTTGGAAATCTTAGCTCAAACAGCTGCAAAACCTGTTTTCCCAGCACGGAGACCTTGAGTTCTATAAGATAAGGCCATAAACATGTTTGTCTGAGTCTTCTATCAAAAGTTACAGCTATTTCTATGAAGTTGTACAAAAACGCTTTCTTTCGCCAAGACAGTGCATTTCTCACTGTTACATGCATTTGAATGGGGAACTCGACCGAAACAAAGTATAGGTTTTCATTATGTGAATAACTTGGAAATCTTAGCTCAAACAGCTACAAAACCTGTTTTCCCAGCACGGGAACCTTGAGTTCTATAAGATAAAGCCATAAACATGTGTATCCGAGTCTTCTATCAAAAGTTACAGCTATTTCTATGAAGTTGTACAAAAACGCTTTCTTTCGCCAAGACAGTGCATTTCTCACTGTTACATGCATTTGAATTGGGAACTCGACCGAAACAAAGTATAGGTTTTCATTATGTGAATAACTTGGAAATCTTAGCTCAAACAGCTGCAAAACCTGTTTTCCCAGCACGGAGACCTTGAGTTCTATAAGATAAGGCCATAAACATGTTTGTCTGAGTCTTCTATCAAAAGTTACAGCTATTTCTATGAAGTTGTACAAAAACGCTTTCTTTCGCCAAGACAGTGCATTTCTCACTGTTACATGCATTTGAATGGGGAACTCGACCGAAACAAAGTATAGGTTTTCATTATGTGAATAACTTGGAAATCTTAGCTCAAACAGCTACAAAACCTGTTTTCCCAGCACGGGAACCTTGAGTTCTATAAGATAAAGCCATAAACATGTGTATCCGAGTCTTCTATCAAAAGTTACAGCTATTTCTATGAAGTTGTACAAAAACGCTTTCTTTCGCCAAGACAGTGCGTTTCTCACTGTTACATGCATTTGAATGGGGAACTCGACCGAAACAAAGTATAGGTTTTCATTATGTGAATAACTTGGAAATCTTAGCTCAAACAGCTGCAAAACCTGTTTTCCCAGCACGGGAACCTTGAGTTCTATAAGATAAAGCCATAAACATGTGTATCCGAGTCTTCTATCAAAAGTTACAGCTATTCATATGAAGTTGTACAAAAACGCTTTCTTTCGCCAAGACAGTGCGTTTCTCACTGTTACATGCATTTGAATGGGGAACTCGACCGAAACAAAGTATAGGTTTTCATTATGTGAATAACTTGGAAATCTTAGCTCAAACAGCTGCAAAACCTGTTTGCCCAGCACGGGAACCTTGAGTTCTATAATATAAGGCCATAAACATGTTTGTCTGAGTCTTCTATCAAAAGTTACAGCTATTTCTATGAAGTTGTACAAAAACGCTTTCTTTCGCCAAGACAGTGCATTTCTCACTGTTACATGCATTTGAATGGGGAACTCCACCGAAACAAAGTATAGGTTTTCATTATGTGAATAACTTGGAAATCTTAGCTCAAACAGCTACAAAACCTGTTTTCCCAGCACGGGAACCTTGAGTTCTATAAGATAAAGCCATAAACATGTGTATCCGAGTCTTCTATCAAAAGTTACAGCTATTTCTATGAAGTTGTACAAAAACGCTTTCTTTCGCCAAGACAGTGCATTTCTCACTGTTACATGCATTTGAATGGGGAACTCGACCGAAACAAAGTATAGGTTTTCATTATGTGAATAACTTGGAAATCTTAGCTCAAACAGCTGCAAAACCTGTTTTCCCAGCACGGAGACCTTGAGTTCTATAAGATAAGGCCATAAACATGTTTGTCTGAGTCTTCTATCAAAAGTTACAGCTATTTCTATGAAGTTGTACAAAAACGCTTTCTTTCGCCAAGACAGTGCATTTCTCACTGTTACATGCATTTGAATGGGGAACTCGACCGAAACAAAGTATAGGTTTTCATTATGTGAATAACTTGGAAATCTTAGCTCAAACAGCTGCAAAACCTGTTTTCCCAGCACGGGAACCTTGAGTTCTATAAGATAAAGCCATAAACATGTGTATCCGAGTCTTCTATCAAAAGTTACAGCTATTTATATGAAGTTGTACAAAAACGCTTTCTTTCGCCAAGACAGTGCATTTCTCACTGTTACATGCATTTGAATGGGGAACTCGACCGAAACAAAGTATAGGTTTTCATTATGTGAATAACTTGGAAATCTTAGCTCAAACAGCTACAAAACCTGTTTTCCCAGCACGGGAACCTTGAGTTCTATAAGATAAAGCCATAAACATGTGTATCCGAGTCTTCTATCAAAAGTTACAGCTATTTCTATGAAGTTGTACAAAAACGCTTTCTTTCGCCAAGACAGTGCATTTCTCACTGTTACATGCATTTGAATTGGGAACTCGACCGAAACAAAGTATAGGTTTTCATTATGTGAATAACTTGGAAATCTTAGCTCAAACAGCTGCAAAACCTGTTTTCCCAGCACGGAGACCTTGAGTTCTATAAGATAAGGCCATAAACATGTTTGTCTGAGTCTTCTATCAAAAGTTACAGCTATTTCTATGAAGTTGTACAAAAACGCTTTCTTTCGCCAAGACAGTGCATTTCTCACTGTTACATGCATTTGAATGGGGAACTCGACCGAAACAAAGTATAGGTTTTCATTATGTGAATAACTTGGAAATCTTAGCTCAAACAGCTACAAAACCTGTTTTCCCAGCACGGGAACCTTGAGTTCTATAAGATAAAGCCATAAACATGTGTATCCGAGTCTTCTATCAAAAGTTACAGCTATTTCTATGAAGTTGTACAAAAACGCTTTCTTTCGCCAAGACAGTGCATTTCTCACTGTTACATGCATTTGAATGGGGAACTCGACCGAAACAAAGTATAGGTTTTCATTATGTGAATAACTTGAAAATCTTAGCTCAAACAGCTGCAAAACCTGTTTTCCCAGCACGGGAACCTTGAGTTCTATAAGATAAAGCCATAAACATGTGTATCCGAGTCTTCTATCAAAAGTTACAGCTATTTATATGAAGTTGTACAAAAACGCTTTCTTTCGCCAAGACAGTGCATTTCTCACTGTTACATGCATTTGAATGGGGAACTCGACCGAAACAAAGTATAGGTTTTCATTATGTGAATAACTTGGAAATCTTAGCTCAAACAGCTACAAAACCTGTTTTCCCAGCACGGGAACCTTGAGTTCTATAAGATAAAGCCATAAACATGTGTATCCGAGTCTTCTATCAAAAGTTACAGCTATTTCTATGAAGTTGTACAAAAACGCTTTCTTTCGCCAAGACAGTGCATTTCTCACTGTTACATGCATTTGAATTGGGAACTCGACCGAAACAAAGTATAGGTTTTCATTATGTGAATAACTTGGAAATCTTAGCTCAAACAGCTGCAAAACCTGTTTTCCCAGCACGGAGACCTTGAGTTCTATAAGATAAGGCCATAAACATGTTTGTCTGAGTCTTCTATCAAAAGTTACAGCTATTTCTATGAAGTTGTACAAAAACGCTTTCTTTCGCCAAGACAGTGCATTTCTCACTGTTACATGCATTTGAATGGGGAACTCGACCGAAACAAAGTATAGGTTTTCATTATGTGAATAACTTGGAAATCTTAGCTCAAACAGCTACAAAACCTGTTTTCCCAGCACGGGAACCTTGAGTTCTATAAGATAAAGCCATAAACATGTGTATCCGAGTCTTCTATCAAAAGTTACAGCTATTTCTATGAAGTTGTACAAAAACGCTTTCTTTCGCCAAGACAGTGCGTTTCTCACTGTTACATGCATTTGAATGGGGAACTCGACCGAAACAAAGTATAGGTTTTCATTATGTGAATAACTTGAAAATCTTAGCTCAAACAGCTGCAAAACCTGTTTTCCCAGCACGGGAACCTTGAGTTCTATAAGATAAAGCCATAAACATGTGTATCCGAGTCTTCTATCAAAAGTTACAGCTATTTCTATGAAGTTGTACAAAAACGCTTTCTTTCGCCAAGACAGTGCGTTTCTCACTGTTACATGCATTTGAATGGGGAACTCGACCGAAACAAAGTATAGGTTTTCATTATGTGAATAACTTGGAAATCTTAGCTCAAACAGCTGCAAAACCTGTTTTCCCAGCACGGAGACCTTGAGTTCTATAAGATAAGGCCATAAACATGTTTGTCTGAGTCTTCTATCAAAAGTTACAGCTATTTCTATGAAGTTGTACAAAAACGCTTTCTTTCGCCAAGACAGTGCGTTTCTCACTGTTACATGCATTTGAATGGGGAACTCGACCGAAACAAAGTATAGGTTTTCATTATGTGAATAACTTGGAAATCTTAGCTCAAACAGCTGCAAAACCTGTTTTCCCAGCACGGAGACCTTGAGTTCTATAAGATAAGGCCATGAACATGTTTGTCTGAGTCTTCTATCAAAAGTTACAGCTATTTCTATGAAGTTGTACAAAAACGCTTTCTTTCGCCAAGACAGTGCATTTCTCACTGTTACATGCATTTGAATGGGGAACTCGACCGAAACAAAGTATAGGTTTTCATTATGTGAATAACTTGGAAATCTTAGCTCAAACAGCTACAAAACCTGTTTTCCCAGCACGGGAACCTTGAGTTCTATAAGATAAAGCCATAAACATGTGTATCCGAGTCTTCTATCAAAAGTTACAGCTATTTCTATGAAGTTGTACAAAAACGCTTTCTTTCGCCAAGACAGTGCATTTCTCACTGTTACGTGCATTTGAATGGTGAACTTGACCGAAACAAAGTATAGGTTTTCATTATGTGAATAACTTGGAAATCTTAGCTCAAACAGCTACAAAACCTGTTTTCCCAGCACGGGAACCTTGAGTTCTATAAGATAAAGCCATAAACATGTGTATCCGAGTCTTCTATCAAAAGTTACAGCTATTTCTATGAAGTTGTACAAAAACGCTTTCTTTCGCCAAGACAGTGCATTTCTCACTGTTACATGCATTTGAATGGGGAACTCGACCGAAACAAAGTATAGGTTTTCATTATGTGAATAACTTGGAAATCTTAGCTCAAACAGCTGCAAAACCTGTTTTCCCAGCACGGAGACCTTGAGTTCTATAAGATAAGGCCATAAACATGTTTGTCTGAGTCTTCTATCAAAAGTTACAGCTATTTCTATGAAGTTGTACAAAAACGCTTTCTTTCGCCAAGACAGTGCATTTCTCACTGTTACATGCATTTGAATGGGGAACTCGACCGAAACAAAGTATAGGTTTTCATTATGTGAATAACTTGGAAATCTTAGCTCAAACAGCTGCAAAACCTGTTTTCCCAGCACGGAGACCTTGAGTTCTATAAGATAAGGCCATAAACATGTTTGTCTGAGTCTTCTATCAAAAGTTACAGCTATTTCTATGAAGTTGTACAAAAACGCTTTCTTTCGCCAAGACAGTGCATTTCTCACTGTTACATGCATTTGAATGGGGAACTCGACCGAAACAAAGTATAGGTTTTCATTATGTGAATAACTTGGAAATCTTAGCTCAAACAGCTGCAAAACCTGTTTTCCCAGCACGGGAACCTTGAGTTCTATAAGATAAAGCCATAAACATGTGTATCCGAGTCTTCTATCAAAAGTTACAGCTATTTATATGAAGTTGTACAAAAACGCTTTCTTTCGCCAAGACAGTGCATTTCTCACTGTTACATGCATTTGAATGGGGAACTCGACCGAAACAAAGTATAGGTTTTCATTATGTGAATAACTTGGAAATCTTAGCTCAAACAGCTACAAAACCTGTTTTCCCAGCACGGGAACCTTGAGTTCTATAAGATAAAGCCATAAACATGTGTATCCGAGTCTTCTATCAAAAGTTACAGCTATTTCTATGAAGTTGTACAAAAACGCTTTCTTTCGCCAAGACAGTGCATTTCTCACTGTTACATGCATTTGAATTGGGAACTCGACCGAAACAAAGTATAGGTTTTCATTATGTGAATAACTTGGAAATCTTAGCTCAAACAGCTGCAAAACCTGTTTTCCCAGCACGGAGACCTTGAGTTCTATAAGATAAGGCCATAAACATGTTTGTCTGAGTCTTCTATCAAAAGTTACAGCTATTTCTATGAAGTTGTACAAAAACGCTTTCTTTCGCCAAGACAGTGCATTTCTCACTGTTACATGCATTTGAATGGGGAACTCGACCGAAACAAAGTATAGGTTTTCATTATGTGAATAACTTGAAAATCTTAGCTCAAACAGCTGCAAAACCTGTTTTCCCAGCACGGGAACCTTGAGTTCTATAAGATAAAGCCATAAACATGTGTATCCGAGTCTTCTATCAAAAGTTACAGCTATTTCTATGAAGTTGTACAAAAACGCTTTCTTTCGCCAAGACAGTGCGTTTCTCACTGTTACATGCATTTGAATGGGGAACTCGACCGAAACAAAGTATAGGTTTTCATTATGTGAATAACTTGGAAATCTTAGCTCAAACAGCTGCAAAACCTGTTTTCCCAGCACGGAGACCTTGAGTTCTATAAGATAAGGCCATAAACATGTTTGTCTGAGTCTTCTATCAAAAGTTACAGCTATTTCTATGAAGTTGTACAAAAACGCTTTCTTTCGCCAAGACAGTGCGTTTCTCACTGTTACATGCATTTGAATGGGGAACTCGACCGAAACAAAGTATAGGTTTTCATTATGTGAATAACTTGGAAATCTTAGCTCAAACAGCTGCAAAACCTGTTTTCCCAGCACGGAGACCTTCAGTTCTATAAGATAAGGCCATGAACATGTTTGTCTGAGTCTTCTATCAAAAGTTACAGCTATTTCTATGAAGTTGTACAAAAACGCTTTCTTTCGCCAAGACAGTGCATTTCTCACTGTTACATGCATTTGAATGGGGAACTCGACCGAAACAAAGTATAGGTTTTCATTATGTGAATAACTTGGAAATCTTAGCTCAAACAGCTACAAAACCTGTTTTCCCAGCACGGGAACCTTGAGTTCTATAAGATAAAGCCATAAACATGTGTATCCGAGTCTTCTATCAAAAGTTACAGCTATTTCTATGAAGTTGTACAAAAACGCTTTCTTTCGCCAAGACAGTGCATTTCTCACTGTTACGTGCATTTGAATGGGGAACTTGACCGAAACAAAGTATAGGTTTTCATTATGTGAATAACTTGGAAATCTTAGCTCAAACAGCTGCAAAACCTGTTTTCCCAGCACGGAGACCTTGAGTTCTATAAGATAAGGCCATAAACATGTTTGTCTGAGTCTTCTATCAAAAGTTACAGCTATTTCTATGAAGTTGTACAAAAACGCTTTCTTTCGCCAAGACAGTGCATTTCTCACTGTTACATGCATTTGAATGGGGAACTCGACCGAAACAAAGTATAGGTTTTCATTATGTGAATAACTTGAAAATCTTAGCTCAAACAGCTGCAAAACCTGTTTTCCCAGCACGGAGACCTTGAGTTCTATAAGATAAGGCCATAAACATGTTTGTCTGAGTCTTCTATCAAAAGTTACAGCTATTTCTATGAAGTTGTACAAAAACGCTTTCTTTCGCCAAGACAGTGCATTTCTCACTGTTACATGCATTTGAATGGGGAACTCGACCGAAACAAAGTATAGGTTTTCATTATGTGAATAACTTGGAAATCTTAGCTCAAACAGCTGCAAAACCTGTTTTCCCAGCACGGAGACCTTGAGTTCTATAAGATAAGGCCATAAACATGTTTGTCTGAGTCTTCTATCAAAAGTTACAGCTATTTCTATGAAGTTGTACAAAAACGCTTTCTTTCGCCAAGACAGTGCATTTCTCACTGTTACATGCATTTGAATGGGGAACTCGACCGAAACAAAGTATAGGTTTTCATTATGTGAATAACTTGGAAATCTTAGCTCAAACAGCTGCAAAACCTGTTTTCCCAGCACGGAGACCTTGAGTTCTATAAGATAAGGCCATAAACATGTTTGTCTGAGTCTTCTATCAAAAGTTACAGCTATTTCTATGAAGTTGTACAAAAACGCTTTCTTTCGCCAAGACAGTGCATTTCTCACTGTTACATGCATTTGAATGGGGAACTCGACCGAAACAAAGTATAGGTTTTCATTATGTGAATAACTTGGAAATCTTAGCTCAAACAGCTGCAAAACCTGTTTTCCCAGCACGGGAACCTTGAGTTCTATAAGATAAAGCCATAAACATGTGTATCCGAGTCTTCTATCAAAAGTTACAGCTATTTATATGAAGTTGTACAAAAACGCTTTCTTTCGCCAAGACAGTGCATTTCTCACTGTTACATGCATTTGAATGGGGAACTCGACCGAAACAAAGTATAGGTTTTCATTATGTGAATAACTTGGAAATCTTAGCTCAAACAGCTACAAAACCTGTTTTCCCAGCACGGGAACCTTGAGTTCTATAAGATAAAGCCATAAACATGTGTATCCGAGTCTTCTATCAAAAGTTACAGCTATTTCTATGAAGTTGTACAAAAACGCTTTCTTTCGCCAAGACAGTGCATTTCTCACTGTTACATGCATTTGAATTGGGAACTCGACCGAAACAAAGTATAGGTTTTCATTATGTGAATAACTTGGAAATCTTAGCTCAAACAGCTGCAAAACCTGTTTTCCCAGCACGGAGACCTTGAGTTCTATAAGATAAGGCCATAAACATGTTTGTCTGAGTCTTCTATCAAAAGTTACAGCTATTTCTATGAAGTTGTACAAAAACGCTTTCTTTCGCCAAGACAGTGCATTTCTCACTGTTACATGCATTTGAATGGGGAACTCGACCGAAACAAAGTATAGGTTTTCATTATGTGAATAACTTGGAAATCTTAGCTCAAACAGCTACAAAACCTGTTTTCCCAGCACGGGAACCTTGAGTTCTATAAGATAAAGCCATAAACATGTGTATCCGAGTCTTCTATCAAAAGTTACAGCTATTTCTATGAAGTTGTACAAAAACGCTTTCTTTCGCCAAGACAGTGCATTTCTCACTGTTACATGCATTTGAATGGGGAACTCGACCGAAACAAAGTATAGGTTTTCATTATGTGAATAACTTGAAAATCTTAGCTCAAACAGCTGCAAAACCTGTTTTCCCAGCACGGGAACCTTGAGTTCTATAAGATAAAGCCATAAACATGTGTATCCGAGTCTTCTATCAAAAGTTACAGCTATTTCTATGAAGTTGTACAAAAACGCTTTCTTTCGCCAAGACAGTGCGTTTCTCACTGTTACATGCATTTGAATGGGGAACTCGACCGAAACAAAGTATAGGTTTTCATTATGTGAATAACTTGGAAATCTTAGCTCAAACAGCTGCAAAACCTGTTTTCCCAGCACGGAGACCTTGAGTTCTATAAGATAAGGCCATAAACATGTTTGTCTGAGTCTTCTATCAAAAGTTACAGCTATTTCTATGAAGTTGTACAAAAACGCTTTCTTTCGCCAAGACAGTGCGTTTCTCACTGTTACATGCATTTGAATGGGGAACTCGACCGAAACAAAGTATAGGTTTTCATTATGTGAATAACTTGGAAATCTTAGCTCAAACAGCTGCAAAACCTGTTTTCCCAGCACGGAGACCTTGAGTTCTATAAGATAAGGCCATGAACATGTTTGTCTGAGTCTTCTATCAAAAGTTACAGCTATTTCTATGAAGTTGTACAAAAACGCTTTCTTTCGCCAAGACAGTGCATTTCTCACTGTTACATGCATTTGAATGGGGAACTCGACCGAAACAAAGTATAGGTTTTCATTATGTGAATAACTTGGAAATCTTAGCTCAAACAGCTACAAAACCTGTTTTCCCAGCACGGGAACCTTGAGTTCTATAAGATAAAGCCATAAACATGTGTATCCGAGTCTTCTATCAAAAGTTACAGCTATTTCTATGAAGTTGTACAAAAACGCTTTCTTTCGCCAAGACAGTGCATTTCTCACTGTTACGTGCATTTGAATGGGGAACTTGACCGAAACAAAGTATAGGTTTTCATTATGTGAATAACTTGGAAATCTTAGCTCAAACAGCTACAAAACCTGTTTTCCCAGCACGGGAACCTTGAGTTCTATAAGATAAAGCCATAAACATGTGTATCCGAGTCTTCTATCAAAAGTTACAGCTATTTCTATGAAGTTGTACAAAAACGCTTTCTTTCGCCAAGACAGTGCATTTCTCACTGTTACATGCATTTGAATGGGGAACTCGACCGAAACAAAGTATAGGTTTTCATTATGTGAATAACTTGGAAATCTTAGCTCAAACAGCTGCAAAACCTGTTTTCCCAGCACGGAGACCTTGAGTTCTATAAGATAAGGCCATAAACATGTTTGTCTGAGTCTTCTATCAAAAGTTACAGCTATTTCTATGAAGTTGTACAAAAACGCTTTCTTTCGCCAAGACAGTGCATTTCTCACTGTTACATGCATTTGAATGGGGAACTCGACCGAAACAAAGTATAGGTTTTCATTATGTGAATAACTTGAAAATCTTAGCTCAAACAGCTGCAAAACCTGTTTTCCCAGCACGGAGACCTTGAGTTCTATAAGATAAGGCCATAAACATGTTTGTCTGAGTCTTCTATCAAAAGTTACAGCTATTTCTATGAAGTTGTACAAAAACGCTTTCTTTCGCCAAGACAGTGCATTTCTCACTGTTACATGCATTTGAATGGGGAACTCGACCGAAACAAAGTATAGGTTTTCATTATGTGAATAACTTGGAAATCTTAGCTCAAACAGCTGCAAAACCTGTTTTCCCAGCACGGAGACCTTGAGTTCTATAAGATAAGGCCATAAACATGTTTGTCTGAGTCTTCTATCAAAAGTTACAGCTATTTCTATGAAGTTGTACAAAAACGCTTTCTTTCGCCAAGACAGTGCATTTCTCACTGTTACATGCATTTGAATGGGGAACTCGACCGAAACAAAGTATAGGTTTTCATTATGTGAATAACTTGAAAATCTTAGCTCAAACAGCTGCAAAACCTGTTTTCCCAGCACGGAGACCTTGAGTTCTATAATATAAGGCCATAAACATGTTTGTCTGAGTCTTCTATCAAAAGTTACAGCTATTTCTATGAAGTTGTACAAAAACGCTTTCTTTCGCCAAGACAGTGCGTTTCTCACTGTTACATGCATTTGAATGGGGAACTCGACCGAAACAAAGTATAGGTTTTCATTATGTGAATAACTTGGAAATCTTAGCTCAAACAGCTGCAAAACCTGTTTTCCCAGCACGGAGACCTTGAGTTCTATAAGATAAGGCCATAAACATGTTTGTCTGAGTCTTCTATCAAAAGTTACAGCTATTTCTATGAAGTTGTACAAAAACGCTTTCTTTCGCCAAGACAGTGCGTTTCTCACTGTTACATGCATTTGAATGGGGAACTCGACCGAAACAAAGTATAGGTTTTCATTATGTGAATAACTTGGAAATCTTAGCTCAAACAGCTGCAAAACCTGTTTTCCCAGCACGGGAACCTTGAGTTCTATAAGATAAAGCCATAAACATGTGTATCCGAGTCTTCTATCCAAAGTTACAGCTATTTCTATGAAGTTGTACAAAAACGCTTTCTTTCGCCAAGACAGTGCGTTTCTCACTGTTACATGCATTTGAATGGGGAACTCGACCGAAACAAAGTATAGGTTTTCATTATGTGAATAACTTGGAAATCTTAGCTCAAACAGCTGCAAAACCTGTTTTCCCAGCACGGAGACCTTGAGTTCTATAAGATAAGGCCATAAACATGTTTGTCTGAGTCTTCTATCAAAAGTTACAGCTATTTCTATGAAGTTGTACAAAAACGCTTTCTTTCGCCAAGACAGTGCATTTCTCACTGTTACATGCATTTGAATGGGGAACTCGACCGAAACAAAGTATAGGTTTTCATTATGTGAATAACTTGGAAATCTTAGCTCAAACAGCTGCAAAACCTGTTTTCCCAGCACGGAGACCTTGAGTTCTATAAGATAAGGCCATAAACATGTTTGTCTGAGTCTTCTATCAAAAGTTACAGCTATTTCTATGAAGTTGTACAAAAACGCTTTCTTTCGCCAAGACAGTGCGTTTCTCACTGTTACATGCATTTGAATGGGGAACTCGACCGAAACAAAGTATAGGTTTTCATTATGTGAATAACTTGGAAATCTTAGCTCAAACAGCTGCAAAACCTGTTTTCCCAGCACGGGAACCTTGAGTTCTATAAGATAAAGCCATAAACATGTGTATCCGAGTCTTCTATCAAAAGTTACAGCTATTTCTATGAAGTTGTACAAAAACGCTTTCTTTCGCCAAGACAGTGCGTTTCTCACTGTTACATGCATTTGAATGGGGAACTCGACCGAAACAAAGTATAGGTTTTCATTATGTGAATAACTTGGAAATCTTAGCTCAAACAGCTGCAAAACCTGTTTTCCCAGCACGGAGACCTTGAGTTCTATAAGATAAGGCCATAAACATGTTTGTCTGAGTCTTCTATCAAAAGTTACAGCTATTTCTATGAAGTTGTACAAAAACGCTTTCTTTCGCCAAGACAGTGCGTTTCTCACTGTTACATGCATTTGAATGGGGAACTCGACCGAAACAAAGTATAGGTTTTCATTATGTGAATAACTTGGAAATCTTAGCTCAAACAGCTGCAAAACCTGTTTTCCCAGCACGGGAACCTTGAGTTCTATAAGATAAAGCCATAAACATGTGTATCCGAGTCTTCTATCAAAAGTTACAGCTATTTCTATGAAGTTGTACAAAAACGCTTTCTTTCGCCAAGACAGTGCATTTCTCACTGTTACATGCATTTGAATGGGGAACTCGACCGAAACAAAGTATAGGTTTTCATTATGTGAATAACTTGGAAATCTTAGCTCAAACAGCTGCAAAACCTGTTTTCCCAGCACGGAGACCTTGAGTTCTATAAGATAAAGCCATAAACATGTGTATCCGAGTCTTCTATCAAAAGTTACAGCTATTTCTATGAAGTTGTACAAAAACGCTTTCTTTCGCCAAGACAGTGCGTTTCTCACTGTTACATGCATTTGAATGGGGAACTCGACCGAAACAAAGTATAGGTTTTCATTATGTGAATAACTTGGAAATCTTAGCTCAAACAGCTGCAAAACCTGTTTTCCCAGCACGGAGACCTTGAGTTCTATAAGATAAGGCCATAAACATGTTTGTCTGAGTCTTCTATCAAAAGTTACAGCTATTTCTATGAAGTTGTACAAAAACGCTTTCTTTCGCCAAGACAGTGCGTTTCTCACTGTTACATGCATTTGAATGGGGAACTCGACCGAAACAAAGTATAGGTTTTCATTATGTGAATAACTTGGAAATCTTAGCTCAAACAGCTGCAAAACCTGTTTTCCCAGCACGGAGACCTTGAGTTCTATAAGATAAGGCCATAAACATGTTTGTCTGAGTCTTCTATCAAAAGTTACAGCTATTTCTATGAAGTTGTACAAAAACGCTTTCTTTCGCCAAGACAGTGCATTTCTCACTGTTACATGCATTTGAATGGGGAACTCGACCGAAACAAAGTATACGTTTTCATTATGTGAATAACTTGGAAATCTTAGCTCAAACAGCTACAAAACCTGTTTTCCCAGCATGGGAACCTTGAGTTCTATAAGATAAAGCCATAAACATGTGTATCCGAGTCTTCTATCAAAAGTTACAGCTATTTATATGAAGTTGTACAAAAACGCTTTCTTTCGCCAAGACAGTGCGTTTCTCACTGTTACATGCATTTGAATGGGGAACTCGACCGAAACAAAGTATACGTTTTCATTATGTGAATAACTTGGAAATCTTAGCTCAAACAGCTGCAAAACCTGTTTTCCCAGCACGGGAACCTTGAGTTCTATAAGATAAAGACATAAACATGTGTATCCGAGTCTTCTATCAAAAGTTACAGCTATTCATATGAAGTTGTACAAAAACGCTTTCTTTCGCCAAGACAGTGCGTTTCTCACTGTTACATGCATTTGAATGGGGAACTCGACCGAAACAAAGTATAGGTTTTCATTATGTGAATAACTTGGAAATCTTAGCTCAAACAGCTGCAAAACCTGTTTGCCCAGCACGGGAACCTTGAGTTCTATAATATAAGGCCATAAACATGTTTGTCTGAGTCTTCTATCAAAAGTTACAGCTATTTCTATGAAGTTGTACAAAAACGCTTTCTTTCGCCAAGACAGTGCGTTTCTCACTGTTACATGCATTTGAATGGGGAACTCGACCGAAACAAAGTATAGGTTTTCATTATGTGAATAACTTGGAAATCTTAGCTCAAACAGCTGCAAAACCTGTTTTCCCAGCACGGGAACCTTGAGTTCTATAAGATAAAGCCATAAACATGTGTATCCGAGTCTTCTATCAAAAGTTACAGCTATTTCTATGAAGTTGTACAAAAACGCTTTCTTTCGCCAAGACAGTGCATTTCTCACTGTTACATGCATTTGAATGGGGAACTCGACCGAAACAAAGTATAGGTTTTCATTATGTGAATAACTTGGAAATCTTAGCTCAAACAGCTGCAAAACCTGTTTTCCCAGCACGGAGACCTTGAGTTCTATAAGATAAAGCCATAAACATGTGTATCCGAGTCTTCTATCAAAAGTTACAGCTATTTCTATGAAGTTGTACAAAAACGCTTTCTTTCGCCAAGACAGTGCGTTTCTCACTGTTACATGCATTTGAATGGGGAACTCGACCGAAACAAAGTATAGGTTTTCATTATGTGAATAACTTGGAAATCTTAGCTCAAACAGCTGCAAAACCTGTTTTCCCAGCACGGAGACCTTGAGTTCTATAATATAAGGCCATAAACATGTTTGTCTGAGTCTTCTATCAAAAGTTACAGCTATTTCTATGAAGTTGTACAAAAACGCTTTCTTTCGCCAAGACAGTGCATTTCTCACTGTTACATGCATTTGAATGGGGAACTCGACCGAAACAAAGTATAGGTTTTCATTATGTGAATAACTTGGAAATCTTAGCTCAAACAGCTGCAAAACCTGTTTTCCCAGCACGGAGACCTTGAGTTCTATAAGATAAGGCCATAAACATGTTTGTCTGAGTCTTCTATCAAAAGTTACAGCTATTTCTATGAAGTTGTACAAAAACGCTTTCTTTCGCCAAGACAGTGCATTTCTCACTGTTACATGCATTTGAATGGGGAACTCGACCGAAACAAAGTATACGTTTTCATTATGTGAATAACTTGGAAATCTTAGCTCAAACAGCTACAAAACCTGTTTTCCCAGCACGGGAACCTTGAGTTCTATAAGATAAAGCCATAAACATGTGTATCCGAGTCTTCTATCAAAAGTTACAGCTATTTATATGAAGTTGTACAAAAACGCTTTCTTTCGCCAAGACAGTGCGTTTCTCACTGTTACATGCATTTGAATGGGGAACTCGACCGAAACAAAGTATACGTTTTCATTATGTGAATAACTTGGAAATCTTAGCTCAAACAGCTGCAAAACCTGTTTTCCCAGCACGGGAACCTTGAGTTCTATAAGATAAAGACATAAACATGTGTATCCGAGTCTTCTATCAAAAGTTACAGCTATTCATATGAAGTTGTACAAAAACGCTTTCTTTCGCCAAGACAGTGCGTTTCTCACTGTTACATGCATTTGAATGGGGAACTCGACCGAAACAAAGTATAGGTTTTCATTATGTGAATAACTTGGAAATCTTAGCTCAAACAGCTGCAAAACCTGTTTGCCCAGCACGGGAACCTTGAGTTCTATAATATAAGGCCATAAACATGTTTGTCTGAGTCTTCTATCAAAAGTTACAGCTATTTCTATGAAGTTGTACAAAAACGCTTTCTTTCGCCAAGACAGTGCGTTTCTCACTGTTACATGCATTTGAATGGGGAACTCGACCGAAACAAAGTATAGGTTTTCATTATGTGAATAACTTGGAAATCTTAGCTCAAACAGCTGCAAAACCTGTTTTCCCAGCACGGGAACCTTGAGTTCTATAAGATAAAGCCATAAACATGTGTATCCGAGTCTTCTATCAAAAGTTACAGCTATTTCTATGAAGTTGTACAAAAACGCTTTCTTTCGCCAAGACAGTGCATTTCTCACTGTTACATGCATTTGAATGGGGAACTCGACCGAAACAAAGTATAGGTTTTCATTATGTGAATAACTTGGAAATCTTAGCTCAAACAGCTGCAAAACCTGTTTTCCCAGCACGGAGACCTTGAGTTCTATAAGATAAAGCCATAAACATGTGTATCCGAGTCTTCTATCAAAAGTTACAGCTATTTCTATGAAGTTGTACAAAAACGCTTTCTTTCGCCAAGACAGTGCGTTTCTCACTGTTACATGCATTTGAATGGGGAACTCGACCGAAACAAAGTATAGGTTTTCATTATGTGAATAACTTGGAAATCTTAGCTCAAACAGCTGCAAAACCTGTTTTCCCAGCACGGAGACCTTGAGTTCTATAAGATAAAGCCATAAACATGTTTGTCTGAGTCTTCTATCAAAAGTTACAGCTATTTATATGAAGTTGTACAAAAACGCTTTCTTTCGCCAAGACAGTGCGTTTCTCACTGTTACATGCATTTGAATGGGGAACTCGACCGAAACAAAGTATAGGTTTTCATTATGTGAATAACTTGGAAATCTTAGCTCAAACAGCTACAAAACCTGTTTTCCCAGCACGGGAACCTTGAGTTCTATAAGATAAAGCCATAAACATGTTTGTCTGAGTCTTCTATCAAAAGTTACAGCTATTTCTATGAAGTTGTACAAAAACGCTTTCTTTCGCCAAGACAGTGCGTTTCTCACTGTTACATGCATTTGAATGGGGAACTCGACCGAAACAAAGTATAGGTTTTCATTATGTGAATAACTTGGAAATCTTAGCTCAAACAGCTGCAAAACCTGTTTTCCCAGCACGGAGACCTTGAGTTCTATAAGATAAGGCCATAAACATGTTTGTCTGAGTCTTCTATCAAAAGTTACAGCTATTTCTATGAAGTTGTACAAAAACGCTTTCTTTCGCCAAGACAGTGCATTTCTCACTGTTACATGCATTTGAATGGGGAACTCGACCGAAACAAAGTATAGGTTTTCATTATGTGAATAACTTGGAAATCTTAGCTCAAACAGCTGCAAAACCTGTTTTCCCAGCACGGAGACCTTGAGTTCTATAAGATAAGGCCATAAACACGTTTGTCTGAGTCTTCTATCAAAAGTTACAGCTATTTCTATGAAGTTGTACAAAAACGCTTTCTTTCGCCAAGACAGTGCGTTTCTCACTGTTACATGCATTTGAATGGGGAACTCGACCGAAACAAAGTATAGGTTTTCATTATGTGAATAACTTGGAAATCTTAGCTCAAACAGCTGCAAAACCTGTTTTCCCAGCACGGAGACCTTGAGTTCTATAAGATAAAGCCATAAACATGTTTGTCTGAGTCTTCTATCAAAAGTTACAGCTATTTATATGAAGTTGTACAAAAACGCTTTCTTTCGCCAAGACAGTGCATTTCTCACTGTTACATGCATTTGAATGGGGAACTCGACCGAAACAAAGTATACGTTTTCATTATGTGAATAACTTGAAAATCTTAGCTCAAACAGCTGCAAAATCTGTTTTCCCAGCACGGAGACCTTGAGTTCTATAAGATAAGGCCATAAACATGTTTGTCTGAGTCTTCTATCAAAAGTTACAGCTATTTCTATGAAGTTGTACAAAAACGCTTTCTTTCGCCAAGACAGTGCATTTCTCACTGTTACATGCATTTGAATGGGGAACTCGACCGAAACAAAGTATAGGTTTTCATTATGTGAATAACTTGGAAATCTTAGCTCAAACAGCTACAAAACCTGTTTTCCCAGCACGGGAACCTTGAGTTCTATAAGATAAAGCCATAAACATGTGTATCCGAGTCTTCTATCAAAAGTTACAGCTATTTCTATGAAGTTGTACAAAAACGCTTTCTTTCGCCAAGACAGTGCATTTCTCACTGTTACATGCATTTGAATGGGGAACTCGACCGAAACAAAGTATAGGTTTTCATTATGTGAATAACTTGGAAATCTTAGCTCAAACAGCTGCAAAACCTGTTTTCCCAGCACGGAGACCTTGAGTTCTATAAGATAAGGCCATAAACATGTTTGTCTGAGTCTTCTATCAAAAGTTACAGCTATTTCTATGAAGTTGTACAAAAACGCTTTCTTTCGCCAAGACAGTGCATTTCTCACTGTTACATGCATTTGAATGGGGAACTCGACCGAAACAAAGTATAGGTTTTCATTATGTGAATAACTTGGAAATCTTAGCTCAAACAGCTACAAAACCTGTTTTCCCAGCACGGGAACCTTGAGTTCTATAAGATAAAGCCATAAACATGTTTGTCTGAGTCTTCTATCAAAAGTTACAGCTATTTCTATGAAGTTGTACAAAAACGCTTTCTTTCGCCAAGACAGTGCGTTTCTCACTGTTACATGCATTTGAATGGGGAACTCGACCGAAACAAAGTATAGGTTTTCATTATGTGAATAACTTGGAAATCTTAGCTCAAACAGCTGCAAAACCTGTTTTCCCAGCACGGAGACCTTGAGTTCTATAAGATAAGGCCATAAACATGTTTGTCTGAGTCTTCTATCAAAAGTTACAGCTATTTCTATGAAGTTGTACAAAAACGCTTTCTTTCGCCAAGACAGTGCATTTCTCACTGTTACATGCATTTGAATGGGGAACTCGACCGAAACAAAGTATAGGTTTTCATTATGTGAATAACTTGGAAATCTTAGCTCAAACAGCTACAAAACCTGTTTTCCCAGCACGGGAACCTTGAGTTCTATAAGATAAAGCCATAAACATGTGTATCCGAGTCTTCTATCAAAAGTTACAGCTATTTATATGAAGTTGTACAAAAACGCTTTCTTTCGCCAAGACAGTGCGTTTCTCACTGTTACATGCATTTGAATGGGGAACTCGACCGAAACAAAGTACAAGTTTTCATTATGTGAATAACTTGGAAATCTTAGCTCAAACAGCTGCAAAACCTGTTTTCCCAGCACGGAGACCTTGAGTTCTATAAGATAAAGCCATAAACATGTTTGTCTGAGTCTTCTATCAAAAGTTACAGCTATTTATATGAAGTTGTACAAAAACGCTTTCTTTCGCCAAGACAGTGCATTTCTCACTGTTACATGCATTTGAATGGGGAACTCGACCGAAACAAAGTATAGGTTTTCATTATGTGAATAACTTGGAAATCTTAGCTCAAACAGCTACAAAACCTGTTTTCCCAGCACGGGAACCTTGAGTTCTATAAGATAAAGCCATAAACATGTTTGTCTGAGTCTTCTATCAAAAGTTACAGCTATTTCTATGAAGTTGTACAAAAACGCTTTCTTTCGCCAAGACAGTGCGTTTCTCACTGTTACATGCATTTGAATGGGGAACTCGACCGAAACAAAGTATAGGTTTTCATTATGTGAATAACTTGGAAATCTTAGCTCAAACAGCTGCAAAACCTGTTTTCCCAGCACGGAGACCTTGAGTTCTATAAGATAAGGCCATAAACATGTTTGTCTGAGTCTTCTATCAAAAGTTACAGCTATTTCTATGAAGTTGTACAAAAACGCTTTCTTTCGCCAAGACAGTGCATTTCTCACTGTTACATGCATTTGAATGGGGAACTCGACCGAAACAAAGTATAGGTTTTCATTATGTGAATAACTTGGAAATCTTAGCTCAAACAGCTACAAAACCTGTTTTCCCAGCACGGGAACCTTGAGTTCTATAAGATAAAGCCATAAACATGTGTATCCGAGTCTTCTATCAAAAGTTACAGCTATTTCTATGAAGTTGTACAAAAACGCTTTCTTTCGCCAAGACAGTGCATTTCTCACTGTTACATGCATTTGAATGGGGAACTCGACCGAAACAAAGTATAGGTTTTCATTATGTGAATAACTTGGAAATCTTAGCTCAAACAGCTACAAAACCTGTTTTCCCAGCACGGGAACCTTGAGTTCTATAAGATAAAGCCATAAACATGTTTGTCTGAGTCTTCTATCAAAAGTTACAGCTATTTCTATGAAGTTGTACAAAAACGCTTTCTTTCGCCAAGACAGTGCGTTTCTCACTGTTACATGCATTTGAATGGGGAACTCGACCGAAACAAAGTATAGGTTTTCATTATGTGAATAACTTGGAAATCTTAGCTCAAACAGCTGCAAAACCTGTTTTCCCAGCACGGAGACCTTGAGTTCTATAAGATAAGGCCATAAACATGTTTGTCTGAGTCTTCTATCAAAAGTTACAGCTATTTCTATGAAGTTGTACAAAAACGCTTTCTTTCGCCAAGACAGTGCATTTCTCACTGTTACATGCATTTGAATGGGGAACTCGACCGAAACAAAGTATAGGTTTTCATTATGTGAATAACTTGGAAATCTTAGCTCAAACAGCTACAAAACCTGTTTTCCCAGCACGGGAACCTTGAGTTCTATAAGATAAAGCCATAAACATGTGTATCCGAGTCTTCTATCAAAAGTTACAGCTATTTATATGAAGTTGTACAAAAACGCTTTCTTTCGCCAAGACAGTGCGTTTCTCACTGTTACATGCATTTGAATGGGGAACTCGACCGAAACAAAGTATAGGTTTTCATTATGTGAATAACTTGGAAATCTTAGCTCAAACAGCTGCAAAACCTGTTTTCCCAGCACGGAGACCTTGAGTTCTATAAGATAAGGCCATAAACATGTTTGTCTGAGTCTTCTATCAAAAGTTACAGCTATTTCTATGAAGTTGTACAAAAACGCTTTCTTTCGCCAAGACAGTGCATTTCTCACTGTTACATGCATTTGAATGGGGAACTCGACCGAAACAAAGTATAGGTTTTCATTATGTGAATAACTTGGAAATCTTAGCTCAAACAGCTACAAAACCTGTTTTCCCAGCACGGGAACCTTGAGTTCTATAAGATAAAGCCATAAACATGTGTATCCGAGTCTTCTATCAAAAGTTACAGCTATTTATATGAAGTTGTACAAAAACGCTTTCTTTCGCCAAGACAGTGCGTTTCTCACTGTTACATGCATTTGAATGGGGAACTCGACCGAAACAAAGTATAGGTTTTCATTATGTGAATAACTTGGAAATCTTAGCTCAAACAGCTGCAAAACCTGTTTTCCCAGCACGGGAACCTTGAGTTCTATAAGATAAAGCCATAAACATGTGTATCCGAGTCTTCTATCAAAAGTTACAGCTATTTCTATGAAGTTGTACAAAAACGCTTTCTTTCGCCAAGACAGTGCATTTCTCACTGTTACATGCATTTGAATGGGGAACTCGACCGAAACAAAGTATAGGTTTTCATTATGTGAATAACTTGGAAATCTTAGCTCAAACAGCTGCAAAACCTGTTTTCCCAGCACGGAGACCTTGAGTTCTATAAGATAAAGCCATAAACATGTGTATCCGAGTCTTCTATCAAAAGTTACAGCTATTTCTATGAAGTTGTACAAAAACGCTTTCTTTCGCCAAGACAGTGCGTTTCTCACTGTTACATGCATTTGAATGGGGAACTCGACCGAAACAAAGTATAGGTTTTCATTATGTGAATAACTTGGAAATCTTAGCTCAAACAGCTGCAAAACCTGTTTTCCCAGCACGGAGACCTTGAGTTCTATAATATAAGGCCATAAACATGTTTGTCTGAGTCTTCTATCAAAAGTTACAGCTATTTCTATGAAGTTGTACAAAAACGCTTTCTTTCGCCAAGACAGTGCGTTTCTCACTGTTACATGCATTTGAATGGGGAACTCGACCGAAACAAAGTATAGGTTTTCATTATGTGAATAACTTGGAAATCTTAGCTCAAACAGCTACAAAACCTGTTTTCCCAGCACGGGAACCTTGAGTTCTATAAGATAAAGCCATAAACATGTTTGTCTGAGTCTTCTATCAAAAGTTACAGCTATTTCTATGAAGTTGTACAAAAACGCTTTCTTTCGCCAAGACAGTGCGTTTCTCACTGTTACATGCATTTGAATGGGGAACTCGACCGAAACAAAGTATAGGTTTTCATTATGTGAATAACTTGGAAATCTTAGCTCAAACAGCTGCAAAACCTGTTTTCCCAGCACGGAGACCTTGAGTTCTATAAGATAAGGCCATAAACATGTTTGTCTGAGTCTTCTATCAAAAGTTACAGCTATTTCTATGAAGTTGTACAAAAACGCTTTCTTTCGCCAAGACAGTGCATTTCTCACTGTTACATGCATTTGAATGGGGAACTCGACCGAAACAAAGTATAGGTTTTCATTATGTGAATAACTTGGAAATCTTAGCTCAAACAGCTACAAAACCTGTTTTCCCAGCACGGGAACCTTGAGTTCTATAAGATAAAGCCATAAACATGTGTATCCGAGTCTTCTATCAAAAGTTACAGCTATTTATATGAAGTTGTACAAAAACGCTTTCTTTCGCCAAGACAGTGCGTTTCTCACTGTTACATGCATTTGAATGGGGAACTCGACCGAAACAAAGTATAGGTTTTCATTATGTGAATAACTTGGAAATCTTAGCTCAAACAGCTGCAAAACCTGTTTTCCCAGCACGGAGACCTTGAGTTCTATAAGATAAGGCCATAAACATGTTTGTCTGAGTCTTCTATCAAAAGTTACAGCTATTTCTATGAAGTTGTACAAAAACGCTTTCTTTCGCCAAGACAGTGCATTTCTCACTGTTACATGCATTTGAATGGGGAACTCGACCGAAACAAAGTATAGGTTTTCATTATGTGAATAACTTGGAAATCTTAGCTCAAACAGCTACAAAACCTGTTTTCCCAGCACGGGAACCTTGAGTTCTATAAGATAAAGCCATAAACATGTGTATCCGAGTCTTCTATCAAAAGTTACAGCTATTTATATGAAGTTGTACAAAAACGCTTTCTTTCGCCAAGACAGTGCGTTTCTCACTGTTACATGCATTTGAATGGGGAACTCGACCGAAACAAAGTATAGGTTTTCATTATGTGAATAACTTGGAAATCTTAGCTCAAACAGCTGCAAAACCTGTTTTCCCAGCACGGGAACCTTGAGTTCTATAAGATAAAGCCATAAACATGTGTATCCGAGTCTTCTATCAAAAGTTACAGCTATTTCTATGAAGTTGTACAAAAACGCTTTCTTTCGCCAAGACAGTGCATTTCTCACTGTTACATGCATTTGAATGGGGAACTCGACCGAAACAAAGTATAGGTTTTCATTATGTGAATAACTTGGAAATCTTAGCTCAAACAGCTGCAAAACCTGTTTTCCCAGCACGGAGACCTTGAGTTCTATAAGATAAAGCCATAAACATGTGTATCCGAGTCTTCTATCAAAAGTTACAGCTATTTCTATGAAGTTGTACAAAAACGCTTTCTTTCGCCAAGACAGTGCGTTTCTCACTGTTACATGCATTTGAATGGGGAACTCGACCGAAACAAAGTATAGGTTTTCATTATGTGAATAACTTGGAAATCTTAGCTCAAACAGCTGCAAAACCTGTTTTCCCAGCACGGAGACCTTGAGTTCTATAATATAAGGCCATAAACATGTTTGTCTGAGTCTTCTATCAAAAGTTACAGCTATTTCTATGAAGTTGTACAAAAACGCTTTCTTTCGCCAAGACAGTGCGTTTCTCACTGTTACATGCATTTGAATGGGGAACTCGACCGAAACAAAGTATAGGTTTTCATTATGTGAATAACTTGGAAATCTTAGCTCAAACAGCTGCAAAACCTGTTTTCCCAGCACGGAGACCTTGAGTTCTATAAGATAAAGCCATAAACATGTTTGTCTGAGTCTTCTATCAAAAGTTACAGCTATTTATATGAAGTTGTACAAAAACGCTTTCTTTCGCCAAGACAGTGCATTTCTCACTGTTACATGCATTTGAATGGGGAACTCGACCGAAACAAAGTATAGGTTTTCATTATGTGAATAACTTGGAAATCTTAGCTCAAACAGCTACAAAACCTGTTTTCCCAGCACGGGAACCTTGAGTTCTATAAGATAAAGCCATAAACATGTGTATCCGAGTCTTCTATCAAAAGTTACAGCTATTTCTATGAAGTTGTACAAAAACGCTTTCTTTCGCCAAGACAGTGCATTTCTCACTGTTACATGCATTTGAATGGGGAACTCGACCGAAACAAAGTATAGGTTTTCATTATGTGAATAACTTGGAAATCTTAGCTCAAACAGCTACAAAACCTGTTTTCCCAGCACGGGAACCTTGAGTTCTATAAGATAAAGCCATAAACATGTTTGTCTGAGTCTTCTATCAAAAGTTACAGCTATTTCTATGAAGTTGTACAAAAACGCTTTCTTTCGCCAAGACAGTGCGTTTCTCACTGTTACATGCATTTGAATGGGGAACTCGACCGAAACAAAGTATAGGTTTTCATTATGTGAATAACTTGGAAATCTTAGCTCAAACAGCTGCAAAACCTGTTTTCCCAGCACGGAGACCTTGAGTTCTATAAGATAAGGCCATAAACATGTTTGTCTGAGTCTTCTATCAAAAGTTACAGCTATTTCTATGAAGTTGTACAAAAACGCTTTCTTTCGCCAAGACAGTGCATTTCTCACTGTTACATGCATTTGAATGGGGAACTCGACCGAAACAAAGTATAGGTTTTCATTATGTGAATAACTTGGAAATCTTAGCTCAAACAGCTGCAAAACCTGTTTTCCCAGCACGGAGACCTTGAGTTCTATAAGATAAAGCCATAAACATGTGTATCCGAGTCTTCTATCAAAAGTTACAGCTATTTCTATGAAGTTGTACAAAAACGCTTTCTTTCGCCAAGACAGTGCGTTTCTCACTGTTACATGCATTTGAATGGGGAACTCGACCGAAACAAAGTATAGGTTTTCATTATGTGAATAACTTGGAAATCTTAGCTCAAACAGCTGCAAAACCTGTTTTCCCAGCACGGAGACCTTGAGTTCTATAATATAAGGCCATAAACATGTTTGTCTGAGTCTTCTATCAAAAGTTACAGCTATTTCTATGAAGTTGTACAAAAACGCTTTCTTTCGCCAAGACAGTGCGTTTCTCACTGTTACATGCATTTGAATGGGGAACTCGACCGAAACAAAGTATAGGTTTTCATTATGTGAATAACTTGGAAATCTTAGCTCAAACAGCTGCAAAACCTGTTTTCCCAGCACGGAGACCTTGAGTTCTATAAGATAAAGCCATAAACATGTTTGTCTGAGTCTTCTATCAAAAGTTACAGCTATTTATATGAAGTTGTACAAAAACGCTTTCTTTCGCCAAGACAGTGCGTTTCTCACTGTTACATGCATTTGAATGGGGAACTCGACCGAAACAAAGTATAGGTTTTCATTATGTGAATAACTTGGAAATCTTAGCTCAAACAGCTACAAAACCTGTTTTCCCAGCACGGGAACCTTGAGTTCTATAAGATAAAGCCATAAACATGTTTGTCTGAGTCTTCTATCAAAAGTTACAGCTATTTCTATGAAGTTGTACAAAAACGCTTTCTTTCGCCAAGACAGTGCGTTTCTCACTGTTACATGCATTTGAATGGGGAACTCGACCGAAACAAAGTATAGGTTTTCATTATGTGAATAACTTGGAAATCTTAGCTCAAACAGCTGCAAAACCTGTTTTCCCAGCACGGAGACCTTGAGTTCTATAAGATAAAGCCATAAACATGTTTGTCTGAGTCTTCTATCAAAAGTTACAGCTATTTCTATGAAGTTGTACAAAAACGCTTTCTTTCGCCAAGACAGTGCATTTCTCACTGTTACATGCATTTGAATGGGGAACTCGACCGAAACAAAGTATAGGTTTTCATTATGTGAATAACTTGGAAATCTTAGCTCAAACAGCTACAAAACCTGTTTTCCCAGCACGGGAACCTTGAGTTCTATAAGATAAAGCCATAAACATGTGTATCCGAGTCTTCTATCAAAAGTTACAGCTATTTCTATGAAGTTGTACAAAAACGCTTTCTTTCGCCAAGACAGTGCATTTCTCACTGTTACATGCATTTGAATGGGGAACTCGACCGAAACAAAGTATAGGTTTTCATTATGTGAATAACTTGGAAATCTTAGCTCAAACAGCTGCAAAACCTGTTTTCCCAGCACGGAGACCTTGAGTTCTATAAGATAAGGCCATAAACATGTTTGTCTGAGTCTTCTATCAAAAGTTACAGCTATTTCTATGAAGTTGTACAAAAACGCTTTCTTTCGCCAAGACAGTGCATTTCTCACTGTTACATGCATTTGAATGGGGAACTCGACCGAAACAAAGTATAGGTTTTCATTATGTGAATAACTTGGAAATCTTAGCTCAAACAGCTACAAAACCTGTTTTCCCAGCACGGGAACCTTGAGTTCTATAAGATAAAGCCATAAACATGTGTATCCGAGTCTTCTATCAAAAGTTACAGCTATTTCTATGAAGTTGTACAAAAACGCTTTCTTTCGCCAAGACAGTGCATTTCTCACTGTTACATGCATTTGAATGGGGAACTCGACCGAAACAAAGTATAGGTTTTCATTATGTGAATAACTTGGAAATCTTAGCTCAAACAGCTACAAAACCTGTTTTCCCAGCACGGGAACCTTGAGTTCTATAAGATAAAGCCATAAACATGTTTGTCTGAGTCTTCTATCAAAAGTTACAGCTATTTCTATGAAGTTGTACAAAAACGCTTTCTTTCGCCAAGACAGTGCGTTTCTCACTGTTACATGCATTTGAATGGGGAACTCGACCGAAACAAAGTATAGGTTTTCATTATGTGAATAACTTGGAAATCTTAGCTCAAACAGCTGCAAAACCTGTTTTCCCAGCACGGAGACCTTGAGTTCTATAAGATAAGGCCATAAACATGTTTGTCTGAGTCTTCTATCAAAAGTTACAGCTATTTCTATGAAGTTGTACAAAAACGCTTTCTTTCGCCAAGACAGTGCATTTCTCACTGTTACATGCATTTGAATGGGGAACTCGACCGAAACAAAGTATAGGTTTTCATTATGTGAATAACTTGGAAATCTTAGCTCAAACAGCTACAAAACCTGTTTTCCCAGCACGGGAACCTTGAGTTCTATAAGATAAAGCCATAAACATGTGTATCCGAGTCTTCTATCAAAAGTTACAGCTATTTATATGAAGTTGTACAAAAACGCTTTCTTTCGCCAAGACAGTGCGTTTCTCACTGTTACATGCATTTGAATGGGGAACTCGACCGAAACAAAGTATAGGTTTTCATTATGTGAATAACTTGGAAATCTTAGCTCAAACAGCTGCAAAACCTGTTTTCCCAGCACGGAGACCTTGAGTTCTATAAGATAAAGCCATAAACATGTTTGTCTGAGTCTTCTATCAAAAGTTACAGCTATTTATATGAAGTTGTACAAAAACGCTTTCTTTCGCCAAGACAGTGCGTTTCTCACTGTTACATGCATTTGAATGGGGAACTCGACCGAAACAAAGTATAGGTTTTCATTATGTGAATAACTTGGAAATCTTAGCTCAAACAGCTACAAAACCTGTTTTCCCAGCACGGGAACCTTGAGTTCTATAAGATAAAGCCATAAACATGTTTGTCTGAGTCTTCTATCAAAAGTTACAGCTATTTCTATGAAGTTGTACAAAAACGCTTTCTTTCGCCAAGACAGTGCGTTTCTCACTGTTACATGCATTTGAATGGGGAACTCGACCGAAACAAAGTATAGGTTTTCATTATGTGAATAACTTGGAAATCTTAGCTCAAACAGCTGCAAAACCTGTTTTCCCAGCACGGAGACCTTGAGTTCTATAAGATAAGGCCATAAACATGTTTGTCTGAGTCTTCTATCAAAAGTTACAGCTATTTCTATGAAGTTGTACAAAAACGCTTTCTTTCGCCAAGACAGTGCATTTCTCACTGTTACATGCATTTGAATGGGGAACTCGACCGAAACAAAGTATAGGTTTTCATTATGTGAATAACTTGGAAATCTTAGCTCAAACAGCTGCAAAACCTGTTTTCCCAGCACGGAGACCTTGAGTTCTATAAGATAAGGCCATAAACACGTTTGTCTGAGTCTTCTATCAAAAGTTACAGCTATTTCTATGAAGTTGTACAAAAACGCTTTCTTTCGCCAAGACAGTGCGTTTCTCACTGTTACATGCATTTGAATGGGGAACTCGACCGAAACAAAGTATAGGTTTTCATTATGTGAATAACTTGGAAATCTTAGCTCAAACAGCTGCAAAACCTGTTTTCCCAGCACGGAGACCTTGAGTTCTATAAGATAAAGCCATAAACATGTTTGTCTGAGTCTTCTATCAAAAGTTACAGCTATTTCTATGAAGTTGTACAAAAACGCTTTCTTTCGCCAAGACAGTGCATTTCTCACTGTTACATGCATTTGAATGGGGAACTCGACCGAAACAAAGTATAGGTTTTCATTATGTGAATAACTTGGAAATCTTAGCTCAAACAGCTACAAAACCTGTTTTCCCAGCACGGGAACCTTGAGTTCTATAAGATAAAGCCATAAACATGTGTATCCGAGTCTTCTATCAAAAGTTACAGCTATTTCTATGAAGTTGTACAAAAACGCTTTCTTTCGCCAAGACAGTGCATTTCTCACTGTTACATGCATTTGAATGGGGAACTCGACCGAAACAAAGTATAGGTTTTCATTATGTGAATAACTTGGAAATCTTAGCTCAAACAGCTGCAAAACCTGTTTTCCCAGCACGGAGACCTTGAGTTCTATAAGATAAGGCCATAAACATGTTTGTCTGAGTCTTCTATCAAAAGTTACAGCTATTTCTATGAAGTTGTACAAAAACGCTTTCTTTCGCCAAGACAGTGCATTTCTCACTGTTACATGCATTTGAATGGGGAACTCGACCGAAACAAAGTATAGGTTTTCATTATGTGAATAACTTGGAAATCTTAGCTCAAACAGCTACAAAACCTGTTTTCCCAGCACGGGAACCTTGAGTTCTATAAGATAAAGCCATAAACATGTGTATCCGAGTCTTCTATCAAAAGTTACAGCTATTTCTATGAAGTTGTACAAAAACGCTTTCTTTCGCCAAGACAGTGCATTTCTCACTGTTACATGCATTTGAATGGGGAACTCGACCAAAACAAAGTATAGGTTTTCATTATGTGAATAACTTGGAAATCTTAGCTCAAACAGCTACAAAACCTGTTTTCCCAGCACGGAGACCTTGAGTTCTATAAGATAAGGCCATAAACATGTTTGTCTGAGTCTTCTATCAAAAGTTACAGCTATTTCTATGAAGTTGTACAAAAACGCTTTCTTTCGCCAAGACAGTGCATTTCTCACTGTTACATGCATTTGAATGGGGAACTCGACCGAAACAAAGTATAGGTTTTCATTATGTGAATAACTTGGAAATCTTAGCTCAAACAGCTGCAAAACCTGTTTTCCCAGCACGGAGACCTTGAGTTCTATAAGATAAGGCCATAAACACGTTTGTCTGAGTCTTCTATCAAAAGTTACAGCTATTTCTATGAAGTTGTACAAAAACGCTTTCTTTCGCCAAGACAGTGCGTTTCTCACTGTTACATGCATTTGAATGGGGAACTCGACCGAAACAAAGTATAGGTTTTCATTATGTGAATAACTTGGAAATCTTAGCTCAAACAGCTGCAAAACCTGTTTTCCCAGCACGGAGACCTTGAGTTCTATAAGATAAAGCCATAAACATGTTTGTCTGAGTCTTCTATCAAAAGTTACAGCTATTTCTATGAAGTTGTACAAAAACGCTTTCTTTCGCCAAGACAGTGCATTTCTCACTGTTACATGCATTTGAATGGGGAACTCGACCGAAACAAAGTATAGGTTTTCATTATGTGAATAACTTGGAAATCTTAGCTCAAACAGCTACAAAACCTGTTTTCCCAGCACGGGAACCTTGAGTTCTATAAGATAAAGCCATAAACATGTGTATCCGAGTCTTCTATCAAAAGTTACAGCTATTTCTATGAAGTTGTACAAAAACGCTTTCTTTCGCCAAGACAGTGCATTTCTCACTGTTACATGCATTTGAATGGGGAACTCGACCGAAACAAAGTATAGGTTTTCATTATGTGAATAACTTGGAAATCTTAGCTCAAACAGCTGCAAAACCTGTTTTCCCAGCACGGAGACCTTGAGTTCTATAAGATAAGGCCATAAACATGTTTGTCTGAGTCTTCTATCAAAAGTTACAGCTATTTCTATGAAGTTGTACAAAAACGCTTTCTTTCGCCAAGACAGTGCATTTCTCACTGTTACATGCATTTGAATGGGGAACTCGACCGAAACAAAGTATAGGTTTTCATTATGTGAATAACTTGGAAATCTTAGCTCAAACAGCTACAAAACCTGTTTTCCCAGCACGGGAACCTTGAGTTCTATAAGATAAAGCCATAAACATGTGTATCCGAGTCTTCTATCAAAAGTTACAGCTATTTCTATGAAGTTGTACAAAAACGCTTTCTTTCGCCAAGACAGTGCATTTCTCACTGTTACATGCATTTGAATGGGGAACTCGACCAAAACAAAGTATAGGTTTTCATTATGTGAATAACTTGGAAATCTTAGCTCAAACAGCTACAAAACCTGTTTTCCCAGCACGGGAACCTTGAGTTCTATAAGATAAAGCCATAAACATGTTTGTCTGAGTCTTCTATCAAAAGTTACAGCTATTTCTATGAAGTTGTACAAAAACGCTTTCTTTCGCCAAGACAGTGCGTTTCTCACTGTTACATGCATTTGAATGGGGAACTCGACCGAAACAAAGTATAGGTTTTCATTATGTGAATAACTTGGAAATCTTAGCTCAAACAGCTGCAAAACCTGTTTTCCCAGCACGGAGACCTTGAGTTCTATAAGATAAGGCCATAAACATGTTTGTCTGAGTCTTCTATCAAAAGTTACAGCTATTTCTATGAAGTTGTACAAAAACGCTTTCTTTCGCCAAGACAGTGCATTTCTCACTGTTACATGCATTTGAATGGGGAACTCGACCGAAACAAAGTATAGGTTTTCATTATGTGAATAACTTGGAAATCTTAGCTCAAACAGCTACAAAACCTGTTTTCCCAGCACGGGAACCTTGAGTTCTATAAGATAAAGCCATAAACATGTGTATCCGAGTCTTCTATCAAAAGTTACAGCTATTTATATGAAGTTGTACAAAAACGCTTTCTTTCGCCAAGACAGTGCGTTTCTCACTGTTACATGCATTTGAATGGGGAACTCGACCGAAACAAAGTACAAGTTTTCATTATGTGAATAACTTGGAAATCTTAGCTCAAACAGCTGCAAAACCTGTTTTCCCAGCACGGAGACCTTGAGTTCTATAAGATAAAGCCATAAACATGTTTGTCTGAGTCTTCTATCAAAAGTTACAGCTATTTATATGAAGTTGTACAAAAACGCTTTCTTTCGCCAAGACAGTGCATTTCTCACTGTTACATGCATTTGAATGGGGAACTCGACCGAAACAAAGTATAGGTTTTCATTATGTGAATAACTTGGAAATCTTAGCTCAAACAGCTACAAAACCTGTTTTCCCAGCACGGGAACCTTGAGTTCTATAAGATAAAGCCATAAACATGTGTATCCGAGTCTTCTATCAAAAGTTACAGCTATTTCTATGAAGTTGTACAAAAACGCTTTCTTTCGCCAAGACAGTGCATTTCTCACTGTTACATGCATTTGAATGGGGAACTCGACCGAAACAAAGTATAGGTTTTCATTATGTGAATAACTTGGAAATCTTAGCTCAAACAGCTGCAAAACCTGTTTTCCCAGCACGGAGACCTTGAGTTCTATAAGATAAGGCCATAAACATGTTTGTCTGAGTCTTCTATCAAAAGTTACAGCTATTTCTATGAAGTTGTACAAAAACGCTTTCTTTCGCCAAGACAGTGCATTTCTCACTGTTACATGCATTTGAATGGGGAACTCGACCGAAACAAAGTATAGGTTTTCATTATGTGAATAACTTGGAAATCTTAGCTCAAACAGCTGCAAAACCTGTTTTCCCAGCACGGAGACCTTGAGTTCTATAAGATAAGGCCATAAACACGTTTGTCTGAGTCTTCTATCAAAAGTTACAGCTATTTCTATGAAGTTGTACAAAAACGCTTTCTTTCGCCAAGACAGTGCGTTTCTCACTGTTACATGCATTTGAATGGGGAACTCGACCGAAACAAAGTATAGGTTTTCATTATGTGAATAACTTGGAAATCTTAGCTCAAACAGCTGCAAAACCTGTTTTCCCAGCACGGAGACCTTGAGTTCTATAAGATAAAGCCATAAACATGTTTGTCTGAGTCTTCTATCAAAAGTTACAGCTATTTCTATGAAGTTGTACAAAAACGCTTTCTTTCGCCAAGACAGTGCATTTCTCACTGTTACATGCATTTGAATGGGGAACTCGACCGAAACAAAGTATAGGTTTTCATTATGTGAATAACTTGGAAATCTTAGCTCAAACAGCTACAAAACCTGTTTTCCCAGCACGGGAACCTTGAGTTCTATAAGATAAAGCCATAAACATGTGTATCCGAGTCTTCTATCAAAAGTTACAGCTATTTCTATGAAGTTGTACAAAAACGCTTTCTTTCGCCAAGACAGTGCATTTCTCACTGTTACATGCATTTGAATGGGGAACTCGACCGAAACAAAGTATAGGTTTTCATTATGTGAATAACTTGGAAATCTTAGCTCAAACAGCTGAAAAACCTGTTTTCCCAGCACGGAGACCTTGAGTTCTATAAGATAAGGCCATAAACATGTTTGTCTGAGTCTTCTATCAAAAGTTACAGCTATTTATATGAAGTTGTACAAAAACGCTTTCTTTCGCCAAGACAGTGCATTTCTCACTGTTACATGCATTTGAATGGGGAACTCGACCGAAACAAAGTATAGGTTTTCATTATGTGAATAACTTGGAAATCTTAGCTCAAACAGCTACAAAACCTGTTTTCCCAGCACGGGAACCTTGAGTTCTATAAGATAAAGCCATAAACATGTGTATCCGAGTCTTCTATCAAAAGTTACAGCTATTTCTATGAAGTTGTACAAAAACGCTTTCTTTCGCCAAGACAGTGCATTTCTCACTGTTACATGCATTTGAATGGGGAACTCGACCGAAACAAAGTATAGGTTTTCATTATGTGAATAACTTGGAAATCTTAGCTCAAACAGCTACAAAACCTGTTTTCCCAGCACGGGAACCTTGAGTTCTATAAGATAAAGCCATAAACATGTTTGTCTGAGTCTTCTATCAAAAGTTACAGCTATTTCTATGAAGTTGTACAAAAACGCTTTCTTTCGCCAAGACAGTGCGTTTCTCACTGTTACATGCATTTGAATGGGGAACTCGACCGAAACAAAGTATAGGTTTTCATTATGTGAATAACTTGGAAATCTTAGCTCAAACAGCTGCAAAACCTGTTTTCCCAGCACGGAGACCTTGAGTTCTATAAGATAAGGCCATAAACATGTTTGTCTGAGTCTTCTATCAAAAGTTACAGCTATTTCTATGAAGTTGTACAAAAACGCTTTCTTTCGCCAAGACAGTGCATTTCTCACTGTTACATGCATTTGAATGGGGAACTCGACCGAAACAAAGTATAGGTTTTCATTATGTGAATAACTTGGAAATCTTAGCTCAAACAGCTGCAAAACCTGTTTTCCCAGCACGGAGACCTTGAGTTCTATAAGATAAGGCCATAAACATGTTTGTCTGAGTCTTCTATCAAAAGTTACAGCTATTTCTATGAAGTTGTACAAAAACGCTTTCTTTCGCCAAGACAGTGCATTTCTCACTGTTACATGCATTTGAATGGGGAACTCGACCGAAACAAAGTATAGGTTTTCATTATGTGAATAACTTGGAAATCTTAGCTCAAACAGCTACAAAACCTGTTTTCCCAGCACGGGAACCTTGAGTTCTATAAGATAAAGCCATAAACATGTGTATCCGAGTCTTCTATCAAAAGTTACAGCTATTTATATGAAGTTGTACAAAAACGCTTTCTTTCGCCAAGACAGTGCGTTTCTCACTGTTACATGCATTTGAATGGGGAACTCGACCGAAACAAAGTATAGGTTTTCATTATGTGAATAACTTGGAAATCTTAGCTCAAACAGCTGCAAAACCTGTTTTCCCAGCACGGAGACCTTGAGTTCTATAAGATAAGGCCATAAACATGTTTGTCTGAGTCTTCTATCAAAAGTTACAGCTATTTCTATGAAGTTGTACAAAAACGCTTTCTTTCGCCAAGACAGTGCATTTCTCACTGTTACATGCATTTGAATGGGGAACTCGACCGAAACAAAGTATAGGTTTTCATTATGTGAATAACTTGGAAATCTTAGCTCAAACAGCTACAAAACCTGTTTTCCCAGCACGGGAACCTTGAGTTCTATAAGATAAAGCCATAAACATGTGTATCCGAGTCTTCTATCAAAAGTTACAGCTATTTATATGAAGTTGTACAAAAACGCTTTCTTTCGCCAAGACAGTGCGTTTCTCACTGTTACATGCATTTGAATGGGGAACTCGACCGAAACAAAGTATAGGTTTTCATTATGTGAATAACTTGGAAATCTTAGCTCAAACAGCTGCAAAACCTGTTTTCCCAGCACGGGAACCTTGAGTTCTATAAGATAAAGCCATAAACATGTGTATCCGAGTCTTCTATCAAAAGTTACAGCTATTTCTATGAAGTTGTACAAAAACGCTTTCTTTCGCCAAGACAGTGCGTTTCTCACTGTTACATGCATTTGAATGGGGAACTCGACCGAAACAAAGTACAAGTTTTCATTATGTGAATAACTTGGAAATCTTAGCTCAAACAGCTGCAAAACCTGTTTTCCCAGCACGGAGACCTTGAGTTCTATAAGATAAAGCCATAAACATGTTTGTCTGAGTCTTCTATCAAAAGTTACAGCTATTTATATGAAGTTGTACAAAAACGCTTTCTTTCGCCAAGACAGTGCGTTTCTCACTGTTACATGCATTTGAATGGGGAACTCGACCGAAACAAAGTATAGGTTTTCATTATGTGAATAACTTGGAAATCTTAGCTCAAACAGCTGCAAAACCTGTTTTCCCAGCACGGAGACCTTGAGTTCTATAAGATAAAGCCATAAACATGTTTGTCTGAGTCTTCTATCAAAAGTTACAGCTATTTATATGAAGTTGTACAAAAACGCTTTCTTTCGCCAAGACAGTGCGTTTCTCACTGTTACATGCATTTGAATGGGGAACTCGACCGAAACAAAGTATAGGTTTTCATTATGTGAATAACTTGGAAATCTTAGCTCAAACAGCTACAAAACCTGTTTTCCCAGCACGGGAACCTTGAGTTCTATAAGATAAAGCCATAAACATGTTTGTCTGAGTCTTCTATCAAAAGTTACAGCTATTTCTATGAAGTTGTACAAAAACGCTTTCTTTCGCCAAGACAGTGCGTTTCTCACTGTTACATGCATTTGAATGGGGAACTCGACCGAAACAAAGTATAGGTTTTCATTATGTGAATAACTTGGAAATCTTAGCTCAAACAGCTACAAAACCTGTTTTCCCAGCACGGGAACCTTGAGTTCTATAAGATAAAGCCATAAACATGTTTGTCTGAGTCTTCTATCAAAAGTTACAGCTATTTCTATGAAGTTGTACAAAAACGCTTTCTTTCGCCAAGACAGTGCGTTTCTCACTGTTACATGCATTTGAATGGGGAACTCGACCGAAACAAAGTATAGGTTTTCATTATGTGAATAACTTGGAAATCTTAGCTCAAACAGCTGCAAAACCTGTTTTCCCAGCACGGAGACCTTGAGTTCTATAATATAAGGCCATAAACATGTTTGTCTGAGTCTTCTATCAAAAGTTACAGCTATTTCTATGAAGTTGTACAAAAACGCTTTCTTTCGCCAAGACAGTGCGTTTCTCACTGTTACATGCATTTGAATGGGGAACTCGACCGAAACAAAGTATATGTTTTCATTATGTGAATAACTTGGAAATCTTAGCTCAAACAGCTGCAAAACCTGTTTGCCCAGCACGGGAACCTTGAGTTCTATAAGATAAAGCTATAAACATGTGTATCCGAGTCTTCTATCAAAAGTTACAGCTATTTCATATGAAGTTGTACAAAAAGGCTTTCTTTCGCCAAGACAGTGCGTTTCTCACTGTTACATGCATTTGAATGGGGAACTCCACCGAAACAAAGTACAAGTTTTCATTATGTGAATAACTTGGAAATCTTAGCTCAAACAGCTACAAAACCTGTTTTCCCAGCACGGAGACCTTGAGTTCTATAAGATAAAGCCATAAACATGTTTGTCTGAGTCTTCTATCAAAAGTTACAGCTATTTATATGAAGTTGTACAAAAACGCTTTCTTTCGCCAAGACAGTGCATTTCTCACTGTTACATGCATTTGAATGGGGAACTCGACCGAAACAAAGTATACGTTTTCATTATGTGAATAACTTGAAAATCTTAGCTCAAACAGCTGCAAAACCTGTTTTCCCAGCACGGAGACCTTGAGTTCTATAAGATAAGGCCATAAACATGTTTGTCTGAGTCTTCTATCAAAAGTTACAGCTATTTCTATGAAGTTGTACAAAAACGCTTTCTTTCGCCAAGACTGCATTTCTCACTGTTACATGCATTTGAATGGGGAACTCGACCGAAACAAAGTATATGTTTTCATTATGTGAATAACTTGGAAATCTTAGCTCAAACAGCTACAAAACCTGTTTTCCCAGCACGGGAACCTTGAGTTCTAGAAGATAAAGCCATAAACATGTGTATCCGAGTCTTCTATCAAAAGTTACAGCTATTTCTATGAAGTTGTACAAAAACGCTTTCTTTCGCCAAGACTGCATTTCTCACTGTTACATGCATTTGAATGGGGAACTCGACCGAAACAAAGTATAGGTTTTCATTATGTGAATAACTTGGAAATCTTAGCTCAAACAGCTGCAAAACCTGTTTTCCCAGCACGGAGACCTTGAGTTCTATAAGATAAGGCCATAAACATGTTTGTCTGAGTCTTCTATCAAAAGTTACAGCTATTTCTATGAAGTTGTACAAAAACGCTTTCTTTCGCCAAGACAGTGCATTTCTCACTGTTACATGCATTTGAATGGGGAACTCGACCGAAACAAAGTATAGGTTTTCATTATGTGAATAACTTGGAAATCTTAGCTCAAACAGCTGCAAAACCTGTTTTCCCAGCACGGAGACCTTGAGTTCTATAAGATAAAGCCATAAACATGTTTGTCTGAGTCTTCTATCAAAAGTTACAGCTATTTATATGAAGTTGTACAAAAACGCTTTCTTTCGCCAAGACAGTGCATTTCTCACTGTTACATGCATTTGAATGGGGAACTCGACCGAAACAAAGTATACGTTTTCATTATGTGAATAACTTGAAAATCTTAGCTCAAACAGCTGCAAAACCTGTTTTCCCAGCACGGAGACCTTGAGTTCTATAAGATAAGGCCATAAACATGTTTGTCTGAGTCTTCTATCAAAAGTTACAGCTATTTCTATGAAGTTGTACAAAAACGCTTTCTTTCGCCAAGACAGTGCATTTCTCACTGTTACATGCATTTGAATGGGGAACTCGACCGAAACAAAGTATAGGTTTTCATTATGTGAATAACTTGGAAATCTTAGCTCAAACAGCTGCAAAACCTGTTTTCCCAGCACGGAGACCTTGAGTTCTATAAGATAAGGCCATAAACATGTTTGTCTGAGTCTTCTATCAAAAGTTACAGCTATTTCTATGAAGTTGTACAAAAACGCTTTCTTTCGCCAAGACAGTGCATTTCTCACTGTTACATGCATTTGAATGGGGAACTCGACCGAAACAAAGTATAGGTTTTCATTATGTGAATAACTTGGAAATCTTAGCTCAAACAGCTGCAAAACCTGTTTTCCCAGCACGGAGACCTTGAGTTCTATAAGATAAGGCCATAAACATGTTTGTCTGAGTCTTCTATCAAAAGTTACAGCTATTTCTATGAAGTTGTACAAAAACGCTTTCTTTCGCCAAGACAGTGCATTTCTCACTGTTACATGCATTTGAATGGGGAACTCGACCGAAACAAAGTATAGGTTTTCATTATGTGAATAACTTGGAAATCTTAGCTCAAACAGCTACAAAACCTGTTTTCCCAGCACGGGAACCTTGAGTTCTATAAGATAAAGCCATAAACATGTGTATCCGAGTCTTCTATCAAAAGTTACAGCTATTTATATGAAGTTGTACAAAAACGCTTTCTTTCGCCAAGACAGTGCGTTTCTCACTGTTACATGCATTTGAATGGGGAACTCGACCGAAACAAAGTATAGGTTTTCATTATGTGAATAACTTGGAAATCTTAGCTCAAACAGCTGCAAAACCTGTTTTCCCAGCACGGAGACCTTGAGTTCTATAAGATAAGGCCATAAACATGTTTGTCTGAGTCTTCTATCAAAAGTTACAGCTATTTCTATGAAGTTGTACAAAAACGCTTTCTTTCGCCAAGACAGTGCATTTCTCACTGTTACATGCATTTGAATGGGGAACTCGACCGAAACAAAGTATAGGTTTTCATTATGTGAATAACTTGGAAATCTTAGCTCAAACAGCTACAAAACCTGTTTTCCCAGCACGGGAACCTTGAGTTCTATAAGATAAAGCCATAAACATGTGTATCCGAGTCTTCTATCAAAAGTTACAGCTATTTATATGAAGTTGTACAAAAACGCTTTCTTTCGCCAAGACAGTGCGTTTCTCACTGTTACATGCATTTGAATGGGGAACTCGACCGAAACAAAGTATAGGTTTTCATTATGTGAATAACTTGGAAATCTTAGCTCAAACAGCTGCAAAACCTGTTTTCCCAGCACGGGAACCTTGAGTTCTATAAGATAAAGCCATAAACATGTGTATCCGAGTCTTCTATCAAAAGTTACAGCTATTTCTATGAAGTTGTACAAAAACGCTTTCTTTCGCCAAGACAGTGCGTTTCTCACTGTTACATGCATTTGAATGGGGAACTCGACCGAAACAAAGTACAAGTTTTCATTATGTGAATAACTTGGAAATCTTAGCTCAAACAGCTGCAAAACCTGTTTTCCCAGCACGGAGACCTTGAGTTCTATAAGATAAAGCCATAAACATGTTTGTCTGAGTCTTCTATCAAAAGTTACAGCTATTTATATGAAGTTGTACAAAAACGCTTTCTTTCGCCAAGACAGTGCGTTTCTCACTGTTACATGCATTTGAATGGGGAACTCGACCGAAACAAAGTATAGGTTTTCATTATGTGAATAACTTGGAAATCTTAGCTCAAACAGCTGCAAAACCTGTTTTCCCAGCACGGAGACCTTGAGTTCTATAAGATAAAGCCATAAACATGTTTGTCTGAGTCTTCTATCAAAAGTTACAGCTATTTATATGAAGTTGTACAAAAACGCTTTCTTTCGCCAAGACAGTGCGTTTCTCACTGTTACATGCATTTGAATGGGGAACTCGACCGAAACAAAGTATAGGTTTTCATTATGTGAATAACTTGGAAATCTTAGCTCAAACAGCTACAAAACCTGTTTTCCCAGCACGGGAACCTTGAGTTCTATAAGATAAAGCCATAAACATGTTTGTCTGAGTCTTCTATCAAAAGTTACAGCTATTTCTATGAAGTTGTACAAAAACGCTTTCTTTCGCCAAGACAGTGCGTTTCTCACTGTTACATGCATTTGAATGGGGAACTCGACCGAAACAAAGTATAGGTTTTCATTATGTGAATAACTTGGAAATCTTAGCTCAAACAGCTACAAAACCTGTTTTCCCAGCACGGGAACCTTGAGTTCTATAAGATAAAGCCATAAACATGTTTGTCTGAGTCTTCTATCAAAAGTTACAGCTATTTCTATGAAGTTGTACAAAAACGCTTTCTTTCGCCAAGACAGTGCGTTTCTCACTGTTACATGCATTTGAATGGGGAACTCGACCGAAACAAAGTATAGGTTTTCATTATGTGAATAACTTGGAAATCTTAGCTCAAACAGCTGCAAAACCTGTTTTCCCAGCACGGAGACCTTGAGTTCTATAATATAAGGCCATAAACATGTTTGTCTGAGTCTTCTATCAAAAGTTACAGCTATTTCTATGAAGTTGTACAAAAACGCTTTCTTTCGCCAAGACAGTGCGTTTCTCACTGTTACATGCATTTGAATGGGGAACTCGACCGAAACAAAGTATATGTTTTCATTATGTGAATAACTTGGAAATCTTAGCTCAAACAGCTGCAAAACCTGTTTGCCCAGCACGGGAACCTTGAGTTCTATAAGATAAAGCTATAAACATGTGTATCCGAGTCTTCTATCAAAAGTTACAGCTATTTCATATGAAGTTGTACAAAAAGGCTTTCTTTCGCCAAGACAGTGCGTTTCTCACTGTTACATGCATTTGAATGGGGAACTCCACCGAAACAAAGTACAAGTTTTCATTATGTGAATAACTTGGAAATCTTAGCTCAAACAGCTACAAAACCTGTTTTCCCAGCACGGAGACCTTGAGTTCTATAAGATAAAGCCATAAACATGTTTGTCTGAGTCTTCTATCAAAAGTTACAGCTATTTATATGAAGTTGTACAAAAACGCTTTCTTTCGCCAAGACAGTGCATTTCTCACTGTTACATGCATTTGAATGGGGAACTCGACCGAAACAAAGTATACGTTTTCATTATGTGAATAACTTGAAAATCTTAGCTCAAACAGCTGCAAAACCTGTTTTCCCAGCACGGAGACCTTGAGTTCTATAAGATAAGGCCATAAACATGTTTGTCTGAGTCTTCTATCAAAAGTTACAGCTATTTCTATGAAGTTGTACAAAAACGCTTTCTTTCGCCAAGACTGCATTTCTCACTGTTACATGCATTTGAATGGGGAACTCGACCGAAACAAAGTATATGTTTTCATTATGTGAATAACTTGGAAATCTTAGCTCAAACAGCTACAAAACCTGTTTTCCCAGCACGGGAACCTTGAGTTCTAGAAGATAAAGCCATAAACATGTGTATCCGAGTCTTCTATCAAAAGTTACAGCTATTTCTATGAAGTTGTACAAAAACGCTTTCTTTCGCCAAGACTGCATTTCTCACTGTTACATGCATTTGAATGGGGAACTCGACCGAAACAAAGTATAGGTTTTCATTATGTGAATAACTTGGAAATCTTAGCTCAAACAGCTGCAAAACCTGTTTTCCCAGCACGGAGACCTTGAGTTCTATAAGATAAGGCCATAAACATGTTTGTCTGAGTCTTCTATCAAAAGTTACAGCTATTTCTATGAAGTTGTACAAAAACGCTTTCTTTCGCCAAGACAGTGCATTTCTCACTGTTACATGCATTTGAATGGGGAACTCGACCGAAACAAAGTATAGGTTTTCATTATGTGAATAACTTGGAAATCTTAGCTCAAACAGCTGCAAAACCTGTTTTCCCAGCACGGAGACCTTGAGTTCTATAAGATAAAGCCATAAACATGTTTGTCTGAGTCTTCTATCAAAAGTTACAGCTATTTATATGAAGTTGTACAAAAACGCTTTCTTTCGCCAAGACAGTGCATTTCTCACTGTTACATGCATTTGAATGGGGAACTCGACCGAAACAAAGTATACGTTTTCATTATGTGAATAACTTGAAAATCTTAGCTCAAACAGCTGCAAAACCTGTTTTCCCAGCACGGAGACCTTGAGTTCTATAAGATAAGGCCATAAACATGTTTGTCTGAGTCTTCTATCAAAAGTTACAGCTATTTCTATGAAGTTGTACAAAAACGCTTTCTTTCGCCAAGACAGTGCATTTCTCACTGTTACATGCATTTGAATGGGGAACTCGACCGAAACAAAGTATAGGTTTTCATTATGTGAATAACTTGGAAATCTTAGCTCAAACAGCTACAAAACCTGTTTTCCCAGCACGGGAACCTTGAGTTCTATAAGATAAAGCCATAAACATGTGTATCCGAGTCTTCTATCAAAAGTTACAGCTATTTCTATGAAGTTGTACAAAAACGCTTTCTTTCGCCAAGACAGTGCATTTCTCACTGTTACATGCATTTGAATGGGGAACTCGACCGAAACAAAGTATAGGTTTTCATTATGTGAATAACTTGGAAATCTTAGCTCAAACAGCTGCAAAACCTGTTTTCCCAGCACGGAGACCTTGAGTTCTATAAGATAAGGCCATAAACATGTTTGTCTGAGTCTTCTATCAAAAGTTACAGCTATTTCTATGAAGTTGTACAAAAACGCTTTCTTTCGCCAAGACAGTGCATTTCTCACTGTTACATGCATTTGAATGGGGAACTCGACCGAAACAAAGTATAGGTTTTCATTATGTGAATAACTTGGAAATCTTAGCTCAAACAGCTACAAAACCTGTTTTCCCAGCACGGGAACCTTGAGTTCTATAAGATAAAGCCATAAACATGTGTATCCGAGTCTTCTATCAAAAGTTACAGCTATTTCTATGAAGTTGTACAAAAACGCTTTCTTTCGCCAAGACAGTGCATTTCTCACTGTTACATGCATTTGAATGGGGAACTCGACCGAAACAAAGTATAGGTTTTCATTATGTGAATAACTTGGAAATCTTAGCTCAAACAGCTACAAAACCTGTTTTCCCAGCACGGGAACCTTGAGTTCTATAAGATAAAGCCATAAACATGTTTGTCTGAGTCTTCTATCAAAAGTTACAGCTATTTCTATGAAGTTGTACAAAAACGCTTTCTTTCGCCAAGACAGTGCGTTTCTCACTGTTACATGCATTTGAATGGGGAACTCGACCGAAACAAAGTATAGGTTTTCATTATGTGAATAACTTGGAAATCTTAGCTCAAACAGCTACAAAACCTGTTTTCCCAGCACGGGAACCTTGAGTTCTATAAGATAAAGCCATAAACATGTGTATCCGAGTCTTCTATCAAAAGTTACAGCTATTTCTATGAAGTTGTACAAAAACGCTTTCTTTCGCCGAGACAGTGCATTTCTCACTGTTACATGCATTTGAATGGGGAACTCGACCGAAACAAAGTATAGGTTTTCATTATGTGAATAACTTGGAAATCTTAGCTCAAACAGCTACAAAACCTGTTTTCCCAGCACGGGAACCTTGAGTTCTATAAGATAAAGCCATAAACATGTGTATCCGAGTCTTCTATCAAAAGTTACAGCTATTTCTATGAAGTTGTACAAAAACGCTTTCTTTCGCCAAGACAGTGCATTTCTCACTGTTACATGCATTTGAATGGGGAACTCGACCGAAACAAAGTATAGGTTTTCATTATGTGAATAACTTGGAAATCTTAGCTCAAACAGCTGCAAAACCTGTTTTCCCAGCACGGAGACCTTGAGTTCTATAAGATAAGGCCATAAACATGTTTGTCTGAGTCTTCTATCAAAAGTTACAGCTATTTCTATGAAGTTGTACAAAAATGCTTTCTTTCGCCAAGACAGTGCATTTCTCACTGTTACATGCATTTGAATGGGGAACTCGACCGAAACAAAGTATAGGTTTTCATTATGTGAATAACTTGGAAATCTTAGCTCAAACAGCTACAAAACCTGTTTTCCCAGCACGGGAACCTTGAGTTCTATAAGATAAAGCCATAAACATGTGTATCCGAGTCTTCTATCAAAAGTTACAGCTATTTCTATGAAATTGTACAAAAACGCTTTCTTTCGCCAAGACAGTGCGTTTCTCACTGTTACATGCATTTGAATGGGGAACTCGACCGAAACAAAGTATAGGTTTTCATTATGTGAATAACTTGAAAATCTTAGCTCAAACAGCTGCAAAACCTGTTTTCCCAGCACGGGAACCTTGAGTTCTATAAGATAAAGCCATAAACATGTGTATCCGAGTCTTCTATCAAAAGTTACAGCTATTTCTATGAAGTTGTACAAAAACGCTTTCTTTCGCCAAGACAGTGCATTTCTCACTGTTACATGCATTTGAATGGGGAACTCGACCGAAACAAAGTATAGGTTTTCATTATGTGAATAACTTGGAAATCTTAGCTCAAACAGCTGCAAAACCTGTTTTCCCAGCACGGAGACCTTGAGTTCTATAAGATAAGGCCATAAACATGTTTGTCTGAGTCTTCTATCAAAAGTTACAGCTATTTCTATGAAGTTGTACAAAAACGCTTTCTTTTGCCAAGACAGTGCATTTCTCACTGTTACATGCATTTGAATGGGGAACTCGACCGAAACAAAGTATAGGTTTTCATTATGTGAATAACTTGGAAATCTTAGCTCAAACAGCTACAAAACCTGTTTTCCCAGCACGGGAACCTTGAGTTCTATAAGATAAAGCCATAAACATGTGTATCCGAGTCTTCTATCAAAAGTTACAGCTATTTCTATGAAGTTGTACAAAAACGCTTTCTTTCGCCAAGACAGTGCATTTCTCACTGTTACATGCATTTGAATGGGGAACTCGACCGAAACAAAGTATAGGTTTTCATTATGTGAATAACTTGGAAATCTTAGCTCAAACAGCTACAAAACCTGTTTTCCCAGCACGGGAACCTTGAGTTCTATAAGATAAAGCCATAAACATGTGTATCCGAGTCTTCTATCAAAAGTTACAGCTATTTCTATGAAGTTGTACAAAAACGCTTTCTTTCGCCAAGACAGTGCGTTTCTCACTGTTACATGCATTTGAATGGGGAACTCGACCGAAACAAAGTATACGTTTTCATTATGTGAATAACTTGAAAATCTTAGCTCAAACAGCTGCAAAACCTGTTTTCCCAGCACGGGAACCTTGAGTTCTATAAGATAAAGCCATAAACATGTGTATCCGAGTCTTCTATCAAAAGTTACAGCTATTTCTATGAAGTTGTACAAAAACGCTTTCTTTCGCCAAGACAGTGCATTTCTCACTGTTACATGCATTTGAATGGGGAACTCGACCGAAACAAAGTATAGGTTTTCATTATGTGAATAACTTGGAAATCTTAGCTCAAACAGCTGCAAAACCTGTTTTCCCAGCACGGAGACCTTGAGTTCTATAAGATAAGGCCATAAACATGTTTGTCTGAGTCTTCTATCAAAAGTTACAGCTATTTCTATGAAGTTGTACAAAAACGCTTTCTTTCGCCAAGACAGTGCATTTCTCACTGTTACATGCATTTGAATGGGGAACTCGACCGAAACAAAGTATAGGTTTTCATTATGTGAATAACTTGGAAATCTTAGCTCAAACAGCTGCAAAACCTGTTTTCCCAGCACGGAGACCTTGAGTTCTATAAGATAAGGCCATAAACATGTTTGTCTGAGTCTTCTATCAAAAGTTACAGCTATTTCTATGAAGTTGTACAAAAACGCTTTCTTTCGCCAAGACAGTGCATTTCTCACTGTTACATGCATTTGAATGGGGAACTCGACCGAAACAAAGTATAGGTTTTCATTATGTGAATAACTTGGAAATCTTAGCTCAAACAGCTACAAAACCTGTTTTCCCAGCACGGGAACCTTGAGTTCTATAAGATAAAGCCATAAACATGTGTATCCGAGTCTTCTATCAAAAGTTACAGCTATTTCTATGAAGTTGTACAAAAACGCTTTCTTTCGCCGAGACAGTGCATTTCTCACTGTTACATGCATTTGAATGGGGAACTCGACCGAAACAAAGTATAGGTTTTCATTATGTGAATAACTTGGAAATCTTAGCTCAAACAGCTACAAAACCTGTTTTCCCAGCACGGGAACCTTGAGTTCTATAAGATAAAGCCATAAACATGTGTATCCGAGTCTTCTATCAAAAGTTACAGCTATTTCTATGAAGTTGTACAAAAACGCTTTCTTTCGCCAAGACAGTGCATTTCTCACTGTTACATGCATTTGAATGGGGAACTCGACCGAAACAAAGTATAGGTTTTCATTATGTGAATAACTTGGAAATCTTAGCTCAAACAGCTGCAAAACCTGTTTTCCCAGCACGGAGACCTTGAGTTCTATAAGATAAGGCCATAAACATGTTTGTCTGAGTCTTCTATCAAAAGTTACAGCTATTTCTATGAAGTTGTACAAAAATGCTTTCTTTCGCCAAGACAGTGCATTTCTCACTGTTACATGCATTTGAATGGGGAACTCGACCGAAACAAAGTATAGGTTTTCATTATGTGAATAACTTGGAAATCTTAGCTCAAACAGCTACAAAACCTGTTTTCCCAGCACGGGAACCTTGAGTTCTATAAGATAAAGCCATAAACATGTGTATCCGAGTCTTCTATCAAAAGTTACAGCTATTTCTATGAAATTGTACAAAAACGCTTTCTTTCGCCAAGACAGTGCGTTTCTCACTGTTACATGCATTTGAATGGGGAACTCGACCGAAACAAAGTATAGGTTTTCATTATGTGAATAACTTGAAAATCTTAGCTCAAACAGCTGCAAAACCTGTTTTCCCAGCACGGGAACCTTGAGTTCTATAAGATAAAGCCATAAACATGTGTATCCGAGTCTTCTATCAAAAGTTACAGCTATTTCTATGAAGTTGTACAAAAACGCTTTCTTTCGCCAAGACAGTGCATTTCTCACTGTTACATGCATTTGAATGGGGAACTCGACCGAAACAAAGTATAGGTTTTCATTATGTGAATAACTTGGAAATCTTAGCTCAAACAGCTGCAAAACCTGTTTTCCCAGCACGGAGACCTTGAGTTCTATAAGATAAGGCCATAAACATGTTTGTCTGAGTCTTCTATCAAAAGTTACAGCTATTTCTATGAAGTTGTACAAAAACGCTTTCTTTTGCCAAGACAGTGCATTTCTCACTGTTACATGCATTTGAATGGGGAACTCGACCGAAACAAAGTATAGGTTTTCATTATGTGAATAACTTGGAAATCTTAGCTCAAACAGCTACAAAACCTGTTTTCCCAGCACGGGAACCTTGAGTTCTATAAGATAAAGCCATAAACATGTGTATCCGAGTCTTCTATCAAAAGTTACAGCTATTTCTATGAAGTTGTACAAAAACGCTTTCTTTCGCCAAGACAGTGCATTTCTCACTGTTACATGCATTTGAATGGGGAACTCGACCGAAACAAAGTATAGGTTTTCATTATGTGAATAACTTGGAAATCTTAGCTCAAACAGCTACAAAACCTGTTTTCCCAGCACGGGAACCTTGAGTTCTATAAGATAAAGCCATAAACATGTGTATCCGAGTCTTCTATCAAAAGTTACAGCTATTTCTATGAAGTTGTACAAAAACGCTTTCTTTCGCCAAGACAGTGCGTTTCTCACTGTTACATGCATTTGAATGGGGAACTCGACCGAAACAAAGTATACGTTTTCATTATGTGAATAACTTGAAAATCTTAGCTCAAACAGCTGCAAAACCTGTTTTCCCAGCACGGGAACCTTGAGTTCTATAAGATAAAGCCATAAACATGTGTATCCGAGTCTTCTATCAAAAGTTACAGCTATTTCTATGAAGTTGTACAAAAACGCTTTCTTTCGCCAAGACAGTGCATTTCTCACTGTTACATGCATTTGAATGGGGAACTCGACCGAAACAAAGTATAGGTTTTCATTATGTGAATAACTTGGAAATCTTAGCTCAAACAGCTGCAAAACCTGTTTTCCCAGCACGGAGACCTTGAGTTCTATAAGATAAGGCCATAAACATGTTTGTCTGAGTCTTCTATCAAAAGTTACAGCTATTTCTATGAAGTTGTACAAAAACGCTTTCTTTCGCCAAGACAGTGCATTTCTCACTGTTACATGCATTTGAATGGGGAACTCGACCGAAACAAAGTATAGGTTTTCATTATGTGAATAACTTGGAAATCTTAGCTCAAACAGCTGCAAAACCTGTTTTCCCAGCACGGAGACCTTGAGTTCTATAAGATAAGGCCATAAACATGTTTGTCTGAGTCTTCTATCAAAAGTTACAGCTATTTCTATGAAGTTGTACAAAAACGCTTTCTTTCGCCAAGACAGTGCATTTCTCACTGTTACATGCATTTGAATGGGGAACTCGACCGAAACAAAGTATAGGTTTTCATTATGTGAATAACTTGGAAATCTTAGCTCAAACAGCTACAAAACCTGTTTTCCCAGCACGGGAACCTTGAGTTCTATAAGATAAAGCCATAAACATGTGTATCCGAGTCTTCTATCAAAAGTTACAGCTATTTCTATGAAGTTGTACAAAAACGCTTTCTTTCGCCAAGACAGTGCGTTTCTCACTGTTACATGCATTTGAATGGGGAACTCGACCGAAACAAAGTATAGGTTTTCATTATGTGAATAACTTGGAAATCTTAGCTCAAACAGCTGCAAAACCTGTTTTCCCAGCACGGGAACCTTGAGTTCTATAAGATAAAGCCATAAACATTTGTATCCGAGTCTTCTATCAAAAGTTACAGCTATTTCTATGAAGTTGTACAAAAACGCTTTCTTTCGCCAAGACAGTGCGTTTCTCACTGTTACATGCATTTGAATGGGGAACTCGACCGAAACAAAGTACAAGTTTTCATTATGTGAATAACTTGGAAATCTTAGCTCAAACAGCTGCAAAACCTGTTTTCCCAGCACGGAGACCTTGAGTTCTATAAGATAAAGCCATAAACATGTTTGTCTGAGTCTTCTATCAAAAGTTACAGCTATTTATATGAAGTTGTACAAAAACGCTTTCTTTCGCCAAGACAGTGCGTTTCTCACTGTTACATGCATTTGAATGGGGAACTCGACCGAAACAAAGTATAGGTTTTCATTATGTGAATAACTTGGAAATCTTAGCTCAAACAGCTGCAAAACCTGTTTTCCCAGCACGGAGACCTTGAGTTCTATAAGATAAAGCCATAAACATGTTTGTCTGAGTCTTCTATCAAAAGTTACAGCTATTTATATGAAGTTGTACAAAAACGCTTTCTTTCGCCAAGACAGTGCGTTTCTCACTGTTACATGCATTTGAATGGGGAACTCGACCGAAACAAAGTATAGGTTTTCATTATGTGAATAACTTGGAAATCTTAGCTCAAACAGCTACAAAACCTGTTTTCCCAGCACGGGAACCTTGAGTTCTATAAGATAAAGCCATAAACATGTTTGTCTGAGTCTTCTATCAAAAGTTACAGCTATTTCTATGAAGTTGTACAAAAACGCTTTCTTTCGCCAAGACAGTGCGTTTCTCACTGTTACATGCATTTGAATGGGGAACTCGACCGAAACAAAGTATATGTTTTCATTATGTGAATAACTTGGAAATCTTAGCTCAAACAGCTACCAAACCTGTTTTCCCAGCACGGGAACCTTGAGTTCTATAAGATAAAGCCATAAACATGTTTGTCTGAGTCTTCTATCAAAAGTTACAGCTATTTCTATGAAGTTGTACAAAAACGCTTTCTTTCGCCAAGACAGTGCGTTTCTCACTGTTACATGCATTTGAATGGGGAACTCGACCGAAACAAAGTATAGGTTTTCATTATGTGAATAACTTGGAAATCTTAGCTCAAACAGCTGCAAAACCTGTTTTCCCAGCACGGAGACCTTGAGTTCTATAATATAAGGCCATAAACATGTTTGTCTGAGTCTTCTATCAAAAGTTACAGCTATTTCTATGAAGTTGTACAAAAACGCTTTCTTTCGCCAAGACAGTGCGTTTCTCACTGTTACATGCATTTGAATGGGGAACTCGACCGAAACAAAGTATATGTTTTCATTATGTGAATAACTTGGAAATCTTAGCTCAAACAGCTGCAAAACCTGTTTGCCCAGCACGGGAACCTTGAGTTCTATAAGATAAAGCTATAAACATGTGTATCCGAGTCTTCTATCAAAAGTTACAGCTATTCATATGAAGTTGTACAAAAAGGCTTTCTTTCGCCAAGACAGTGCGTTTCTCACTGTTACATGCATTTGAATGGGGAACTCCACCGAAACAAAGTACAAGTTTTCATTATGTGAATAACTTGGAAATCTTAGCTCAAACAGCTACAAAACCTGTTTTCCCAGCACGGAGACCTTGAGTTCTATAAGATAAAGCCATAAACATGTTTGTCTGAGTCTTCTATCAAAAGTTACAGCTATTTATATGAAGTTGTACAAAAACGCTTTCTTTCGCCAAGACAGTGCATTTCTCACTGTTACATGCATTTGAATGGGGAACTCGACCGAAACAAAGTATACGTTTTCATTATGTGAATAACTTGAAAATCTTAGCTCAAACAGCTGCAAAACCTGTTTTCCCAGCACGGAGACCTTGAGTTCTATAAGATAAAGCCATAAACATGTTTGTCTGAGTTTTCTATCAAAAGTTACAGCTATTTATATGAAGTTGTACAAAAACGCTTTCTTTCGCCAAGACTGCATTTCTCACTGTTACATGCATTTGAATGGGGAACTCGACCGAAACAAAGTATAGGTTTTCATTATGTGAATAACTTGGAAATCTTAGCTCAAACAGCTACAAAACCTGTTTTCCCAGCACGGGAACCTTGAGTTCTATAAGATAAAGCCATAAACATGTGTATCCGAGTCTTCTATCAAAAGTTACAGCTATTTCTATGAAGTTGTACAAAAACGCTTTCTTTCGCCAAGACAGTGCATTTCTCACTGTTACATGCATTTGAATGGGGAACTCGACCGAAACAAAGTATAGGTTTTCATTATGTGAATAACTTGGAAATCTTAGCTCAAACAGCTGCAAAACCTGTTTTCCCAGCACGGAGACCTTGAGTTCTATAAGATAAGGCCATAAACATGTTTGTCTGAGTCTTCTATCAAAAGTTACAGCTATTTCTATGAAGTTGTACAAAAACGCTTTCTTTCGCCAAGACAGTGCATTTCTCACTGTTACATGCATTTGAATGGGGAACTCGACCGAAACAAAGTATAGGTTTTCATTATGTGAATAACTTGGAAATCTTAGCTCAAACAGCTGCAAAACCTGTTTTCCCAGCACGGAGACCTTGAGTTCTATAATATAAGGCCATAAACATGTTTGTCTGAGTCTTCTATCAAAGGTTACAGCTATTTCTATGAAGTTGTACAAAAACGCTTTCTTTCGCCAAGACAGTGCGTTTCTCACTGTTACATGCATTTGAATGGGGAACTCGACCGAAACAAAGTATAGGTTTTCATTATGTGAATAACTTGGAAATCTTAGCTCAAACAGCTGCAAAACCTGTTTTCCCAGCACGGAGACCTTGAGTTCTATAAGATAAGGCCATAAACATGTTTGTCTGAGTCTTCTATCAAAAGTTTCAGCTATTTCTATGAAGTTGTACAAAAACGCTTTCTTTCGCCAAGACAGTGCATTTCTCACTGTTACATGCATTTGAATGGGGAACTCGACCGAAACAAAGTATAGGTTTTCATTATGTGAATAACTTGGAAATCTTAGCTCAAACAGCTACAAAACCTGTTTTCCCAGCACGGGAACCTTGAGTTCTATAAGATAAAGCCATAAACATGTGTATCCGAGTCTTCTATCAAAAGTTACAGCTATTTCTATGAAGTTGTACAAAAACGCTTTCTTTCGCCAAGACAGTGCGTTTCTCACTGTTACATGCATTTGAATGGGGAACTCGACCGAAACAAAGTATAGGTTTTCATTATGTGAATAACTTGGAAATCTTAGCTCAAACAGCTACAAAACCTGTTTTCCCAGCACGGGAACCTTGAGTTCTATAAGATAAAGCCATAAACATGTGTATCCGAGTCTTCTATCAAAAGTTACAGCTATTTCTATGAAGTTGTACAAAAACGCTTTCTTTCGCCAAGACAGTGCGTTTCTCACTGTTACATGCATTTGAATGGGGAACTCGACCGAAACAAAGTATAGGTTTTCATTATGTGAATAACTTGGAAATCTTAGCTCAAACAGCTGCAAAACCTGTTTTCCCAGCACGGAGACCTTGAGTTCTATAAGATAAGGCCATAAACATGTTTGTCTGAGTCTTCTATCAAAAGTTACAGCTATTTCTATGAAGTTGTACAAAAACGCTTTCTTTCGCCAAGACAGTGCATTTCTCACTGTTACATGCATTTGAATGGGGAACTCGACCGAAACAAAGTATAGGTTTTCATTATGTGAATAACTTGGAAATCTTAGCTCAAACAGCTACAAAACCTGTTTTCCCAGCACGGGAACCTTGAGTTCTATAAGATAAAGCCATAAACATGTGTATCCGAGTCTTCTATCAAAAGTTACAGCTATTTATATGAAGTTGTACAAAAACGCTTTCTTTCGCCAAGACAGTGCGTTTCTCACTGTTACATGCATTTGAATGGGGAACTCGACCGAAACAAAGTATAGGTTTTCATTATGTGAATAACTTGGAAATCTTAGCTCAAACAGCTGCAAAACCTGTTTTCCCAGCACGGGAACCTTGAGTTCTATAAGATAAAGCCATAAACATGTGTATCCGAGTCTTCTATCAAAAGTTACAGCTATTTCTATGAAGTTGTACAAAAACGCTTTCTTTCGCCAAGACAGTGCGTTTCTCACTGTTACATGCATTTGAATGGGGAACTCGACCGAAACAAAGTATAGGTTTTCATTATGTGAATAACTTGGAAATCTTAGCTCAAACAGCTGCAAAACCTGTTTTCCCAGCACGGGAACCTTGAGTTCTATAAGATAAAGCCATAAACATGTGTATCCGAGTCTTCTATCAAAAGTTACAGCTATTTCTATGAAGTTGTACAAAAACGCTTTCTTTCGCCAAGACAGTGCGTTTCTCACTGTTACATGCATTTGAATGGGGAACTCGACCGAAACAAAGTATAGGTTTTCATTATGTGAATAACTTGGAAATCTTAGCTCAAACAGCTGCAAAACCTGTTTTCCCAGCACGGGAACCTTGAGTTCTATAATATAAGGCCATAAACATGTTTGTCTGAGTCTTCTATCAAAAGTTACAGCTATTTCTATGAAGTTGTACAAAAACGCTTTCTTTCGCCAAGACAGTGCGTTTCTCACTGTTACATGCATTTGAATGGGGAACTCGACCGAAACAAAGTATAGGTTTTCATTATGTGAATAACTTGGAAATCTTAGCTCAAACAGCTACAAAACCTGTTTTCCCAGCACGGGAACCTTGAGTTCTATAAGATAAAGCCATAAACATGTGTATCCGAGTCTTCTATCAAAAGTTACAGCTATTTCTATGAAGTTGTACAAAAACGCTTTCTTTCGCCAAGACAGTGCGTTTCTCACTGTTACATGCATTTGAATGGGGAACTCGACCGAAACAAAGTATAGGTTTTCATTATGTGAATAACTTGGAAATCTTAGCTCAAACAGCTGCAAAACCTGTTTTCCCAGCACGGAGACCTTGAGTTCTATAATATAAGGCCATAAACATGTTTGTCTGAGTCTTCTATCAAAGGTTACAGCTATTTCTATGAAGTTGTACAAAAACGCTTTCTTTCGCCAAGACAGTGCGTTTCTCACTGTTACATGCATTTGAATGGGGAACTCGACCGAAACAAAGTATAGGTTTTCATTATGTGAATAACTTGGAAATCTTAGCTCAAACAGCTGCAAAACCTGTTTTCCCAGCACGGAGACCTTGAGTTCTATAAGATAAGGCCATAAACATGTTTGTCTGAGTCTTCTATCAAAAGTTTCAGCTATTTCTATGAAGTTGTACAAAAACGCTTTCTTTCGCCAAGACAGTGCATTTCTCACTGTTACATGCATTTGAATGGGGAACTCGACCGAAACAAAGTATAGGTTTTCATTATGTGAATAACTTGGAAATCTTAGCTCAAACAGCTACAAAACCTGTTTTCCCAGCACGGGAACCTTGAGTTCTATAAGATAAAGCCATAAACATGTGTATCCGAGTCTTCTATCAAAAGTTACAGCTATTTCTATGAAGTTGTACAAAAACGCTTTCTTTCGCCAAGACAGTGCGTTTCTCACTGTTACATGCATTTGAATGGGGAACTCGACCGAAACAAAGTATAGGTTTTCATTATGTGAATAACTTGGAAATCTTAGCTCAAACAGCTACAAAACCTGTTTTCCCAGCACGGGAACCTTGAGTTCTATAAGATAAAGCCATAAACATGTGTATCCGAGTCTTCTATCAAAAGTTACAGCTATTTCTATGAAGTTGTACAAAAACGCTTTCTTTCGCCAAGACAGTGCGTTTCTCACTGTTACATGCATTTGAATGGGGAACTCGACCGAAACAAAGTATAGGTTTTCATTATGTGAATAACTTGGAAATCTTAGCTCAAACAGCTGCAAAACCTGTTTTCCCAGCACGGAGACCTTGAGTTCTATAAGATAAGGCCATAAACATGTTTGTCTGAGTCTTCTATCAAAAGTTACAGCTATTTCTATGAAGTTGTACAAAAACGCTTTCTTTCGCCAAGACAGTGCATTTCTCACTGTTACATGCATTTGAATGGGGAACTCGACCGAAACAAAGTATAGGTTTTCATTATGTGAATAACTTGGAAATCTTAGCTCAAACAGCTACAAAACCTGTTTTCCCAGCACGGGAACCTTGAGTTCTATAAGATAAAGCCATAAACATGTGTATCCGAGTCTTCTATCAAAAGTTACAGCTATTTATATGAAGTTGTACAAAAACGCTTTCTTTCGCCAAGACAGTGCGTTTCTCACTGTTACATGCATTTGAATGGGGAACTCGACCGAAACAAAGTATAGGTTTTCATTATGTGAATAACTTGGAAATCTTAGCTCAAACAGCTGCAAAACCTGTTTTCCCAGCACGGGAACCTTGAGTTCTATAAGATAAAGCCATAAACATGTGTATCCGAGTCTTCTATCAAAAGTTACAGCTATTTCTATGAAGTTGTACAAAAACGCTTTCTTTCGCCAAGACAGTGCGTTTCTCACTGTTACATGCATTTGAATGGGGAACTCGACCGAAACAAAGTATAGGTTTTCATTATGTGAATAACTTGGAAATCTTAGCTCAAACAGCTGCAAAACCTGTTTTCCCAGCACGGGAACCTTGAGTTCTATAAGATAAAGCCATAAACATGTGTATCCGAGTCTTCTATCAAAAGTTACAGCTATTTCTATGAAGTTGTACAAAAACGCTTTCTTTCGCCAAGACAGTGCGTTTCTCACTGTTACATGCATTTGAATGGGGAACTCGACCGAAACAAAGTATAGGTTTTCATTATGTGAATAACTTGGAAATCTTAGCTCAAACAGCTGCAAAACCTGTTTTCCCAGCACGGGAACCTTGAGTTCTATAATATAAGGCCATAAACATGTTTGTCTGAGTCTTCTATCAAAAGTTACAGCTATTTCTATGAAGTTGTACAAAAACGCTTTCTTTCGCCAAGACAGTGCGTTTCTCACTGTTACATGCATTTGAATGGGGAACTCGACCGAAACAAAGTATAGGTTTTCATTATGTGAATAACTTGGAAATCTTAGCTCAAACAGCTACAAAACCTGTTTTCCCAGCACGGGAACCTTGAGTTCTATAAGATAAAGCCATAAACATGTGTATCCGAGTCTTCTATCAAAAGTTACAGCTATTTCTATGAAGTTGTACAAAAACGCTTTCTTTCGCCAAGACAGTGCGTTTCTCACTGTTACATGCATTTGAATGGGGAACTCGACCGAAACAAAGTATAGGTTTTCATTATGTGAATAACTTGGAAATCTTAGCTCAAACAGCTGCAAAACCTGTTTTCCCAGCACGGGAACCTTGAGTTCTATAATATAAGGCCATAAACATGTTTGTCTGAGTCTTCTATCAAAAGTTACAGCTATTTCTATGAAGTTGTACAAAAACGCTTTCTTTCGCCAAGACAGTGCGTTTCTCACTGTTACATGCATTTGAATGGGGAACTCGACCGAAACAAAGTATAGGTTTTCATTATGTGAATAACTTGGAAATCTTAGCTCAAACAGCTGCAAAACCTGTTTTCCCAGCACGGAGACCTTGAGTTCTATAAGATAAGGCCATAAACATGTTTGTCTGAGTCTTCTATCAAAAGTTACAGCTATTTCTATGAAGTTGTACAAAAACGCTTTCTTTCGCCAAGACAGTGCATTTCTCACTGTTACATGCATTTGAATGGGGAACTCGACCGAAACAAAGTATAGGTTTTCATTATGTGAATAACTTGGAAATCTTAGCTCAAACAGCTACAAAACCTGTTTTCCCAGCACGGGAACCTTGAGTTCTATAAGATAAAGCCATAAACATGTGTATCCGAGTCTTCTATCAAAAGTTACAGCTATTTATATGAAGTTGTACAAAAACGCTTTCTTTCGCCAAGACAGTGCGTTTCTCACTGTTACATGCATTTGAATGGGGAACTCGACCGAAACAAAGTATAGGTTTTCATTATGTGAATAACTTGGAAATCTTAGCTCAAACAGCTGCAAAACCTGTTTTCCCAGCACGGAGACCTTGAGTTCTATAATATAAGGCCATAAACATGTTTGTCTGAGTCTTCTATCAAAGGTTACAGCTATTTCTATGAAGTTGTACAAAAACGCTTTCTTTCGCCAAGACAGTGCGTTTCTCACTGTTACATGCATTTGAATGGGGAACTCGACCGAAACAAAGTATAGGTTTTCATTATGTGAATAACTTGGAAATCTTAGCTCAAACAGCTGCAAAACCTGTTTTCCCAGCACGGAGACCTTGAGTTCTATAAGATAAGGCCATAAACATGTTTGTCTGAGTCTTCTATCAAAAGTTTCAGCTATTTCTATGAAGTTGTACAAAAACGCTTTCTTTCGCCAAGACAGTGCATTTCTCACTGTTACATGCATTTGAATGGGGAACTCGACCGAAACAAAGTATAGGTTTTCATTATGTGAATAACTTGGAAATCTTAGCTCAAACAGCTGCAAAACCTGTTTTCCCAGCACGGAGACCTTGAGTTCTATAAGATAAGGCCATAAACATGTTTGTCTGAGTCTTCTATCAAAAGTTACAGCTATTTCTATGAAGTTGTACAAAAACGCTTTCTTTCGCCAAGACAGTGCATTTCTCACTGTTACATGCATTTGAATGGGGAACTCGACCGAAACAAAGTATAGGTTTTCATTATGTGAATAACTTGGAAATCTTAGCTCAAACAGCTGCAAAACCTGTTTTCCCAGCACGGAGACCTTGAGTTCTATAAGATAAGGCCATAAACACGTTTGTCTGAGTCTTCTATCAAAAGTTACAGCTATTTCTATGAAGTTGTACAAAAACGCTTTCTTTCGCCAAGACAGTGCGTTTCTCACTGTTACATGCATTTGAATGGGGAACTCGACCGAAACAAAGTATAGGTTTTCATTATGTGAATAACTTGGAAATCTTAGCTCAAACAGCTGCAAAACCTGTTTTCCCAGCACGGAGACCTTGAGTTCTATAAGATAAAGCCATAAACATGTTTGTCTGAGTCTTCTATCAAAAGTTACAGCTATTTCTATGAAGTTGTACAAAAACGCTTTCTTTCGCCAAGACAGTGCATTTCTCACTGTTACATGCATTTGAATGGGGAACTCGACCGAAACAAAGTATAGGTTTTCATTATGTGAATAACTTGGAAATCTTAGCTCAAACAGCTACAAAACCTGTTTTCCCAGCACGGGAACCTTGAGTTCTATAAGATAAAGCCATAAACATGTGTATCCGAGTCTTCTATCAAAAGTTACAGCTATTTCTATGAAGTTGTACAAAAACGCTTTCTTTCGCCAAGACAGTGCATTTCTCACTGTTACATGCATTTGAATGGGGAACTCGACCGAAACAAAGTATAGGTTTTCATTATGTGAATAACTTGGAAATCTTAGCTCAAACAGCTACAAAACCTGTTTTCCCAGCACGGGAACCTTGAGTTCTATAAGATAAAGCCATAAACATGTTTGTCTGAGTCTTCTATCAAAAGTTACAGCTATTTCTATGAAGTTGTACAAAAACGCTTTCTTTCGCCAAGACAGTGCGTTTCTCACTGTTACATGCATTTGAATGGGGAACTCGACCGAAACAAAGTATAGGTTTTCATTATGTGAATAACTTGGAAATCTTAGCTCAAACAGCTGCAAAACCTGTTTTCCCAGCACGGAGACCTTGAGTTCTATAAGATAAGGCCATAAACATGTTTGTCTGAGTCTTCTATCAAAAGTTACAGCTATTTCTATGAAGTTGTACAAAAACGCTTTCTTTCGCCAAGACAGTGCATTTCTCACTGTTACATGCATTTGAATGGGGAACTCGACCGAAACAAAGTATAGGTTTTCATTATGTGAATAACTTGGAAATCTTAGCTCAAACAGCTACAAAACCTGTTTTCCCAGCACGGGAACCTTGAGTTCTATAAGATAAAGCCATAAACATGTGTATCCGAGTCTTCTATCAAAAGTTACAGCTATTTATATGAAGTTGTACAAAAACGCTTTCTTTCGCCAAGACAGTGCGTTTCTCACTGTTACATGCATTTGAATGGGGAACTCGACCGAAACAAAGTACAAGTTTTCATTATGTGAATAACTTGGAAATCTTAGCTCAAACAGCTGCAAAACCTGTTTTCCCAGCACGGAGACCTTGAGTTCTATAAGATAAAGCCATAAACATGTTTGTCTGAGTCTTCTATCAAAAGTTACAGCTATTTATATGAAGTTGTACAAAAACGCTTTCTTTCGCCAAGACAGTGCATTTCTCACTGTTACATGCATTTGAATGGGGAACTCGACCGAAACAAAGTATAGGTTTTCATTATGTGAATAACTTGGAAATCTTAGCTCAAACAGCTACAAAACCTGTTTTCCCAGCACGGGAACCTTGAGTTCTATAAGATAAAGCCATAAACATGTGTATCCGAGTCTTCTATCAAAAGTTACAGCTATTTCTATGAAGTTGTACAAAAACGCTTTCTTTCGCCAAGACAGTGCATTTCTCACTGTTACATGCATTTGAATGGGGAACTCGACCGAAACAAAGTATAGGTTTTCATTATGTGAATAACTTGGAAATCTTAGCTCAAACAGCTACAAAACCTGTTTTCCCAGCACGGAGACCTTGAGTTCTATAAGATAAGGCCATAAACATGTTTGTCTGAGTCTTCTATCAAAAGTTACAGCTATTTCTATGAAGTTGTACAAAAACGCTTTCTTTCGCCAAGACAGTGCGTTTCTCACTGTTACATGCATTTGAATGGGGAACTCGACCGAAACAAAGTATAGGTTTTCATTATGTGAATAACTTGGAAATCTTAGCTCAAACAGCTGCAAAACCTGTTTTCCCAGCACGGAGACCTTGAGTTCTATAAGATAAGGCCATAAACATGTTTGTCTGAGTCTTCTATCAAAAGTTACAGCTATTTCTATGAAGTTGTACAAAAACGCTTTCTTTCGCCAAGACAGTGCATTTCTCACTGTTACATGCATTTGAATGGGGAACTCGACCGAAACAAAGTATAGGTTTTCATTATGTGAATAACTTGGAAATCTTAGCTCAAACAGCTACAAAACCTGTTTTCCCAGCACGGGAACCTTGAGTTCTATAAGATAAAGCCATAAACATGTGTATCCGAGTCTTCTATCAAAAGTTACAGCTATTTCTATGAAGTTGTACAAAAACGCTTTCTTTCGCCAAGACAGTGCATTTCTCACTGTTACATGCATTTGAATGGGGAACTCGACCGAAACAAAGTATAGGTTTTCATTATGTGAATAACTTGGAAATCTTAGCTCAAACAGCTACAAAACCTGTTTTCCCAGCACGGGAACCTTGAGTTCTATAAGATAAAGCCATAAACATGTGTATCCGAGTCTTCTATCAAAAGTTACAGCTATTCATATGAAGTTGTACAAAAAGGCTTTCTTTCGCCAAGACAGTGCGTTTCTCACTGTTACATGCATTTGAATGGGGAACTCCACCGAAACAAAGTACAAGTTTTCATTATGTGAATAACTTGGAAATCTTAGCTCAAACAGCTACAAAACCTGTTTTCCCAGCACGGAGACCTTGAGTTCTATAAGATAAAGCCATAAACATGTTTGTCTGAGTCTTCTATCAAAAGTTACAGCTATTTATATGAAGTTGTACAAAAACGCTTTCTTTCGCCAAGACAGTGCATTTCTCACTGTTACATGCATTTGAATGGGGAACTCGACCGAAACAAAGTATACGTTTTCATTATGTGAATAACTTGAAAATCTTAGCTCAAACAGCTGCAAAACCTGTTTTCCCAGCACGGAGACCTTGAGTTCTATAAGATAAGGCCATAAACATGTTTGTCTGAGTCTTCTATCAAAAGTTACAGCTATTTCTATGAAGTTGTACAAAAACGCTTTCTTTCGCCAAGACTGCATTTCTCACTGTTACATGCATTTGAATGGGGAACTCGACCGAAACAAAGTATAGGTTTTCATTATGTGAATAACTTGGAAATCTTAGCTCAAACAGCTACAAAACCTGTTTTCCCAGCACGGGAACCTTGAGTTCTAGAAGATAAAGCCATAAACATGTGTATCCGAGTCTTCTATCAAAAGTTACAGCTATTTCTATGAAGTTGTACAAAAACGCTTTCTTTCGCCAAGACAGTGCATTTCTCACTGTTACATGCATTTGAATGGGGAACTCGACCGAAACAAAGTATAGGTTTTCATTATGTGAATAACTTGGAAATCTTAGCTCAAACAGCTGCAAAACCTGTTTTCCCAGCACGGAGACCTTGAGTTCTATAAGATAAAGCCATAAACATGTTTGTCTGAGTCTTCTATCAAAAGTTACAGCTATTTATATGAAGTTGTACAAAAACGCTTTCTTTCGCCAAGACAGTGCATTTCTCACTGTTACATGCATTTGAATGGGGAACTCGACCGAAACAAAGTATACGTTTTCATTATGTGAATAACTTGAAAATCTTAGCTCAAACAGCTGCAAAACCTGTTTTCCCAGCACGGAGACCTTGAGTTCTATAAGATAAGGCCATAAACATGTTTGTCTGAGTCTTCTATCAAAAGTTACAGCTATTTCTATGAAGTTGTACAAAAACGCTTTCTTTCGCCAAGACAGTGCATTTCTCACTGTTACATGCATTTGAATGGGGAACTCGACCGAAACAAAGTATAGGTTTTCATTATGTGAATAACTTGGAAATCTTAGCTCAAACAGCTACAAAACCTGTTTTCCCAGCACGGGAACCTTGAGTTCTATAAGATAAAGCCATAAACATGTGTATCCGAGTCTTCTATCAAAAGTTACAGCTATTTCTATGAAGTTGTACAAAAACGCTTTCTTTCGCCAAGACAGTGCATTTCTCACTGTTACATGCATTTGAATGGGGAACTCGACCGAAACAAAGTATAGGTTTTCATTATGTGAATAACTTGGAAATCTTAGCTCAAACAGCTGCAAAACCTGTTTTCCCAGCACGGAGACCTTGAGTTCTATAAGATAAAGCCATAAACATGTTTGTCTGAGTCTTCTATCAAAAGTTACAGCTATTTATATGAAGTTGTACAAAAACGCTTTCTTTCGCCAAGACAGTGCATTTCTCACTGTTACATGCATTTGAATGGGGAACTCGACCGAAACAAAGTATACGTTTTCATTATGTGAATAACTTGAAAATCTTAGCTCAAACAGCTGCAAAACCTGTTTTCCCAGCACGGAGACCTTGAGTTCTATAAGATAAGGCCATAAACATGTTTGTCTGAGTCTTCTATCAAAAGTTACAGCTATTTCTATGAAGTTGTACAAAAACGCTTTCTTTCGCCAAGACAGTGCATTTCTCACTGTTACATGCATTTGAATGGGGAACTCGACCGAAACAAAGTATAGGTTTTCATTATGTGAATAACTTGGAAATCTTAGCTCAAACAGCTACAAAACCTGTTTTCCCAGCACGGGAACCTTGAGTTCTATAAGATAAAGCCATAAACATGTGTATCCGAGTCTTCTATCAAAAGTTACAGCTATTTCTATGAAGTTGTACAAAAACGCTTTCTTTCGCCAAGACAGTGCATTTCTCACTGTTACATGCATTTGAATGGGGAACTCGACCGAAACAAAGTATAGGTTTTCATTATGTGAATAACTTGGAAATCTTAGCTCAAACAGCTGCAAAACCTGTTTTCCCAGCACGGAGACCTTGAGTTCTATAAGATAAGGCCATAAACATGTTTGTCTGAGTCTTCTATCAAAAGTTACAGCTATTTCTATGAAGTTGTACAAAAACGCTTTCTTTCGCCAAGACAGTGCATTTCTCACTGTTACATGCATTTGAATGGGGAACTCGACCGAAACAAAGTATAGGTTTTCATTATGTGAATAACTTGGAAATCTTAGCTCAAACAGCTACAAAACCTGTTTTCCCAGCACGGGAACCTTGAGTTCTATAAGATAAAGCCATAAACATGTGTATCCGAGTCTTCTATCAAAAGTTACAGCTATTTCTATGAAGTTGTACAAAAACGCTTTCTTTCGCCAAGACAGTGCATTTCTCACTGTTACATGCATTTGAATGGGGAACTCGACCGAAACAAAGTATAGGTTTTCATTATGTGAATAACTTGGAAATCTTAGCTCAAACAGCTACAAAACCTGTTTTCCCAGCACGGGAACCTTGAGTTCTATAAGATAAAGCCATAAACATGTTTGTCTGAGTCTTCTATCAAAAGTTACAGCTATTTCTATGAAGTTGTACAAAAACGCTTTCTTTCGCCAAGACAGTGCGTTTCTCACTGTTACATGCATTTGAATGGGGAACTCGACCGAAACAAAGTATAGGTTTTCATTATGTGAATAACTTGGAAATCTTAGCTCAAACAGCTACAAAACCTGTTTTCCCAGCACGGGAACCTTGAGTTCTATAAGATAAAGCCATAAACATGTGTATCCGAGTCTTCTATCAAAAGTTACAGCTATTTCTATGAAGTTGTACAAAAACGCTTTCTTTCGCCGAGACAGTGCATTTCTCACTGTTACATGCATTTGAATGGGGAACTCGACCGAAACAAAGTATAGGTTTTCATTATGTGAATAACTTGGAAATCTTAGCTCAAACAGCTACAAAACCTGTTTTCCCAGCACGGGAACCTTGAGTTCTATAAGATAAAGCCATAAACATGTATATCCGAGTCTTCTATCAAAAGTTACAGCTATTTCTATGAAGTTGTACAAAAACGCTTTCTTTCGCCAAGACAGTGCATTTCTCACTGTTACATGCATTTGAATGGGGAACTCGACCGAAACAAAGTATAGGTTTTCATTATGTGAATAACTTGGAAATCTTAGCTCAAACAGCTGCAAAACCTGTTTTCCCAGCACGGAGACCTTGAGTTCTATAAGATAAGGCCATAAACATGTTTGTCTGAGTCTTCTATCAAAAGTTACAGCTATTTCTATGAAGTTGTACAAAAATGCTTTCTTTCGCCAAGACAGTGCATTTCTCACTGTTACATGCATTTGAATGGGGAACTCGACCGAAACAAAGTATAGGTTTTCATTATGTGAATAACTTGGAAATCTTAGCTCAAACAGCTACAAAACCTGTTTTCCCAGCACGGGAACATTGAGTTCTATAAGATAAAGCCATAAACATGTGTATCCGAGTCTTCTATCAAAAGTTACAGCTATTTCTATGAAATTGTACAAAAACGCTTTCTTTCGCCAAGACAGTGCGTTTCTCACTGTTACATGCATTTGAATGGGGAACTCGACCGAAACAAAGTATAGGTTTTCATTATGTGAATAACTTGGAAATCTTAGCTCAAACAGCTGCAAAACCTGTTTTCCCAGCACGGAGACCTTGAGTTCTATAAGATAAAGCCATAAACATGTTTGTCTGAGTCTTCTATCAAAAGTTACAGCTATTTATATGAAGTTGTACAAAAACGCTTTCTTTCGCCAAGACAGTGCATTTCTCACTGTTACATGCATTTGAATGGGGAACTCGACCGAAACAAAGTATACGTTTTCATTATGTGAATAACTTGAAAATCTTAGCTCAAACAGCTGCAAAACCTGTTTTCCCAGCACGGAGACCTTGAGTTCTATAAGATAAGGCCATAAACATGTTTGTCTGAGTCTTCTATCAAAAGTTACAGCTATTTCTATGAAGTTGTACAAAAACGCTTTCTTTCGCCAAGACAGTGCATTTCTCACTGTTACATGCATTTGAATGGGGAACTCGACCGAAACAAAGTATAGGTTTTCATTATGTGAATAACTTGGAAATCTTAGCTCAAACAGCTACAAAACCTGTTTTCCCAGCACGGGAACCTTGAGTTCTATAAGATAAAGCCATAAACATGTGTATCCGAGTCTTCTATCAAAAGTTACAGCTATTTCTATGAAGTTGTACAAAAACGCTTTCTTTCGCCAAGACAGTGCATTTCTCACTGTTACATGCATTTGAATGGGGAACTCGACCGAAACAAAGTATAGGTTTTCATTATGTGAATAACTTGGAAATCTTAGCTCAAACAGCTGCAAAACCTGTTTTCCCAGCACGGAGACCTTGAGTTCTATAAGATAAGGCCATAAACATGTTTGTCTGAGTCTTCTATCAAAAGTTACAGCTATTTCTATGAAGTTGTACAAAAACGCTTTCTTTCGCCAAGACAGTGCATTTCTCACTGTTACATGCATTTGAATGGGGAACTCGACCGAAACAAAGTATAGGTTTTCATTATGTGAATAACTTGGAAATCTTAGCTCAAACAGCTACAAAACCTGTTTTCCCAGCACGGGAACCTTGAGTTCTATAAGATAAAGCCATAAACATGTGTATCCGAGTCTTCTATCAAAAGTTACAGCTATTTCTATGAAGTTGTACAAAAACGCTTTCTTTCGCCAAGACAGTGCATTTCTCACTGTTACATGCATTTGAATGGGGAACTCGACCGAAACAAAGTATAGGTTTTCATTATGTGAATAACTTGGAAATCTTAGCTCAAACAGCTACAAAACCTGTTTTCCCAGCACGGGAACCTTGAGTTCTATAAGATAAAGCCATAAACATGTTTGTCTGAGTCTTCTATCAAAAGTTACAGCTATTTCTATGAAGTTGTACAAAAACGCTTTCTTTCGCCAAGACAGTGCGTTTCTCACTGTTACATGCATTTGAATGGGGAACTCGACCGAAACAAAGTATAGGTTTTCATTATGTGAATAACTTGGAAATCTTAGCTCAAACAGCTACAAAACCTGTTTTCCCAGCACGGGAACCTTGAGTTCTATAAGATAAAGCCATAAACATGTGTATCCGAGTCTTCTATCAAAAGTTACAGCTATTTCTATGAAGTTGTACAAAAACGCTTTCTTTCGCCGAGACAGTGCATTTCTCACTGTTACATGCATTTGAATGGGGAACTCGACCGAAACAAAGTATAGGTTTTCATTATGTGAATAACTTGGAAATCTTAGCTCAAACAGCTACAAAACCTGTTTTCCCAGCACGGGAACCTTGAGTTCTATAAGATAAAGCCATAAACATGTGTATCCGAGTCTTCTATCAAAAGTTACAGCTATTTCTATGAAGTTGTACAAAAACGCTTTCTTTCGCCAAGACAGTGCATTTCTCACTGTTACATGCATTTGAATGGGGAACTCGACCGAAACAAAGTATAGGTTTTCATTATGTGAATAACTTGGAAATCTTAGCTCAAACAGCTGCAAAACCTGTTTTCCCAGCACGGAGACCTTGAGTTCTATAAGATAAGGCCATAAACATGTTTGTCTGAGTCTTCTATCAAAAGTTACAGCTATTTCTATGAAGTTGTACAAAAATGCTTTCTTTCGCCAAGACAGTGCATTTCTCACTGTTACATGCATTTGAATGGGGAACTCGACCGAAACAAAGTATAGGTTTTCATTATGTGAATAACTTGGAAATCTTAGCTCAAACAGCTACAAAACCTGTTTTCCCAGCACGGGAACCTTGAGTTCTATAAGATAAAGCCATAAACATGTGTATCCGAGTCTTCTATCAAAAGTTACAGCTATTTCTATGAAATTGTACAAAAACGCTTTCTTTCGCCAAGACAGTGCGTTTCTCACTGTTACATGCATTTGAATGGGGAACTCGACCGAAACAAAGTATAGGTTTTCATTATGTGAATAACTTGAAAATCTTAGCTCAAACAGCTGCAAAACCTGTTTTCCCAGCACGGGAACCTTGAGTTCTATAAGATAAAGCCATAAACATGTGTATCCGAGTCTTCTATCAAAAGTTACAGCTATTTCTATGAAGTTGTACAAAAACGCTTTCTTTCGCCAAGACAGTGCGTTTCTCACTGTTACATGCATTTGAATGGGGAACTCGACCGAAACAAAGTATAGGTTTTCATTATGTGAATAACTTGGAAATCTTAGCTCAAACAGCTGCAAAACCTGTTTTCCCAGCACGGAGACCTTGAGTTCTATAAGATAAGGCCATAAACATGTTTGTCTGAGTCTTCTATCAAAAGTTACAGCTATTTCTATGAAGTTGTACAAAAACGCTTTCTTTTGCCAAGACAGTGCATTTCTCACTGTTACATGCATTTGAATGGGGAACTCGACCGAAACAAAGTATAGGTTTTCATTATGTGAATAACTTGGAAATCTTAGCTCAAACAGCTACAAAACCTGTTTTCCCAGCACGGGAACCTTGAGTTCTATAAGATAAAGCCATAAACATGTGTATCCGAGTCTTCTATCAAAAGTTACAGCTATTTCTATGAAGTTGTACAAAAACGCTTTCTTTCGCCAAGACAGTGCATTTCTCACTGTTACATGCATTTGAATGGGGAACTCGACCGAAACAAAGTATAGGTTTTCATTATGTGAATAACTTGGAAATCTTAGCTCAAACAGCTACAAAACCTGTTTTCCCAGCACGGGAACCTTGAGTTCTATAAGATAAAGCCATAAACATGTGTATCCGAGTCTTCTATCAAAAGTTACAGCTATTTCTATGAAATTGTACAAAAACGCTTTCTTTCGCCAAGACAGTGCGTTTCTCACTGTTACATGCATTTGAATGGGGAACTCGACCGAAACAAAGTATAGGTTTTCATTATGTGAATAACTTGAAAATCTTAGCTCAAACAGCTGCAAAACCTGTTTTCCCAGCACGGGAACCTTGAGTTCTATAAGATAAAGCCATAAACATGTGTATCCGAGTCTTCTATCAAAAGTTACAGCTATTTCTATGAAGTTGTACAAAAACGCTTTCTTTCGCCAAGACAGTGCGTTTCTCACTGTTACATGCATTTGAATGGGGAACTCGACCGAAACAAAGTATAGGTTTTCATTATGTGAATAACTTGGAAATCTTAGCTCAAACAGCTGCAAAACCTGTTTTCCCAGCACGGAGACCTTGAGTTCTATAAGATAAGGCCATAAACATGTTTGTCTGAGTCTTCTATCAAAAGTTACAGCTATTTCTATGAAGTTGTACAAAAACGCTTTCTTTCGCCAAGACAGTGCATTTCTCACTGTTACATGCATTTGAATGGGGAACTCGACCGAAACAAAGTATAGGTTTTCATTATGTGAATAACTTGGAAATCTTAGCTCAAACAGCTGCAAAACCTGTTTTCCCAGCACGGAGACCTTGAGTTCTATAAGATAAGGCCATAAACATGTTTGTCTGAGTCTTCTATCAAAAGTTACAGCTATTTCTATGAAGTTGTACAAAAACGCTTTCTTTTGCCAAGACAGTGCATTTCTCACTGTTACATGCATTTGAATGGGGAACTCGACCGAAACAAAGTATAGGTTTTCATTATGTGAATAACTTGGAAATCTTAGCTCAAACAGCTACAAAACCTGTTTTCCCAGCACGGGAACCTTGAGTTCTATAAGATAAAGCCATAAACATGTGTATCCGAGTCTTCTATCAAAAGTTACAGCTATTTCTATGAAGTTGTACAAAAACGCTTTCTTTCGCCAAGACAGTGCATTTCTCACTGTTACATGCATTTGAATGGGGAACTCGACCGAAACAAAGTATAGGTTTTCATTATGTGAATAACTTGGAAATCTTAGCTCAAACAGCTGCAAAACCTGTTTTCCCAGCACGGAGACCTTGAGTTCTATAAGATAAGGCCATAAACATGTTTGTCTGAGTCTTCTATCAAAAGTTACAGCTATTTCTATGAAGTTGTACAAAAACGCTTTCTTTCGCCAAGACAGTGCGTTTCTCACTGTTACATGCATTTGAATGGGGAACTCGACCGAAACAAAGTATACGTTTTCATTATGTGAATAACTTGAAAATCTTAGCTCAAACAGCTGCAAAACCTGTTTTCCCAGCACGGGAACCTTGAGTTCTATAAGATAAAGCCATAAACATGTGTATCCGAGTCTTCTATCAAAAGTTACAGCTATTTCTATGAAGTTGTACAAAAACGCTTTCTTTCGCCAAGACAGTGCATTTCTCACTGTTACATGCATTTGAATGGGGAACTCGACCGAAACAAAGTATAGGTTTTCATTATGTGAATAACTTGGAAATCTTAGCTCAAACAGCTGCAAAACCTGTTTTCCCAGCACGGAGACCTTGAGTTCTATAAGATAAGGCCATAAACATGTTTGTCTGAGTCTTCTATCAAAAGTTACAGCTATTTCTATGAAGTTGTACAAAAACGCTTTCTTTCGCCAAGACAGTGCATTTCTCACTGTTACATGCATTTGAATGGGGAACTCGACCGAAACAAAGTATAGGTTTTCATTATGTGAATAACTTGGAAATCTTAGCTCAAACAGCTGCAAAACCTGTTTTCCCAGCACGGAGACCTTGAGTTCTATAAGATAAGGCCATAAACATGTTTGTCTGAGTCTTCTATCAAAAGTTACAGCTATTTCTATGAAGTTGTACAAAAACGCTTTCTTTCGCCAAGACAGTGCATTTCTCACTGTTACATGCATTTGAATGGGGAACTCGACCGAAACAAAGTATAGGTTTTCATTATGTGAATAACTTGGAAATCTTAGCTCAAACAGCTACAAAACCTGTTTTCCCAGCACGGGAACCTTGAGTTCTATAAGATAAAGCCATAAACATGTGTATCCGAGTCTTCTATCAAAAGTTACAGCTATTTATATGAAGTTGTACAAAAACGCTTTCTTTCGCCAAGACAGTGCGTTTCTCACTGTTACATGCATTTGAATGGGGAACTCCACCGAAACAAAGTATAGGTTTTCATTATGTGAATAACTTGGAAATCTTAGCTCAAACAGCTACAAAACCTGTTTTCCCAGCACGGGAACCTTGAGTTCTATAAGATAAAGCCATAAACATGTGTATCCGAGTCTTCTATCAAAAGTTACAGCTATTTCTATGAAGTTGTACAAAAACGCTTTCTTTCGCCAAGACAGTGCGTTTCTCACTGTTACATGCATTTGAATGGGGAACTCGACCGAAACAAAGTACAAGTTTTCATTATGTGAATAACTTGGAAATCTTAGCTCAAACAGCTGCAAAACCTGTTTTCCCAGCACGGAGACCTTGAGTTCTATAAGATAAAGCCATAAACATGTTTGTCTGAGTCTTCTATCAAAAGTTACAGCTATTTATATGAAGTTGTACAAAAACGCTTTCTTTCGCCAAGACAGTGCGTTTCTCACTGTTACATGCATTTGAATGGGGAACTCGACCGAAACAAAGTATAGGTTTTCATTATGTGAATAACTTGGAAATCTTAGCTCAAACAGCTGCAAAACCTGTTTTCCCAGCACGGAGACCTTGAGTTCTATAAGATAAAGCCATAAACATGTTTGTCTGAGTCTTCTATCAAAAGTTACAGCTATTTATATGAAGTTGTACAAAAACGCTTTCTTTTGCCAAGACAGTGCGTTTCTCACTGTTACATGCATTTGAATGGGGAACTCGACCGAAACAAAGTATAGGTTTTCATTATGTGAATAACTTGGAAATCTTAGCTCAAACAGCTACAAAACCTGTTTTCCCAGCACGGGAACCTTGAGTTCTATAAGATAAAGCCATAAACATGTTTGTCTGAGTCTTCTATCAAAAGTTACAGCTATTTCTATGAAGTTGTACAAAAACGCTTTCTTTCGCCAAGACTGCATTTCTCACTGTTACATGCATTTGAATGGGGAACTCGACCGAAACAAAGTATAGGTTTTCATTATGTGAATAACTTGGAAATCTTAGCTCAAACAGCTACAAAACCTGTTTTCCCAGCACGGGAACCTTGAGTTCTATAAGATAAAGCCATAAACATGTTTGTCTGAGTCTTCTATCAAAAGTTACAGCTATTTCTATGAAGTTGTACAAAAACGCTTTCTTTCGCCAAGACAGTGCGTTTCTCACTGTTACATGCATTTGAATGGGGAACTCGACCGAAACAAAGTATAGGTTTTCATTATGTGAATAACTTGGAAATCTTAGCTCAAACAGCTGCAAAACCTGTTTTCCCAGCACGGAGACCTTGAGTTCTATAAGATAAGGCCATAAACATGTTTGTCTGAGTCTTCTATCAAAAGTTACAGCTATTTCTATGAAGTTGTACAAAAACGCTTTCTTTCGCCAAGACAGTGCATTTCTCACTGTTACATGCATTTGAATGGGGAACTCGACCGAAACAAAGTATAGGTTTTCATTATGTGAATAACTTGGAAATCTTAGCTCAAACAGCTGCAAAACCTGTTTTCCCAGCACGGAGACCTTGAGTTCTATAATATAAGGCCATAAACATGTTTGTCTGAGTCTTCTATCAAAGGTTACAGCTATTTCTATGAAGTTGTACAAAAACGCTTTCTTTCGCCAAGACAGTGCGTTTCTCACTGTTACATGCATTTGAATGGGGAACTCGACCGAAACAAAGTATAGGTTTTCATTATGTGAATAACTTGGAAATCTTAGCTCAAACAGCTGCAAAACCTGTTTTCCCAGCACGGAGACCTTGAGTTCTATAAGATAAGGCCATAAACATGTTTGTCTGAGTCTTCTATCAAAAGTTTCAGCTATTTCTATGAAGTTGTACAAAAACGCTTTCTTTCGCCAAGACAGTGCATTTCTCACTGTTACATGCATTTGAATGGGGAACTCGACCGAAACAAAGTATAGGTTTTCATTATGTGAATAACTTGGAAATCTTAGCTCAAACAGCTACAAAACCTGTTTTCCCAGCACGGGAACCTTGAGTTCTATAAGATAAAGCCATAAACATGTGTATCCGAGTCTTCTATCAAAAGTTACAGCTATTTATATGAAGTTGTACAAAAACGCTTTCTTTCGCCAAGACAGTGCGTTTCTCACTGTTACATGCATTTGAATGGGGAACTCGACCGAAACAAAGTATAGGTTTTCATTATGTGAATAACTTGGAAATCTTAGCTCAAACAGCTACAAAACCTGTTTTCCCAGCACGGGAACCTTGAGTTCTATAAGATAAAGCCATAAACATGTGTATCCGAGTCTTCTATCAAAAGTTACAGCTATTTCTATGAAGTTGTACAAAAACGCTTTCTTTCGCCAAGACAGTGCGTTTCTCACTGTTACATGCATTTGAATGGGGAACTCGACCGAAACAAAGTATAGGTTTTCATTATGTGAATAACTTGGAAATCTTAGCTCAAACAGCTGCAAAACCTGTTTTCCCAGCACGGAGACCTTGAGTTCTATAATATAAGGCCATAAACATGTTTGTCTGAGTCTTCTATCAAAAGTTACAGCTATTTCTATGAAGTTGTACAAAAACGCTTTCTTTCGCCAAGACAGTGCGTTTCTCACTGTTACATGCATTTGAATGGGGAACTCGACCGAAACAAAGTATATGTTTTCATTATGTGAATAACTTGGAAATCTTAGCTCAAACAGCTGCAAAACCTGTTTGCCCAGCACGGGAACCTTGAGTTCTATAAGATAAAGCTATAAACATGTGTATCCGAGTCTTCTATCAAAAGTTACAGCTATTCATATGAAGTTGTACAAAAAGGCTTTCTTTCGCCAAGACAGTGCGTTTCTCACTGTTACATGCATTTGAATGGGGAACTCCACCGAAACAAAGTACAAGTTTTCATTATGTGAATAACTTGGAAATCTTAGCTCAAACAGCTACAAAACCTGTTTTCCCAGCACGGAGACCTTGAGTTCTATAAGATAAAGCCATAAACATGTTTGTCTGAGTCTTCTATCAAAAGTTACAGCTATTTATATGAAGTTGTACAAAAACGCTTTCTTTCGCCAAGACAGTGCATTTCTCACTGTTACATGCATTTGAATGGGGAACTCGACCGAAACAAAGTATACGTTTTCATTATGTGAATAACTTGAAAATCTTAGCTCAAACAGCTGCAAAACCTGTTTTCCCAGCACGGAGACCTTGAGTTCTATAAGATAAAGCCATAAACATGTTTGTCTGAGTCTTCTATCAAAAGTTACAGCTATTTATATGAAGTTGTACAAAAACGCTTTCTTTCGCCAAGACTGCATTTCTCACTGTTACATGCATTTGAATGGGGAACTCGACCGAAACAAAGTATAGGTTTTCATTATGTGAATAACTTGGAAATCTTAGCTCAAACAGCTACAAAACCTGTTTTCCCAGCACGGGAACCTTGAGTTCTATAAGATAAAGCCATAAACATGTGTATCCGAGTCTTCTATCAAAAGTTACAGCTATTTCTATGAAGTTGTACAAAAACGCTTTCTTTCGCCAAGACAGTGCATTTCTCACTGTTACATGCATTTGAATGGGGAACTCGACCGAAACAAAGTATAGGTTTTCATTATGTGAATAACTTGGAAATCTTAGCTCAAACAGCTGCAAAACCTGTTTTCCCAGCACGGGCACCTTGAGTTCTATAATATAAGGCCATAAACATGTTTGTCTGAGTCTTCTATCAAAAGTTACAGCTATTTCTATGAAGTTGTACAAAAACGCTTTCTTTCGCCAAGACAGTGCGTTTCTCACTGTTACATGCATTTGAATGGGGAACTCGACCGAAACAAAGTATAGGTTTTCATTATGTGAATAACTTGGAAATCTTAGCTCAAACAGCTACAAAACCTGTTTTCCCAGCACGGGAACCTTGAGTTCTATAAGATAAAGCCATAAACATGTGTATCCGAGTCTTCTATCAAAAGTTACAGCTATTTCTATGAAGTTGTACAAAAACGCTTTCTTTCGCCAAGACAGTGCGTTTCTCACTGTTACATGCATTTGAATGGGGAACTCGACCGAAACAAAGTATAGGTTTTCATTATGTGAATAACTTGGAAATCTTAGCTCAAACAGCTGCAAAACCTGTTTTCCCAGCACGGGAACCTTGAGTTCTATAAGATAAAGCCATAAACATGTGTATCCGAGTCTTCTATCAAAAGTTACAGCTATTTCTATGAAGTTGTACAAAAACGCTTTCTTTCGCCAAGACAGTGCGTTTCTCACTGTTACATGCATTTGAATGGGGAACTCGACCGAAACAAAGTATAGGTTTTCATTATGTGAATAACTTGGAAATCTTAGCTCAAACAGCTGCAAAACCTGTTTTCCCAGCACGGGAACCTTGAGTTCTATAATATAAGGCCATAAACATGTTTGTCTGAGTCTTCTATCAAAAGTTACAGCTATTTCTATGAAGTTGTACAAAAACGCTTTCTTTCGCCAAGACAGTGCGTTTCTCACTGTTACATGCATTTGAATGGGGAACTCGACCGAAACAAAGTATAGGTTTTCATTATGTGAATAACTTGGAAATCTTAGCTCAAACAGCTGCAAAACCTGTTTTCCCAGCACGGGAACCTTGAGTTCTATAAGATAAAGCCATAAACATGTTTGTCTGAGTCTTCTATCAAAAGTTACAGCTATTTATATGAAGTTGTACAAAAACGCTTTCTTTCGCCAAGACAGTGCGTTTCTCACTGTTACATGCATTTGAATGGGGAACTCGACCGAAACAAAGTATAGGTTTTCATTATGTGAATAACTTGGAAATCTTAGCTCAAACAGCTACAAAACCTGTTTTCCCAGCACGGGAACCTTGAGTTCTATAAGATAAAGCCATAAACATGTTTGTCTGAGTCTTCTATCAAAAGTTACAGCTATTTCTATGAAGTTGTACAAAAACGCTTTCTTTCGCCAAGACAGTGCGTTTCTCACTGTTACATGCATTTGAATGGGGAACTCGACCGAAACAAAGTATAGGTTTTCATTATGTGAATAACTTGGAAATCTTAGCTCAAACAGCTACAAAACCTGTTTTCCCAGCACGGGAACCTTGAGTTCTATAAGATAAAGCCATAAACATGTTTGTCTGAGTCTTCTATCAAAAGTTACAGCTATTTCTATGAAGTTGTACAAAAACGCTTTCTTTCGCCAAGACAGTGCGTTTCTCACTGTTACATGCATTTGAATGGGGAACTCGACCGAAACAAAGTATAGGTTTTCATTATGTGAATAACTTGGAAATCTTAGCTCAAACAGCTGCAAAACCTGTTTTCCCAGCACGGAGACCTTGAGTTCTATAATATAAGGCCATAAACATGTTTGTCTGAGTCTTCTATCAAAAGTTACAGCTATTTCTATGAAGTTGTACAAAAACGCTTTCTTTCGCCAAGACAGTGCGTTTCTCACTGTTACATGCATTTGAATGGGGAACTCGACCGAAACAAAGTATATGTTTTCATTATGTGAATAACTTGGAAATCTTAGCTCAAACAGCTGCAAAACCTGTTTGCCCAGCACGGGAACCTTGAGTTCTATAAGATAAAGCTATAAACATGTGTATCCGAGTCTTCTATCAAAAGTTACAGCTATTCATATGAAGTTGTACAAAAAGGCTTTCTTTCGCCAAGACAGTGCGTTTCTCACTGTTACATGCATTTGAATGGGGAACTCCACCGAAACAAAGTACAAGTTTTCATTATGTGAATAACTTGGAAATCTTAGCTCAAACAGCTACAAAACCTGTTTTCCCAGCACGGAGACCTTGAGTTCTATAAGATAAGGCCATAAACATGTTTGTCTGAGTCTTCTATCAAAAGTTACAGCTATTTCTATGAAGTTGTACAAAAACGCTTTCTTTCGCCAAGACAGTGCATTTCTCACTGTTACATGCATTTGAATGGGGAACTCGACCGAAACAAAGTATAGGTTTTCATTATGTGAATAACTTGGAAATCTTAGCTCAAACAGCTGCAAAACCTGTTTTCCCAGCACGGAGACCTTGAGTTCTATAAGATAAGGCCATAAACATGTTTGTCTGAGTCTTCTATCAAAAGTTACAGCTATTTCTATGAAGTTGTACAAAAACGCTTTCTTTCGCCAAGACAGTGCATTTCTCACTGTTACATGCATTTGAATGGGGAACTCGACCGAAACAAAGTATAGGTTTTCATTATGTGAATAACTTGGAAATCTTAGCTCAAACAGCTACAAAACCTGTTTTCCCAGCACGGGAACCTTGAGTTCTATAAGATAAAGCCATAAACATGTGTATCCGAGTCTTCTATCAAAAGTTACAGCTATTTATATGAAGTTGTACAAAAACGCTTTCTTTCGCCAAGACAGTGCGTTTCTCACTGTTACATGCATTTGAATGGGGAACTCCACCGAAACAAAGTATAGGTTTTCATTATGTGAATAACTTGGAAATCTTAGCTCAAACAGCTACAAAACCTGTTTTCCCAGCACGGGAACCTTGAGTTCTATAAGATAAAGCCATAAACATGTGTATCCGAGTCTTCTATCAAAAGTTACAGCTATTTCTATGAAGTTGTACAAAAACGCTTTCTTTCGCCAAGACAGTGCGTTTCTCACTGTTACATGCATTTGAATGGGGAACTCGACCGAAACAAAGTACAAGTTTTCATTATGTGAATAACTTGGAAATCTTAGCTCAAACAGCTGCAAAACCTGTTTTCCCAGCACGGAGACCTTGAGTTCTATAAGATAAAGCCATAAACATGTTTGTCTGAGTCTTCTATCAAAAGTTACAGCTATTTATATGAAGTTGTACAAAAACGCTTTCTTTCGCCAAGACAGTGCGTTTCTCACTGTTACATGCATTTGAATGGGGAACTCGACCGAAACAAAGTATAGGTTTTCATTATGTGAATAACTTGGAAATCTTAGCTCAAACAGCTGCAAAACCTGTTTTCCCAGCACGGAGACCTTGAGTTCTATAAGATAAAGCCATAAACATGTTTGTCTGAGTCTTCTATCAAAAGTTACAGCTATTTATATGAAGTTGTACAAAAACGCTTTCTTTTGCCAAGACAGTGCGTTTCTCACTGTTACATGCATTTGAATGGGGAACTCGACCGAAACAAAGTATAGGTTTTCATTATGTGAATAACTTGGAAATCTTAGCTCAAACAGCTACAAAACCTGTTTTCCCAGCACGGGAACCTTGAGTTCTATAAGATAAAGCCATAAACATGTTTGTCTGAGTCTTCTATCAAAAGTTACAGCTATTTCTATGAAGTTGTACAAAAACGCTTTCTTTCGCCAAGACTGCATTTCTCACTGTTACATGCATTTGAATGGGGAACTCGACCGAAACAAAGTATAGGTTTTCATTATGTGAATAACTTGGAAATCTTAGCTCAAACAGCTACAAAACCTGTTTTCCCAGCACGGGAACCTTGAGTTCTATAAGATAAAGCCATAAACATGTTTGTCTGAGTCTTCTATCAAAAGTTACAGCTATTTCTATGAAGTTGTACAAAAACGCTTTCTTTCGCCAAGACAGTGCGTTTCTCACTGTTACATGCATTTGAATGGGGAACTCGACCGAAACAAAGTATAGGTTTTCATTATGTGAATAACTTGGAAATCTTAGCTCAAACAGCTGCAAAACCTGTTTTCCCAGCACGGAGACCTTGAGTTCTATAAGATAAGGCCATAAACATGTTTGTCTGAGTCTTCTATCAAAAGTTACAGCTATTTCTATGAAGTTGTACAAAAACGCTTTCTTTCGCCAAGACAGTGCATTTCTCACTGTTACATGCATTTGAATGGGGAACTCGACCGAAACAAAGTATAGGTTTTCATTATGTGAATAACTTGGAAATCTTAGCTCAAACAGCTGCAAAACCTGTTTTCCCAGCACGGAGACCTTGAGTTCTATAATATAAGGCCATAAACATGTTTGTCTGAGTCTTCTATCAAAGGTTACAGCTATTTCTATGAAGTTGTACAAAAACGCTTTCTTTCGCCAAGACAGTGCGTTTCTCACTGTTACATGCATTTGAATGGGGAACTCGACCGAAACAAAGTATAGGTTTTCATTATGTGAATAACTTGGAAATCTTAGCTCAAACAGCTGCAAAACCTGTTTTCCCAGCACGGAGACCTTGAGTTCTATAAGATAAGGCCATAAACATGTTTGTCTGAGTCTTCTATCAAAAGTTTCAGCTATTTCTATGAAGTTGTACAAAAACGCTTTCTTTCGCCAAGACAGTGCATTTCTCACTGTTACATGCATTTGAATGGGGAACTCGACCGAAACAAAGTATAGGTTTTCATTATGTGAATAACTTGGAAATCTTAGCTCAAACAGCTACAAAACCTGTTTTCCCAGCACGGGAACCTTGAGTTCTATAAGATAAAGCCATAAACATGTGTATCCGAGTCTTCTATCAAAAGTTACAGCTATTTATATGAAGTTGTACAAAAACGCTTTCTTTCGCCAAGACAGTGCGTTTCTCACTGTTACATGCATTTGAATGGGGAACTCGACCGAAACAAAGTATAGGTTTTCATTATGTGAATAACTTGGAAATCTTAGCTCAAACAGCTACAAAACCTGTTTTCCCAGCACGGGAACCTTGAGTTCTATAAGATAAAGCCATAAACATGTGTATCCGAGTCTTCTATCAAAAGTTACAGCTATTTCTATGAAGTTGTACAAAAACGCTTTCTTTCGCCAAGACAGTGCGTTTCTCACTGTTACATGCATTTGAATGGGGAACTCGACCGAAACAAAGTATAGGTTTTCATTATGTGAATAACTTGGAAATCTTAGCTCAAACAGCTGCAAAACCTGTTTTCCCAGCACGGAGACCTTGAGTTCTATAATATAAGGCCATAAACATGTTTGTCTGAGTCTTCTATCAAAAGTTACAGCTATTTCTATGAAGTTGTACAAAAACGCTTTCTTTCGCCAAGACAGTGCGTTTCTCACTGTTACATGCATTTGAATGGGGAACTCGACCGAAACAAAGTATATGTTTTCATTATGTGAATAACTTGGAAATCTTAGCTCAAACAGCTGCAAAACCTGTTTGCCCAGCACGGGAACCTTGAGTTCTATAAGATAAAGCTATAAACATGTGTATCCGAGTCTTCTATCAAAAGTTACAGCTATTCATATGAAGTTGTACAAAAAGGCTTTCTTTCGCCAAGACAGTGCGTTTCTCACTGTTACATGCATTTGAATGGGGAACTCCACCGAAACAAAGTACAAGTTTTCATTATGTGAATAACTTGGAAATCTTAGCTCAAACAGCTACAAAACCTGTTTTCCCAGCACGGAGACCTTGAGTTCTATAAGATAAAGCCATAAACATGTTTGTCTGAGTCTTCTATCAAAAGTTACAGCTATTTATATGAAGTTGTACAAAAACGCTTTCTTTCGCCAAGACAGTGCATTTCTCACTGTTACATGCATTTGAATGGGGAACTCGACCGAAACAAAGTATACGTTTTCATTATGTGAATAACTTGAAAATCTTAGCTCAAACAGCTGCAAAACCTGTTTTCCCAGCACGGAGACCTTGAGTTCTATAAGATAAAGCCATAAACATGTTTGTCTGAGTCTTCTATCAAAAGTTACAGCTATTTATATGAAGTTGTACAAAAACGCTTTCTTTCGCCAAGACTGCATTTCTCACTGTTACATGCATTTGAATGGGGAACTCGACCGAAACAAAGTATAGGTTTTCATTATGTGAATAACTTGGAAATCTTAGCTCAAACAGCTACAAAACCTGTTTTCCCAGCACGGGAACCTTGAGTTCTATAAGATAAAGCCATAAACATGTGTATCCGAGTCTTCTATCAAAAGTTACAGCTATTTCTATGAAGTTGTACAAAAACGCTTTCTTTCGCCAAGACAGTGCATTTCTCACTGTTACATGCATTTGAATGGGGAACTCGACCGAAACAAAGTATAGGTTTTCATTATGTGAATAACTTGGAAATCTTAGCTCAAACAGCTGCAAAACCTGTTTTCCCAGCACGGGCACCTTGAGTTCTATAATATAAGGCCATAAACATGTTTGTCTGAGTCTTCTATCAAAAGTTACAGCTATTTCTATGAAGTTGTACAAAAACGCTTTCTTTCGCCAAGACAGTGCGTTTCTCACTGTTACATGCATTTGAATGGGGAACTCGACCGAAACAAAGTATAGGTTTTCATTATGTGAATAACTTGGAAATCTTAGCTCAAACAGCTACAAAACCTGTTTTCCCAGCACGGGAACCTTGAGTTCTATAAGATAAAGCCATAAACATGTGTATCCGAGTCTTCTATCAAAAGTTACAGCTATTTCTATGAAGTTGTACAAAAACGCTTTCTTTCGCCAAGACAGTGCGTTTCTCACTGTTACATGCATTTGAATGGGGAACTCGACCGAAACAAAGTATAGGTTTTCATTATGTGAATAACTTGGAAATCTTAGCTCAAACAGCTGCAAAACCTGTTTTCCCAGCACGGGAACCTTGAGTTCTATAAGATAAAGCCATAAACATGTGTATCCGAGTCTTCTATCAAAAGTTACAGCTATTTCTATGAAGTTGTACAAAAACGCTTTCTTTCGCCAAGACAGTGCGTTTCTCACTGTTACATGCATTTGAATGGGGAACTCGACCGAAACAAAGTATAGGTTTTCATTATGTGAATAACTTGGAAATCTTAGCTCAAACAGCTGCAAAACCTGTTTTCCCAGCACGGGAACCTTGAGTTCTATAATATAAGGCCATAAACATGTTTGTCTGAGTCTTCTATCAAAAGTTACAGCTATTTCTATGAAGTTGTACAAAAACGCTTTCTTTCGCCAAGACAGTGCGTTTCTCACTGTTACATGCATTTGAATGGGGAACTCGACCGAAACAAAGTATAGGTTTTCATTATGTGAATAACTTGGAAATCTTAGCTCAAACAGCTGCAAAACCTGTTTTCCCAGCACGGGAACCTTGAGTTCTATAAGATAAAGCCATAAACATGTTTGTCTGAGTCTTCTATCAAAAGTTACAGCTATTTATATGAAGTTGTACAAAAACGCTTTCTTTCGCCAAGACAGTGCGTTTCTCACTGTTACATGCATTTGAATGGGGAACTCGACCGAAACAAAGTATAGGTTTTCATTATGTGAATAACTTGGAAATCTTAGCTCAAACAGCTACAAAACCTGTTTTCCCAGCACGGGAACCTTGAGTTCTATAAGATAAAGCCATAAACATGTTTGTCTGAGTCTTCTATCAAAAGTTACAGCTATTTCTATGAAGTTGTACAAAAACGCTTTCTTTCGCCAAGACAGTGCGTTTCTCACTGTTACATGCATTTGAATGGGGAACTCGACCGAAACAAAGTATAGGTTTTCATTATGTGAATAACTTGGAAATCTTAGCTCAAACAGCTACAAAACCTGTTTTCCCAGCACGGGAACCTTGAGTTCTATAAGATAAAGCCATAAACATGTTTGTCTGAGTCTTCTATCAAAAGTTACAGCTATTTCTATGAAGTTGTACAAAAACGCTTTCTTTCGCCAAGACAGTGCGTTTCTCACTGTTACATGCATTTGAATGGGGAACTCGACCGAAACAAAGTATAGGTTTTCATTATGTGAATAACTTGGAAATCTTAGCTCAAACAGCTGCAAAACCTGTTTTCCCAGCACGGAGACCTTGAGTTCTATAATATAAGGCCATAAACATGTTTGTCTGAGTCTTCTATCAAAAGTTACAGCTATTTCTATGAAGTTGTACAAAAACGCTTTCTTTCGCCAAGACAGTGCGTTTCTCACTGTTACATGCATTTGAATGGGGAACTCGACCGAAACAAAGTATATGTTTTCATTATGTGAATAACTTGGAAATCTTAGCTCAAACAGCTGCAAAACCTGTTTGCCCAGCACGGGAACCTTGAGTTCTATAAGATAAAGCTATAAACATGTGTATCCGAGTCTTCTATCAAAAGTTACAGCTATTCATATGAAGTTGTACAAAAAGGCTTTCTTTCGCCAAGACAGTGCGTTTCTCACTGTTACATGCATTTGAATGGGGAACTCCACCGAAACAAAGTACAAGTTTTCATTATGTGAATAACTTGGAAATCTTAGCTCAAACAGCTACAAAACCTGTTTTCCCAGCACGGAGACCTTGAGTTCTATAAGATAAAGCCATAAACATGTTTGTCTGAGTCTTCTATCAAAAGTTACAGCTATTTATATGAAGTTGTACAAAAACGCTTTCTTTCGCCAAGACAGTGCATTTCTCACTGTTACATGCATTTGAATGGGGAACTCGACCGAAACAAAGTATACGTTTTCATTATGTGAATAACTTGAAAATCTTAGCTCAAACAGCTGCAAAACCTGTTTTCCCAGCACGGAGACCTTGAGTTCTATAAGATAAAGCCATAAACATGTTTGTCTGAGTCTTCTATCAAAAGTTACAGCTATTTATATGAAGTTGTACAAAAACGCTTTCTTTCGCCAAGACTGCATTTCTCACTGTTACATGCATTTGAATGGGGAACTCGACCGAAACAAAGTATAGGTTTTCATTATGTGAATAACTTGGAAATCTTAGCTCAAACAGCTACAAAACCTGTTTTCCCAGCACGGGAACCTTGAGTTCTATAAGATAAAGCCATAAACATGTGTATCCGAGTCTTCTATCAAAAGTTACAGCTATTTCTATGAAGTTGTACAAAAACGCTTTCTTTCGCCAAGACAGTGCATTTCTCACTGTTACATGCATTTGAATGGGGAACTCGACCGAAACAAAGTATAGGTTTTCATTATGTGAATAACTTGGAAATCTTAGCTCAAACAGCTGCAAAACCTGTTTTCCCAGCACGGAGACCTTGAGTTCTATAAGATAAGGCCATAAACATGTTTGTCTGAGTCTTCTATCAAAAGTTTCAGCTATTTCTATGAAGTTGTACAAAAACGCTTTCTTTCGCCAAGACAGTGCATTTCTCACTGTTACATGCATTTGAATGGGGAACTCGACCGAAACAAAGTATAGGTTTTCATTATGTGAATAACTTGGAAATCTTAGCTCAAACAGCTGCAAAACCTGTTTTCCCAGCACGGAGACCTTGAGTTCTATAAGATAAGGCCATAAACATGTTTGTCTGAGTCTTCTATCAAAAGTTACAGCTATTTCTATGAAGTTGTACAAAAACGCTTTCTTTCGCCAAGACAGTGCATTTCTCACTGTTACATGCATTTGAATGGGGAACTCGACCGAAACAAAGTATAGGTTTTCATTATGTGAATAACTTGGAAATCTTAGCTCAAACAGCTGCAAAACCTGTTTTCCCAGCACGGAGACTTTGAGTTCTATAATATAAGGCCATAAACATGTTTGTCTGAGTCTTCTATCAAAGGTTACAGCTATTTCTATGAAGTTGTACAAAAACGCTTTCTTTCGCCAAGACAGTGCGTTTCTCACTGTTACATGCATTTGAATGGGGAACTCGACCGAAACAAAGTATAGGTTTTCATTATGTGAATAACTTGGAAATCTTAGCTCAAACAGCTGCAAAACCTGTTTTCCCAGCACGGAGACCTTGAGTTCTATAAGATAAGGCCATAAACATGTTTGTCTGAGTCTTCTATCAAAAGTTTCAGCTATTTCTATGAAGTTGTACAAAAACGCTTTCTTTCGCCAAGACAGTGCATTTCTCACTGTTACATGCATTTGAATGGGGAACTCGACCGAAACAAAGTATAGGTTTTCATTATGTGAATAACTTGGAAATCTTAGCTCAAACAGCTGCAAAACCTGTTTTCCCAGCACGGAGACCTTGAGTTCTATAAGATAAGGCCATAAACATGTTTGTCTGAGTCTTCTATCAAAAGTTACAGCTATTTCTATGAAGTTGTACAAAAACGCTTTCTTTCGCCAAGACAGTGCATTTCTCACTGTTACATGCATTTGAATGGGGAACTCGACCGAAACAAAGTATACGTTTTCATTATGTGAATAACTTGAAAATCTTAGCTCAAACAGCTGCAAAACCTGTTTTCCCAGCACGGAGACCTTGAGTTCTATAAGATAAAGCCATAAACATGTTTGTCTGAGTCTTCTATCAAAAGTTACAGCTATTTATATGAAGTTGTACAAAAACGCTTTCTTTCGCCAAGACTGCATTTCTCACTGTTACATGCATTTGAATGGGGAACTCGACCGAAACAAAGTATAGGTTTTCATTATGTGAATAACTTGGAAATCTTAGCTCAAACAGCTACAAAACCTGTTTTCCCAGCACGGGAACCTTGAGTTCTATAAGATAAAGCCATAAACATGTGTATCCGAGTCTTCTATCAAAAGTTACAGCTATTTCTATGAAGTTGTACAAAAACGCTTTCTTTCGCCAAGACAGTGCATTTCTCACTGTTACATGCATTTGAATGGGGAACTCGACCGAAACAAAGTATAGGTTTTCATTATGTGAATAACTTGGAAATCTTAGCTCAAACAGCTGCAAAACCTGTTTTCCCAGCACGGAGACCTTGAGTTCTATAAGATAAGGCCATAAACATGTTTGTCTGAGTCTTCTATCAAAAGTTACAGCTATTTCTATGAAGTTGTACAAAAACGCTTTCTTTCGCCAAGACAGTGCATTTCTCACTGTTACATGCATTTGAATGGGGAACTCGACCGAAACAAAGTATAGGTTTTCATTATGTGAATAACTTGGAAATCTTAGCTCAAACAGCTGCAAAACCTGTTTTCCCAGCACGGAGACCTTGAGTTCTATAATATAAGGCCATAAACATGTTTGTCTGAGTCTTCTATCAAAGGTTACAGCTATTTCTATGAAGTTGTACAAAAACGCTTTCTTTCGCCAAGACAGTGCGTTTCTCACTGTTACATGCATTTGAATGGGGAACTCGACCGAAACAAAGTATAGGTTTTCATTATGTGAATAACTTGGAAATCTTAGCTCAAACAGCTGCAAAACCTGTTTTCCCAGCACGGAGACCTTGAGTTCTATAAGATAAGGCCATAAACATGTTTGTCTGAGTCTTCTATCAAAAGTTTCAGCTATTTCTATGAAGTTGTACAAAAACGCTTTCTTTCGCCAAGACAGTGCATTTCTCACTGTTACATGCATTTGAATGGGGAACTCGACCGAAACAAAGTATAGGTTTTCATTATGTGAATAACTTGGAAATCTTAGCTCAAACAGCTGCAAAACCTGTTTTCCCAGCACGGAGACCTTGAGTTCTATAAGATAAAGCCATAAACATGTTTGTCTGAGTCTTCTATCAAAAGTTACAGCTATTTATATGAAGTTGTACAAAAACGCTTTCTTTCGCCAAGACAGTGCGTTTCTCACTGTTACATGCATTTGAATGGGGAACTCGACCGAAACAAAGTATATGTTTTCATTATGTGAATAACTTGGAAATCTTAGCTCAAACAGCTGCAAAACCTGTTTGCCCAGCACGGGAACCTTGAGTTCTATAAGATAAAGCTATAAACATGTGTATCCGAGTCTTCTATCAAAAGTTACAGCTATTCATATGAAGTTGTACAAAAAGGCTTTCTTTCGCCAAGACAGTGCGTTTCTCACTGTTACATGCATTTGAATGGGGAACTCCACCGAAACAAAGTACAAGTTTTCATTATGTGAATAACTTGGAAATCTTAGCTCAAACAGCTACAAAACCTGTTTTCCCAGCACGGAGACCTTGAGTTCTATAAGATAAAGCCATAAACATGTTTGTCTGAGTCTTCTATCAAAAGTTACAGCTATTTATATGAAGTTGTACAAAAACGCTTTCTTTCGCCAAGACAGTGCATTTCTCACTGTTACATGCATTTGAATGGGGAACTCGACCGAAACAAAGTATACGTTTTCATTATGTGAATAACTTGAAAATCTTAGCTCAAACAGCTGCAAAACCTGTTTTCCCAGCACGGAGACCTTGAGTTCTATAAGATAAAGCCATAAACATGTTTGTCTGAGTCTTCTATCAAAAGTTACAGCTATTTATATGAAGTTGTACAAAAACGCTTTCTTTCGCCAAGACTGCATTTCTCACTGTTACATGCATTTGAATGGGGAACTCGACCGAAACAAAGTATAGGTTTTCATTATGTGAATAACTTGGAAATCTTAGCTCAAACAGCTACAAAACCTGTTTTCCCAGCACGGGAACCTTGAGTTCTATAAGATAAAGCCATAAACATGTGTATCCGAGTCTTCTATCAAAAGTTACAGCTATTTCTATGAAGTTGTACAAAAACGCTTTCTTTCGCCAAGACAGTGCATTTCTCACTGTTACATGCATTTGAATGGGGAACTCGACCGAAACAAAGTATAGGTTTTCATTATGTGAATAACTTGGAAATCTTAGCTCAAACAGCTGCAAAACCTGTTTTCCCAGCACGGAGACCTTGAGTTCTATAAGATAAGGCCATAAACATGTTTGTCTGAGTCTTCTATCAAAAGTTACAGCTATTTCTATGAAGTTGTACAAAAACGCTTTCTTTCGCCAAGACAGTGCATTTCTCACTGTTACATGCATTTGAATGGGGAACTCGACCGAAACAAAGTATAGGTTTTCATTATGTGAATAACTTGGAAATCTTAGCTCAAACAGCTGCAAAACCTGTTTTCCCAGCACGGAGACCTTGAGTTCTATAATATAAGGCCATAAACATGTTTGTCTGAGTCTTCTATCAAAGGTTACAGCTATTTCTATGAAGTTGTACAAAAACGCTTTCTTTCGCCAAGACAGTGCGTTTCTCACTGTTACATGCATTTGAATGGGGAACTCGACCGAAACAAAGTATAGGTTTTCATTATGTGAATAACTTGGAAATCTTAGCTCAAACAGCTGCAAAACCTGTTTTCCCAGCACGGAGACCTTGAGTTCTATAAGATAAGGCCATAAACATGTTTGTCTGAGTCTTCTATCAAAAGTTTCAGCTATTTCTATGAAGTTGTACAAAAACGCTTTCTTTCGCCAAGACAGTGCATTTCTCACTGTTACATGCATTTGAATGGGGAACTCGACCGAAACAAAGTATAGGTTTTCATTATGTGAATAACTTGGAAATCTTAGCTCAAACAGCTGCAAAACCTGTTTTCCCAGCACGGAGACCTTGAGTTCTATAAGATAAGGCCATAAACATGTTTGTCTGAGTCTTCTATCAAAAGTTACAGCTATTTCTATGAAGTTGTACAAAAACGCTTTCTTTCGCCAAGACAGTGCATTTCTCACTGTTACATGCATTTGAATGGGGAACTCGACCGAAACAAAGTATAGGTTTTCATTATGTGAATAACTTGGAAATCTTAGCTCAAACAGCTGCAAAACCTGTTTTCCCAGCACGGAGACTTTGAGTTCTATAATATAAGGCCATAAACATGTTTGTCTGAGTCTTCTATCAAAGGTTACAGCTATTTCTATGAAGTTGTACAAAAACGCTTTCTTTCGCCAAGACAGTGCGTTTCTCACTGTTACATGCATTTGAATGGGGAACTCGACCGAAACAAAGTATAGGTTTTCATTATGTGAATAACTTGGAAATCTTAGCTCAAACAGCTGCAAAACCTGTTTTCCCAGCACGGAGACCTTGAGTTCTATAAGATAAGGCCATAAACATGTTTGTCTGAGTCTTCTATCAAAAGTTTCAGCTATTTCTATGAAGTTGTACAAAAACGCTTTCTTTCGCCAAGACAGTGCATTTCTCACTGTTACATGCATTTGAATGGGGAACTCGACCGAAACAAAGTATAGGTTTTCATTATGTGAATAACTTGGAAATCTTAGCTCAAACAGCTGCAAAACCTGTTTTCCCAGCACGGAGACCTTGAGTTCTATAAGATAAGGCCATAAACATGTTTGTCTGAGTCTTCTATCAAAAGTTACAGCTATTTCTATGAAGTTGTACAAAAACGCTTTCTTTCGCCAAGACAGTGCATTTCTCACTGTTACATGCATTTGAATGGGGAACTCGACCGAAACAAAGTATACGTTTTCATTATGTGAATAACTTGAAAATCTTAGCTCAAACAGCTGCAAAACCTGTTTTCCCAGCACGGAGACCTTGAGTTCTATAAGATAAAGCCATAAACATGTTTGTCTGAGTCTTCTATCAAAAGTTACAGCTATTTATATGAAGTTGTACAAAAACGCTTTCTTTCGCCAAGACTGCATTTCTCACTGTTACATGCATTTGAATGGGGAACTCGACCGAAACAAAGTATAGGTTTTCATTATGTGAATAACTTGGAAATCTTAGCTCAAACAGCTACAAAACCTGTTTTCCCAGCACGGGAACCTTGAGTTCTATAAGATAAAGCCATAAACATGTGTATCCGAGTCTTCTATCAAAAGTTACAGCTATTTCTATGAAGTTGTACAAAAACGCTTTCTTTCGCCAAGACAGTGCATTTCTCACTGTTACATGCATTTGAATGGGGAACTCGACCGAAACAAAGTATAGGTTTTCATTATGTGAATAACTTGGAAATCTTAGCTCAAACAGCTGCAAAACCTGTTTTCCCAGCACGGAGACCTTGAGTTCTATAAGATAAGGCCATAAACATGTTTGTCTGAGTCTTCTATCAAAAGTTACAGCTATTTCTATGAAGTTGTACAAAAACGCTTTCTTTCGCCAAGACAGTGCATTTCTCACTGTTACATGCATTTGAATGGGGAACTCGACCGAAACAAAGTATAGGTTTTCATTATGTGAATAACTTGGAAATCTTAGCTCAAACAGCTGCAAAACCTGTTTTCCCAGCACGGAGACCTTGAGTTCTATAATATAAGGCCATAAACATGTTTGTCTGAGTCTTCTATCAAAGGTTACAGCTATTTCTATGAAGTTGTACAAAAACGCTTTCTTTCGCCAAGACAGTGCGTTTCTCACTGTTACATGCATTTGAATGGGGAACTCGACCGAAACAAAGTATAGGTTTTCATTATGTGAATAACTTGGAAATCTTAGCTCAAACAGCTGCAAAACCTGTTTTCCCAGCACGGAGACCTTGAGTTCTATAAGATAAGGCCATAAACATGTTTGTCTGAGTCTTCTATCAAAAGTTTCAGCTATTTCTATGAAGTTGTACAAAAACGCTTTCTTTCGCCAAGACAGTGCATTTCTCACTGTTACATGCATTTGAATGGGGAACTCGACCGAAACAAAGTATAGGTTTTCATTATGTGAATAACTTGGAAATCTTAGCTCAAACAGCTGCAAAACCTGTTTTCCCAGCACGGAGACCTTGAGTTCTATAAGATAAAGCCATAAACATGTTTGTCTGAGTCTTCTATCAAAAGTTACAGCTATTTATATGAAGTTGTACAAAAACGCTTTCTTTCGCCAAGACTGCATTTCTCACTGTTACATGCATTTGAATGGGGAACTCGACCGAAACAAAGTATAGGTTTTCATTATGTGAATAACTTGGAAATCTTAGCTCAAACAGCTACAAAACCTGTTTTCCCAGCACGGGAACCTTGAGTTCTATAAGATAAAGCCATAAACATGTGTATCCGAGTCTTCTATCAAAAGTTACAGCTATTTCTATGAAGTTGTACAAAAACGCTTTCTTTCGCCAAGACAGTGCATTTCTCACTGTTACATGCATTTGAATGGGGAACTCGACCGAAACAAAGTATAGGTTTTCATTATGTGAATAACTTGGAAATCTTAGCTCAAACAGCTGCAAAACCTGTTTTCCCAGCACGGAGACCTTGAGTTCTATAAGATAAGGCCATAAACATGTTTGTCTGAGTCTTCTATCAAAAGTTACAGCTATTTCTATGAAGTTGTACAAAAACGCTTTCTTTCGCCAAGACAGTGCATTTCTCACTGTTACATGCATTTGAATGGGGAACTCGACCGAAACAAAGTATAGGTTTTCATTATGTGAATAACTTGGAAATCTTAGCTCAAACAGCTGCAAAACCTGTTTTCCCAGCACGGAGACCTTGAGTTCTATAATATAAGGCCATAAACATGTTTGTCTGAGTCTTCTATCAAAGGTTACAGCTATTTCTATGAAGTTGTACAAAAACGCTTTCTTTCGCCAAGACAGTGCGTTTCTCACTGTTACATGCATTTGAATGGGGAACTCGACCGAAACAAAGTATAGGTTTTCATTATGTGAATAACTTGGAAATCTTAGCTCAAACAGCTACAAAACCTGTTTTCCCAGCACGGGAACCTTGAGTTCTATAAGATAAAGCCATAAACATGTGTATCCGAGTCTTCTATCAAAAGTTACAGCTATTTATATGAAGTTGTACAAAAACGCTTTCTTTCGCCAAGACAGTGCGTTTCTCACTGTTACATGCATTTGAATGGGGAACTCGACCGAAACAAAGTATAGGTTTTCATTATGTGAATAACTTGGAAATCTTAGCTCAAACAGCTACAAAACCTGTTTTCCCAGCACGGGAACCTTGAGTTCTATAAGATAAAGCCATAAACATGTGTATCCGAGTCTTCTATCAAAAGTTACAGCTATTTCTATGAAGTTGTACAAAAACGCTTTCTTTCGCCAAGACAGTGCGTTTCTCACTGTTACATGCATTTGAATGGGGAACTCGACCGAAACAAAGTATAGGTTTTCATTATGTGAATAACTTGGAAATCTTAGCTCAAACAGCTGCAAAACCTGTTTTCCCAGCACAGAGACCTTGAGTTCTATAAGATAAGGCCATAAACATGTTTGTCTGAGTCTTCTATCAAAAGTTACAGCTATTTCTATGAAGTTGTACAAAAACGCTTTCTTTCGCCAAGACAGTGCATTTCTCACTGTTACATGCATTTGAATGGGGAACTCGACCGAAACAAAGTATAGGTTTTCATTATGTGAATAACTTGGAAATCTTAGCTCAAACAGCTACAAAACCTGTTTTCCCAGCACGGGAACCTTGAGTTCTATAAGATAAAGCCATAAACATGTGTATCCGAGTCTTCTATCAAAAGTTACAGCTATTTATATGAAGTTGTACAAAAACGCTTTCTTTCGCCAAGACAGTGCGTTTCTCACTGTTACATGCATTTGAATGGGGAACTCGACCGAAACAAAGTATAGGTTTTCATTATGTGAATAACTTGGAAATCTTAGCTCAAACAGCTGCAAAACCTGTTTTCCCAGCACGGGAACCTTGAGTTCTATAAGATAAAGCCATAAACATGTGTATCCGAGTCTTCTATCAAAAGTTACAGCTATTTCTATGAAGTTGTACAAAAACGCTTTCTTTCGCCAAGACAGTGCATTTCTCACTGTTACATGCATTTGAATGGGGAACTCGACCGAAACAAAGTATAGGTTTTCATTATGTGAATAACTTGGAAATCTTAGCTCAAACAGCTGCAAAACCTGTTTTCCCAGCACGGGAACCTTGAGTTCTATAATATAAGGCCATAAACATGTTTGTCTGAGTCTTCTATCAAAAGTTACAGCTATTTCTATGAAGTTGTACAAAAACGCTTTCTTTCGCCAAGACAGTGCGTTTCTCACTGTTACATGCATTTGAATGGGGAACTCGACCGAAACAAAGTATAGGTTTTCATTATGTGAATAACTTGGAAATCTTAGCTCAAACAGCTACAAAACCTGTTTTCCCAGCACGGGAACCTTGAGTTCTATAAGATAAAGCCATAAACATGTGTATCCGAGTCTTCTATCAAAAGTTACAGCTATTTCTATGAAGTTGTACAAAAACGCTTTCTTTCGCCAAGACAGTGCGTTTCTCACTGTTACATGCATTTGAATGGGGAACTCGACCGAAACAAAGTATAGGTTTTCATTATGTGAATAACTTGGAAATCTTAGCTCAAACAGCTGCAAAACCTGTTTTCCCAGCACGGGAACCTTGAGTTCTATAAGATAAAGCCATAAACATGTGTATCCGAGTCTTCTATCAAAAGTTACAGCTATTTCTATGAAGTTGTACAAAAACGCTTTCTTTCGCCAAGACAGTGCGTTTCTCACTGTTACATGCATTTGAATGGGGAACTCGACCGAAACAAAGTATAGGTTTTCATTATGTGAATAACTTGGAAATCTTAGCTCAAACAGCTGCAAAACCTGTTTTCCCAGCACGGGAACCTTGAGTTCTATAATATAAGGCCATAAACATGTTTGTCTGAGTCTTCTATCAAAAGTTACAGCTATTTCTATGAAGTTGTACAAAAACGCTTTCTTTCGCCAAGACAGTGCGTTTCTCACTGTTACATGCATTTGAATGGGGAACTCGACCGAAACAAAGTATAGGTTTTCATTATGTGAATAACTTGGAAATCTTAGCTCAAACAGCTACAAAACCTGTTTTCCCAGCACGGGAACCTTGAGTTCTATAAGATAAAGCCATAAACATGTGTATCCGAGTCTTCTATCAAAAGTTACAGCTATTTCTATGAAGTTGTACAAAAACGCTTTCTTTCGCCAAGACAGTGCGTTTCTCACTGTTACATGCATTTGAATGGGGAACTCGACCGAAACAAAGTATAGGTTTTCATTATGTGAATAACTTGGAAATCTTAGCTCAAACAGCTGCAAAACCTGTTTTCCCAGCACGGAGACCTTGAGTTCTATAAGATAAAGCCATAAACATGTGTATCCGAGTCTTCTATCAAAAGTTACAGCTATTTCTATGAAGTTGTACAAAAACGCTTTCTTTCGCCAAGACAGTGCATTTCTCACTGTTACATGCATTTGAATGGGGAACTCGACCGAAACAAAGTATAGGTTTTCATTATGTGAATAACTTGGAAATCTTAGCTCAAACAGCTGCAAAACCTGTTTTCCCAGCACGGGAACCTTGAGTTCTATAATATAAGGCCATAAACATGTTTGTCTGAGTCTTCTATCAAAAGTTACAGCTATTTCTATGAAGTTGTACAAAAACGCTTTCTTTCGCCAAGACAGTGCGTTTCTCACTGTTACATGCATTTGAATGGGGAACTCGACCGAAACAAAGTATAGGTTTTCATTATGTGAATAACTTGGAAATCTTAGCTCAAACAGCTGCAAAACCTGTTTTCCCAGCACGGAGACCTTGAGTTCTATAAGATAAGGCCATAAACATGTTTGTCTGAGTCTTCTATCAAAAGTTACAGCTATTTCTATGAAGTTGTACAAAAACGCTTTCTTTCGCCAAGACAGTGCATTTCTCACTGTTACATGCATTTGAATGGGGAACTCGACCGAAACAAAGTATAGGTTTTCATTATGTGAATAACTTGGAAATCTTAGCTCAAACAGCTACAAAACCTGTTTTCCCAGCACGGGAACCTTGAGTTCTATAAGATAAAGCCATAAACATGTGTATCCGAGTCTTCTATCAAAAGTTACAGCTATTTATATGAAGTTGTACAAAAACGCTTTCTTTCGCCAAGACAGTGCGTTTCTCACTGTTACATGCATTTGAATGGGGAACTCGACCGAAACAAAGTATAGGTTTTCATTATGTGAATAACTTGGAAATCTTAGCTCAAACAGCTGCAAAACCTGTTTTCCCAGCACGGAGACCTTGAGTTCTATAAGATAAGGCCATAAACATGTTTGTCTGAGTCTTCTATCAAAAGTTACAGCTATTTCTATGAAGTTGTACAAAAACGCTTTCTTTCGCCAAGACAGTGCATTTCTCACTGTTACATGCATTTGAATGGGGAACTCGACCGAAACAAAGTATAGGTTTTCATTATGTGAATAACTTGGAAATCTTAGCTCAAACAGCTGCAAAACCTGTTTTCCCAGCACGGAGACCTTGAGTTCTATAATATAAGGCCATAAACATGTTTGTCTGAGTCTTCTATCAAAGGTTACAGCTATTTCTATGAAGTTGTACAAAAACGCTTTCTTTCGCCAAGACAGTGCGTTTCTCACTGTTACATGCATTTGAATGGGGAACTCGACCGAAACAAAGTATAGGTTTTCATTATGTGAATAACTTGGAAATCTTAGCTCAAACAGCTGCAAAACCTGTTTTCCCAGCACGGAGACCTTGAGTTCTATAAGATAAGGCCATAAACATGTTTGTCTGAGTCTTCTATCAAAAGTTTCAGCTATTTCTATGAAGTTGTACAAAAACGCTTTCTTTCGCCAAGACAGTGCATTTCTCACTGTTACATGCATTTGAATGGGGAACTCGACCGAAACAAAGTATAGGTTTTCATTATGTGAATAACTTGGAAATCTTAGCTCAAACAGCTACAAAACCTGTTTTCCCAGCACGGGAACCTTGAGTTCTATAAGATAAAGCCATAAACATGTGTATCCGAGTCTTCTATCAAAAGTTACAGCTATTTATATGAAGTTGTACAAAAACGCTTTCTTTCGCCAAGACAGTGCGTTTCTCACTGTTACATGCATTTGAATGGGGAACTCGACCGAAACAAAGTATAGGTTTTCATTATGTGAATAACTTGGAAATCTTAGCTCAAACAGCTACAAAACCTGTTTTCCCAGCACGGGAACCTTGAGTTCTATAAGATAAAGCCATAAACATGTGTATCCGAGTCTTCTATAAAAAGTTACAGCTATTTCTATGAAGTTGTACAAAAACGCTTTCTTTCGCCAAGACAGTGCGTTTCTCACTGTTACATGCATTTGAATGGGGAACTCGACCGAAACAAAGTATAGGTTTTCATTATGTGAATAACTTGGAAATCTTAGCTCAAACAGCTGCAAAACCTGTTTTCCCAGCACGGAGACCTTGAGTTCTATAAGATAAGGCCATAAACATGTTTGTCTGAGTCTTCTATCAAAAGTTACAGCTATTTCTATGAAGTTGTACAAAAACGCTTTCTTTCGCCAAGACAGTGCATTTCTCACTGTTACATGCATTTGAATGGGGAACTCGACCGAAACAAAGTATAGGTTTTCATTATGTGAATAACTTGGAAATCTTAGCTCAAACAGCTACAAAACCTGTTTTCCCAGCACGGGAACCTTGAGTTCTATAAGATAAAGCCATAAACATGTGTATCTGAGTCTTCTATCAAAAGTTACAGCTATTTATATGAAGTTGTACAAAAACGCTTTCTTTCGCCAAGACAGTGCGTTTCTCACTGTTACATGCATTTGAATGGGGAACTCGACCGAAACAAAGTATAGGTTTTCATTATGTGAATAACTTGGAAATCTTAGCTCAAACAGCTGCAAAACCTGTTTTCCCAGCACGGGAACCTTGAGTTCTATAAGATAAAGCCATAAACATGTGTATCCGAGTCTTCTATCAAAAGTTACAGCTATTTCTATGAAGTTGTACAAAAACGCTTTCTTTCGCCAAGACAGTGCATTTCTCACTGTTACATGCATTTGAATGGGGAACTCGACCGAAACAAAGTATAGGTTTTCATTATGTGAATAACTTGGAAATCTTAGCTCAAACAGCTGCAAAACCTGTTTTCCCAGCACGGGAACCTTGAGTTCTATAATATAAGGCCATAAACATGTTTGTCTGAGTCTTCTATCAAAAGTTACAGCTATTTCTATGAAGTTGTACAAAAACGCTTTCTTTCGCCAAGACAGTGCATTTCTCACTGTTACATGCATTTGAATGGGGAACTCGACCGAAACAAAGTATAGGTTTTCATTATGTGAATAACTTGGAAATCTTAGCTCAAACAGCTACAAAACCTGTTTTCCCAGCACGGGAACCTTGAGTTCTATAAGATAAAGCCATAAACATGTGTATCCGAGTCTTCTATCAAAAGTTACAGCTATTTATATGAAGTTGTACAAAAACGCTTTCTTTCGCCAAGACAGTGCGTTTCTCACTGTTACATGCATTTGAATGGGGAACTCGACCGAAACAAAGTATAGGTTTTCATTATGTGAATAACTTGGAAATCTTAGCTCAAACAGCTGCAAAACCTGTTTTCCCAGCACGGAGACCTTGAGTTCTATAAGATAAGGCCATAAACATGTTTGTCTGAGTCTTCTATCAAAAGTTACAGCTATTTCTATGAAGTTGTACAAAAACGCTTTCTTTCGCCAAGACAGTGCATTTCTCACTGTTACATGCATTTGAATGGGGAACTCGACCGAAACAAAGTATAGGTTTTCATTATGTGAATAACTTGGAAATCTTAGCTCAAACAGCTACAAAACCTGTTTTCCCAGCACGGGAACCTTGAGTTCTATAAGATAAAGCCATAAACATGTGTATCCGAGTCTTCTATCAAAAGTTACAGCTATTTATATGAAGTTGTACAAAAACGCTTTCTTTCGCCAAGACAGTGCGTTTCTCACTGTTACATGCATTTGAATGGGGAACTCGACCGAAACAAAGTATAGGTTTTCATTATGTGAATAACTTGGAAATCTTAGCTCAAACAGCTGCAAAACCTGTTTTCCCAGCACGGAGACCTTGAGTTCTATAAGATAAGGCCATAAACATGTTTGTCTGAGTCTTCTATCAAAAGTTACAGCTATTTCTATGAAGTTGTACAAAAACGCTTTCTTTTGCCAAGACAGTGCATTTCTCACTGTTACATGCATTTGAATGGGGAACTCGACCGAAACAAAGTATAGGTTTTCATTATGTGAATAACTTGGAAATCTTAGCTCAAACAGCTACAAAACCTGTTTTCCCAGCACGGGAACCTTGAGTTCTATAAGATAAAGCCATAAACATGTGTATCCGAGTCTTCTATCAAAAGTTACAGCTATTTATATGAAGTTATACAAAAACGCTTTCTTTCGCCAAGACAGTGCGTTTCTCACTGTTACATGCATTTGAATGGGGAACTCGACCGAAACAAAGTATAGGTTTTCATTATGTGAATAACTTGGAAATCTTAGCTCAAACAGCTGCAAAACCTGTTTTCCCAGCACGGGAACCTTGAGTTCTATAAGATAAAGCCATAAACATGTGTATCCGAGTCTTCTATCAAAAGTTACAGCTATTTCTATGAAGTTGTACAAAAACGCTTTCTTTCGCCAAGACAGTGCATTTCTCACTGTTACATGCATTTGAATGGGGAACTCGACCGAAACAAAGTATAGGTTTTCATTATGTGAATAACTTGGAAATCTTAGCTCAAACAGCTGCAAAACCTGTTTTCCCAGCACGGGAACCTTGAGTTCTATAATATAAGGCCATAAACATGTTTGTCTGAGTCTTCTATCAAAAGTTACAGCTATTTCTATGAAGTTGTACAAAAACGCTTTCTTTCGCCAAGACAGTGCGTTTCTCACTGTTACATGCATTTGAATGGGGAACTCGACCGAAACAAAGTATAGGTTTTCATTATGTGAATAACTTGGAAATCTTAGCTCAAACAGCTACAAAACCTGTTTTCCCAGCACGGGAACCTTGAGTTCTATAAGATAAAGCCATAAACATGTGTATCCGAGTCTTCTATCAAAAGTTACAGCTATTTCTATGAAGTTGTACAAAAACGCTTTCTTTCGCCAAGACAGTGCGTTTCTCACTGTTACATGCATTTGAATGGGGAACTCGACCGAAACAAAGTATAGGTTTTCATTATGTGAATAACTTGGAAATCTTAGCTCAAACAGCTGCAAAACCTGTTTTCCCAGCACGGGAACCTTGAGTTCTATAAGATAAAGCCATAAACATGTGTATCCGAGTCTTCTATCAAAAGTTACAGCTATTTCTATGAAGTTGTACAAAAACGCTTTCTTTCGCCAAGACAGTGCATTTCTCACTGTTACATGCATTTGAATGGGGAACTCGACCGAAACAAAGTATAGGTTTTCATTATGTGAATAACTTGGAAATCTTAGCTCAAACAGCTGCAAAACCTGTTTTCCCAGCACGGGAACCTTGAGTTCTATAATATAAGGCCATAAACATGTTTGTCTGAGTCTTCTATCAAAAGTTACAGCTATTTCTATGAAGTTGTACAAAAACGCTTTCTTTCGCCAAGACAGTGCGTTTCTCACTGTTACATGCATTTGAATGGGGAACTCGACCGAAACAAAGTATAGGTTTTCATTATGTGAATAACTTGGAAATCTTAGCTCAAACAGCTGCAAAACCTGTTTTCCCAGCACGGAGACCTTGAGTTCTATAAGATAAGGCCATAAACATGTTTGTCTGAGTCTTCTATCAAAAGTTACAGCTATTTCTATGAAGTTGTACAAAAACGCTTTCTTTCGCCAAGACAGTGCATTTCTCACTGTTACATGCATTTGAATGGGGAACTCGACCGAAACAAAGTATAGGTTTTCATTATGTGAATAACTTGGAAATCTTAGCTCAAACAGCTACAAAACCTGTTTTCCCAGCACGGGAACCTTGAGTTCTATAAGATAAAGCCATAAACATGTGTATCCGAGTCTTCTATCAAAAGTTACAGCTATTTCTATGAAGTTGTACAAAAACGCTTTCTTTCGCCAAGACAGTGCGTTTCTCACTGTTACATGCATTTGAATGGGGAACTCGACCGAAACAAAGTATAGGTTTTCATTATGTGAATAACTTGGAAATCTTAGCTCAAACAGCTGCAAAACCTGTTTTCCCAGCACGGAGACCTTGAGTTCTATAAGATAAGGCCATAAACATGTTTGTCTGAGTCTTCTATCAAAAGTTACAGCTATTTCTATGAAGTTGTACAAAAACGCTTTCTTTCGCCAAGACAGTGCATTTCTCACTGTTACATGCATTTGAATGGGGAACTCGACCGAAACAAAGTATAGGTTTTCATTATGTGAATAACTTGGAAATCTTAGCTCAAACAGCTACAAAACCTGTTTTCCCAGCACGGGAACCTTGAGTTCTATAAGATAAAGCCATAAACATGTGTATCCGAGTCTTCTATCAAAAGTTACAGCTATTTATATGAAGTTGTACAAAAACGCTTTCTTTCGCCAAGACAGTGCGTTTCTCACTGTTACATGCATTTGAATGGGGAACTCGACCGAAACAAAGTATAGGTTTTCATTATGTGAATAACTTGGAAATCTTAGCTCAAACAGCTACAAAACCTGTTTTCCCAGCACGGGAACCTTGAGTTCTATAAGATAAAGCCATAAACATGTGTATCCGAGTCTTCTATCAAAAGTTACAGCTATTTATATGAAGTTGTACAAAAACGCTTTCTTTCGCCAAGACAGTGCGTTTCTCACTGTTACATGCATTTGAATGGGGAACTCGACCGAAACAAAGTATAGGTTTTCATTATGTGAATAACTTGGAAATCTTAGCTCAAACAGCTACAAAACCTGTTTTCCCAGCACGGGAACCTTGAGTTCTATAAGATAAAGCCATAAACATGTGTATCCGAGTCTTCTATCAAAAGTTACAGCTAGTTCTATGAAGTTGTACAAAAACGCTTTCTTTCGCCAAGACAGTGCGTTTCTCACTGTTACATGCATTTGAATGGGGAACTCGACCGAAACAAAGTATAGGTTTTCATTATGTGAATAACTTGGAAATCTTAGCTCAAACAGCTGCAAAACCTGTTTTCCCAGCACGGAGACCTTGAGTTCTATAAGATAAGGCCATAAACATGTTTGTCTGAGTCTTCTATCAAAAGTTACAGCTATTTCTATGAAGTTGTACAAAAACGCTTTCTTTCGCCAAGACAGTGCATTTCTCACTGTTACATGCATTTGAATGGGGAACTCGACCGAAACAAAGTATAGGTTTTCATTATGTGAATAACTTGGAAATCTTAGCTCAAACAGCTACAAAACCTGTTTTCCCAGCACGGGAACCTTGAGTTCTATAAGATAAAGCCATAAACATGTGTATCCGAGTCTTCTATCAAAAGTTACAGCTATTTCTATGAAGTTGTACAAAAACGCTTTCTTTCGCCAAGACAGTGCGTTTCTCACTGTTACATGCATTTGAATGGGGAACTCGACCGAAACAAAGTATACGTTTTCATTATGTGAATAACTTGAAAATCTTAGCTCAAACAGCTGCAAAACCTGTTTTCCCAGCACGGGAACCTTGAGTTCTATAAGATAAAGCCATAAACATGTGTATCCGAGTCTTCTATCAAAAGTTACAGCTATTTCTATGAAGTTGTACAAAAACGCTTTCTTTCGCCAAGACAGTGCATTTCTCACTGTTACATGCATTTGAATGGGGAACTCGACCGAAACAAAGTATAGGTTTTCATTATGTGAATAACTTGGAAATCTTAGCTCAAACAGCTGCAAAACCTGTTTTCCCAGCACGGGAACCTTGAGTTCTATAATATAAGGCCATAAACATGTTTGTCTGAGTCTTCTATCAAAAGTTACAGCTATTTCTATGAAGTTGTACAAAAACGCTTTCTTTCGCCAAGACAGTGCGTTTCTCACTGTTACATGCATTTGAATGGGGAACTCGACCGAAACAAAGTATAGGTTTTCATTATGTGAATAACTTGGAAATCTTAGCTCAAACAGCTGCAAAACCTGTTTTCCCAGCACGGAGACCTTGAGTTCTATAAGATAAGGCCATAAACATGTTTGTCTGAGTCTTCTATCAAAAGTTACAGCTATTTCTATGAAGTTGTACAAAAACGCTTTCTTTCGCCAAGACAGTGCATTTCTCACTGTTACATGCATTTGAATGGGGAACTCGACCGAAACAAAGTATAGGTTTTCATTATGTGAATAACTTGGAAATCTTAGCTCAAACAGCTACAAAACCTGTTTTCCCAGCACGGGAACCTTGAGTTCTATAAGATAAAGCCATAAACATGTGTATCCGAGTCTTCTATCAAAAGTTACAGCTATTTATATGAAGTTGTACAAAAACGCTTTCTTTCGCCAAGACAGTGCGTTTCTCACTGTTACATGCATTTGAATGGGGAACTCGACCGAAACAAAGTATAGGTTTTCATTATGTGAATAACTTGGAAATCTTAGCTCAAACAGCTGCAAAACCTGTTTTCCCAGCACGGAGACCTTGAGGTCTATAATATAAGGCCATAAACATGTTTGTCTGAGTCTTCTATCAAAGGTTACAGCTATTTCTATGAAGTTGTACAAAAAGGCTTTCTTTCGCCAAGACAGTGCGTTTCTCACTGTTACATGCATTTGAATGGGGAACTCGACCGAAACAAAGTATAGGTTTTCATTATGTGAATAACTTGGAAATCTTAGCTCAAACAGCTGCAAAACCTGTTTTCCCAGCACGGAGACCTTGAGTTCTATAAGATAAGGCCATAAAGATGTTTGTCTGAGTCTTCTATCAAAAGTTTCAGCTATTTCTATGAAGTTGTACAAAAACGCTTTCTTTCGCCAAGACAGTGCATTTCTCACTGTTACATGCATTTGAATGGGGAACTCGACCGAAACAAAGTATAGGTTTTCATTATGTGAATAACTTGGAAATCTTAGCTCAAACAGCTACAAAACCTGTTTTCCCAGCACGGGAACCTTGAGTTCTATAAGATAAAGCCATAAACATGTGTATCCGAGTCTTCTATCAAAAGTTACAGCTATTTATATGAAGTTGTACAAAAACGCTTTCTTTCGCCAAGACAGTGCGTTTCTCACTGTTACATGCATTTGAATGGGGAACTCGACCGAAACAAAGTATAGGTTTTCATTATGTGAATAACTTGGAAATCTTAGCTCAAACAGCTACAAAACCTGTTTTCCCAGCACGGGAACCTTGAGTTCTATAAGATAAAGCCATAAACATGTGTATCCGAGTCTTCTATCAAAAGTTACAGCTATTTCTATGAAGTTGTACAAAAACGCTTTCTTTCGCCAAGACAGTGCGTTTCTCACTGTTACATGCATTTGAATGGGGAACTCGACCGAAACAAAGTATAGGTTTTCATTATGTGAATAACTTGGAAATCTTAGCTCAAACAGCTACAAAACCTGTTTTCCCAGCACGGGAACCTTGAGTTCTATAAGATAAAGCCATAAACATGTGTATCCGAGTCTTCTATCAAAAGTTACAGCTATTTCTATGAGGTTGTACAAAAACGCTTTCTTTCGCCAAGACAGTGCGTTTCTCACTGTTACATGCATTTGAATGGGGAACTCGACCGAAACAAAGTATAGGTTTTCATTATGTGAATAACTTGGAAATCTTAGCTCAAACAGCTGCAAAACCTGTTTTCCCAGCACGGAGACCTTGAGTTCTATAAGATAAGGCCATAAACATGTTTGTCTGAGTCTTCTATCAAAAGTTACAGCTATTTCTATGAAGTTGTACAAAAACGCTTTCTTTCGCCAAGACAGTGCGTTTCTCACTGTTACATGCATTTGAATGGGGAACTCGACCGAAACAAAGTATAGGTTTTCATTATGTGAATAACTTGGAAATCTTAGCTCAAACAGCTGCAAAACCTGTTTTCCCAGCACGGAGACCTTGAGTTCTATAAGATAAGGCCATAAACATGTTTGTCTGAGTCTTCTATCAAAAGTTACAGCTATTTCTATGAAGTTGTACAAAAACGCTTTCTTTCGCCAAGACAGTGCATTTCTCACTGTTACATGCATTTGAATGGGGAACTCGACCGAAACAAAGTATAGGTTTTCATTATGTGAATAACTTGGAAATCTTAGCTCAAACAGCTACAAAACCTGTTTTCCCAGCACGGGAACCTTGAGTTCTATAAGATAAAGCCATAAACATGTGTATCCGAGTCTTCTATCAAAAGTTACAGCTAGTTCTATGAAGTTGTACAAAAACGCTTTCTTTCACCAAGACAGTGCGTTTCTCACTGTTACATGCATTTGAATGGGGAACTCGACCGAAACAAAGTATAGGTTTTCATTATGTGAATAACTTGGAAATCTTAGCTCAAACAGCTGCAAAACCTGTTTTCCCAGCACGGAGACCTTGAGTTCTATAAGATAAGGCCATAAACATGTTTGTCTGAGTCTTCTATCAAAAGTTACAGCTATTTCTATGAAGTTGTACAAAAACGCTTTCTTTCGCCAAGACAGTGCGTTTCTCACTGTTACATGCATTTGAATGGGGAACTCGACCGAAACAAAGTATAGGTTTTCATTATGTGAATAACTTGGAAATCTTAGCTCAAACAGCTGCAAAACCTGTTTTCCCAGCACGGAGACCTTGAGTTCTATAAGATAAGGCCATAAACATGTTTGTCTGAGTCTTCTATCAAAAGTTACAGCTATTTCTATGAAGTTGTACAAAAACGCTTTCTTTCGCCAAGACAGTGCATTTCTCACTGTTACATGCATTTGAATGGGGAACTCGACCGAAACAAAGTATAGGTTTTCATTATGTGAATAACTTGGAAATCTTAGCTCAAACAGCTGCAAAACCTGTTTTCCCAGCACGGAGACCTTGAGTTCTATAAGATAAGGCCATAAACATGTTTGTCTGAGTCTTCTATCAAAAGTTACAGCTATTTCTATGAAGTTGTACAAAAACGCTTTCTTTCGCCAAGACAGTGCATTTCTCACTGTTACATGCATTTGAATGGGGAACTCGACCGAAACAAAGTATAGGTTTTCATTATGTGAATAACTTGGAAATCTTAGCTCAAACAGCTACAAAACCTTTTTTCCCAGCACGGGAACCTTGAGTTCTATAAGATAAAGCCATAAACATGTGTATCCGAGTCTTCTATCAAAAGTTACAGCTAGTTCTATGAAGTTGTACAAAAACGCTTTCTTTCGCCAAGACAGTGCGTTTCTCACTGTTACATGCATTTGAATGGGGAACTCGACCGAAACAAAGTATAGGTTTTCATTATGTGAATAACTTGGAAATCTTAGCTCAAACAGCTACAAAACCTGTTTTCCCAGCACGGGAACCTTGAGTTCTATAATATAAGGCCATAAACATGTTTGTCTGAGTCTTCTATCAAAAGTTACAGCTATTTCTATGAAGTTGTACAAAAACGCTTTCTTTCGCCAAGACAGTGCGTTTCTCACTGTTACATGCATTTGAATGGGGAACTCGACCGAAACAAAGTATAGGTTTTCATTATGTGAATAACTTGGAAATCTTAGCTCAAACAGCTGCAAAACCTGTTTTCCCAGCACGGAGACCTTGAGTTCTATAAGATAAGGCCATAAACATGTTTGTCTGAGTCTTCTATCAAAAGTTACAGCTATTTCTATGAAGTTGTACAAAAACGCTTTCTTTCGCCAAGACAGTGCGTTTCTCACTGTTACATGCATTTGAATGGGGAACTCGACCGAAACAAAGTATAGGTTTTCATTATGTGAATAACTTGGAAATCTTAGCTCAAACAGCTGCAAAACCTGTTTTCCCAGCACGGAGACCTTGAGTTCTATAAGATAAGGCCATAAACATGTTTGTCTGAGTCTTCTATCAAAAGTTACAGCTATTTCTATGAAGTTGTACAAAAACGCTTTCTTTCGCCAAGACAGTGCGTTTCTCACTGTTACATGCATTTGAATGGGGAACTCGACCGAAACAAAGTATAGGTTTTCATTATGTGAATAACTTGGAAATCTTAGCTCAAACAGCTGCAAAACCTGTTTTCCCAGCACGGAGACCTTGAGTTCTATAAGATAAGGCCATAAACATGTTTGTCTGAGTCTTCTATCAAAAGTTACAGCTATTTCTATGAAGTTGTACAAAAACGCTTTCTTTCGCCAAGACAGTGCGTTTCTCACTGTTACATGCATTTGAATGGGGAACTCGACCGAAACAAAGTATAGGTTTTCATTATGTGAATAACTTGGAAATCTTAGCTCAAACAGCTGCAAAACCTGTTTTCCCAGCACGGAGACCTTGAGTTCTATAAGATAAGGCCATAAACATGTTTGTCTGAGTCTTCTATCAAAAGTTACAGCTATTTCTATGAAGTTGTACAAAAACGCTTTCTTTCGCCAAGACAGTGCGTTTCTCACTGTTACATGCATTTGAATGGGGAACTCGACCGAAACAAAGTATAGGTTTTCATTATGTGAATAACTTGGAAATCTTAGCTCAAACAGCTGCAAAACCTGTTTTCCCAGCACGGAGACCTTGAGTTCTATAAGATAAGGCCATAAACATGTTTGTCTGAGTCTTCTATCAAAAGTTACAGCTATTTCTATGAAGTTGTACAAAAACGCTTTCTTTCGCCAAGACAGTGCATTTCTCACTGTTACATGCATTTGAATGGGGAACTCGACCGAAACAAAGTATAGGTTTTCATTATGTGAATAACTTGGAAATCTTAGCTCAAACAGCTACAAAACCTGTTTTCCCAGCACGGGAACCTTGAGTTCTATAAGATAAAGCCATAAACATGTGTATCCGAGTCTTCTATCAAAAGTTACAGCTATTTCTATGAAGTTGTACAAAAACGCTTTCTTTCGCCAAGACAGTGCATTTCTCACTGTTACATGCATTTGAATGGGGAACTCGACCGAAACAAAGTATAGGTTTTCATTATGTGAATAACTTGGAAATCTTAGCTCAAACAGCTGCAAAACCTGTTTTCCCAGCACGGAGACCTTGAGTTCTATAAGATAAGGCCATAAACATGTTTGTCTGAGTCTTCTATCAAAAGTTACAGCTATTTCTATGAAGTTGTACAAAAACGCTTTCTTTCGCCAAGACAGTGCATTTCTCACTGTTACATGCATTTGAATGGGGAACTCGACCGAAACAAAGTATAGGTTTTCATTATGTGAATAACTTGGAAATCTTAGCTCAAACAGCTGCAAAACCTGTTTTCCCAGCACGGAGACCTTGAGTTCTATAAGATAAGGCCATAAACATGTTTGTCTGAGTCTTCTATCAAAAGTTACAGCTATTTCTATGAAGTTGTACAAAAACGCTTTCTTTCGCCAAGACAGTGCATTTCTCACTGTTACATGCATTTGAATGGGGAACTCGACCGAAACAAAGTATAGGTTTTCATTATGTGAATAACTTGGAAATCTTAGCTCAAACAGCTGCAAAACCTGTTTTCCCAGCACGGAGACCTTGAGTTCTATAAGATAAGGCCATAAACATGTTTGTCTGAGTCTTCTATCAAAAGTTACAGCTATTTCTATGAAGTTGTACAAAAACGCTTTCTTTCGCCAAGACAGTGCATTTCTCACTGTTACATGCATTTGAATGGGGAACTCGACCGAAACAAAGTATAGGTTTTCATTATGTGAATAACTTGGAAATCTTAGCTCAAACAGCTGCAAAACCTGTTTTCCCAGCACGGAGACCTTGAGTTCTATAAGATAAGGCCATAAACATGTTTGTCTGAGTCTTCTATCAAAAGTTACAGCTATTTCTATGAAGTTGTACAAAAACGCTTTCTTTCGCCAAGACAGTGCATTTCTCACTGTTACATGCATTTGAATGGGGAACTCGACCGAAACAAAGTATAGGTTTTCATTATGTGAATAACTTGGAAATCTTAGCTCAAACAGCTACAAGACCTTTTTTCCCAGCACGGGAACCTTGAGTTCTATAAGATAAAGCCATAAACATGTGTATCCGAGTCTTCTATCAAAAGTTACAGCTAGTTCTATGAAGTTGTACAAAAACGCTTTCTTTCGCCAAGACAGTGCGTTTCTCACTGTTACATGCATTTGAATGGGGAACTCGACCGAAACAAAGTATAGGTTTTCATTATGTGAATAACTTGGAAATCTTAGCTCAAACAGCTACAAAACCTGTTTTCCCAGCACGGGAACCTTGAGTTCTATAATATAAGGCCATAAACATGTTTGTCTGAGTCTTCTATCAAAAGTTACAGCTATTTCTATGAAGTTGTACAAAAACGCTTTCTTTCGCCAAGACAGTGCGTTTCTCACTGTTACATGCATTTGAATGGGGAACTCGACCGAAACAAAGTATAGGTTTTCATTATGTGAATAACTTGGAAATCTTAGCTCAAACAGCTGCAAAACCTGTTTTCCCAGCACGGAGACCTTGAGTTCTATAAGATAAGGCCATAAACATGTTTGTCTGAGTCTTCTATCAAAAGTTACAGCTATTTCTATGAAGTTGTACAAAAACGCTTTCTTTCGCCAAGACAGTGCGTTTCTCACTGTTACATGCATTTGAATGGGGAACTCGACCGAAACAAAGTATAGGTTTTCATTATGTGAATAACTTGGAAATCTTAGCTCAAACAGCTGCAAAACCTGTTTTCCCAGCACGGAGACCTTGAGTTCTATAAGATAAGGCCATAAACATGTTTGTCTGAGTCTTCTATCAAAAGTTACAGCTATTTCTATGAAGTTGTACAAAAACGCTTTCTTTCGCCAAGACAGTGCGTTTCTCACTGTTACATGCATTTGAATGGGGAACTCGACCGAAACAAAGTATAGGTTTTCATTATGTGAATAACTTGGAAATCTTAGCTCAAACAGCTGCAAAACCTGTTTTCCCAGCACGGAGACCTTGAGTTCTATAAGATAAGGCCATAAACATGTTTGTCTGAGTCTTCTATCAAAAGTTACAGCTATTTCTATGAAGTTGTACAAAAACGCTTTCTTTCGCCAAGACAGTGCATTTCTCACTGTTACATGCATTTGAATGGGGAACTCGACCGAAACAAAGTATAGGTTTTCATTATGTGAATAACTTGGAAATCTTAGCTCAAACAGCTACAAAACCTGTTTTCCCAGCACGGGAACCTTGAGTTCTATAAGATAAAGCCATAAACATGTGTATCCGAGTCTTCTATCAAAAGTTACAGCTATTTCTATGAAGTTGTACAAAAACGCTTTCTTTCGCCAAGACAGTGCATTTCTCACTGTTACATGCATTTGAATGGGGAACTCGACCGAAACAAAGTATAGGTTTTCATTATGTGAATAACTTGGAAATCTTAGCTCAAACAGCTGCAAAACCTGTTTTCCCAGCACGGAGACCTTGAGTTCTATAAGATAAGGCCATAAACATGTTTGTCTGAGTCTTCTATCAAAAGTTACAGCTATTTCTATGAAGTTGTACAAAAACGCTTTCTTTCGCCAAGACAGTGCGTTTCTCACTGTTACATGCATTTGAATGGGGAACTCGACCGAAACAAAGTATAGGTTTTCATTATGTGAATAACTTGGAAATCTTAGCTCAAACAGCTGCAAAACCTGTTTTCCCAGCACGGAGACCTTGAGTTCTATAAGATAAGGCCATAAACATGTTTGTCTGAGTCTTCTATCAAAAGTTACAGCTATTTCTATGAAGTTGTACAAAAACGCTTTCTTTCGCCAAGACAGTGCATTTCTCACTGTTACATGCATTTGAATGGGGAACTCGACCGAAACAAAGTATAGGTTTTCATTATGTGAATAACTTGGAAATCTTAGCTCAAACAGCTGCAAAACCTGTTTTCCCAGCACGGAGACCTTGAGTTCTATAAGATAAGGCCATAAACATGTTTGTCTGAGTCTTCTATCAAAAGTTACAGCTATTTCTATGAAGTTGTACAAAAACGCTTTCTTTCGCCAAGACAGTGCATTTCTCACTGTTACATGCATTTGAATGGGGAACTCGACCGAAACAAAGTATAGGTTTTCATTATGTGAATAACTTGGAAATCTTAGCTCAAACAGCTACAAAACCTTTTTTCCCAGCACGGGAACCTTGAGTTCTATAAGATAAAGCCATAAACATGTGTATCCGAGTCTTCTATCAAAAGTTACAGCTAGTTCTATGAAGTTGTACAAAAACGCTTTCTTTCGCCAAGACAGTGCGTTTCTCACTGTTACATGCATTTGAATGGGGAACTCGACCGAAACAAAGTATAGGTTTTCATTATGTGAATAACTTGGAAATCTTAGCTCAAACAGCTACAAAACCTGTTTTCCCAGCACGGGAACCTTGAGTTCTATAATATAAGGCCATAAACATGTTTGTCTGAGTCTTCTATCAAAAGTTACAGCTATTTCTATGAAGTTGTACAAAAACGCTTTCTTTCGCCAAGACAGTGCGTTTCTCACTGTTACATGCATTTGAATGGGGAACTCGACCGAAACAAAGTATAGGTTTTCATTATGTGAATAACTTGGAAATCTTAGCTCAAACAGCTGCAAAACCTGTTTTCCCAGCACGGAGACCTTGAGTTCTATAAGATAAGGCCATAAACATGTTTGTCTGAGTCTTCTATCAAAAGTTACAGCTATTTCTATGAAGTTGTACAAAAACGCTTTCTTTCGCCAAGACAGTGCGTTTCTCACTGTTACATGCATTTGAATGGGGAACTCGACCGAAACAAAGTATAGGTTTTCATTATGTGAATAACTTGGAAATCTTAGCTCAAACAGCTGCAAAACCTGTTTTCCCAGCACGGAGACCTTGAGTTCTATAAGATAAGGCCATAAACATGTTTGTCTGAGTCTTCTATCAAAAGTTACAGCTATTTCTATGAAGTTGTACAAAAACGCTTTCTTTCGCCAAGACAGTGCGTTTCTCACTGTTACATGCATTTGAATGGGGAACTCGACCGAAACAAAGTATAGGTTTTCATTATGTGAATAACTTGGAAATCTTAGCTCAAACAGCTGCAAAACCTGTTTTCCCAGCACGGAGACCTTGAGTTCTATAAGATAAGGCCATAAACATGTTTGTCTGAGTCTTCTATCAAAAGTTACAGCTATTTCTATGAAGTTGTACAAAAACGCTTTCTTTCGCCAAGACAGTGCGTTTCTCACTGTTACATGCATTTGAATGGGGAACTCGACCGAAACAAAGTATAGGTTTTCATTATGTGAATAACTTGGAAATCTTAGCTCAAACAGCTGCAAAACCTGTTTTCCCAGCACGGAGACCTTGAGTTCTATAAGATAAGGCCATAAACATGTTTGTCTGAGTCTTCTATCAAAAGTTACAGCTATTTCTATGAAGTTGTACAAAAACGCTTTCTTTCGCCAAGACAGTGCGTTTCTCACTGTTACATGCATTTGAATGGGGAACTCGACCGAAACAAAGTATAGGTTTTCATTATGTGAATAACTTGGAAATCTTAGCTCAAACAGCTGCAAAACCTGTTTTCCCAGCACGGAGACCTTGAGTTCTATAAGATAAGGCCATAAACATGTTTGTCTGAGTCTTCTATCAAAAGTTACAGCTATTTCTATGAAGTTGTACAAAAACGCTTTCTTTCGCCAAGACAGTGCGTTTCTCACTGTTACATGCATTTGAATGGGGAACTCGACCGAAACAAAGTATAGGTTTTCATTATGTGAATAACTTGGAAATCTTAGCTCAAACAGCTGCAAAACCTGTTTTCCCAGCACGGAGACCTTGAGTTCTATAAGATAAGGCCATAAACATGTTTGTCTGAGTCTTCTATCAAAAGTTACAGCTATTTCTATGAAGTTGTACAAAAACGCTTTCTTTCGCCAAGACAGTGCGTTTCTCACTGTTACATGCATTTGAATGGGGAACTCGACCGAAACAAAGTATAGGTTTTCATTATGTGAATAACTTGGAAATCTTAGCTCAAACAGCTGCAAAACCTGTTTTCCCAGCACGGAGACCTTGAGTTCTATAAGATAAGGCCATAAACATGTTTGTCTGAGTCTTCTATCAAAAGTTACAGCTATTTCTATGAAGTTGTACAAAAACGCTTTCTTTCGCCAAGACAGTGCATTTCTCACTGTTACATGCATTTGAATGGGGAACTCGACCGAAACAAAGTATAGGTTTTCATTATGTGAATAACTTGGAAATCTTAGCTCAAACAGCTACAAAACCTGTTTTCCCAGCACGGGAACCTTGAGTTCTATAAGATAAAGCCATAAACATGTGTATCCGAGTCTTCTATCAAAAGTTACAGCTATTTCTATGAAGTTGTACAAAAACGCTTTCTTTCGCCAAGACAGTGCATTTCTCACTGTTACATGCATTTGAATGGGGAACTCGACCGAAACAAAGTATAGGTTTTCATTATGTGAATAACTTGGAAATCTTAGCTCAAACAGCTGCAAAACCTGTTTTCCCAGCACGGAGACCTTGAGTTCTATAAGATAAGGCCATAAACATGTTTGTCTGAGTCTTCTATCAAAAGTTACAGCTATTTCTATGAAGTTGTACAAAAACGCTTTCTTTCGCCAAGACAGTGCATTTCTCACTGTTACATGCATTTGAATGGGGAACTCGACCGAAACAAAGTATAGGTTTTCATTATGTGAATAACTTGGAAATCTTAGCTCAAACAGCTGCAAAACCTGTTTTCCCAGCACGGAGACCTTGAGTTCTATAAGATAAGGCCATAAACATGTTTGTCTGAGTCTTCTATCAAAAGTTACAGCTATTTCTATGAAGTTGTACAAAAACGCTTTCTTTCGCCAAGACAGTGCATTTCTCACTGTTACATGCATTTGAATGGGGAACTCGACCGAAACAAAGTATAGGTTTTCATTATGTGAATAACTTGGAAATCTTAGCTCAAACAGCTGCAAAACCTGTTTTCCCAGCACGGAGACCTTGAGTTCTATAAGATAAGGCCATAAACATGTTTGTCTGAGTCTTCTATCAAAAGTTACAGCTATTTCTATGAAGTTGTACAAAAACGCTTTCTTTCGCCAAGACAGTGCATTTCTCACTGTTACATGCATTTGAATGGGGAACTCGACCGAAACAAAGTATAGGTTTTCATTATGTGAATAACTTGGAAATCTTAGCTCAAACAGCTGCAAAACCTGTTTTCCCAGCACGGAGACCTTGAGTTCTATAAGATAAGGCCATAAACATGTTTGTCTGAGTCTTCTATCAAAAGTTACAGCTATTTCTATGAAGTTGTACAAAAACGCTTTCTTTCGCCAAGACAGTGCATTTCTCACTGTTACATGCATTTGAATGGGGAACTCGACCGAAACAAAGTATAGGTTTTCATTATGTGAATAACTTGGAAATCTTAGCTCAAACAGCTACAAGACCTTTTTTCCCAGCACGGGAACCTTGAGTTCTATAAGATAAAGCCATAAACATGTGTATCCGAGTCTTCTATCAAAAGTTACAGCTAGTTCTATGAAGTTGTACAAAAACGCTTTCTTTCGCCAAGACAGTGCGTTTCTCACTGTTACATGCATTTGAATGGGGAACTCGACCGAAACAAAGTATAGGTTTTCATTATGTGAATAACTTGGAAATCTTAGCTCAAACAGCTACAAAACCTGTTTTCCCAGCACGGGAACCTTGAGTTCTATAATATAAGGCCATAAACATGTTTGTCTGAGTCTTCTATCAAAAGTTACAGCTATTTCTATGAAGTTGTACAAAAACGCTTTCTTTCGCCAAGACAGTGCGTTTCTCACTGTTACATGCATTTGAATGGGGAACTCGACCGAAACAAAGTATAGGTTTTCATTATGTGAATAACTTGGAAATCTTAGCTCAAACAGCTGCAAAACCTGTTTTCCCAGCACGGAGACCTTGAGTTCTATAAGATAAGGCCATAAACATGTTTGTCTGAGTCTTCTATCAAAAGTTACAGCTATTTCTATGAAGTTGTACAAAAACGCTTTCTTTCGCCAAGACAGTGCGTTTCTCACTGTTACATGCATTTGAATGGGGAACTCGACCGAAACAAAGTATAGGTTTTCATTATGTGAATAACTTGGAAATCTTAGCTCAAACAGCTGCAAAACCTGTTTTCCCAGCACGGAGACCTTGAGTTCTATAAGATAAGGCCATAAACATGTTTGTCTGAGTCTTCTATCAAAAGTTACAGCTATTTCTATGAAGTTGTACAAAAACGCTTTCTTTCGCCAAGACAGTGCGTTTCTCACTGTTACATGCATTTGAATGGGGAACTCGACCGAAACAAAGTATAGGTTTTCATTATGTGAATAACTTGGAAATCTTAGCTCAAACAGCTGCAAAACCTGTTTTCCCAGCACGGAGACCTTGAGTTCTATAAGATAAGGCCATAAACATGTTTGTCTGAGTCTTCTATCAAAAGTTACAGCTATTTCTATGAAGTTGTACAAAAACGCTTTCTTTCGCCAAGACAGTGCATTTCTCACTGTTACATGCATTTGAATGGGGAACTCGACCGAAACAAAGTATAGGTTTTCATTATGTGAATAACTTGGAAATCTTAGCTCAAACAGCTACAAAACCTGTTTTCCCAGCACGGGAACCTTGAGTTCTATAAGATAAAGCCATAAACATGTGTATCCGAGTCTTCTATCAAAAGTTACAGCTATTTCTATGAAGTTGTACAAAAACGCTTTCTTTCGCCAAGACAGTGCATTTCTCACTGTTACATGCATTTGAATGGGGAACTCGACCGAAACAAAGTATAGGTTTTCATTATGTGAATAACTTGGAAATCTTAGCTCAAACAGCTGCAAAACCTGTTTTCCCAGCACGGAGACCTTGAGTTCTATAAGATAAGGCCATAAACATGTTTGTCTGAGTCTTCTATCAAAAGTTACAGCTATTTCTATGAAGTTGTACAAAAACGCTTTCTTTCGCCAAGACAGTGCGTTTCTCACTGTTACATGCATTTGAATGGGGAACTCGACCGAAACAAAGTATAGGTTTTCATTATGTGAATAACTTGGAAATCTTAGCTCAAACAGCTGCAAAACCTGTTTTCCCAGCACGGAGACCTTGAGTTCTATAAGATAAGGCCATAAACATGTTTGTCTGAGTCTTCTATCAAAAGTTACAGCTATTTCTATGAAGTTGTACAAAAACGCTTTCTTTCGCCAAGACAGTGCATTTCTCACTGTTACATGCATTTGAATGGGGAACTCGACCGAAACAAAGTATAGGTTTTCATTATGTGAATAACTTGGAAATCTTAGCTCAAACAGCTGCAAAACCTGTTTTCCCAGCACGGAGACCTTGAGTTCTATAAGATAAGGCCATAAACATGTTTGTCTGAGTCTTCTATCAAAAGTTACAGCTATTTCTATGAAGTTGTACAAAAACGCTTTCTTTCGCCAAGACAGTGCATTTCTCACTGTTACATGCATTTGAATGGGGAACTCGACCGAAACAAAGTATAGGTTTTCATTATGTGAATAACTTGGAAATCTTAGCTCAAACAGCTACAAAACCTTTTTTCCCAGCACGGGAACCTTGAGTTCTATAAGATAAAGCCATAAACATGTGTATCCGAGTCTTCTATCAAAAGTTACAGCTAGTTCTATGAAGTTGTACAAAAACGCTTTCTTTCGCCAAGACAGTGCGTTTCTCACTGTTACATGCATTTGAATGGGGAACTCGACCGAAACAAAGTATAGGTTTTCATTATGTGAATAACTTGGAAATCTTAGCTCAAACAGCTACAAAACCTGTTTTCCCAGCACGGGAACCTTGAGTTCTATAATATAAGGCCATAAACATGTTTGTCTGAGTCTTCTATCAAAAGTTACAGCTATTTCTATGAAGTTGTACAAAAACGCTTTCTTTCGCCAAGACAGTGCGTTTCTCACTGTTACATGCATTTGAATGGGGAACTCGACCGAAACAAAGTATAGGTTTTCATTATGTGAATAACTTGGAAATCTTAGCTCAAACAGCTGCAAAACCTGTTTTCCCAGCACGGAGACCTTGAGTTCTATAAGATAAGGCCATAAACATGTTTGTCTGAGTCTTCTATCAAAAGTTACAGCTATTTCTATGAAGTTGTACAAAAACGCTTTCTTTCGCCAAGACAGTGCGTTTCTCACTGTTACATGCATTTGAATGGGGAACTCGACCGAAACAAAGTATAGGTTTTCATTATGTGAATAACTTGGAAATCTTAGCTCAAACAGCTGCAAAACCTGTTTTCCCAGCACGGAGACCTTGAGTTCTATAAGATAAGGCCATAAACATGTTTGTCTGAGTCTTCTATCAAAAGTTACAGCTATTTCTATGAAGTTGTACAAAAACGCTTTCTTTCGCCAAGACAGTGCGTTTCTCACTGTTACATGCATTTGAATGGGGAACTCGACCGAAACAAAGTATAGGTTTTCATTATGTGAATAACTTGGAAATCTTAGCTCAAACAGCTGCAAAACCTGTTTTCCCAGCACGGAGACCTTGAGTTCTATAAGATAAGGCCATAAACATGTTTGTCTGAGTCTTCTATCAAAAGTTACAGCTATTTCTATGAAGTTGTACAAAAACGCTTTCTTTCGCCAAGACAGTGCGTTTCTCACTGTTACATGCATTTGAATGGGGAACTCGACCGAAACAAAGTATAGGTTTTCATTATGTGAATAACTTGGAAATCTTAGCTCAAACAGCTGCAAAACCTGTTTTCCCAGCACGGAGACCTTGAGTTCTATAAGATAAGGCCATAAACATGTTTGTCTGAGTCTTCTATCAAAAGTTACAGCTATTTCTATGAAGTTGTACAAAAACGCTTTCTTTCGCCAAGACAGTGCATTTCTCACTGTTACATGCATTTGAATGGGGAACTCGACCGAAACAAAGTATAGGTTTTCATTATGTGAATAACTTGGAAATCTTAGCTCAAACAGCTACAAAACCTGTTTTCCCAGCACGGGAACCTTGAGTTCTATAAGATAAAGCCATAAACATGTGTATCCGAGTCTTCTATCAAAAGTTACAGCTATTTCTATGAAGTTGTACAAAAACGCTTTCTTTCGCCAAGACAGTGCATTTCTCACTGTTACATGCATTTGAATGGGGAACTCGACCGAAACAAAGTATAGGTTTTCATTATGTGAATAACTTGGAAATCTTAGCTCAAACAGCTGCAAAACCTGTTTTCCCAGCACGGAGACCTTGAGTTCTATAAGATAAGGCCATAAACATGTTTGTCTGAGTCTTCTATCAAAAGTTACAGCTATTTCTATGAAGTTGTACAAAAACGCTTTCTTTCGCCAAGACAGTGCATTTCTCACTGTTACATGCATTTGAATGGGGAACTCGACCGAAACAAAGTATAGGTTTTCATTATGTGAATAACTTGGAAATCTTAGCTCAAACAGCTGCAAAACCTGTTTTCCCAGCACGGAGACCTTGAGTTCTATAAGATAAGGCCATAAACATGTTTGTCTGAGTCTTCTATCAAAAGTTACAGCTATTTCTATGAAGTTGTACAAAAACGCTTTCTTTCGCCAAGACAGTGCATTTCTCACTGTTACATGCATTTGAATGGGGAACTCGACCGAAACAAAGTATAGGTTTTCATTATGTGAATAACTTGGAAATCTTAGCTCAAACAGCTACAAAACCTTTTTTCCCAGCACGGGAACCTTGAGTTCTATAAGATAAAGCCATAAACATGTGTATCCGAGTCTTCTATCAAAAGTTACAGCTAGTTCTATGAAGTTGTACAAAAACGCTTTCTTTCGCCAAGACAGTGCGTTTCTCACTGTTACATGCATTTGAATGGGGAACTCGACCGAAACAAAGTATAGGTTTTCATTATGTGAATAACTTGGAAATCTTAGCTCAAACAGCTACAAAACCTGTTTTCCCAGCACGGGAACCTTGAGTTCTATAAGATAAGGCCATGAACATGTTTGTCTGAGTCTTCTATCAAAAGTTACAGCTATTTCTATGAAGTTGTACAAAAACGCTTTCTTTCGCCAAGACAGTGCGTTTCTCACTGTTACATGCATTTGAATGGGGAACTCGACCGAAACAAAGTATAGGTTTTCATTATGTGAATAACTTGGAAATCTTAGCTCAAACAGCTGCAAAACCTGTTTTCCCAGCACGGAGACCTTGAGTTCTATAAGATAAGGCCATAAACATGTTTGTCTGAGTCTTCTATCAAAAGTTACAGCTATTTCTATGAAGTTGTACAAAAACGCTTTCTTTCGCCAAGACAGTGCGTTTCTCACTGTTACATGCATTTGAATGGGGAACTCGACCGAAACAAAGTATAGGTTTTCATTATGTGAATAACTTGGAAATCTTAGCTCAAACAGCTGCAAAACCTGTTTTCCCAGCACGGAGACCTTGAGTTCTATAAGATAAGGCCATAAACATGTTTGTCTGAGTCTTCTATCAAAAGTTACAGCTATTTCTATGAAGTTGTACAAAAACGCTTTCTTTCGCCAAGACAGTGCGTTTCTCACTGTTACATGCATTTGAATGGGGAACTCGACCGAAACAAAGTATAGGTTTTCATTATGTGAATAACTTGGAAATCTTAGCTCAAACAGCTGCAAAACCTGTTTTCCCAGCACGGAGACCTTGAGTTCTATAAGATAAGGCCATAAACATGTTTGTCTGAGTCTTCTATCAAAAGTTACAGCTATTTCTATGAAGTTGTACAAAAACGCTTTCTTTCGCCAAGACAGTGCGTTTCTCACTGTTACATGCATTTGAATGGGGAACTCGACCGAAACAAAGTATAGGTTTTCATTATGTGAATAACTTGGAAATCTTAGCTCAAACAGCTGCAAAACCTGTTTTCCCAGCACGGAGACCTTGAGTTCTATAAGATAAGGCCATAAACATGTTTGTCTGAGTCTTCTATCAAAAGTTACAGCTATTTCTATGAAGTTGTACAAAAACGCTTTCTTTCGCCAAGACAGTGCATTTCTCACTGTTACATGCATTTGAATGGGGAACTCGACCGAAACAAAGTATAGGTTTTCATTATGTGAATAACTTGGAAATCTTAGCTCAAACAGCTACAAAACCTGTTTTCCCAGCAAGGGAACCTTGAGTTCTATAAGATAAAGCCATAAACATGTGTATCCGAGTCTTCTATCAAAAGTTACAGCTATTTCTATGAAGTTGTACAAAAACGCTTTCTTTCGCCAAGACAGTGCATTTCTCACTGTTACATGCATTTGAATGGGGAACTCGACCGAAACAAAGTATAGGTTTTCATTATGTGAATAACTTGGAAATCTTAGCTCAAACAGCTGCAAAACCTGTTTTCCCAGCACGGAGACCTTGAGTTCTATAAGATAAGGCCATAAACATGTTTGTCTGAGTCTTCTATCAAAAGTTACAGCTATTTCTATGAAGTTGTACAAAAACGCTTTCTTTCGCCAAGACAGTGCGTTTCTCACTGTTACATGCATTTGAATGGGGAACTCGACCGAAACAAAGTATAGGTTTTCATTATGTGAATAACTTGGAAATCTTAGCTCAAACAGCTACAAAACCTGTTTTCCCAGCACGGGAACCTTGAGTTCTATAAGATAAAGCCATAAACATGTGTATCCGAGTCTTCTATCAAAAGTTACAGCTATTTCTATGAAGTTGTACAAAAACGCTTTCTTTCGCCAAGACAGTGCGTTTCTCACTGTTACATGCATTTGAATGGGGAACTCGACCGAAACAAAGTATAGGTTTTCATTATGTGAATAACTTGGAAATCTTAGCTCAAACAGCTGCAAAACCTGTTTTCCCAGCACGGAGACCTTGAGTTCTATAATATAAGGCCATAAACATGTTTGTCTGAGTCTTCTATCAAAAGTTACAGCTATTTCTATGAAGTTGTACAAAAACGCTTTCTTTCGCCAAGACAGTGCGTTTCTCACTGTTACATGCATTTGAATGGGGAACTCGACCGAAACAAAGTATAGGTTTTCATTATGTGAATAACTTGGAAATCTTAGCTCAAACAGCTGCAAAACCTGTTTTCCCAGCACGGAGACCTTGAGTTCTATAAGATAAGGCCATAAACATGTTTGTCTGAGTCTTCTATCAAAAGTTACAGCTATTTCTATGAAGTTGTACAAAAACGCTTTCTTTCGCCAAGACAGTGCATTTCTCACTGTTACATGCATTTGAATGGGGAACTCGACCGAAACAAAGTATAGGTTTTCATTATGTGAATAACTTGGAAATCTTAGCTCAAACAGCTGCAAAACCTGTTTTCCCAGCACGGAGACCTTGAGTTCTATAAGATAAGGCCATAAACATGTTTGTCTGAGTCTTCTATCAAAAGTTACAGCTATTTCTATGAAGTTGTACAAAAACGCTTTCTTTCGCCAAGACAGTGCATTTCTCACTGTTACATGCATTTGAATGGGGAACTCGACCGAAACAAAGTATAGGTTTTCATTATGTGAATAACTTGGAAATCTTAGCTCAAACAGCTACAAAACCTGTTTTCCCAGCAAGGGAACCTTGAGTTCTATAAGATAAGGCCATAAACATGTTTGTCTGAGTCTTCTATCAAAAGTTACAGCTATTTCTATGAAGTTGTACAAAAACGCTTTCTTTCGCCAAGACAGTGCATTTCTCACTGTTACATGCATTTGAATGGGGAACTCGACCGAAACAAAGTATAGGTTTTCATTATGTGAATAACTTGGAAATCTTAGCTCAAACAGCTACAAAACCTGTTTTCCCAGCAAGGGAACCTTGAGTTCTATAAGATAAAGCCATAAACATGTGTATCCGAGTCTTCTATCAAAAGTTACAGCTATTTCTATGAAGTTGTACAAAAACGCTTTCTTTCGCCAAGACAGTGCGTTTCTCACTGTTACATGCATTTGAATGGGGAACTCGACCGAAACAAAGTATAGGTTTTCATTATGTGAATAACTTGGAAATCTTAGCTCAAACAGCTGCAAAACCTGTTTTCCCAGCACGGAGACCTTGAGTTCTATAATATAAGGCCATAAACATGTTTGTCTGAGTCTTCTATCAAAAGTTACAGCTATTTCTATGAAGTTGTACAAAAACGCTTTCTTTCGCCAAGACAGTGCGTTTCTCACTGTTACATGCATTTGAATGGGGAACTCGACCGAAACAAAGTATAGGTTTTCATTATGTGAATAACTTGGAAATCTTAGCTCAAACAGCTGCAAAACCTGTTTTCCCAGCACGGAGACCTTGAGTTCTATAAGATAAGGCCATAAACATGTTTGTCTGAGTCTTCTATCAAAAGTTACAGCTATTTCTATGAAGTTGTACAAAAACGCTTTCTTTCGCCAAGACAGTGCATTTCTCACTGTTACATGCATTTGAATGGGGAACTCGACCGAAACAAAGTATAGGTTTTCATTATGTGAATAACTTGGAAATCTTAGCTCAAACAGCTGCAAAACCTGTTTTCCCAGCACGGAGACCTTGAGTTCTATAAGATAAGGCCATAAACATGTTTGTCTGAGTCTTCTATCAAAAGTTACAGCTATTTCTATGAAGTTGTACAAAAACGCTTTCTTTCGCCAAGACAGTGCATTTCTCACTGTTACATGCATTTGAATGGGGAACTCGACCGAAACAAAGTATAGGTTTTCATTATGTGAATAACTTGGAAATCTTAGCTCAAACAGCTACAAAACCTGTTTTCCCAGCAAGGGAACCTTGAGTTCTATAAGATAAGGCCATAAACATGTTTGTCTGAGTCTTCTATCAAAAGTTACAGCTATTTCTATGAAGTTGTACAAAAACGCTTTCTTTCGCCAAGACAGTGCATTTCTCACTGTTACATGCATTTGAATGGGGAACTCGACCGAAACAAAGTATAGGTTTTCATTATGTGAATAACTTGGAAATCTTAGCTCAAACAGCTGCAAAACCTGTTTTCCCAGCACGGAGACCTTGAGTTCTATAAGATAAGGCCATAAACATGTTTGTCTGAGTCTTCTATCAAAAGTTACAGCTATTTCTATGAAGTTGTACAAAAACGCTTTCTTTCGCCAAGACAGTGCGTTTCTCACTGTTACATGCATTTGAATGGGGAACTCGACCGAAACAAAGTATAGGTTTTCATTATGTGAATAACTTGGAAATCTTAGCTCAAACAGCTACAAAACCTGTTTTCCCAGCACGGGAACCTTGAGTTCTATAAGATAAAGCCATAAACATGTGTATCCGAGTCTTCTATCAAAAGTTACAGCTAGTTCTATGAAGTTGTACAAAAACGCTTTCTTTCGCCAAGACAGTGCGTTTCTCACTGTTACATGCATTTGAATGGGGAACTCGACCGAAACAAAGTATAGGTTTTCATTATGTGAATAACTTGGAAATCTTAGCTCAAACAGCTGCAAAACCTGTTTTCCCAGCACGGAGACCTTGAGTTCTATAAGATAAGGCCATAAACATGTTTGTCTGAGTCTTCTATCAAAAGTTACAGCTATTTCTATGAAGTTGTACAAAAACGCTTTCTTTCGCCAAGACAGTGCATTTCTCACTGTTACATGCATTTGAATGGGGAACTCGACCGAAACAAAGTATAGGTTTTCATTATGTGAATAACTTGGAAATCTTAGCTCAAACAGCTACAAAACCTGTTTTCCCAGCACGGGAACCTTGAGTTCTATAAGATAAAGCCATAAACATGTGTATCCGAGTCTTCTATCAAAAGTTACAGCTATTTCTATGAAGTTGTACAAAAACGCTTTCTTTCGCCAAGACAGTGCGTTTCTCACTGTTACATGCATTTGAATGGGGAACTCGACCGAAACAAAGTATAGGTTTTCATTATGTGAATAACTTGGAAATCTTAGCTCAAACAGCTACAAAACCTGTTTTCCCAGCACGGGAACCTTGAGTTCTATAAGATAAAGCCATAAACATGTGTATCCGAGTCTTCTATCAAAAGTTACAGCTATTTCTATGAAGTTGTACAAAAACGCTTTCTTTCGCCAAGACAGTGCGTTTCTCACTGTTACATGCATTTGAATGGGGAACTCGACCGAAACAAAGTATAGGTTTTCATTATGTGAATAACTTGGAAATCTTAGCTCAAACAGCTGCAAAACCTGTTTTCCCAGCACGGAGACCTTGAGTTCTATAAGATAAGGCCATAAACATGTTTGTCTGAGTCTTCTATCAAAAGTTACAGCTATTTCTATGAAGTTGTACAAAAACGCTTTCTTTCGCCAAGACAGTGCGTTTCTCACTGTTACATGCATTTGAATGGGGAACTCGACCGAAACAAAGTATAGGTTTTCATTATGTGAATAACTTGGAAATCTTAGCTCAAACAGCTACAAAACCTGTTTTCCCAGCACGGGAACCTTGAGTTCTATAAGATAAAGCCATAAACATGTGTATCCGAGTCTTCTATCAAAAGTTACAGCTAGTTCTATGAAGTTGTACAAAAACGCTTTCTTTCGCCAAGACAGTGCGTTTCTCACTGTTACATGCATTTGAATGGGGAACTCGACCGAAACAAAGTATAGGTTTTCATTATGTGAATAACTTGGAAATCTTAGCTCAAACAGCTGCAAAACCTGTTTTCCCAGCACGGAGACCTTGAGTTCTATAATATAAGGCCATAAACATGTTTGTCTGAGTCTTCTATCAAAAGTTACAGCTATTTCTATGAAGTTGTACAAAAACGCTTTCTTTCGCCAAGACAGTGCGTTTCTCACTGTTACATGCATTTGAATGGGGAACTCGACCGAAACAAAGTATAGGTTTTCATTATGTGAATAACTTGGAAATCTTAGCTCAAACAGCTGCAAAACCTGTTTTCCCAGCACGGAGACCTTGAGTTCTATAAGATAAGGCCATAAACATGTTTGTCTGAGTCTTCTATCAAAAGTTACAGCTATTTCTATGAAGTTGTACAAAAACGCTTTCTTTCGCCAAGACAGTGCATTTCTCACTGTTACATGCATTTGAATGGGGAACTCGACCGAAACAAAGTATAGGTTTTCATTATGTGAATAACTTGGAAATCTTAGCTCAAACAGCTACCTGTTTTCCCAGCACGGGAACCTTGAGTTCTATAAGATAAAGCCATAAACATGTGTATCCGAGTCTTCTATCAAAAGTTACAGCTATTTCTATGAAGTTGTACAAAAACGCTTTCTTTCGCCAAGACAGTGCGTTTCTCACTGTTACATGCATTTGAATGGGGAACTCGACCGAAACAAAGTATAGGTTTTCATTATGTGAATAACTTGGAAATCTTAGCTCAAACAGCTACAAAACCTGTTTTCCCAGCACGGGAACCTTGAGTTCTATAAGATAAAGCCATAAACATGTGTATCCGAGTCTTCTATCAAAAGTTACAGCTATTTCTATGAAGTTGTACAAAAACGCTTTCTTTCGCCAAGACAGTGCGTTTCTCACTGTTACATGCATTTGAATGGGGAACTCGACCGAAACAAAGTATAGGTTTTCATTATGTGAATAACTTGGAAATCTTAGCTCAAACAGCTGCAAAACCTGTTTTCCCAGCACGGAGACCTTGAGTTCTATAAGATAAGGCCATAAACATGTTTGTCTGAGTCTTCTATCAAAAGTTACAGCTATTTCTATGAAGTTGTACAAAAACGCTTTCTTTCGCCAAGACAGTGCATTTCTCACTGTTACATGCATTTGAATGGGGAACTCGACCGAAACAAAGTATAGGTTTTCATTATGTGAATAACTTGGAAATCTTAGCTCAAACAGCTGCAAAACCTGTTTTCCCAGCACGGAGACCTTGAGTTCTATAAGATAAGGCCATAAACATGTTTGTCTGAGTCTTCTATCAAAAGTTACAGCTATTTCTATGAAGTTGTACAAAAACGCTTTCTTTCGCCAAGACAGTGCGTTTCTCACTGTTACATGCATTTGAATGGGGAACTCGACCGAAACAAAGTATAGGTTTTCATTATGTGAATAACTTGGAAATCTTAGCTCAAACAGCTACAAAACCTGTTTTCCCAGCACGGGAACCTTGAGTTCTATAAGATAAAGCCATAAACATGTGTATCCGAGTCTTCTATCAAAAGTTACAGCTAGTTCTATGAAGTTGTACAAAAACGCTTTCTTTCGCCAAGACAGTGCGTTTCTCACTGTTACATGCATTTGAATGGGGAACTCGACCGAAACAAAGTATAGGTTTTCATTATGTGAATAACTTGGAAATCTTAGCTCAAACAGCTGCAAAACCTGTTTTCCCAGCACGGAGACCTTGAGTTCTATAATATAAGGCCATAAACATGTTTGTCTGAGTCTTCTATCAAAAGTTACAGCTATTTCTATGAAGTTGTACAAAAACGCTTTCTTTCGCCAAGACAGTGCGTTTCTCACTGTTACATGCATTTGAATGGGGAACTCGACCGAAACAAAGTATAGGTTTTCATTATGTGAATAACTTGGAAATCTTAGCTCAAACAGCTGCAAAACCTGTTTTCCCAGCACGGAGACCTTGAGTTCTATAAGATAAGGCCATAAACATGTTTGTCTGAGTCTTCTATCAAAAGTTACAGCTATTTCTATGAAGTTGTACAAAAACGCTTTCTTTCGCCAAGACAGTGCATTTCTCACTGTTACATGCATTTGAATGGGGAACTCGACCGAAACAAAGTATAGGTTTTCATTATGTGAATAACTTGGAAATCTTAGCTCAAACAGCTACAAAACCTGTTTTCCCAGCACGGGAACCTTGAGTTCTATAAGATAAAGCCATAAACATGTGTATCCGAGTCTTCTATCAAAAGTTACAGCTATTTCTATGAAGTTGTACAAAAACGCTTTCTTTCGCCAAGACAGTGCGTTTCTCACTGTTACATGCATTTGAATGGGGAACTCGACCGAAACAAAGTATAGGTTTTCATTATGTGAATAACTTGGAAATCTTAGCTCAAACAGCTACAAAACCTGTTTTCCCAGCACGGGAACCTTGAGTTCTATAAGATAAAGCCATAAACATGTGTATCCGAGTCTTCTATCAAAAGTTACAGCTATTTCTATGAAGTTGTACAAAAACGCTTTCTTTCGCCAAGACAGTGCGTTTCTCACTGTTACATGCATTTGAATGGGGAACTCGACCGAAACAAAGTATAGGTTTTCATTATGTGAATAACTTGGAAATCTTAGCTCAAACAGCTACAAAACCTGTTTTCCCAGCACGGAGACCTTGAGTTCTATAAGATAAGGCCATAAACATGTTTGTCTGAGTCTTCTATCAAAAGTTACAGCTATTTCTATGAAGTTGTACAAAAACGCTTTCTTTCGCCAAGACAGTGCGTTTCTCACTGTTACATGCATTTGAATGGGGAACTCGACCGAAACAAAGTATAGGTTTTCATTATGTGAATAACTTGGAAATCTTAGCTCAAACAGCTGCAAAACCTGTTTTCCCAGCACGGAGACCTTGAGTTCTATAAGATAAGGCCATAAACATGTTTGTCTGAGTCTTCTATCAAAAGTTACAGCTATTTCTATGAAGTTGTACAAAAACGCTTTCTTTCGCCAAGACAGTGCATTTCTCACTGTTACATGCATTTGAATGGGGAACTCGACCGAAACAAAGTATAGGTTTTCATTATGTGAATAACTTGGAAATCTTAGCTCAAACAGCTACCTGTTTTCCCAGCACGGGAACCTTGAGTTCTATAAGATAAAGCCATAAACATGTGTATCCGAGTCTTCTATCAAAAGTTACAGCTATTTCTATGAAGTTGTACAAAAACGCTTTCTTTCGCCAAGACAGTGCGTTTCTCACTGTTACATGCATTTGAATGGGGAACTCGACCGAAACAAAGTATAGGTTTTCATTATGTGAATAACTTGGAAATCTTAGCTCAAACAGCTACAAAACCTGTTTTCCCAGCACGGGAACCTTGAGTTCTATAAGATAAAGCCATAAACATGTGTATCCGAGTCTTCTATCAAAAGTTACAGCTATTTCTATGAAGTTGTACAAAAACGCTTTCTTTCGCCAAGACAGTGCGTTTCTCACTGTTACATGCATTTGAATGGGGAACTCGACCGAAACAAAGTATAGGTTTTCATTATGTGAATAACTTGGAAATCTTAGCTCAAACAGCTGCAAAACCTGTTTTCCCAGCACGGAGACCTTGAGTTCTATAAGATAAGGCCATAAACATGTTTGTCTGAGTCTTCTATCAAAAGTTACAGCTATTTCTATGAAGTTGTACAAAAACGCTTTCTTTCGCCAAGACAGTGCATTTCTCACTGTTACATGCATTTGAATGGGGAACTCGACCGAAACAAAGTATAGGTTTTCATTATGTGAATAACTTGGAAATCTTAGCTCAAACAGCTGCAAAACCTGTTTTCCCAGCACGGAGACCTTGAGTTCTATAAGATAAGGCCATAAACATGTTTGTCTGAGTCTTCTATCAAAAGTTACAGCTATTTCTATGAAGTTGTACAAAAACGCTTTCTTTCGCCAAGACAGTGCGTTTCTCACTGTTACATGCATTTGAATGGGGAACTCGACCGAAACAAAGTATAGGTTTTCATTATGTGAATAACTTGGAAATCTTAGCTCAAACAGCTACAAAACCTGTTTTCCCAGCACGGGAACCTTGAGTTCTATAAGATAAAGCCATAAACATGTGTATCCGAGTCTTCTATCAAAAGTTACAGCTATTTCTATGAAGTTGTACAAAAACGCTTTCTTTCGCCAAGACAGTGCGTTTCTCACTGTTACATGCATTTGAATGGGGAACTCGACCGAAACAAAGTATAGGTTTTCATTATGTGAATAACTTGGAAATCTTAGCTCAAACAGCTACAAAACCTGTTTTCCCAGCACGGGAACCTTGAGTTCTATAAGATAAAGCCATAAACATGTGTATCCGAGTCTTCTATCAAAAGTTACAGCTAGTTCTATGAAGTTGTACAAAAACGCTTTCTTTCGCCAAGACAGTGCGTTTCTCACTGTTACATGCATTTGAATGGGGAACTCGACCGAAACAAAGTATAGGTTTTCATTATGTGAATAACTTGGAAATCTTAGCTCAAACAGCTGCAAAACCTGTTTTCCCAGCACGGAGACCTTGAGTTCTATAATATAAGGCCATAAACATGTTTGTCTGAGTCTTCTATCAAAAGTTACAGCTATTTCTATGAAGTTGTACAAAAACGCTTTCTTTCGCCAAGACAGTGCATTTCTCACTGTTACATGCATTTGAATGGGGAACTCGACCGAAACAAAGTATAGGTTTTCATTATGTGAATAACTTGGAAATCTTAGCTCAAACAGCTGCAAAACCTGTTTTCCCAGCACGGAGACCTTGAGTTCTATAAGATAAGGCCATAAACATGTTTGTCTGAGTCTTCTATCAAAAGTTACAGCTATTTCTATGAAGTTGTACAAAAACGCTTTCTTTCGCCAAGACAGTGCATTTCTCACTGTTACATGCATTTGAATGGGGAACTCGACCGAAACAAAGTATAGGTTTTCATTATGTGAATAACTTGGAAATCTTAGCTCAAACAGCTACCTGTTTTCCCAGCACGGGAACCTTGAGTTCTATAAGATAAAGCCATAAACATGTGTATCCGAGTCTTCTATCAAAAGTTACAGCTATTTCTATGAAGTTGTACAAAAACGCTTTCTTTCGCCAAGACAGTGCGTTTCTCACTGTTACATGCATTTGAATGGGGAACTCGACCGAAACAAAGTATAGGTTTTCATTATGTGAATAACTTGGAAATCTTAGCTCAAACAGCTACAAAACCTGTTTTCCCAGCACGGGAACCTTGAGTTCTATAAGATAAAGCCATAAACATGTGTATCCGAGTCTTCTATCAAAAGTTACAGCTATTTCTATGAAGTTGTACAAAAACGCTTTCTTTCGCCAAGACAGTGCGTTTCTCACTGTTACATGCATTTGAATGGGGAACTCGACCGAAACAAAGTATAGGTTTTCATTATGTGAATAACTTGGAAATCTTAGCTCAAACAGCTGCAAAACCTGTTTTCCCAGCACGGAGACCTTGAGTTCTATAAGATAAGGCCATAAACATGTTTGTCTGAGTCTTCTATCAAAAGTTACAGCTATTTCTATGAAGTTGTACAAAAACGCTTTCTTTCGCCAAGACAGTGCATTTCTCACTGTTACATGCATTTGAATGGGGAACTCGACCGAAACAAAGTATAGGTTTTCATTATGTGAATAACTTGGAAATCTTAGCTCAAACAGCTGCAAAACCTGTTTTCCCAGCACGGAGACCTTGAGTTCTATAAGATAAGGCCATAAACATGTTTGTCTGAGTCTTCTATCAAAAGTTACAGCTATTTCTATGAAGTTGTACAAAAACGCTTTCTTTCGCCAAGACAGTGCGTTTCTCACTGTTACATGCATTTGAATGGGGAACTCGACCGAAACAAAGTATAGGTTTTCATTATGTGAATAACTTGGAAATCTTAGCTCAAACAGCTACAAAACCTGTTTTCCCAGCACGGGAACCTTGAGTTCTATAAGATAAAGCCATAAACATGTGTATCCGAGTCTTCTATCAAAAGTTACAGCTAGTTCTATGAAGTTGTACAAAAACGCTTTCTTTCGCCAAGACAGTGCGTTTCTCACTGTTACATGCATTTGAATGGGGAACTCGACCGAAACAAAGTATAGGTTTTCATTATGTGAATAACTTGGAAATCTTAGCTCAAACAGCTGCAAAACCTGTTTTCCCAGCACGGAGACCTTGAGTTCTATAATATAAGGCCATAAACATGTTTGTCTGAGTCTTCTATCAAAAGTTACAGCTATTTCTATGAAGTTGTACAAAAACGCTTTCTTTCGCCAAGACAGTGCGTTTCTCACTGTTACATGCATTTGAATGGGGAACTCGACCGAAACAAAGTATAGGTTTTCATTATGTGAATAACTTGGAAATCTTAGCTCAAACAGCTGCAAAACCTGTTTTCCCAGCACGGAGACCTTGAGTTCTATAAGATAAGGCCATAAACATGTTTGTCTGAGTCTTCTATCAAAAGTTACAGCTATTTCTATGAAGTTGTACAAAAACGCTTTCTTTCGCCAAGACAGTGCATTTCTCACTGTTACATGCATTTGAATGGGGAACTCGACCGAAACAAAGTATAGGTTTTCATTATGTGAATAACTTGGAAATCTTAGCTCAAACAGCTACAAAACCTGTTTTCCCAGCACGGGAACCTTGAGTTCTATAAGATAAAGCCATAAACATGTGTATCCGAGTCTTCTATCAAAAGTTACAGCTATTTCTATGAAGTTGTACAAAAACGCTTTCTTTCGCCAAGACAGTGCGTTTCTCACTGTTACATGCATTTGAATGGGGAACTCGACCGAAACAAAGTATAGGTTTTCATTATGTGAATAACTTGGAAATCTTAGCTCAAACAGCTGCAAAACCTGTTTTCCCAGCACGGAGACCTTGAGTTCTATAAGATAAGGCCATAAACATGTTTGTCTGAGTCTTCTATCAAAAGTTACAGCTATTTCTATGAAGTTGTACAAAAACGCTTTCTTTCGCCAAGACAGTGCATTTCTCACTGTTACATGCATTTGAATGGGGAACTCGACCGAAACAAAGTATAGGTTTTCATTATGTGAATAACTTGGAAATCTTAGCTCAAACAGCTGCAAAACCTGTTTTCCCAGCACGGAGACCTTGAGTTCTATAAGATAAGGCCATAAACATGTTTGTCTGAGTCTTCTATCAAAAGTTACAGCTATTTCTATGAAGTTGTACAAAAACGCTTTCTTTCGCCAAGACAGTGCGTTTCTCACTGTTACATGCATTTGAATGGGGAACTCGACCGAAACAAAGTATAGGTTTTCATTATGTGAATAACTTGGAAATCTTAGCTCAAACAGCTACAAAACCTGTTTTCCCAGCACGGGAACCTTGAGTTCTATAAGATAAAGCCATAAACATGTGTATCCGAGTCTTCTATCAAAAGTTACAGCTAGTTCTATGAAGTTGTACAAAAACGCTTTCTTTCGCCAAGACAGTGCGTTTCTCACTGTTACATGCATTTGAATGGGGAACTCGACCGAAACAAAGTATAGGTTTTCATTATGTGAATAACTTGGAAATCTTAGCTCAAACAGCTGCAAAACCTGTTTTCCCAGCACGGAGACCTTGAGTTCTATAAGATAAGGCCATAAACATGTTTGTCTGAGTCTTCTATCAAAAGTTACAGCTATTTCTATGAAGTTGTACAAAAACGCTTTCTTTCGCCAAGACAGTGCATTTCTCACTGTTACATGCATTTGAATGGGGAACTCGACCGAAACAAAGTATAGGTTTTCATTATGTGAATAACTTGGAAATCTTAGCTCAAACAGCTACAAAACCTGTTTTCCCAGCACGGGAACCTTGAGTTCTATAAGATAAAGCCATAAACATGTGTATCCGAGTCTTCTATCAAAAGTTACAGCTATTTCTATGAAGTTGTACAAAAACGCTTTCTTTCGCCAAGACAGTGCGTTTCTCACTGTTACATGCATTTGAATGGGGAACTCGACCGAAACAAAGTATAGGTTTTCATTATGTGAATAACTTGGAAATCTTAGCTCAAACAGCTGCAAAACCTGTTTTCCCAGCACGGAGACCTTGAGTTCTATAAGATAAGGCCATAAACATGTTTGTCTGAGTCTTCTATCAAAAGTTACAGCTATTTCTATGAAGTTGTACAAAAACGCTTTCTTTCGCCAAGACAGTGCATTTCTCACTGTTACATGCATTTGAATGGGGAACTCGACCGAAACAAAGTATAGGTTTTCATTATGTGAATAACTTGGAAATCTTAGCTCAAACAGCTGCAAAACCTGTTTTCCCAGCACGGAGACCTTGAGTTCTATAAGATAAGGCCATAAACATGTTTGTCTGAGTCTTCTATCAAAAGTTACAGCTATTTCTATGAAGTTGTACAAAAACGCTTTCTTTCGCCAAGACAGTGCGTTTCTCACTGTTACATGCATTTGAATGGGGAACTCGACCGAAACAAAGTATAGGTTTTCATTATGTGAATAACTTGGAAATCTTAGCTCAAACAGCTACAAAACCTGTTTTCCCAGCACGGGAACCTTGAGTTCTATAAGATAAAGCCATAAACATGTGTATCCGAGTCTTCTATCAAAAGTTACAGCTAGTTCTATGAAGTTGTACAAAAACGCTTTCTTTCGCCAAGACAGTGCGTTTCTCACTGTTACATGCATTTGAATGGGGAACTCGACCGAAACAAAGTATAGGTTTTCATTATGTGAATAACTTGGAAATCTTAGCTCAAACAGCTGCAAAACCTGTTTTCCCAGCACGGAGACCTTGAGTTCTATAATATAAGGCCATAAACATGTTTGTCTGAGTCTTCTATCAAAAGTTACAGCTATTTCTATGAAGTTGTACAAAAACGCTTTCTTTCGCCAAGACAGTGCGTTTCTCACTGTTACATGCATTTGAATGGGGAACTCGACCGAAACAAAGTATAGGTTTTCATTATGTGAATAACTTGGAAATCTTAGCTCAAACAGCTACAAAACCTGTTTTCCCAGCACGGAGACCTTGAGTTCTATAAGATAAGGCCATAAACATGTTTGTCTGAGTCTTCTATCAAAAGTTACAGCTATTTCTATGAAGTTGTACAAAAACGCTTTCTTTCGCCAAGACAGTGCGTTTCTCACTGTTACATGCATTTGAATGGGGAACTCGACCGAAACAAAGTATAGGTTTTCATTATGTGAATAACTTGGAAATCTTAGCTCAAACAGCTACAAAACCTGTTTTCCCAGCACGGGAACCTTGAGTTCTATAAGATAAAGCCATAAACATGTGTATCCGAGTCTTCTATCAAAAGTTACAGCTAGTTCTATGAAGTTGTACAAAAACGCTTTCTTTCGCCAAGACAGTGCGTTTCTCACTGTTACATGCATTTGAATGGGGAACTCGACCGAAACAAAGTATAGGTTTTCATTATGTGAATAACTTGGAAATCTTAGCTCAAACAGCTGCAAAACCTGTTTTCCCAGCACGGAGACCTTGAGTTCTATAATATAAGGCCATAAACATGTTTGTCTGAGTCTTCTATCAAAAGTTACAGCTATTTCTATGAAGTTGTACAAAAACGCTTTCTTTCGCCAAGACAGTGCGTTTCTCACTGTTACATGCATTTGAATGGGGAACTCGACCGAAACAAAGTATAGGTTTTCATTATGTGAATAACTTGGAAATCTTAGCTCAAACAGCTGCAAAACCTGTTTTCCCAGCACGGAGACCTTGAGTTCTATAAGATAAGGCCATAAACATGTTTGTCTGAGTCTTCTATCAAAAGTTACAGCTATTTCTATGAAGTTGTACAAAAACGCTTTCTTTCGCCAAGACAGTGCATTTCTCACTGTTACATGCATTTGAATGGGGAACTCGACCGAAACAAAGTATAGGTTTTCATTATGTGAATAACTTGGAAATCTTAGCTCAAACAGCTACCTGTTTTCCCAGCACGGGAACCTTGAGTTCTATAAGATAAAGCCATAAACATGTGTATCCGAGTCTTCTATCAAAAGTTACAGCTATTTCTATGAAGTTGTACAAAAACGCTTTCTTTCGCCAAGACAGTGCGTTTCTCACTGTTACATGCATTTGAATGGGGAACTCGACCGAAACAAAGTATAGGTTTTCATTATGTGAATAACTTGGAAATCTTAGCTCAAACAGCTACAAAACCTGTTTTCCCAGCACGGGAACCTTGAGTTCTATAAGATAAAGCCATAAACATGTGTATCCGAGTCTTCTATCAAAAGTTACAGCTAGTTCTATGAAGTTGTACAAAAACGCTTTCTTTCGCCAAGACAGTGCGTTTCTCACTGTTACATGCATTTGAATGGGGAACTCGACCGAAACAAAGTATAGGTTTTCATTATGTGAATAACTTGGAAATCTTAGCTCAAACAGCTGCAAAACCTGTTTTCCCAGCACGGAGACCTTGAGTTCTATAATATAAGGCCATAAACATGTTTGTCTGAGTCTTCTATCAAAAGTTACAGCTATTTCTATGAAGTTGTACAAAAACGCTTTCTTTCGCCAAGACAGTGCGTTTCTCACTGTTACATGCATTTGAATGGGGAACTCGACCGAAACAAAGTATAGGTTTTCATTATGTGAATAACTTGGAAATCTTAGCTCAAACAGCTGCAAAACCTGTTTTCCCAGCACGGAGACCTTGAGTTCTATAAGATAAGGCCATAAACATGTTTGTCTGAGTCTTCTATCAAAAGTTACAGCTATTTCTATGAAGTTGTACAAAAACGCTTTCTTTCGCCAAGACAGTGCATTTCTCACTGTTACATGCATTTGAATGGGGAACTCGACCGAAACAAAGTATAGGTTTTCATTATGTGAATAACTTGGAAATCTTAGCTCAAACAGCTACAAAACCTGTTTTCCCAGCACGGGAACCTTGAGTTCTATAAGATAAAGCCATAAACATGTTTGTCTGAGTCTTCTATCAAAAGTTACAGCTATTTCTATGAAGTTGTACAAAAACGCTTTCTTTCGCCAAGACAGTGCGTTTCTCACTGTTACATGCATTTGAATGGGGAACTCGACCGAAACAAAGTATAGGTTTTCATTATGTGAATAACTTGGAAATCTTAGCTCAAACAGCTACAAAACCTGTTTTCCCAGCACGGGAACCTTGAGTTCTATAAGATAAAGCCATAAACATGTGTATCCGAGTCTTCTATCAAAAGTTACAGCTATTTCTATGAAGTTGTACAAAAACGCTTTCTTTCGCCAAGACAGTGCGTTTCTCACTGTTACATGCATTTGAATGGGGAACTCGACCGAAACAAAGTATAGGTTTTCATTATGTGAATAACTTGGAAATCTTAGCTCAAACAGCTGCAAAACCTGTTTTCCCAGCACGGAGACCTTGAGTTCTATAAGATAAGGCCATAAACATGTTTGTCTGAGTCTTCTATCAAAAGTTACAGCTATTTCTATGAAGTTGTACAAAAACGCTTTCTTTCGCCAAGACAGTGCGTTTCTCACTGTTACATGCATTTGAATGGGGAACTCGACCGAAACAAAGTATAGGTTTTCATTATGTGAATAACTTGGAAATCTTAGCTCAAACAGCTACAAAACCTGTTTTCCCAGCACGGGAACCTTGAGTTCTATAAGATAAAGCCATAAACATGTGTATCCGAGTCTTCTATCAAAAGTTACAGCTAGTTCTATGAAGTTGTACAAAAACGCTTTCTTTCGCCAAGACAGTGCGTTTCTCACTGTTACATGCATTTGAATGGGGAACTCGACCGAAACAAAGTATAGGTTTTCATTATGTGAATAACTTGGAAATCTTAGCTCAAACAGCTGCAAAACCTGTTTTCCCAGCACGGAGACCTTGAGTTCTATAATATAAGGCCATAAACATGTTTGTCTGAGTCTTCTATCAAAAGTTACAGCTATTTCTATGAAGTTGTACAAAAACGCTTTCTTTCGCCAAGACAGTGCGTTTCTCACTGTTACATGCATTTGAATGGGGAACTCGACCGAAACAAAGTATAGGTTTTCATTATGTGAATAACTTGGAAATCTTAGCTCAAACAGCTGCAAAACCTGTTTTCCCAGCACGGAGACCTTGAGTTCTATAAGATAAGGCCATAAACATGTTTGTCTGAGTCTTCTATCAAAAGTTACAGCTATTTCTATGAAGTTGTACAAAAACGCTTTCTTTCGCCAAGACAGTGCATTTCTCACTGTTACATGCATTTGAATGGGGAACTCGACCGAAACAAAGTATAGGTTTTCATTATGTGAATAACTTGGAAATCTTAGCTCAAACAGCTACAAAACCTGTTTTCCCAGCACGGGAACCTTGAGTTCTATAAGATAAAGCCATAAACATGTGTATCCGAGTCTTCTATCAAAAGTTACAGCTATTTCTATGAAGTTGTACAAAAACGCTTTCTTTCGCCAAGACAGTGCGTTTCTCACTGTTACATGCATTTGAATGGGGAACTCGACCGAAACAAAGTATAGGTTTTCATTATGTGAATAACTTGGAAATCTTAGCTCAAACAGCTACAAAACCTGTTTTCCCAGCACGGGAACCTTGAGTTCTATAAGATAAAGCCATAAACATGTGTATCCGAGTCTTCTATCAAAAGTTACAGCTATTTCTATGAAGTTGTACAAAAACGCTTTCTTTCGCCAAGACAGTGCGTTTCTCACTGTTACATGCATTTGAATGGGGAACTCGACCGAAACAAAGTATAGGTTTTCATTATGTGAATAACTTGGAAATCTTAGCTCAAACAGCTGCAAAACCTGTTTTCCCAGCACGGAGACCTTGAGTTCTATAAGATAAGGCCATAAACATGTTTGTCTGAGTCTTCTATCAAAAGTTACAGCTATTTCTATGAAGTTGTACAAAAACGCTTTCTTTCGCCAAGACAGTGCGTTTCTCACTGTTACATGCATTTGAATGGGGAACTCGACCGAAACAAAGTATAGGTTTTCATTATGTGAATAACTTGGAAATCTTAGCTCAAACAGCTGCAAAACCTGTTTTCCCAGCACGGAGACCTTGAGTTCTATAAGATAAGGCCATAAACATGTTTGTCTGAGTCTTCTATCAAAAGTTACAGCTATTTCTATGAAGTTGTACAAAAACGCTTTCTTTCGCCAAGACAGTGCATTTCTCACTGTTACATGCATTTGAATGGGGAACTCGACCGAAACAAAGTATAGGTTTTCATTATGTGAATAACTTGGAAATCTTAGCTCAAACAGCTACAAAACCTGTTTTCCCAGCAAGGGAACCTTGAGTTCTATAAGATAAAGCCATAAACATGTGTATCCGAGTCTTCTATCAAAAGTTACAGCTATTTCTATGAAGTTGTACAAAAACGCTTTCTTTCGCCAAGACAGTGCATTTCTCACTGTTACATGCATTTGAATGGGGAACTCGACCGAAACAAAGTATAGGTTTTCATTATGTGAATAACTTGGAAATCTTAGCTCAAACAGCTACAAAACCTGTTTTCCCAGCACGGGAACCTTGAGTTCTATAAGATAAAGCCATAAACATGTGTATCCGAGTCTTCTATCAAAAGTTACAGCTATTTCTATGAAGTTGTACAAAAACGCTTTCTTTCGCCAAGACAGTGCGTTTCTCACTGTTACATGCATTTGAATGGGGAACTCGACCGAAACAAAGTATAGGTTTTCATTATGTGAATAACTTGGAAATCTTAGCTCAAACAGCTGCAAAACCTGTTTTCCCAGCACGGAGACCTTGAGTTCTATAAGATAAGGCCATAAACATGTTTGTCTGAGTCTTCTATCAAAAGTTACAGCTATTTCTATGAAGTTGTACAAAAACGCTTTCTTTCGCCAAGACAGTGCGTTTCTCACTGTTACATGCATTTGAATGGGGAACTCGACCGAAACAAAGTATAGGTTTTCATTATGTGAATAACTTGGAAATCTTAGCTCAAACAGCTACAAAACCTGTTTTCCCAGCACGGGAACCTTGAGTTCTATAAGATAAAGCCATAAACATGTGTATCCGAGTCTTCTATCAAAAGTTACAGCTAGTTCTATGAAGTTGTACAAAAACGCTTTCTTTCGCCAAGACAGTGCGTTTCTCACTGTTACATGCATTTGAATGGGGAACTCGACCGAAACAAAGTATAGGTTTTCATTATGTGAATAACTTGGAAATCTTAGCTCAAACAGCTGCAAAACCTGTTTTCCCAGCACGGAGACCTTGAGTTCTATAATATAAGGCCATAAACATGTTTGTCTGAGTCTTCTATCAAAAGTTACAGCTATTTCTATGAAGTTGTACAAAAACGCTTTCTTTCGCCAAGACAGTGCGTTTCTCACTGTTACATGCATTTGAATGGGGAACTCGACCGAAACAAAGTATAGGTTTTCATTATGTGAATAACTTGGAAATCTTAGCTCAAACAGCTGCAAAACCTGTTTTCCCAGCACGGAGACCTTGAGTTCTATAAGATAAGGCCATAAACATGTTTGTCTGAGTCTTCTATCAAAAGTTACAGCTATTTCTATGAAGTTGTACAAAAACGCTTTCTTTCGCCAAGACAGTGCATTTCTCACTGTTACATGCATTTGAATGGGGAACTCGACCGAAACAAAGTATAGGTTTTCATTATGTGAATAACTTGGAAATCTTAGCTCAAACAGCTACAAAACCTGTTTTCCCAGCACGGGAACCTTGAGTTCTATAAGATAAAGCCATAAACATGTGTATCCGAGTCTTCTATCAAAAGTTACAGCTATTTCTATGAAGTTGTACAAAAACGCTTTCTTTCGCCAAGACAGTGCGTTTCTCACTGTTACATGCATTTGAATGGGGAACTCGACCGAAACAAAGTATAGGTTTTCATTATGTGAATAACTTGGAAATCTTAGCTCAAACAGCTACAAAACCTGTTTTCCCAGCACGGGAACCTTGAGTTCTATAAGATAAAGCCATAAACATGTGTATCCGAGTCTTCTATCAAAAGTTACAGCTATTTCTATGAAGTTGTACAAAAACGCTTTCTTTCGCCAAGACAGTGCGTTTCTCACTGTTACATGCATTTGAATGGGGAACTCGACCGAAACAAAGTATAGGTTTTCATTATGTGAATAACTTGGAAATCTTAGCTCAAACAGCTGCAAAACCTGTTTTCCCAGCACGGAGACCTTGAGTTCTATAAGATAAGGCCATAAACATGTTTGTCTGAGTCTTCTATCAAAAGTTACAGCTATTTCTATGAAGTTGTACAAAAACGCTTTCTTTCGCCAAGACAGTGCATTTCTCACTGTTACATGCATTTGAATGGGGAACTCGACCGAAACAAAGTATAGGTTTTCATTATGTGAATAACTTGGAAATCTTAGCTCAAACAGCTACAAAACCTGTTTTCCCAGCAAGGGAACCTTGAGTTCTATAAGATAAAGCCATAAACATGTGTATCCGAGTCTTCTATCAAAAGTTACAGCTATTTCTATGAAGTTGTACAAAAACGCTTTCTTTCGCCAAGACAGTGCATTTCTCACTGTTACATGCATTTGAATGGGGAACTCGACCGAAACAAAGTATAGGTTTTCATTATGTGAATAACTTGGAAATCTTAGCTCAAACAGCTACAAAACCTGTTTTCCCAGCACGGGAACCTTGAGTTCTATAAGATAAAGCCATAAACATGTGTATCCGAGTCTTCTATCAAAAGTTACAGCTATTTCTATGAAGTTGTACAAAAACGCTTTCTTTCGCCAAGACAGCGCATTTCTCACTGTTACATGCATTTGAATGGGGAACTCGACCGAAACAAAGTATAGGTTTTCATTATGTGAATAACTTGGAAATCTTAGCTCAAACAGCTACAAAACCTGTTTTCCCAGCACGGGAACCTTGAGTTCTATAAGATAAAGCCATAAACATGTGTATCCGAGTCTTCTATCAAAAGTTACAGCTATTTCTATGAAGTTGTACAAAAACGCTTTCTTTCGCCAAGACAGCGCATTTCTCACTGTTACATGCATTTGAATGGGGAACTCGACCGAAACAAAGTATAGGTTTTCATTATGTGAATAACTTGGAAATCTTAGCTCAAACAGCTACAAAACCTGTTTTCCCAGCACGGGAACCTTGAGTTCTATAAGATAAAGCCATAAACATGTGTATCCGAGTCTTCTATCAAAAGTTACAGCTATTTATATGAAGTTGTACAAAAACGCTTTCTTTCGCCAAGACAGTGCATTTCTCACTGTTACATGCATTTGAATGGGGAACTCGACCGAAACAAAGTATAGGTTTTCATTATGTGAATAACTTGGAAATCTTAGCTCAAACAGCTACAAAACCTGTTTTCCCAGCACGGAGACCTTGAGTTCTATAAGATAAGGCCATAAACATGTTTGTCTGAGTCTTCTATCAAAAGTTACAGCTATTTCTATGAAGTTGTACAAAAACGCTTTCTTTCGCCAAGACAGTGCATTTCTCACTGTTACATGCATTTGAATGGGGAACTCGACCGAAACAAAGTATAGGTTTTCATTATGTGAATAACTTGGAAATCTTAGCTCAAACAGCTGCAAAACCTGTTTTCCCAGCACGGAGACCTTGAGTTCTATAAGATAAGGCCATAAACATGTTTGTCTGAGTCTTCTATCAAAAGTTACAGCTATTTCTATGAAGTTGTACAAAAACGCTTTCTTTCGCCAAGACAGTGCGTTTCTCACTGTTACATGCATTTGAATGGGGAACTCGACCGAAACAAAGTATAGGTTTTCATTATGTGAATAACTTGGAAATCTTAGCTCAAACAGCTACAAAACCTGTTTTCCCAGCACGGGAACCTTGAGTTCTATAAGATAAAGCCATAAACATGTGTATCCGAGTCTTCTATCAAAAGTTACAGCTAGTTCTATGAAGTTGTACAAAAACGCTTTCTTTCGCCAAGACAGTGCGTTTCTCACTGTTACATGCATTTGAATGGGGAACTCGACCGAAACAAAGTATAGGTTTTCATTATGTGAATAACTTGGAAATCTTAGCTCAAACAGCTGCAAAACCTGTTTTCCCAGCACGGAGACCTTGAGTTCTATAATATAAGGCCATAAACATGTTTGTCTGAGTCTTCTATCAAAAGTTACAGCTATTTCTATGAAGTTGTACAAAAACGCTTTCTTTCGCCAAGACAGTGCGTTTCTCACTGTTACATGCATTTGAATGGGGAACTCGACCGAAACAAAGTATAGGTTTTCATTATGTGAATAACTTGGAAATCTTAGCTCAAACAGCTGCAAAACCTGTTTTCCCAGCACGGAGACCTTGAGTTCTATAAGATAAGGCCATAAACATGTTTGTCTGAGTCTTCTATCAAAAGTTACAGCTATTTCTATGAAGTTGTACAAAAACGCTTTCTTTCGCCAAGACAGTGCGTTTCTCACTGTTACATGCATTTGAATGGGGAACTCGACCGAAACAAAGTATAGGTTTTCATTATGTGAATAACTTGGAAATCTTAGCTCAAACAGCTACAAAACCTGTTTTCCCAGCACGGGAACCTTGAGTTCTATAAGATAAAGCCATAAACATGTGTATCCGAGTCTTCTATCAAAAGTTACAGCTAGTTCTATGAAGTTGTACAAAAACGCTTTCTTTCGCCAAGACAGTGCGTTTCTCACTGTTACATGCATTTGAATGGGGAACTCGACCGAAACAAAGTATAGGTTTTCATTATGTGAATAACTTTGAAATCTTAGCTCAAACAGCTGCAAAACCTGTTTTCCCAGCACGGAGACCTTGAGTTCTATAATATAAGGCCATAAACATGTTTGTCTGAGTCTTCTATCAAAAGTTACAGCTATTTCTATGAAGTTGTACAAAAACGCTTTCTTTCGCCAAGACAGTGCGTTTCTCACTGTTACATGCATTTGAATGGGGAACTCGACCGAAACAAAGTATAGGTTTTCATTATGTGAATAACTTGGAAATCTTAGCTCAAACAGCTGCAAAACCTGTTTTCCCAGCACGGAGACCTTGAGTTCTATAAGATAAGGCCATAAACATGTTTGTCTGAGTCTTCTATCAAAAGTTACAGCTATTTCTATGAAGTTGTACAAAAACGCTTTCTTTCGCCAAGACAGTGCATTTCTCACTGTTACATGCATTTGAATGGGGAACTCGACCGAAACAAAGTATAGGTTTTCATTATGTGAATAACTTGGAAATCTTAGCTCAAACAGCTACAAAACCTGTTTTCCCAGCACGGGAACCTTGAGTTCTATAAGATAAAGCCATAAACATGTTTGTCTGAGTCTTCTATCAAAAGTTACAGCTATTTCTATGAAGTTGTACAAAAACGCTTTCTTTCGCCAAGACAGTGCGTTTCTCACTGTTACATGCATTTGAATGGGGAACTCGACCGAAACAAAGTATAGGTTTTCATTATGTGAATAACTTGGAAATCTTAGCTCAAACAGCTACAAAACCTGTTTTCCCAGCACGGGAACCTTGAGTTCTATAAGATAAAGCCATAAACATGTGTATCCGAGTCTTCTATCAAAAGTTACAGCTATTTCTATGAAGTTGTACAAAAACGCTTTCTTTCGCCAAGACAGTGCGTTTCTCACTGTTACATGCATTTGAATGGGGAACTCGACCGAAACAAAGTATAGGTTTTCATTATGTGAATAACTTGGAAATCTTAGCTCAAACAGCTGCAAAACCTGTTTTCCCAGCACGGAGACCTTGAGTTCTATAAGATAAGGCCATAAACATGTTTGTCTGAGTCTTCTATCAAAAGTTACAGCTATTTCTATGAAGTTGTACAAAAACGCTTTCTTTCGCCAAGACAGTGCGTTTCTCACTGTTACATGCATTTGAATGGGGAACTCGACCGAAACAAAGTATAGGTTTTCATTATGTGAATAACTTGGAAATCTTAGCTCAAACAGCTACAAAACCTGTTTTCCCAGCACGGGAACCTTGAGTTCTATAAGATAAAGCCATAAACATGTGTATCCGAGTCTTCTATCAAAAGTTACAGCTAGTTCTATGAAGTTGTACAAAAACGCTTTCTTTCGCCAAGACAGTGCGTTTCTCACTGTTACATGCATTTGAATGGGGAACTCGACCGAAACAAAGTATAGGTTTTCATTATGTGAATAACTTGGAAATCTTAGCTCAAACAGCTGCAAAACCTGTTTTCCCAGCACGGAGACCTTGAGTTCTATAATATAAGGCCATAAACATGTTTGTCTGAGTCTTCTATCAAAAGTTACAGCTATTTCTATGAAGTTGTACAAAAACGCTTTCTTTCGCCAAGACAGTGCGTTTCTCACTGTTACATGCATTTGAATGGGGAACTCGACCGAAACAAAGTATAGGTTTTCATTATGTGAATAACTTGGAAATCTTAGCTCAAACAGCTGCAAAACCTGTTTTCCCAGCACGGAGACCTTGAGTTCTATAAGATAAGGCCATAAACATGTTTGTCTGAGTCTTCTATCAAAAGTTACAGCTATTTCTATGAAGTTGTACAAAAACGCTTTCTTTCGCCAAGACAGTGCATTTCTCACTGTTACATGCATTTGAATGGGGAACTCGACCGAAACAAAGTATAGGTTTTCATTATGTGAATAACTTGGAAATCTTAGCTCAAACAGCTACAAAACCTGTTTTCCCAGCACGGGAACCTTGAGTTCTATAAGATAAAGCCATAAACATGTGTATCCGAGTCTTCTATCAAAAGTTACAGCTATTTCTATGAAGTTGTACAAAAACGCTTTCTTTCGCCAAGACAGTGCGTTTCTCACTGTTACATGCATTTGAATGGGGAACTCGACCGAAACAAAGTATAGGTTTTCATTATGTGAATAACTTGGAAATCTTAGCTCAAACAGCTACAAAACCTGTTTTCCCAGCACGGGAACCTTGAGTTCTATAAGATAAAGCCATAAACATGTGTATCCGAGTCTTCTATCAAAAGTTACAGCTATTTCTATGAAGTTGTACAAAAACGCTTTCTTTCGCCAAGACAGTGCGTTTCTCACTGTTACATGCATTTGAATGGGGAACTCGACCGAAACAAAGTATAGGTTTTCATTATGTGAATAACTTGGAAATCTTAGCTCAAACAGCTGCAAAACCTGTTTTCCCAGCACGGAGACCTTGAGTTCTATAAGATAAGGCCATAAACATGTTTGTCTGAGTCTTCTATCAAAAGTTACAGCTATTTCTATGAAGTTGTACAAAAACGCTTTCTTTCGCCAAGACAGTGCGTTTCTCACTGTTACATGCATTTGAATGGGGAACTCGACCGAAACAAAGTATAGGTTTTCATTATGTGAATAACTTGGAAATCTTAGCTCAAACAGCTGCAAAACCTGTTTTCCCAGCACGGAGACCTTGAGTTCTATAAGATAAGGCCATAAACATGTTTGTCTGAGTCTTCTATCAAAAGTTACAGCTATTTCTATGAAGTTGTACAAAAACGCTTTCTTTCGCCAAGACAGTGCATTTCTCACTGTTACATGCATTTGAATGGGGAACTCGACCGAAACAAAGTATAGGTTTTCATTATGTGAATAACTTGGAAATCTTAGCTCAAACAGCTACAAAACCTGTTTTCCCAGCAAGGGAACCTTGAGTTCTATAAGATAAAGCCATAAACATGTGTATCCGAGTCTTCTATCAAAAGTTACAGCTATTTCTATGAAGTTGTACAAAAACGCTTTCTTTCGCCAAGACAGTGCATTTCTCACTGTTACATGCATTTGTATGGGGAACTCGACCGAAACAAAGTATAGGTTTTCATTATGTGAATAACTTGGAAATCTTAGCTCAAACAGCTACAAAACCTGTTTTCCCAGCACGGGAACCTTGAGTTCTATAAGATAAAGCCATAAACATGTGTATCCGAGTCTTCTATCAAAAGTTACAGCTATTTCTATGAAGTTGTACAAAAACGCTTTCTTTCGCCAAGACAGCGCATTTCTCACTGTTACATGCATTTGAATGGGGAACTCGACCGAAACAAAGTATAGGTTTTCATTATGTGAATAACTTGGAAATCTTAGCTCAAACAGCTACAAAACCTGTTTTCCCAGCACGGGAACCTTGAGTTCTATAAGATAAAGCCATAAACATGTGTATCCGAGTCTTCTATCAAAAGTTACAGCTATTTATATGAAGTTGTACAAAAACGCTTTCTTTCGCCAAGACAGTGCGTTTCTCACTGTTACATGCATTTGAATGGGGAACTCGACCGAAACAAAGTATAGGTTTTCATTATGTGAATAACTTGGAAATCTTAGCTCAAACAGCTGCAAAACCTGTTTTCCCAGCACGGAGACCTTGAGTTCTATAAGATAAGGCCATAAACATGTTTGTCTGAGTCTTCTATCAAAAGTTACAGCTATTTCTATGAAGTTGTACAAAAACGCTTTCTTTCGCCAAGACAGTGCATTTCTCACTGTTACATGCATTTGAATGGGGAACTCGACCGAAACAAAGTATAGGTTTTCATTATGTGAATAACTTGGAAATCTTAGCTCAAACAGCTGCAAAACCTGTTTTCCCAGCACGGAGACCTTGAGTTCTATAAGATAAGGCCATAAACATGTTTGTCTGAGTCTTCTATCAAAAGTTACAGCTATTTCTATGAAGTTGTACAAAAACGCTTTCTTTCGCCAAGACAGTGCGTTTCTCACTGTTACATGCATTTGAATGGGGAACTCGACCGAAACAAAGTATAGGTTTTCATTATGTGAATAACTTGGAAATCTTAGCTCAAACAGCTACAAAACCTGTTTTCCCAGCACGGGAACCTTGAGTTCTATAAGATAAAGCCATAAACATGTGTATCCGAGTCTTCTATCAAAAGTTACAGCTAGTTCTATGAAGTTGTACAAAAACGCTTTCTTTCGCCAAGACAGTGCGTTTCTCACTGTTACATGCATTTGAATGGGGAACTCGACCGAAACAAAGTATAGGTTTTCATTATGTGAATAACTTGGAAATCTTAGCTCAAACAGCTGCAAAACCTGTTTTCCCAGCACGGAGACCTTGAGTTCTATAATATAAGGCCATAAACATGTTTGTCTGAGTCTTCTATCAAAAGTTACAGCTATTTCTATGAAGTTGTACAAAAACGCTTTCTTTCGCCAAGACAGTGCGTTTCTCACTGTTACATGCATTTGAATGGGGAACTCGACCGAAACAAAGTATAGGTTTTCATTATGTGAATAACTTGGAAATCTTAGCTCAAACAGCTGCAAAACCTGTTTTCCCAGCACGGAGACCTTGAGTTCTATAAGATAAGGCCATAAACATGTTTGTCTGAGTCTTCTATCAAAAGTTACAGCTATTTCTATGAAGTTGTACAAAAACGCTTTCTTTCGCCAAGACAGTGCGTTTCTCACTGTTACATGCATTTGAATGGGGAACTCGACCGAAACAAAGTATAGGTTTTCATTATGTGAATAACTTGGAAATCTTAGCTCAAACAGCTACAAAACCTGTTTTCCCAGCACGGGAACCTTGAGTTCTATAAGATAAAGCCATAAACATGTGTATCCGAGTCTTCTATCAAAAGTTACAGCTAGTTCTATGAAGTTGTACAAAAACGCTTTCTTTCGCCAAGACAGTGCGTTTCTCACTGTTACATGCATTTGAATGGGGAACTCGACCGAAACAAAGTATAGGTTTTCATTATGTGAATAACTTGGAAATCTTAGCTCAAACAGCTGCAAAACCTGTTTTCCCAGCACGGAGACCTTGAGTTCTATAATATAAGGCCATAAACATGTTTGTCTGAGTCTTCTATCAAAAGTTACAGCTATTTCTATGAAGTTGTACAAAAACGCTTTCTTTCGCCAAGACAGTGCGTTTCTCACTGTTACATGCATTTGAATGGGGAACTCGACCGAAACAAAGTATAGGTTTTCATTATGTGAATAACTTGGAAATCTTAGCTCAAACAGCTGCAAAACCTGTTTTCCCAGCACGGAGACCTTGAGTTCTATAAGATAAGGCCATAAACATGTTTGTCTGAGTCTTCTATCAAAAGTTACAGCTATTTCTATGAAGTTGTACAAAAACGCTTTCTTTCGCCAAGACAGTGCATTTCTCACTGTTACATGCATTTGAATGGGGAACTCGACCGAAACAAAGTATAGGTTTTCATTATGTGAATAACTTGGAAATCTTAGCTCAAACAGCTACAAAACCTGTTTTCCCAGCACGGGAACCTTGAGTTCTATAAGATAAAGCCATAAACATGTTTGTCTGAGTCTTCTATCAAAAGTTACAGCTATTTCTATGAAGTTGTACAAAAACGCTTTCTTTCGCCAAGACAGTGCGTTTCTCACTGTTACATGCATTTGAATGGGGAACTCGACCGAAACAAAGTATAGGTTTTCATTATGTGAATAACTTGGAAATCTTAGCTCAAACAGCTACAAAACCTGTTTTCCCAGCACGGGAACCTTGAGTTCTATAAGATAAAGCCATAAACATGTGTATCCGAGTCTTCTATCAAAAGTTACAGCTATTTCTATGAAGTTGTACAAAAACGCTTTCTTTCGCCAAGACAGTGCGTTTCTCACTGTTACATGCATTTGAATGGGGAACTCGACCGAAACAAAGTATAGGTTTTCATTATGTGAATAACTTGGAAATCTTAGCTCAAACAGCTACAAAACCTGTTTTCCCAGCACGGGAACCTTGAGTTCTATAAGATAAAGCCATAAACATGTGTATCCGAGTCTTCTATCAAAAGTTACAGCTAGTTCTATGAAGTTGTACAAAAACGCTTTCTTTCGCCAAGACAGTGCGTTTCTCACTGTTACATGCATTTGAATGGGGAACTCGACCGAAACAAAGTATAGGTTTTCATTATGTGAATAACTTGGAAATCTTAGCTCAAACAGCTGCAAAACCTGTTTTCCCAGCACGGAGACCTTGAGTTCTATAATATAAGGCCATAAACATGTTTGTCTGAGTCTTCTATCAAAAGTTACAGCTATTTCTATGAAGTTGTACAAAAACGCTTTCTTTCGCCAAGACAGTGCGTTTCTCACTGTTACATGCATTTGAATGGGGAACTCGACCGAAACAAAGTATAGGTTTTCATTATGTGAATAACTTGGAAATCTTAGCTCAAACAGCTACAAAACCTGTTTTCCCAGCACGGGAACCTTGAGTTCTATAAGATAAAGCCATAAACATGTTTGTCTGAGTCTTCTATCAAAAGTTACAGCTATTTCTATGAAGTTGTACAAAAACGCTTTCTTTCGCCAAGACAGTGCGTTTCTCACTGTTACATGCATTTGAATGGGGAACTCGACCGAAACAAAGTATAGGTTTTCATTATGTGAATAACTTGGAAATCTTAGCTCAAACAGCTACAAAACCTGTTTTCCCAGCACGGGAACCTTGAGTTCTATAAGATAAAGCCATAAACATGTGTATCCGAGTCTTCTATCAAAAGTTACAGCTATTTCTATGAAGTTGTACAAAAACGCTTTCTTTCGCCAAGACAGTGCGTTTCTCACTGTTACATGCATTTGAATGGGGAACTCGACCGAAACAAAGTATAGGTTTTCATTATGTGAATAACTTGGAAATCTTAGCTCAAACAGCTACAAAACCTGTTTTCCCAGCACGGGAACCTTGAGTTCTATAAGATAAAGCCATAAACATGTGTATCCGAGTCTTCTATCAAAAGTTACAGCTAGTTCTATGAAGTTGTACAAAAACGCTTTCTTTCGCCAAGACAGTGCGTTTCTCACTGTTACATGCATTTGAATGGGGAACTCGACCGAAACAAAGTATAGGTTTTCATTATGTGAATAACTTGGAAATCTTAGCTCAAACAGCTGCAAAACCTGTTTTCCCAGCACGGAGACCTTGAGTTCTATAATATAAGGCCATAAACATGTTTGTCTGAGTCTTCTATCAAAAGTTACAGCTATTTCTATGAAGTTGTACAAAAACGCTTTCTTTCGCCAAGACAGTGCGTTTCTCACTGTTACATGCATTTGAATGGGGAACTCGACCGAAACAAAGTATAGGTTTTCATTATGTGAATAACTTGGAAATCTTAGCTCAAACAGCTGCAAAACCTGTTTTCCCAGCACGGAGACCTTGAGTTCTATAAGATAAGGCCATAAACATGTTTGTCTGAGTCTTCTATCAAAAGTTACAGCTATTTCTATGAAGTTGTACAAAAACGCTTTCTTTCGCCAAGACAGTGCATTTCTCACTGTTACATGCATTTGAATGGGGAACTCGACCGAAACAAAGTATAGGTTTTCATTATGTGAATAACTTGGAAATCTTAGCTCAAACAGCTACCTGTTTTCCCAGCACGGGAACCTTGAGTTCTATAAGATAAAGCCATAAACATGTGTATCCGAGTCTTCTATCAAAAGTTACAGCTATTTCTATGAAGTTGTACAAAAACGCTTTCTTTCGCCAAGACAGTTGGTTTCTCACTGTTACATGCATTTGAATGGGGAACTCGACCGAAACAAAGTATAGGTTTTCATTATGTGAATAACTTGGAAATCTTAGCTCAAACAGCTACAAAACCTGTTTTCCCAGCACGGGAACCTTGAGTTCTATAAGATAAAGCCATAAACATGTGTATCCGAGTCTTCTATCAAAAGTTACAGCTATTTCTATGAAGTTGTACAAAAACGCTTTCTTTCGCCAAGACAGTGCGTTTCTCACTGTTACATGCATTTGAATGGGGAACTCGACCGAAACAAAGTATAGGTTTTCATTATGTGAATAACTTGGAAATCTTAGCTCAAACAGCTGCAAAACCTGTTTTCCCAGCACGGAGACCTTGAGTTCTATAAGATAAGGCCATAAACATGTTTGTCTGAGTCTTCTATCAAAAGTTACAGCTATTTCTATGAAGTTGTACAAAAACGCTTTCTTTCGCCAAGACAGTGCATTTCTCACTGTTACATGCATTTGAATGGGGAACTCGACCGAAACAAAGTATAGGTTTTCATTATGTGAATAACTTGGAAATCTTAGCTCAAACAGCTGCAAAACCTGTTTTCCCAGCACGGAGACCTTGAGTTCTATAAGATAAGGCCATAAACATGTTTGTCTGAGTCTTCTATCAAAAGTTACAGCTATTTCTATGAAGTTGTACAAAAACGCTTTCTTTCGCCAAGACAGTGCGTTTCTCACTGTTACATGCATTTGAATGGGGAACTCGACCGAAACAAAGTATAGGTTTTCATTATGTGAATAACTTGGAAATCTTAGCTCAAACAGCTACAAAACCTGTTTTCCCAGCACGGGAACCTTGAGTTCTATAAGATAAAGCCATAAACATGTGTATCCGAGTCTTCTATCAAAAGTTACAGCTAGTTCTATGAAGTTGTACAAAAACGCTTTCTTTCGCCAAGACAGTGCGTTTCTCACTGTTACATGCATTTGAATGGGGAACTCGACCGAAACAAAGTATAGGTTTTCATTATGTGAATAACTTGGAAATCTTAGCTCAAACAGCTGCAAAACCTGTTTTCCCAGCACGGAGACCTTGAGTTCTATAATATAAGGCCATAAACATGTTTGTCTGAGTCTTCTATCAAAAGTTACAGCTATTTCTATGAAGTTGTACAAAAACGCTTTCTTTCGCCAAGACAGTGCGTTTCTCACTGTTACATGCATTTGAATGGGGAACTCGACCGAAACAAAGTATAGGTTTTCATTATGTGAATAACTTGGAAATCTTAGCTCAAACAGCTACAAAACCTGTTTTCCCAGCACGGGAACCTTGAGTTCTATAAGATAAAGCCATAAACATGTGTATCCGAGTCTTCTATCAAAAGTTACAGCTATTTCTATGAAGTTGTACAAAAACGCTTTCTTTCGCCAAGACAGTGCGTTTCTCACTGTTACATGCATTTGAATGGGGAACTCGACCGAAACAAAGTATAGGTTTTCATTATGTGAATAACTTGGAAATCTTAGCTCAAACAGCTACAAAACCTGTTTTCCCAGCACGGGAACCTTGAGTTCTATAAGATAAAGCCATAAACATGTGTATCCGAGTCTTCTATCAAAAGTTACAGCTAGTTCTATGAAGTTGTACAAAAACGCTTTCTTTCGCCAAGACAGTGCGTTTCTCACTGTTACATGCATTTGAATGGGGAACTCGACCGAAACAAAGTATAGGTTTTCATTATGTGAATAACTTGGAAATCTTAGCTCAAACAGCTGCAAAACCTGTTTTCCCAGCACGGAGACCTTGAGTTCTATAATATAAGGCCATAAACATGTTTGTCTGAGTCTTCTATCAAAAGTTACAGCTATTTCTATGAAGTTGTACAAAAACGCTTTCTTTCGCCAAGACAGTGCGTTTCTCACTGTTACATGCATTTGAATGGGGAACTCGACCGAAACAAAGTATAGGTTTTCATTATGTGAATAACTTGGAAATCTTAGCTCAAACAGCTGCAAAACCTGTTTTCCCAGCACGGAGACCTTGAGTTCTATAAGATAAGGCCATAAACATGTTTGTCTGAGTCTTCTATCAAAAGTTACAGCTATTTCTATGAAGTTGTACAAAAACGCTTTCTTTCGCCAAGACAGTGCATTTCTCACTGTTACATGCATTTGAATGGGGAACTCGACCGAAACAAAGTATAGGTTTTCATTATGTGAATAACTTGGAAATCTTAGCTCAAACAGCTACCTGTTTTCCCAGCACGGGAACCTTGAGTTCTATAAGATAAAGCCATAAACATGTGTATCCGAGTCTTCTATCAAAAGTTACAGCTATTTCTATGAAGTTGTACAAAAACGCTTTCTTTCGCCAAGACAGTTGGTTTCTCACTGTTACATGCATTTGAATGGGGAACTCGACCGAAACAAAGTATAGGTTTTCATTATGTGAATAACTTGGAAATCTTAGCTCAAACAGCTACAAAACCTGTTTTCCCAGCACGGGAACCTTGAGTTCTATAAGATAAAGCCATAAACATGTGTATCCGAGTCTTCTATCAAAAGTTACAGCTATTTCTATGAAGTTGTACAAAAACGCTTTCTTTCGCCAAGACAGTGCGTTTCTCACTGTTACATGCATTTGAATGGGGAACTCGACCGAAACAAAGTATAGGTTTTCATTATGTGAATAACTTGGAAATCTTAGCTCAAACAGCTGCAAAACCTGTTTTCCCAGCACGGAGACCTTGAGTTCTATAAGATAAGGCCATAAACATGTTTGTCTGAGTCTTCTATCAAAAGTTACAGCTATTTCTATGAAGTTGTACAAAAACGCTTTCTTTCGCCAAGACAGTGCATTTCTCACTGTTACATGCATTTGAATGGGGAACTCGACCGAAACAAAGTATAGGTTTTCATTATGTGAATAACTTGGAAATCTTAGCTCAAACAGCTGCAAAACCTGTTTTCCCAGCACGGAGACCTTGAGTTCTATAAGATAAGGCCATAAACATGTTTGTCTGAGTCTTCTATCAAAAGTTACAGCTATTTCTATGAAGTTGTACAAAAACGCTTTCTTTCGCCAAGACAGTGCGTTTCTCACTGTTACATGCATTTGAATGGGGAACTCGACCGAAACAAAGTATAGGTTTTCATTATGTGAATAACTTGGAAATCTTAGCTCAAACAGCTACAAAACCTGTTTTCCCAGCACGGGAACCTTGAGTTCTATAAGATAAAGCCATAAACATGTGTATCCGAGTCTTCTATCAAAAGTTACAGCTAGTTCTATGAAGTTGTACAAAAACGCTTTCTTTCGCCAAGACAGTGCGTTTCTCACTGTTACATGCATTTGAATGGGGAACTCGACCGAAACAAAGTATAGGTTTTCATTATGTGAATAACTTGGAAATCTTAGCTCAAACAGCTGCAAAACCTGTTTTCCCAGCACGGAGACCTTGAGTTCTATAATATAAGGCCATAAACATGTTTGTCTGAGTCTTCTATCAAAAGTTACAGCTATTTCTATGAAGTTGTACAAAAACGCTTTCTTTCGCCAAGACAGTGCGTTTCTCACTGTTACATGCATTTGAATGGGGAACTCGACCGAAACAAAGTATAGGTTTTCATTATGTGAATAACTTGGAAATCTTAGCTCAAACAGCTGCAAAACCTGTTTTCCCAGCACGGAGACCTTGAGTTCTATAAGATAAGGCCATAAACATGTTTGTCTGAGTCTTCTATCAAAAGTTACAGCTATTTCTATGAAGTTGTACAAAAACGCTTTCTTTCGCCAAGACAGTGCATTTCTCACTGTTACATGCATTTGAATGGGGAACTCGACCGAAACAAAGTATAGGTTTTCATTATGTGAATAACTTGGAAATCTTAGCTCAAACAGCTACAAAACCTGTTTTCCCAGCACGGGAACCTTGAGTTCTATAAGATAAAGCCATAAACATGTGTATCCGAGTCTTCTATCAAAAGTTACAGCTATTTCTATGAAGTTGTACAAAAACGCTTTCTTTCGCCAAGACAGTGCGTTTCTCACTGTTACATGCATTTGAATGGGGAACTCGACCGAAACAAAGTATAGGTTTTCATTATGTGAATAACTTGGAAATCTTAGCTCAAACAGCTACAAAACCTGTTTTCCCAGCACGGGAACCTTGAGTTCTATAAGATAAAGCCATAAACATGTGTATCCGAGTCTTCTATCAAAAGTTACAGCTATTTCTATGAAGTTGTACAAAAACGCTTTCTTTCGCCAAGACAGTGCGTTTCTCACTGTTACATGCATTTGAATGGGGAACTCGACCGAAACAAAGTATAGGTTTTCATTATGTGAATAACTTGGAAATCTTAGCTCAAACAGCTGCAAAACCTGTTTTCCCAGCACGGAGACCTTGAGTTCTATAAGATAAGGCCATAAACATGTTTGTCTGAGTCTTCTATCAAAAGTTACAGCTATTTCTATGAAGTTGTACAAAAACGCTTTCTTTCGCCAAGACAGTGCGTTTCTCACTGTTACATGCATTTGAATGGGGAACTCGACCGAAACAAAGTATAGGTTTTCATTATGTGAATAACTTGGAAATCTTAGCTCAAACAGCTGCAAAACCTGTTTTCCCAGCACGGAGACCTTGAGTTCTATAAGATAAGGCCATAAACATGTTTGTCTGAGTCTTCTATCAAAAGTTACAGCTATTTCTATGAAGTTGTACAAAAACGCTTTCTTTCGCCAAGACAGTGCATTTCTCACTGTTACATGCATTTGAATGGGGAACTCGACCGAAACAAAGTATAGGTTTTCATTATGTGAATAACTTGGAAATCTTAGCTCAAACAGCTACAAAACCTGTTTTCCCAGCACGGGAACCTTGAGTTCTATAAGATAAAGCCATAAACATGTTTGTCTGAGTCTTCTATCAAAAGTTACAGCTATTTCTATGAAGTTGTACAAAAACGCTTTCTTTCGCCAAGACAGTGCGTTTCTCACTGTTACATGCATTTGAATGGGGAACTCAACCGAAACAAAGTATAGGTTTTCATTATGTGAATAACTTGGAAATCTTAGCTCAAACAGCTACAAAACCTGTTTTCCCAGCACGGGAACCTTGAGTTCTATAAGATAAAGCCATAAACATGTGTATCCGAGTCTTCTATCAAAAGTTACAGCTATTTCTATGAAGTTGTACAAAAACGCTTTCTTTCGCCAAGACAGTGCGTTTCTCACTGTTACATGCATTTGAATGGGGAACTCGACCGAAACAAAGTATAGGTTTTCATTATGTGAATAACTTGGAAATCTTAGCTCAAACAGCTGCAAAACCTGTTTTCCCAGCACGGAGACCTTGAGTTCTATAAGATAAGGCCATAAACATGTTTGTCTGAGTCTTCTATCAAAAGTTACAGCTATTTCTATGAAGTTGTACAAAAACGCTTTCTTTCGCCAAGACAGTGCGTTTCTCACTGTTACATGCATTTGAATGGGGAACTCGACCGAAACAAAGTATAGGTTTTCATTATGTGAATAACTTGGAAATCTTAGCTCAAACAGCTACAAAACCTGTTTTCCCAGCACGGGAACCTTGAGTTCTATAAGATAAAGCCATAAACATGTGTATCCGAGTCTTCTATCAAAAGTTACAGCTAGTTCTATGAAGTTGTACAAAAACGCTTTCTTTCGCCAAGACAGTGCGTTTCTCACTGTTACATGCATTTGAATGGGGAACTCGACCGAAACAAAGTATAGGTTTTCATTATGTGAATAACTTGGAAATCTTAGCTCAAACAGCTGCAAAACCTGTTTTCCCAGCACGGAGACCTTGAGTTCTATAATATAAGGCCATAAACATGTTTGTCTGAGTCTTCTATCAAAAGTTACAGCTATTTCTATGAAGTTGTACAAAAACGCTTTCTTTCGCCAAGACAGTGCGTTTCTCACTGTTACATGCATTTGAATGGGGAACTCGACCGAAACAAAGTATAGGTTTTCATTATGTGAATAACTTGGAAATCTTAGCTCAAACAGCTGCAAAACCTGTTTTCCCAGCACGGAGACCTTGAGTTCTATAAGATAAGGCCATAAACATGTTTGTCTGAGTCTTCTATCAAAAGTTACAGCTATTTCTATGAAGTTGTACAAAAACGCTTTCTTTCGCCAAGACAGTGCATTTCTCACTGTTACATGCATTTGAATGGGGAACTCGACCGAAACAAAGTATAGGTTTTCATTATGTGAATAACTTGGAAATCTTAGCTCAAACAGCTACAAAACCTGTTTTCCCAGCACGGGAACCTTGAGTTCTATAAGATAAAGCCATAAACATGTGTATCCGAGTCTTCTATCAAAAGTTACAGCTATTTCTATGAAGTTGTACAAAAACGCTTTCTTTCGCCAAGACAGTGCGTTTCTCACTGTTACATGCATTTGAATGGGGAACTCGACCGAAACAAAGTATAGGTTTTCATTATGTGAATAACTTGGAAATCTTAGCTCAAACAGCTACAAAACCTGTTTTCCCAGCACGGGAACCTTGAGTTCTATAAGATAAAGCCATAAACATGTGTATCCGAGTCTTCTATCAAAAGTTACAGCTATTTCTATGAAGTTGTACAAAAACGCTTTCTTTCGCCAAGACAGTGCGTTTCTCACTGTTACATGCATTTGAATGGGGAACTCGACCGAAACAAAGTATAGGTTTTCATTATGTGAATAACTTGGAAATCTTAGCTCAAACAGCTGCAAAACCTGTTTTCCCAGCACGGAGACCTTGAGTTCTATAAGATAAGGCCATAAACATGTTTGTCTGAGTCTTCTATCAAAAGTTACAGCTATTTCTATGAAGTTGTACAAAAACGCTTTCTTTCGCCAAGACAGTGCGTTTCTCACTGTTACATGCATTTGAATGGGGAACTCGACCGAAACAAAGTATAGGTTTTCATTATGTGAATAACTTGGAAATCTTAGCTCAAACAGCTGCAAAACCTGTTTTCCCAGCACGGAGACCTTGAGTTCTATAAGATAAGGCCATAAACATGTTTGTCTGAGTCTTCTATCAAAAGTTACAGCTATTTCTATGAAGTTGTACAAAAACGCTTTCTTTCGCCAAGACAGTGCATTTCTCACTGTTACATGCATTTGAATGGGGAACTCGACCGAAACAAAGTATAGGTTTTCATTATGTGAATAACTTGGAAATCTTAGCTCAAACAGCTACAAAACCTGTTTTCCCAGCAAGGGAACCTTGAGTTCTAAAAGATAAAGCCATAAACATGTGTATCCGAGTCTTCTATCAAAAGTTACAGCTATTTCTATGAAGTTGTACAAAAACGCTTTCTTTCGCCAAGACAGTGCATTTCTCACTGTTACATGCATTTGAATGGGGAACTCGACCGAAACAAAGTATAGGTTTTCATTATGTGAATAACTTGGAAATCTTAGCTCAAACAGCTACAAAACCTGTTTTCCCAGCACGGGAACCTTGAGTTCTATAAGATAAAGCCATAAACATGTGTATCCGAGTCTTCTATCAAAAGTTACAGCTATTTCTATGAAGTTGTACAAAAACGCTTTCTTTCGCCAAGACAGCGCATTTCTCACTGTTACATGCATTTGAATGGGGAACTCGACCGAAACAAAGTATAGGTTTTCATTATGTGAATAACTTGGAAATCTTAGCTCAAACAGCTACAAAACCTGTTTTCCCAGCACGGGAACCTTGAGTTCTATAAGATAAAGCCATAAACATGTGTATCCGAGTCTTCTATCAAAAGTTACAGCTATTTATATGAAGTTGTACAAAAACGCTTTCTTTCGCCAAGACAGTGCGTTTCTCACTGTTACATGCATTTGAATGGGGAACTCGACCGAAACAAAGTATAGGTTTTCATTATGTGAATAACTTGGAAATCTTAGCTCAAACAGCTGCAAAACCTGTTTTCCCAGCACGGAGACCTTGAGTTCTATAAGATAAGGCCATAAACATGTTTGTCTGAGTCTTCTATCAAAAGTTACAGCTATTTCTATGAAGTTGTACAAAAACGCTTTCTTTCGCCAAGACAGTGCATTTCTCACTGTTACATGCATTTGAATGGGGAACTCGACCGAAACAAAGTATAGGTTTTCATTATGTGAATAACTTGGAAATCTTAGCTCAAACAGCTGCAAAACCTGTTTTCCCAGCACGGAGACCTTGAGTTCTATAAGATAAGGCCATAAACATGTTTGTCTGAGTCTTCTATCAAAAGTTACAGCTATTTCTATGAAGTTGTACAAAAACGCTTTCTTTCGCCAAGACAGTGCGTTTCTCACTGTTACATGCATTTGAATGGGGAACTCGACCGAAACAAAGTATAGGTTTTCATTATGTGAATAACTTGGAAATCTTAGCTCAAACAGCTACAAAACCTGTTTTCCCAGCACGGGAACCTTGAGTTCTATAAGATAAAGCCATAAACATGTGTATCCGAGTCTTCTATCAAAAGTTACAGCTAGTTCTATGAAGTTGTACAAAAACGCTTTCTTTCGCCAAGACAGTGCGTTTCTCACTGTTACATGCATTTGAATGGGGAACTCGACCGAAACAAAGTATAGGTTTTCATTATGTGAATAACTTGGAAATCTTAGCTCAAACAGCTGCAAAACCTGTTTTCCCAGCACGGAGACCTTGAGTTCTATAATATAAGGCCATAAACATGTTTGTCTGAGTCTTCTATCAAAAGTTACAGCTATTTCTATGAAGTTGTACAAAAACGCTTTCTTTCGCCAAGACAGTGCGTTTCTCACTGTTACATGCATTTGAATGGGGAACTCGACCGAAACAAAGTATAGGTTTTCATTATGTGAATAACTTGGAAATCTTAGCTCAAACAGCTGCAAAACCTGTTTTCCCAGCACGGAGACCTTGAGTTCTATAAGATAAGGCCATAAACATGTTTGTCTGAGTCTTCTATCAAAAGTTACAGCTATTTCTATGAAGTTGTACAAAAACGCTTTCTTTCGCCAAGACAGTGCGTTTCTCACTGTTACATGCATTTGAATGGGGAACTCGACCGAAACAAAGTATAGGTTTTCATTATGTGAATAACTTGGAAATCTTAGCTCAAACAGCTACAAAACCTGTTTTCCCAGCACGGGAACCTTGAGTTCTATAAGATAAAGCCATAAACATGTGTATCCGAGTCTTCTATCAAAAGTTACAGCTAGTTCTATGAAGTTGTACAAAAACGCTTTCTTTCGCCAAGACAGTGCGTTTCTCACTGTTACATGCATTTGAATGGGGAACTCGACCGAAACAAAGTATAGGTTTTCATTATGTGAATAACTTGGAAATCTTAGCTCAAACAGCTGCAAAACCTGTTTTCCCAGCACGGAGACCTTGAGTTCTATAATATAAGGCCATAAACATGTTTGTCTGAGTCTTCTATCAAAAGTTACAGCTATTTCTATGAAGTTGTACAAAAACGCTTTCTTTCGCCAAGACAGTGCGTTTCTCACTGTTACATGCATTTGAATGGGGAACTCGACCGAAACAAAGTATAGGTTTTCATTATGTGAATAACTTGGAAATCTTAGCTCAAACAGCTGCAAAACCTGTTTTCCCAGCACGGAGACCTTGAGTTCTATAAGATAAGGCCATAAACATGTTTGTCTGAGTCTTCTATCAAAAGTTACAGCTATTTCTATGAAGTTGTACAAAAACGCTTTCTTTCGCCAAGACAGTGCATTTCTCACTGTTACATGCATTTGAATGGGGAACTCGACCGAAACAAAGTATAGGTTTTCATTATGTGAATAACTTGGAAATCTTAGCTCAAACAGCTACAAAACCTGTTTTCCCAGCACGGGAACCTTGAGTTCTATAAGATAAAGCCATAAACATGTTTGTCTGAGTCTTCTATCAAAAGTTACAGCTATTTCTATGAAGTTGTACAAAAACGCTTTCTTTCGCCAAGACAGTGCGTTTCTCACTGTTACATGCATTTGAATGGGGAACTCGACCGAAACAAAGTATAGGTTTTCATTATGTGAATAACTTGGAAATCTTAGCTCAAACAGCTACAAAACCTGTTTTCCCAGCACGGGAACCTTGAGTTCTATAAGATAAAGCCATAAACATGTGTATCCGAGTCTTCTATCAAAAGTTACAGCTATTTCTATGAAGTTGTACAAAAACGCTTTCTTTCGCCAAGACAGTGCGTTTCTCACTGTTACATGCATTTGAATGGGGAACTCGACCGAAACAAAGTATAGGTTTTCATTATGTGAATAACTTGGAAATCTTAGCTCAAACAGCTACAAAACCTGTTTTCCCAGCACGGGAACCTTGAGTTCTATAAGATAAAGCCATAAACATGTGTATCCGAGTCTTCTATCAAAAGTTACAGCTAGTTCTATGAAGTTGTACAAAAACGCTTTCTTTCGCCAAGACAGTGCGTTTCTCACTGTTACATGCATTTGAATGGGGAACTCGACCGAAACAAAGTATAGGTTTTCATTATGTGAATAACTTGGAAATCTTAGCTCAAACAGCTGCAAAACCTGTTTTCCCAGCACGGAGACCTTGAGTTCTATAATATAAGGCCATAAACATGTTTGTCTGAGTCTTCTATCAAAAGTTACAGCTATTTCTATGAAGTTGTACAAAAACGCTTTCTTTCGCCAAGACAGTGCGTTTCTCACTGTTACATGCATTTGAATGGGGAACTCGACCGAAACAAAGTATAGGTTTTCATTATGTGAATAACTTGGAAATCTTAGCTCAAACAGCTGCAAAACCTGTTTTCCCAGCACGGAGACCTTGAGTTCTATAAGATAAGGCCATAAACATGTTTGTCTGAGTCTTCTATCAAAAGTTACAGCTATTTCTATGAAGTTGTACAAAAACGCTTTCTTTCGCCAAGACAGTGCATTTCTCACTGTTACATGCATTTGAATGGGGAACTCGACCGAAACAAAGTATAGGTTTTCATTATGTGAATAACTTGGAAATCTTAGCTCAAACAGCTACCTGTTTTCCCAGCACGGGAACCTTGAGTTCTATAAGATAAAGCCATAAACATGTGTATCCGAGTCTTCTATCAAAAGTTACAGCTATTTCTATGAAGTTGTACAAAAACGCTTTCTTTCGCCAAGACAGTTGGTTTCTCACTGTTACATGCATTTGAATGGGGAACTCGACCGAAACAAAGTATAGGTTTTCATTATGTGAATAACTTGGAAATCTTAGCTCAAACAGCTACAAAACCTGTTTTCCCAGCACGGGAACCTTGAGTTCTATAAGATAAAGCCATAAACATGTGTATCCGAGTCTTCTATCAAAAGTTACAGCTATTTCTATGAAGTTGTACAAAAACGCTTTCTTTCGCCAAGACAGCGCATTTCTCACTGTTACATGCATTTGAATGGGGAACTCGACCGAAACAAAGTATAGGTTTTCATTATGTGAATAACTTGGAAATCTTAGCTCAAACAGCTACAAAACCTGTTTTCCCAGCACGGGAACCTTGAGTTCTATAAGATAAAGCCATAAACATGTGTATCCGAGTCTTCTATCAAAAGTTACAGCTATTTATATGAAGTTGTACAAAAACGCTTTCTTTCGCCAAGACAGTGCGTTTCTCACTGTTACATGCATTTGAATGGGGAACTCGACCGAAACAAAGTATAGGTTTTCATTATGTGAATAACTTGGAAATCTTAGCTCAAACAGCTGCAAAACCTGTTTTCCCAGCACGGAGACCTTGAGTTCTATAAGATAAGGCCATAAACATGTTTGTCTGAGTCTTCTATCAAAAGTTACAGCTATTTCTATGAAGTTGTACAAAAACGCTTTCTTTCGCCAAGACAGTGCATTTCTCACTGTTACATGCATTTGAATGGGGAACTCGACCGAAACAAAGTATAGGTTTTCATTATGTGAATAACTTGGAAATCTTAGCTCAAACAGCTGCAAAACCTGTTTTCCCAGCACGGAGACCTTGAGTTCTATAAGATAAGGCCATAAACATGTTTGTCTGAGTCTTCTATCAAAAGTTACAGCTATTTCTATGAAGTTGTACAAAAACGCTTTCTTTCGCCAAGACAGTGCGTTTCTCACTGTTACATGCATTTGAATGGGGAACTCGACCGAAACAAAGTATAGGTTTTCATTATGTGAATAACTTGGAAATCTTAGCTCAAACAGCTACAAAACCTGTTTTCCCAGCACGGGAACCTTGAGTTCTATAAGATAAAGCCATAAACATGTGTATCCGAGTCTTCTATCAAAAGTTACAGCTAGTTCTATGAAGTTGTACAAAAACGCTTTCTTTCGCCAAGACAGTGCGTTTCTCACTGTTACATGCATTTGAATGGGGAACTCGACCGAAACAAAGTATAGGTTTTCATTATGTGAATAACTTGGAAATCTTAGCTCAAACAGCTGCAAAACCTGTTTTCCCAGCACGGAGACCTTGAGTTCTATAATATAAGGCCATAAACATGTTTGTCTGAGTCTTCTATCAAAAGTTACAGCTATTTCTATGAAGTTGTACAAAAACGCTTTCTTTCGCCAAGACAGTGCGTTTCTCACTGTTACATGCATTTGAATGGGGAACTCGACCGAAACAAAGTATAGGTTTTCATTATGTGAATAACTTGGAAATCTTAGCTCAAACAGCTGCAAAACCTGTTTTCCCAGCACGGAGACCTTGAGTTCTATAAGATAAGGCCATAAACATGTTTGTCTGAGTCTTCTATCAAAAGTTACAGCTATTTCTATGAAGTTGTACAAAAACGCTTTCTTTCGCCAAGACAGTGCGTTTCTCACTGTTACATGCATTTGAATGGGGAACTCGACCGAAACAAAGTATAGGTTTTCATTATGTGAATAACTTGGAAATCTTAGCTCAAACAGCTACAAAACCTGTTTTCCCAGCACGGGAACCTTGAGTTCTATAAGATAAAGCCATAAACATGTGTATCCGAGTCTTCTATCAAAAGTTACAGCTAGTTCTATGAAGTTGTACAAAAACGCTTTCTTTCGCCAAGACAGTGCGTTTCTCACTGTTACATGCATTTGAATGGGGAACTCGACCGAAACAAAGTATAGGTTTTCATTATGTGAATAACTTGGAAATCTTAGCTCAAACAGCTGCAAAACCTGTTTTCCCAGCACGGAGACCTTGAGTTCTATAATATAAGGCCATAAACATGTTTGTCTGAGTCTTCTATCAAAAGTTACAGCTATTTCTATGAAGTTGTACAAAAACGCTTTCTTTCGCCAAGACAGTGCGTTTCTCACTGTTACATGCATTTGAATGGGGAACTCGACCGAAACAAAGTATAGGTTTTCATTATGTGAATAACTTGGAAATCTTAGCTCAAACAGCTGCAAAACCTGTTTTCCCAGCACGGAGACCTTGAGTTCTATAAGATAAGGCCATAAACATGTTTGTCTGAGTCTTCTATCAAAAGTTACAGCTATTTCTATGAAGTTGTACAAAAACGCTTTCTTTCGCCAAGACAGTGCATTTCTCACTGTTACATGCATTTGAATGGGGAACTCGACCGAAACAAAGTATAGGTTTTCATTATGTGAATAACTTGGAAATCTTAGCTCAAACAGCTACAAAACCTGTTTTCCCAGCACGGGAACCTTGAGTTCTATAAGATAAAGCCATAAACATGTTTGTCTGAGTCTTCTATCAAAAGTTACAGCTATTTCTATGAAGTTGTACAAAAACGCTTTCTTTCGCCAAGACAGTGCGTTTCTCACTGTTACATGCATTTGAATGGGGAACTCGACCGAAACAAAGTATAGGTTTTCATTATGTGAATAACTTGGAAATCTTAGCTCAAACAGCTACAAAACCTGTTTTCCCAGCACGGGAACCTTGAGTTCTATAAGATAAAGCCATAAACATGTGTATCCGAGTCTTCTATCAAAAGTTACAGCTATTTCTATGAAGTTGTACAAAAACGCTTTCTTTCGCCAAGACAGTGCGTTTCTCACTGTTACATGCATTTGAATGGGGAACTCGACCGAAACAAAGTATAGGTTTTCATTATGTGAATAACTTGGAAATCTTAGCTCAAACAGCTACAAAACCTGTTTTCCCAGCACGGGAACCTTGAGTTCTATAAGATAAAGCCATAAACATGTGTATCCGAGTCTTCTATCAAAAGTTACAGCTAGTTCTATGAAGTTGTACAAAAACGCTTTCTTTCGCCAAGACAGTGCGTTTCTCACTGTTACATGCATTTGAATGGGGAACTCGACCGAAACAAAGTATAGGTTTTCATTATGTGAATAACTTGGAAATCTTAGCTCAAACAGCTGCAAAACCTGTTTTCCCAGCACGGAGACCTTGAGTTCTATAATATAAGGCCATAAACATGTTTGTCTGAGTCTTCTATCAAAAGTTACAGCTATTTCTATGAAGTTGTACAAAAACGCTTTCTTTCGCCAAGACAGTGCGTTTCTCACTGTTACATGCATTTGAATGGGGAACTCGACCGAAACAAAGTATAGGTTTTCATTATGTGAATAACTTGGAAATCTTAGCTCAAACAGCTGCAAAACCTGTTTTCCCAGCACGGAGACCTTGAGTTCTATAAGATAAGGCCATAAACATGTTTGTCTGAGTCTTCTATCAAAAGTTACAGCTATTTCTATGAAGTTGTACAAAAACGCTTTCTTTCGCCAAGACAGTGCATTTCTCACTGTTACATGCATTTGAATGGGGAACTCGACCGAAACAAAGTATAGGTTTTCATTATGTGAATAACTTGGAAATCTTAGCTCAAACAGCTACCTGTTTTCCCAGCACGGGAACCTTGAGTTCTATAAGATAAAGCCATAAACATGTGTATCCGAGTCTTCTATCAAAAGTTACAGCTATTTCTATGAAGTTGTACAAAAACGCTTTCTTTCGCCAAGACAGTTGGTTTCTCACTGTTACATGCATTTGAATGGGGAACTCGACCGAAACAAAGTATAGGTTTTCATTATGTGAATAACTTGGAAATCTTAGCTCAAACAGCTACAAAACCTGTTTTCCCAGCACGGGAACCTTGAGTTCTATAAGATAAAGCCATAAACATGTGTATCCGAGTCTTCTATCAAAAGTTACAGCTATTTCTATGAAGTTGTACAAAAACGCTTTCTTTCGCCAAGACAGTGCGTTTCTCACTGTTACATGCATTTGAATGGGGAACTCGACCGAAACAAAGTATAGGTTTTCATTATGTGAATAACTTGGAAATCTTAGCTCAAACAGCTGCAAAACCTGTTTTCCCAGCACGGAGACCTTGAGTTCTATAAGATAAGGCCATAAACATGTTTGTCTGAGTCTTCTATCAAAAGTTACAGCTATTTCTATGAAGTTGTACAAAAACGCTTTCTTTCGCCAAGACAGTGCATTTCTCACTGTTACATGCATTTGAATGGGGAACTCGACCGAAACAAAGTATAGGTTTTCATTATGTGAATAACTTGGAAATCTTAGCTCAAACAGCTGCAAAACCTGTTTTCCCAGCACGGAGACCTTGAGTTCTATAAGATAAGGCCATAAACATGTTTGTCTGAGTCTTCTATCAAAAGTTACAGCTATTTCTATGAAGTTGTACAAAAACGCTTTCTTTCGCCAAGACAGTGCGTTTCTCACTGTTACATGCATTTGAATGGGGAACTCGACCGAAACAAAGTATAGGTTTTCATTATGTGAATAACTTGGAAATCTTAGCTCAAACAGCTACAAAACCTGTTTTCCCAGCACGGGAACCTTGAGTTCTATAAGATAAAGCCATAAACATGTGTATCCGAGTCTTCTATCAAAAGTTACAGCTAGTTCTATGAAGTTGTACAAAAACGCTTTCTTTCGCCAAGACAGTGCGTTTCTCACTGTTACATGCATTTGAATGGGGAACTCGACCGAAACAAAGTATAGGTTTTCATTATGTGAATAACTTGGAAATCTTAGCTCAAACAGCTGCAAAACCTGTTTTCCCAGCACGGAGACCTTGAGTTCTATAATATAAGGCCATAAACATGTTTGTCTGAGTCTTCTATCAAAAGTTACAGCTATTTCTATGAAGTTGTACAAAAACGCTTTCTTTCGCCAAGACAGTGCGTTTCTCACTGTTACATGCATTTGAATGGGGAACTCGACCGAAACAAAGTATAGGTTTTCATTATGTGAATAACTTGGAAATCTTAGCTCAAACAGCTGCAAAACCTGTTTTCCCAGCACGGAGACCTTGAGTTCTATAAGATAAGGCCATAAACATGTTTGTCTGAGTCTTCTATCAAAAGTTACAGCTATTTCTATGAAGTTGTACAAAAACGCTTTCTTTCGCCAAGACAGTGCATTTCTCACTGTTACATGCATTTGAATGGGGAACTCGACCGAAACAAAGTATAGGTTTTCATTATGTGAATAACTTGGAAATCTTAGCTCAAACAGCTACAAAACCTGTTTTCCCAGCACGGGAACCTTGAGTTCTATAAGATAAAGCCATAAACATGTGTATCCGAGTCTTCTATCAAAAGTTACAGCTATTTCTATGAAGTTGTACAAAAACGCTTTCTTTCGCCAAGACAGTGCGTTTCTCACTGTTACATGCATTTGAATGGGGAACTCGACCGAAACAAAGTATAGGTTTTCATTATGTGAATAACTTGGAAATCTTAGCTCAAACAGCTGCAAAACCTGTTTTCCCAGCACGGAGACCTTGAGTTCTATAATATAAGGCCATAAACATGTTTGTCTGAGTCTTCTATCAAAAGTTACAGCTATTTCTATGAAGTTGTACAAAAACGCTTTCTTTCGCCAAGACAGTGCGTTTCTCACTGTTACATGCATTTGAATGGGGAACTCGACCGAAACAAAGTATAGGTTTTCATTATGTGAATAACTTGGAAATCTTAGCTCAAACAGCTGCAAAACCTGTTTTCCCAGCACGGAGACCTTGAGTTCTATAAGATAAGGCCATAAACATGTTTGTCTGAGTCTTCTATCAAAAGTTACAGCTATTTCTATGAAGTTGTACAAAAACGCTTTCTTTCGCCAAGACAGTGCATTTCTCACTGTTACATGCATTTGAATGGGGAACTCGACCGAAACAAAGTATAGGTTTTCATTATGTGAATAACTTGGAAATCTTAGCTCAAACAGCTACAAAACCTGTTTTCCCAGCACGGGAACCTTGAGTTCTATAAGATAAAGCCATAAACATGTGTATCCGAGTCTTCTATCAAAAGTTACAGCTATTTCTATGAAGTTGTACAAAAACGCTTTCTTTCGCCAAGACAGTGCGTTTCTCACTGTTACATGCATTTGAATGGGGAACTCGACCGAAACAAAGTATAGGTTTTCATTATGTGAATAACTTGGAAATCTTAGCTCAAACAGCTGCAAAACCTGTTTTCCCAGCACGGAGACCTTGAGTTCTATAAGATAAGGCCATAAACATGTTTGTCTGAGTCTTCTATCAAAAGTTACAGCTATTTCTATGAAGTTGTACAAAAACGCTTTCTTTCGCCAAGACAGTGCGTTTCTCACTGTTACATGCATTTGAATGGGGAACTCGACCGAAACAAAGTATAGGTTTTCATTATGTGAATAACTTGGAAATCTTAGCTCAAACAGCTACAAAACCTGTTTTCCCAGCACGGGAACCTTGAGTTCTATAAGATAAAGCCATAAACATGTGTATCCGAGTCTTCTATCAAAAGTTACAGCTAGTTCTATGAAGTTGTACAAAAACGCTTTCTTTCGCCAAGACAGTGCGTTTCTCACTGTTACATGCATTTGAATGGGGAACTCGACCGAAACAAAGTATAGGTTTTCATTATGTGAATAACTTGGAAATCTTAGCTCAAACAGCTGCAAAACCTGTTTTCCCAGCACGGAGACCTTGAGTTCTATAAGATAAGGCCATAAACATGTTTGTCTGAGTCTTCTATCAAAAGTTACAGCTATTTCTATGAAGTTGTACAAAAACGCTTTCTTTCGCCAAGACAGTGCATTTCTCACTGTTACATGCATTTGAATGGGGAACTCGACCGAAACAAAGTATAGGTTTTCATTATGTGAATAACTTGGAAATCTTAGCTCAAACAGCTGCAAAACCTGTTTTCCCAGCACGGAGACCTTGAGTTCTATAAGATAAAGCCATAAACATGTGTATCCGAGTCTTCTATCAAAAGTTACAGCTATTTCTATGAAGTTGTACAAAAACGCTTTCTTTCGCCAAGACAGTGCGTTTCTCACTGTTACATGCATTTGAATGGGGAACTGGACCGAAACAAAGTATAGGTTTTCATTATGTGAATAACTTGGAAATCTTAGCTCAAACAGCTGCAAAACCTGTTTTCCCAGCACGGAGACCTTGAGTTCTATAATATAAGGCCATAAACATGTTTGTCTGAGTCTTCTATCAAAAGTTACAGCTATTTCTATGAAGTTGTACAAAAACGCTTTCTTTCGCCAAGACAGTGCGTTTCTCACTGTTACATGCATTTGAATGGGGAACTCGACCGAAACAAAGTATAGGTTTTCATTATGTGAATAACTTGGAAATCTTAGCTCAAACAGCTGCAAAACCTGTTTTCCCAGCACGGAGACCTTGAGTTCTATAAGATAAGGCCATAAACATGTTTGTCTGAGTCTTCTATCAAAAGTTACAGCTATTTCTATGAAGTTGTACAAAAACGCTTTCTTTCGCCAAGACAGTGCGTTTCTCACTGTTACATGCATTTGAATGGGGAACTCGACCGAAACAAAGTATAGGTTTTCATTATGTGAATAACTTGGAAATCTTAGCTCAAACAGCTACAAAACCTGTTTTCCCAGCACGGGAACCTTGAGTTCTATAAGATAAAGCCATAAACATGTGTATCCGAGTCTTCTATCAAAAGTTACAGCTAGTTCTATGAAGTTGTACAAAAACGCTTTCTTTCACCAAGACAGTGCGTTTCTCACTGTTACATGCATTTGAATGGGGAACTCGACCGAAACAAAGTATAGGTTTTCATTATGTGAATAACTTGGAAATCTTAGCTCAAACAGCTGCAAAACCTGTTTTCCCAGCACGGGAACCTTGAGTTCTATAAGATAAAGCCATAAACATGTGTATCCGAGTCTTCTATCAAAAGTTACAGCTATTTCTATGAAGTTGTACAAAAACGCTTTCTTTCGCCAAGACAGTGCGTTTCTCACTGTTACATGCATTTGAATGGGGAACTCGACCGAAACAAAGTATAGGTTTTCATTATGTGAATAACTTGGAAATCTTAGCTCAAACAGCTGCAAAACCTGTTTTCCCAGCACGGAGACCTTGAGTTCTATAAGATAAGGCCATAAACATGTTTGTCTGAGTCTTCTATCAAAAGTTACAGCTATTTCTATGAAGTTGTACAAAAACGCTTTCTTTCGCCAAGACAGTGCGTTTCTCACTGTTACATGCATTTGAATGGGGAACTCGACCGAAACAAAGTATAGGTTTTCATTATGTGAATAACTTGGAAATCTTAGCTCAAACAGCTACAAAACCTGTTTTCCCAGCACGGGAACCTTGAGTTCTATAAGATAAAGCCATAAACATGTGTATCCGAGTCTTCTATCAAAAGTTACAGCTAGTTCTATGAAGTTGTACAAAAACGCTTTCTTTCGCCAAGACAGTGCGTTTCTCACTGTTACATGCATTTGAATGGGGAACTCGACCGAAACAAAGTATAGGTTTTCATTATGTGAATAACTTGGAAATCTTAGCTCAAACAGCTGCAAAACCTGTTTTCCCAGCACGGAGACCTTGAGTTCTATAATATAAGGCCATAAACATGTTTGTCTGAGTCTTCTATCAAAAGTTACAGCTATTTCTATGAAGTTGTACAAAAACGCTTTCTTTCGCCAAGACAGTGCGTTTCTCACTGTTACATGCATTTGAATGGGGAACTCGACCGAAACAAAGTATAGGTTTTCATTATGTGAATAACTTGGAAATCTTAGCTCAAACAGCTGCAAAACCTGTTTTCCCAGCACGGAGACCTTGAGTTCTATAAGATAAGGCCATAAACATGTTTGTCTGAGTCTTCTATCAAAAGTTACAGCTATTTCTATGAAGTTGTACAAAAACGCTTTCTTTCGCCAAGACAGTGTATTTCTCACTGTTACATGCATTTGAATGGGGAACTCGACCGAAACAAAGTATAGGTTTTCATTATGTGAATAACTTGGAAATCTTAGCTCAAACAGCTACAAAACCTGTTTTCCCAGCACGGGAACCTTGAGTTCTATAAGATAAAGCCATAAACATGTGTATCCGAGTCTTCTATCAAAAGTTACAGCTATTTCTATGAAGTTGTACAAAAACGCTTTCTTTCGCCAAGACAGTGCGTTTCTCACTGTTACATGCATTTGAATGGGGAACTCGACCGAAACAAAGTATAGGTTTTCATTATGTGAATAACTTGGAAATCTTAGCTCAAACAGCTACAAAACCTGTTTTCCCAGCACGGGAACCTTGAGTTCTATAAGATAAAGCCATAAACATGTGTATCCGAGTCTTCTATCAAAAGTTACAGCTATTTCTATGAAGTTGTACAAAAACGCTTTCTTTCGCCAAGACAGTGCGTTTCTCACTGTTACATGCATTTGAATGGGGAACTCGACCGAAACAAAGTATAGGTTTTCATTATGTGAATAACTTGGAAATCTTAGCTCAAACAGCTGCAAAACCTGTTTTCCCAGCACGGAGACCTTGAGTTCTATAAGATAAGGCCATAAACATGTTTGTCTGAGTCTTCTATCAAAAGTTACAGCTATTTCTATGAAGTTGTACAAAAACGCTTTCTTTCGCCAAGACAGTGCGTTTCTCACTGTTACATGCATTTGAATGGGGAACTCGACCGAAACAAAGTATAGGTTTTCATTATGTGAATAACTTGGAAATCTTAGCTCAAACAGCTGCAAAACCTGTTTTCCCAGCACGGAGACCTTGAGTTCTATAAGATAAGGCCATAAACATGTTTGTCTGAGTCTTCTATCAAAAGTTACAGCTATTTCTATGAAGTTGTACAAAAACGCTTTCTTTCGCCAAGACAGTGCATTTCTCACTGTTACATGCATTTGAATGGGGAACTCGACCGAAACAAAGTATAGGTTTTCATTATGTGAATAACTTGGAAATCTTAGCTCAAACAGCTACAAAACCTGTTTTCCCAGCAAGGGAACCTTGAGTTCTATAAGATAAAGCCATAAACATGTGTATCCGAGTCTTCTATCAAAAGTTACAGCTATTTCTATGAAGTTGTACAAAAACGCTTTCTTTCGCCAAGACAGCGCATTTCTCACTGTTACATGCATTTGAATGGGGAACTCGACCGAAACAAAGTATAGGTTTTCATTATGTGAATAACTTGGAAATCTTAGCTCAAACAGCTACAAAACCTGTTTTCCCAGCACGGGAACCTTGAGTTCTATAAGATAAAGCCATAAACATGTGTATCCGAGTCTTCTATCAAAAGTTACAGCTATTTATATGAAGTTGTACAAAAACGCTTTCTTTCGCCAAGACAGTGCGTTTCTCACTGTTACATGCATTTGAATGGGGAACTCGACCGAAACAAAGTATAGGTTTTCATTATGTGAATAACTTGGAAATCTTAGCTCAAACAGCTGCAAAACCTGTTTTCCCAGCACGGGGACCTTGAGTTCTATAAGATAAGGCCATAAACATGTTTGTCTGAGTCTTCTATCAAAAGTTACAGCTATTTCTATGAAGTTGTACAAAAACGCTTTCTTTCGCCAAGACAGTGCATTTCTCACTGTTACATGCATTTGAATGGGGAACTCGACCGAAACAAAGTATAGGTTTTCATTATGTGAATAACTTGGAAATCTTAGCTCAAACAGCTGCAAAACCTGTTTTCCCAGCACGGAGACCTTGAGTTCTATAAGATAAGGCCATAAACATGTTTGTCTGAGTCTTCTATCAAAAGTTACAGCTATTTCTATGAAGTTGTACAAAAACGCTTTCTTTCGCCAAGACAGTGCGTTTCTCACTGTTACATGCATTTGAATGGGGAACTCGACCGAAACAAAGTATACGTTTTCATTATGTGAATAACTTGAAAATCTTAGCTCAAACAGCTGCAAAACCTGTTTTCCCAGCACGGGAACCTTGAGTTCTATAAGATAAAGCCATAAACATGTGTATCCGAGTCTTCTATCAAACGTTACAGCTATTTCTATGAAGTTGTACAAAAACGCTTTCTTTCGCCAAGACAGTGCGTTTCTCACTGTTACATGCATTTGAATGGGGAACTCGACCGAAACAAAGTATAGGTTTTCATTATGTGAATAACTTGGAAATCTTAGCTCAAACAGCTGCAAAACCTGTTTTCCCAGCACGGAGACCTTGAGTTCTATAAGATAAGGCCATAAACATGTTTGTCTGAGTCTTCTATCAAAAGTTACAGCTATTTCTATGAAGTTGTACAAAAACGCTTTCTTTCGCCAAGACAGTGCGTTTCTCACTGTTACATGCATTTGAATGGGGAACTCGACCGAAACAAAGTATAGGTTTTCATTATGTGAATAACTTGGAAATCTTAGCTCAAACAGCTACAAAACCTGTTTTCCCAGCACGGGAACCTTGAGTTCTATAAGATAAAGCCATAAACATGTGTATCCGAGTCTTCTATCAAAAGTTACAGCTATTTCTATGAAGTTGTACAAAAACGCTTTCTTTCGCCAAGACAGTGCATTTCTCACTGTTACATGCATTTGAATGGGGAACTCGACCGAAACAAAGTATAGGTTTTCATTATGTGAATAACTTGGAAATCTTAGCTCAAACAGCTACAAAACCTGTTTTCCCAGCACGGGAACCTTGAGTTCTATAAGATAAAGCCATAAACATGTGTATCCGAGTCTTCTATCAAAAGTTACAGCTATTTCTATGAAGTTGTACAAAAACGCTTTCTTTCGCCAAGACAGTGCGTTTCTCACTGTTACATGCATTTGAATGGGGAACTCGACCGAAACAAAGTATAGGTTTTCATTATGTGAATAACTTGGAAATCTTAGCTCAAACAGCTGCAAAACCTGTTTTCCCAGCACGGAGACCTTGAGTTCTATAAGATAAGGCCATAAACATGTTTGTCTGAGTCTTCTATCAAAAGTTACAGCTATTTCTATGAAGTTGTACAAAAACGCTTTCTTTCGCCAAGACAGTGCATTTCTCACTGTTACATGCATTTGAATGGGGAACTCGACCGAAACAAAGTATAGGTTTTCATTATGTGAATAACTTGGAAATCTTAGCTCAAACAGCTACAAAACCTGTTTTCCCAGCACGGGAACCTTGAGTTCTATAAGATAAAGCCATAAACATGTGTATCCGAGTCTTCTATCAAAAGTTACAGCTATTTCTATGAAGTTGTACAAAAACGCTTTCTTTCGCCAAGACAGTGCGTTTCTCACTGTTACATGCATTTGAATGGGGAACTCGACCGAAACAAAGTATAGGTTTTCATTATGTGAATAACTTGGAAATCTTAGCTCAAACAGCTACAAAACCTGTTTTCCCAGCACGGGAACCTTGAGTTCTATAAGATAAAGCCATAAACATGTGTATCCGAGTCTTCTATCAAAAGTTACAGCTATTTCTATGAAGTTGTACAAAAACGCTTTCTTTCGCCAAGACAGTGCGTTTCTCACTGTTACATGCATTTGAATGGGGAACTCGACCGAAACAAAGTATAGGTTTTCATTATGTGAATAACTTGGAAATCTTAGCTCAAACAGCTGCAAAACCTGTTTTCCCAGCACGGAGACCTTGAGTTCTATAAGATAAGGCCATAAACATGTTTGTCTGAGTCTTCTATCAAAAGTTACAGCTATTTCTATGAAGTTGTACAAAAACGCTTTCTTTCGCCAAGACAGTGCGTTTCTCACTGTTACATGCATTTGAATGGGGAACTCGACCGAAACAAAGTATAGGTTTTCATTATGTGAATAACTTGGAAATCTTAGCTCAAACAGCTGCAAAACCTGTTTTCCCAGCACGGAGACCTTGAGTTCTATAAGATAAGGCCATAAACATGTTTGTCTGAGTCTTCTATCAAAAGTTACAGCTATTTCTATGAAGTTGTACAAAAACGCTTTCTTTCGCCAAGACAGTGCATTTCTCACTGTTACATGCATTTGAATGGGGAACTCGACCGAAACAAAGTATAGGTTTTCATTATGTGAATAACTTGGAAATCTTAGCTCAAACAGCTACAAAACCTGTTTTCCCAGCAAGGGAACCTTGAGTTCTATAAGATAAAGCCATAAACATGTGTATCCGAGTCTTCTATCAAAAGTTACAGCTATTTCTATGAAGTTGTACAAAAACGCTTTCTTTCGCCAAGACAGCGCATTTCTCACTGTTACATGCATTTGAATGGGGAACTCGACCGAAACAAAGTATAGGTTTTCATTATGTGAATAACTTGGAAATCTTAGCTCAAACAGCTACAAAACCTGTTTTCCCAGCACGGGAACCTTGAGTTCTATAAGATAAAGCCATAAACATGTGTATCCGAGTCTTCTATCAAAAGTTACAGCTATTTATATGAAGTTGTACAAAAACGCTTTCTTTCGCCAAGACAGTGCGTTTCTCACTGTTACATGCATTTGAATGGGGAACTCGACCGAAACAAAGTATAGGTTTTCATTATGTGAATAACTTGGAAATCTTAGCTCAAACAGCTGCAAAACCTGTTTTCCCAGCACGGGGACCTTGAGTTCTATAAGATAAGGCCATAAACATGTTTGTCTGAGTCTTCTATCAAAAGTTACAGCTATTTCTATGAAGTTGTACAAAAACGCTTTCTTTCGCCAAGACAGTGCATTTCTCACTGTTACATGCATTTGAATGGGGAACTCGACCGAAACAAAGTATAGGTTTTCATTATGTGAATAACTTGGAAATCTTAGCTCAAACAGCTGCAAAACCTGTTTTCCCAGCACGGAGACCTTGAGTTCTATAAGATAAGGCCATAAACATGTTTGTCTGAGTCTTCTATCAAAAGTTACAGCTATTTCTATGAAGTTGTACAAAAACGCTTTCTTTCGCCAAGACAGTGCGTTTCTCACTGTTACATGCATTTGAATGGGGAACTCGACCGAAACAAAGTATACGTTTTCATTATGTGAATAACTTGAAAATCTTAGCTCAAACAGCTGCAAAACCTGTTTTCCCAGCACGGGAACCTTGAGTTCTATAAGATAAAGCCATAAACATGTGTATCCGAGTCTTCTATCAAACGTTACAGCTATTTCTATGAAGTTGTACAAAAACGCTTTCTTTCGCCAAGACAGTGCGTTTCTCACTGTTACATGCATTTGAATGGGGAACTCGACCGAAACAAAGTATAGGTTTTCATTATGTGAATAACTTGGAAATCTTAGCTCAAACAGCTGCAAAACCTGTTTTCCCAGCACGGAGACCTTGAGTTCTATAAGATAAGGCCATAAACATGTTTGTCTGAGTCTTCTATCAAAAGTTACAGCTATTTCTATGAAGTTGTACAAAAACGCTTTCTTTCGCCAAGACAGTGCGTTTCTCACTGTTACATGCATTTGAATGGGGAACTCGACCGAAACAAAGTATAGGTTTTCATTATGTGAATAACTTGGAAATCTTAGCTCAAACAGCTACAAAACCTGTTTTCCCAGCACGGGAACCTTGAGTTCTATAAGATAAAGCCATAAACATGTGTATCCGAGTCTTCTATCAAAAGTTACAGCTATTTCTATGAAGTTGTACAAAAACGCTTTCTTTCGCCAAGACAGTGCATTTCTCACTGTTACATGCATTTGAATGGGGAACTCGACCGAAACAAAGTATAGGTTTTCATTATGTGAATAACTTGGAAATCTTAGCTCAAACAGCTACAAAACCTGTTTTCCCAGCACGGGAACCTTGAGTTCTATAAGATAAAGCCATAAACATGTGTATCCGAGTCTTCTATCAAAAGTTACAGCTATTTCTATGAAGTTGTACAAAAACGCTTTCTTTCGCCAAGACAGTGCATTTCTCACTGTTACATGCATTTGAATGGGGAACTCGACCGAAACAAAGTATAGGTTTTCATTATGTGAATAACTTGGAAATCTTAGCTCAAACAGCTGCAAAACCTGTTTTCCCAGCACGGAGACCTTGAGTTCTATAAGATAAGGCCATAAACATGTTTGTCTGAGTCTTCTATCAAAAGTTACAGCTATTTCTATGAAGTTGTACAAAAACGCTTTCTTTCGCCAAGACAGTGCATTTCTCACTGTTACATGCATTTGAATGGGGAACTCGACCGAAACAAAGTATAGGTTTTCATTATGTGAATAACTTGGAAATCTTAGCTCAAACAGCTACAAAACCTGTTTTCCCAGCACGGGAACCTTGAGTTCTATAAGATAAAGCCATAAACATGTGTATCCGAGTCTTCTATCAAAAGTTACAGCTATTTCTATGAAGTTGTACAAAAACGCTTTCTTTCGCCAAGACAGTGCATTTCTCACTGTTACATGCATTTGAATGGGGAACTCGACCGAAACAAAGTATAGGTTTTCATTATGTGAATAACTTGGAAATCTTAGCTCAAACAGCTACAAAACCTGTTTTCCCAGCACGGGAACCTTGAGTTCTATAAGATAAAGCCATAAACATGTGTATCCGAGTCTTCTATCAAAAGTTACATCTATTTCTATGAAGTTGTACAAAAACGCTTTCTTTCGCCAAGACAGCGCATTTCTCACTGTTACATGCATTTGAATGGGGAACTCGACCGAAACAAAGTATAGGTTTTCATTATGTGAATAACTTGGAAATCTTAGCTCAAACAGCTGCAAAACCTGTTTTCCCAGCACGGAGACCTTGAGTTCCATAAGATAAGGCCATAAACATGTTTGTCTGAGTCTTCTATCAAAAGTTACAGCTATTTCTATGAAGTTGTACAAAAACGCTTTCTTTCGCCAAGACAGTGCATTTCTCACTGTTACATGCATTTGAATGGGGAACTCGACCGAAACAAAGTATAGGTTTTCATTATGTGAATAACTTGGAAATCTTAGCTCAAACAGCTGCAAAACCTGTTTTCCCAGCACGGAGACCTTGAGTTCTATAAGATAAGGCCATAAACATGTTTGTCTGAGTCTTCTATCAAAAGTTACAGCTATTTCTATGAAGTTGTACAAAAACGCTTTCTTTCGCCAAGACAGTGCATTTCTCACTGTTACATGCATTTGAATGGGGAACTCGACCGAAACAAAGTATAGGTTTTCATTATGTGAATAACTTGGAAATCTTAGCTCAAACAGCTACAAAACCTGTTTTCCCAGCAAGGGAACCTTGAGTTCTATAAGATAAAGCCATAAACATGTGTATCCGAGTCTTCTATCAAAAGTTACAGCTATTTCTATGAAGTTGTACAAAAACGCTTTCTTTCGCCAAGACAGTGCATTTCTCACTGTTACATGCATTTGAATGGGGAACTCGACCGAAACAAAGTATAGGTTTTCATTATGTGAATAACTTGGAAATCTTAGCTCAAACAGCTACAAAACCTGTTTTCCCAGCACGGGAACCTTGAGTTCTATAAGATAAAGCCATAAACATGTGTATCCGAGTCTTCTATCAAAAGTTACAGCTATTTCTATGAAGTTGTACAAAAACGCTTTCTTTCGCCAAGACAGTGCGTTTCTCACTGTTACATGCATTTGAATGGGGAACTCGACCGAAACAAAGTATAGGTTTTCATTATGTGAATAACTTGGAAATCTTAGCTCAAACAGCTGCAAAACCTGTTTTCCCAGCACGGGAACCTTGAGTTCTATAAGATAAAGCCATAAACATGTGTATCCGAGTCTTCTATCAAAAGTTACAGCTATTCATATGAAGTTGTACAAAAACGCTTTCTTTCGCCAAGACAGTGCGTTTCTCACTGTTACATGCATTTGAATGGGGAACTCGACCGAAACAAAGTATAGGTTTTCATTATGTGAATAACTTGGAAATCTTAGCTCAAACAGCTGCAAAACCTGTTTTCCCAGCACGGAGACCTTGAGTTCTATAAGATAAGGCCATAAACATGTTTGTCTGAGTCTTCTATCAAAAGTTACAGCTATTTCTATGAAGTTGTACAAAAACGCTTTCTTTCGCCAAGACAGTGCGTTTCTCACTGTTACATGCATTTGAATGGGGAACTCGACCGAAACAAAGTATAGGTTTTCATTATGTGAATAACTTGGAAATCTTAGCTCAAACAGCTGCAAAACCTGTTTTCCCAGCACGGAGACCTTGAGTTCTATAAGATAAGGCCATAAACATGTTTGTCTGAGTCTTCTATCAAAAGTTACAGCTATTTCTATGAAGTTGTACAAAAACGCTTTCTTTCGCCAAGACAGTGCATTTCTCACTGTTACATGCATTTGAATGGGGAACTCGACCGAAACAAAGTATAGGTTTTCATTATGTGAATAACTTGGAAATCTTAGCTCAAACAGCTGCAAAACCTGTTTTCCCAGCACGGAGACCTTGAGTTCTATAAGATAAGGCCATAAACATGTTTGTCTGAGTCTTCTATCAAAAGTTACAGCTATTTCTATGAAGTTGTACAAAAACGCTTTCTTTCGCCAAGACAGTGCATTTCTCACTGTTACATGCATTTGAATGGGGAACTCGACCGAAACAAAGTATAGGTTTTCATTATGTGAATAACTTGGAAATCTTAGCTCAAACAGCTGCAAAACCTGTTTTCCCAGCACGGAGACCTTGAGTTCTATAAGATAAGGCCATAAACATGTTTGTCTGAGTCTTCTATCAAAAGTTACAGCTATTTCTATGAAGTTGTACAAAAACGCTTTCTTTCGCCAAGACAGTGCGTTTCTCACTGTTACATGCATTTGAATGGGGAACTCGACCGAAACAAAGTATAGGTTTTCATTATGTGAATAACTTGGAAATCTTAGCTCAAACAGCTGCAAAACCTGTTTTCCCAGCACGGAGACCTTGAGTTCTATAAGATAAGGCCATAAACATGTTTGTCTGAGTCTTCTATCAAAAGTTACAGCTATTTCTATGAAGTTGTACAAAAACGCTTTCTTTCGCCAAGACAGTGCATTTCTCACTGTTACATGCATTTGAATGGGGAACTCGACCGAAACAAAGTATAGGTTTTCATTATGTGAATAACTTGGAAATCTTAGCTCAAACAGCTACAAAACCTGTTTTCCCAGCAAGGGAACCTTGAGTTCTATAAGATAAAGCCATAAACATGTGTATCCGAGTCTTCTATCAAAAGTTACAGCTATTTCTATGAAGTTGTACAAAAACGCTTTCTTTCGCCAAGACAGTGCATTTCTCACTGTTACATGCATTTGAATGGGGAACTCGACCGAAACAAAGTATAGGTTTTCATTATGTGAATAACTTGGAAATCTTAGCTCAAACAGCTACAAAACCTGTTTTCCCAGCACGGGAACCTTGAGTTCTATAAGATAAAGCCATAAACATGTGTATCCGAGTCTTCTATCAAAAGTTACAGCTATTTCTATGAAGTTGTACAAAAACGCTTTCTTTCGCCAAGACAGTGCGTTTCTCACTGTTACATGCATTTGAATGGGGAACTCGACCGAAACAAAGTATAGGTTTTCATTATGTGAATAACTTGGAAATCTTAGCTCAAACAGCTGCAAAACCTGTTTTCCCAGCACGGGAACCTTGAGTTCTATAAGATAAAGCCATAAACATGTGTATCCGAGTCTTCTATCAAAAGTTACAGCTATTCATATGAAGTTGTACAAAAACGCTTTCTTTCGCCAAGACAGTGCGTTTCTCACTGTTACATGCATTTGAATGGGGAACTCGACCGAAACAAAGTATAGGTTTTCATTATGTGAATAACTTGGAAATCTTAGCTCAAACAGCTGCAAAACCTGTTTTCCCAGCACGGAGACCTTGAGTTCTATAAGATAAGGCCATAAACATGTTTGTCTGAGTCTTCTATCAAAAGTTACAGCTATTTCTATGAAGTTGTACAAAAACGCTTTCTTTCGCCAAGACAGTGCGTTTCTCACTGTTACATGCATTTGAATGGGGAACTCGACCGAAACAAAGTATAGGTTTTCATTATGTGAATAACTTGGAAATCTTAGCTCAAACAGCTGCAAAACCTGTTTTCCCAGCACGGAGACCTTGAGTTCTATAAGATAAGGCCATAAACATGTTTGTCTGAGTCTTCTATCAAAAGTTACAGCTATTTCTATGAAGTTGTACAAAAACGCTTTCTTTCGCCAAGACAGTGCATTTCTCACTGTTACATGCATTTGAATGGGGAACTCGACCGAAACAAAGTATAGGTTTTCATTATGTGAATAACTTGGAAATCTTAGCTCAAACAGCTGCAAAACCTGTTTTCCCAGCACGGAGACCTTGAGTTCTATAAGATAAGGCCATAAACATGTTTGTCTGAGTCTTCTATCAAAAGTTACAGCTATTTCTATGAAGTTGTACAAAAACGCTTTCTTTCGCCAAGACAGTGCGTTTCTCACTGTTACATGCATTTGAATGGGGAACTCGACCGAAACAAAGTATAGGTTTTCATTATGTGAATAACTTGGAAATCTTAGCTCAAACAGCTGCAAAACCTGTTTTCCCAGCACGGAGACCTTGAGTTCTATAAGATAAGGCCATAAACATGTTTGTCTGAGTCTTCTATCAAAAGTTACAGCTATTTCTATGAAGTTGTACAAAAACGCTTTCTTTCGCCAAGACAGTGCATTTCTCACTGTTACATGCATTTGAATGGGGAACTCGACCGAAACAAAGTATAGGTTTTCATTATGTGAATAACTTGGAAATCTTAGCTCAAACAGCTACAAAACCTGTTTTCCCAGCAAGGGAACCTTGAGTTCTATAAGATAAAGCCATAAACATGTGTATCCGAGTCTTCTATCAAAAGTTACAGCTATTTCTATGAAGTTGTACAAAAACGCTTTCTTTCGCCAAGACAGTGCATTTCTCACTGTTACATGCATTTGAATGGGGAACTCGACCGAAACAAAGTATAGGTTTTCATTATGTGAATAACTTGGAAATCTTAGCTCAAACAGCTGCAAAACCTGTTTTCCCAGCACGGAGACCTTGAGTTCTATAAGATAAGGCCATAAACATGTTTGTCTGAGTCTTCTATCAAAAGTTACAGCTATTTCTATGAAGTTGTACAAAAACGCTTTCTTTCGCCAAGACAGTGCGTTTCTCACTGTTACATGCATTTGAATGGGGAACTCGACCGAAACAAAGTATAGGTTTTCATTATGTGAATAACTTGGAAATCTTAGCTCAAACAGCTGCAAAACCTGTTTTCCCAGCACGGAGACCTTGAGTTCTATAAGATAAGGCCATAAACATGTTTGTCTGAGTCTTCTATCAAAAGTTACAGCTATTTCTATGAAGTTGTACAAAAACGCTTTCTTTCGCCAAGACAGTGCGTTTCTCACTGTTACATGCATTTGAATGGGGAACTCGACCGAAACAAAGTATAGGTTTTCATTATGTGAATAACTTGGAAATCTTAGCTCAAACAGCTGCAAAACCTGTTTTCCCAGCACGGAGACCTTGAGTTCTATAAGATAAGGCCATAAACATGTTTGTCTGAGTCTTCTATCAAAAGTTACAGCTATTTCTATGAAGTTGTACAAAAACGCTTTCTTTCGCCAAGACAGTGCATTTCTCACTGTTACATGCATTTGAATGGGGAACTCGACCGAAACAAAGTATAGGTTTTCATTATGTGAATAACTTGGAAATCTTAGCTCAAACAGCTGCAAAACCTGTTTTCCCAGCACGGAGACCTTGAGTTCTATAAGATAAGGCCATAAACATGTTTGTCTGAGTCTTCTATCAAAAGTTACAGCTATTTCTATGAAGTTGTACAAAAACGCTTTCTTTCGCCAAGACAGTGCGTTTCTCACTGTTACATGCATTTGAATGGGGAACTCGACCGAAACAAAGTATAGGTTTTCATTATGTGAATAACTTGGAAATCTTAGCTCAAACAGCTGCAAAACCTGTTTTCCCAGCACGGAGACCTTGAGTTCTATAAGATAAGGCCATAAACATGTTTGTCTGAGTCTTCTATCAAAAGTTACAGCTATTTCTATGAAGTTGTACAAAAACGCTTTCTTTCGCCAAGACAGTGCATTTCTCACTGTTACATGCATTTGAATGGGGAACTCGACCGAAACAAAGTATAGGTTTTCATTATGTGAATAACTTGGAAATCTTAGCTCAAACAGCTACAAAACCTGTTTTCCCAGCAAGGGAACCTTGAGTTCTATAAGATAAAGCCATAAACATGTGTATCCGAGTCTTCTATCAAAAGTTACAGCTATTTCTATGAAGTTGTACAAAAACGCTTTCTTTCGCCAAGACAGTGCATTTCTCACTGTTACATGCATTTGAATGGGGAACTCGACCGAAACAAAGTATAGGTTTTCATTATGTGAATAACTTGGAAATCTTAGCTCAAACAGCTACAAAACCTGTTTTCCCAGCAAGGGAACCTTGAGTTCTATAAGATAAAGCCATAAACATGTGTATCCGAGTCTTCTATCAAAAGTTACAGCTATTTCTATGAAGTTGTACAAAAACGCTTTCTTTCGCCAAGACAGTGCATTTCTCACTGTTACATGCATTTGAATGGGGAACTCGACCGAAACAAAGTATAGGTTTTCATTATGTGAATAACTTGGAAATCTTAGCTCAAACAGCTGCAAAACCTGTTTTCCCAGCACGGAGACCTTGAGTTCTATAAGATAAGGCCATAAACATGTTTGTCTGAGTCTTCTATCAAAAGTTACAGCTATTTCTATGAAGTTGTACAAAAACGCTTTCTTTCGCCAAGACAGTGCATTTCTCACTGTTACATGCATTTGAATGGGGAACTCGACCGAAACAAAGTATAGGTTTTCATTATGTGAATAACTTGGAAATCTTAGCTCAAACAGCTACAAAACCTGTTTTCCCAGCACGGGAACCTTGAGTTCTATAAGATAAAGCCATAAACATGTGTATCCGAGTCTTCTATCAAAAGTTACAGCTATTTCTATGAAGTTGTACAAAAACGCTTTCTTTCGCCAAGACAGTGCGTTTCTCACTGTTACATGCATTTGAATGGGGAACTCGACCGAAACAAAGTATAGGTTTTCATTATGTGAATAACTTGGAAATCTTAGCTCAAACAGCTGCAAAACCTGTTTTCCCAGCACGGAGACCTTGAGTTCTATAAGATAAGGCCATAAACATGTTTGTCTGAGTCTTCTATCAAAAGTTACAGCTATTTCTATGAAGTTGTACAAAAACGCTTTCTTTCGCCAAGACAGTGCATTTCTCACTGTTACATGCATTTGAATGGGGAACTCGACCGAAACAAAGTATAGGTTTTCATTATGTGAATAACTTGGAAATCTTAGCTCAAACAGCTACAAAACCTGTTTTCCCAGCAAGGGAACCTTGAGTTCTATAAGATAAAGCCATAAACATGTGTATCCGAGTCTTCTATCAAAAGTTACAGCTATTTCTATGAAGTTGTACAAAAACGCTTTCTTTCGCCAAGACAGTGCATTTCTCACTGTTACATGCATTTGAATGGGGAACTCGACCGAAACAAAGTATAGGTTTTCATTATGTGAATAACTTGGAAATCTTAGCTCAAACAGCTACAAAACCTGTTTTCCCAGCACGGGAACCTTGAGTTCTATAAGATAAAGCCATAAACATGTGTATCCGAGTCTTCTATCAAAAGTTACAGCTATTTCTATGAAGTTGTACAAAAACGCTTTCTTTCGCCAAGACAGTGCATTTCTCACTGTTACATGCATTTGAATGGGGAACTCGACCGAAACAAAGTATAGGTTTTCATTATGTGAATAACTTGGAAATCTTAGCTCAAACAGCTGCAAAACCTGTTTTCCCAGCACGGAGACCTTGAGTTCTATAAGATAAGGCCATAAACATGTTTGTCTGAGTCTTCTATCAAAAGTTACAGCTAGTTCTATGAAGTTGTACAAAAACGCTTTCTTTCGCCAAGACAGTGCGTTTCTCACTGTTACATGCATTTGAATGGGGAACTCGACCGAAACAAAGTATAGGTTTTCATTATGTGAATAACTTGAAAATCTTAGCTCAAACAGCTGCAAAACCTGTTTTCCCAGCACGGGAACCTTGAGTTCTATAAGATAAAGCCATAAACATGTGTATCCGAGTCTTCTATCAAAAGTTACAGCTATTTCTATGAAGTTGTACAAAAACGCTTTCTTTCGCCAAGACAGTGCGTTTCTCACTGTTACATGCATTTGAATGGGGAACTCGACCGAAACAAAGTATAGGTTTTCATTATGTGAATAACTTGGAAATCTTAGCTCAAACAGCTGCAAAACCTGTTTTCCCAGCACGGAGACCTTGAGTTCTATAAGATAAGGCCATAAACATGTTTGTCTGAGTCTTCTATCAAAAGTTACAGCTATTTCTATGAAGTTGTACAAAAACGCTTTCTTTCGCCAAGACAGTGCGTTTCTCACTGTTACATGCATTTGAATGGGGAACTCGACCGAAACAAAGTATAGGTTTTCATTATGTGAATAACTTGGAAATCTTAGCTCAAACAGCTACAAAACCTGTTTTCCCAGCAAGGGAACCTTGAGTTCTATAAGATAAAGCCATAAACATGTGTATCCGAGTCTTCTATCAAAAGTTACAGCTATTTCTATGAAGTTGTACAAAAACGCTTTCTTTCGCCAAGACAGTGCATTTCTCACTGTTACATGCATTTGAATGGGGAACTCGACCGAAACAAAGTATAGGTTTTCATTATGTGAATAACTTGGAAATCTTAGCTCAAACAGCTGCAAAACCTGTTTTCCCAGCACGGAGACCTTGAGTTCTATAAGATAAGGCCATAAACATGTTTGTCTGAGTCTTCTATCAAAAGTTACAGCTATTTCTATGAAGTTGTACAAAAACGCTTTCTTTCGCCAAGACAGTGCGTTTCTCACTGTTACATGCATTTGAATGGGGAACTCGACCGAAACAAAGTATAGGTTTTCATTATGTGAATAACTTGGAAATCTTAGCTCAAACAGCTACAAAACCTGTTTTCCCAGCAAGGGAACCTTGAGTTCTATAAGATAAAGCCATAAACATGTGTATCCGAGTCTTCTATCAAAAGTTACAGCTATTTCTATGAAGTTGTACAAAAACGCTTTCTTTCGCCAAGACAGTGCATTTCTCACTGTTACATGCATTTGAATGGGGAACTCGACCGAAACAAAGTATAGGTTTTCATTATGTGAATAACTTGGAAATCTTAGCTCAAACAGCTACAAAACCTGTTTTCCCAGCAAGGGAACCTTGAGTTCTATAAGATAAAGCCATAAACATGTGTATCCGAGTCTTCTATCAAAAGTTACAGCTATTTCTATGAAGTTGTACAAAAACGCTTTCTTTCGCCAAGACAGTGCATTTCTCACTGTTACATGCATTTGAATGGGGAACTCGACCGAAACAAAGTATAGGTTTTCATTATGTGAATAACTTGGAAATCTTAGCTCAAACAGCTGCAAAACCTGTTTTCCCAGCACGGAGACCTTGAGTTCTATAAGATAAGGCCATAAACATGTTTGTCTGAGTCTTCTATCAAAAGTTACAGCTATTTCTATGAAGTTGTACAAAAACGCTTTCTTTCGCCAAGACAGTGCATTTCTCACTGTTACATGCATTTGAATGGGGAACTCGACCGAAACAAAGTATAGGTTTTCATTATGTGAATAACTTGGAAATCTTAGCTCAAACAGCTACAAAACCTGTTTTCCCAGCACGGGAACCTTGAGTTCTATAAGATAAAGCCATAAACATGTGTATCCGAGTCTTCTATCAAAAGTTACAGCTATTTCTATGAAGTTGTACAAAAACGCTTTCTTTCGCCAAGACAGTGCGTTTCTCACTGTTACATGCATTTGAATGGGGAACTCGACCGAAACAAAGTATAGGTTTTCATTATGTGAATAACTTGGAAATCTTAGCTCAAACAGCTGCAAAACCTGTTTTCCCAGCACGGAGACCTTGAGTTCTATAAGATAAGGCCATAAACATGTTTGTCTGAGTCTTCTATCAAAAGTTACAGCTATTTCTATGAAGTTGTACAAAAACGCTTTCTTTCGCCAAGACAGTGCATTTCTCACTGTTACATGCATTTGAATGGGGAACTCGACCGAAACAAAGTATAGGTTTTCATTATGTGAATAACTTGGAAATCTTAGCTCAAACAGCTACAAAACCTGTTTTCCCAGCAAGGGAACCTTGAGTTCTATAAGATAAAGCCATAAACATGTGTATCCGAGTCTTCTATCAAAAGTTACAGCTATTTCTATGAAGTTGTACAAAAACGCTTTCTTTCGCCAAGACAGTGCATTTCTCACTGTTACATGCATTTGAATGGGGAACTCGACCGAAACAAAGTATAGGTTTTCATTATGTGAATAACTTGGAAATCTTAGCTCAAACAGCTACAAAACCTGTTTTCCCAGCAAGGGAACCTTGAGTTCTATAAGATAAAGCCATAAACATGTGTATCCGAGTCTTCTATCAAAAGTTACAGCTATTTCTATGAAGTTGTACAAAAACGCTTTCTTTCGCCAAGACAGTGCATTTCTCACTGTTACATGCATTTGAATGGGGAACTCGACCGAAACAAAGTATAGGTTTTCATTATGTGAATAACTTGGAAATCTTAGCTCAAACAGCTACAAAACCTGTTTTCCCAGCAAGGGAACCTTGAGTTCTATAAGATAAAGCCATAAACATGTGTATCCGAGTCTTCTATCAAAAGTTACAGCTATTTCTATGAAGTTGTACAAAAACGCTTTCTTTCGCCAAGACAGTGCATTTCTCACTGTTACATGCATTTGAATGGGGAACTCGACCGAAACAAAGTATAGGTTTTCATTATGTGAATAACTTGGAAATCTTAGCTCAAACAGCTGCAAAACCTGTTTTCCCAGCACGGAGACCTTGAGTTCTATAAGATAAGGCCATAAACATGTTTGTCTGAGTCTTCTATCAAAAGTTACAGCTATTTCTATGAAGTTGTACAAAAACGCTTTCTTTCGCCAAGACAGTGCATTTCTCACTGTTACATGCATTTGAATGGGGAACTCGACCGAAACAAAGTATAGGTTTTCATTATGTGAATAACTTGGAAATCTTAGCTCAAACAGCTGCAAAACCTGTTTTCCCAGCACGGAGACCTTGAGTTCTATAAGATAAAGCCATAAACATGTTTGTCTGAGTCTTCTATCAAAAGTTACAGCTATTTCTATGAAGTTGTACAAAAACGCTTTCTTTCGCCAAGACAGTGCGTTTCTCACTGTTACATGCATTTGAATGGGGAACTCGACCGAAACAAAGTATAGGTTTTCATTATGTGAATAACTTGGAAATCTTAGCTCAAACAGCTGCAAAACCTGTTTTCCCAGCACGGAGACCTTGAGTTCTATAAGATAAGGCCATAAACATGTTTGTCTGAGTCTTCTATCAAAAGTTACAGCTATTTCTATGAAGTTGTACAAAAACGCTTTCTTTCGCCAAGACAGTGCATTTCTCACTGTTACATGCATTTGAATGGGGAACTCGACCGAAACAAAGTATAGGTTTTCATTATGTGAATAACTTGGAAATCTTAGCTCAAACAGCTACAAAACCTGTTTTCCCAGCACGGAGACCTTGAGTTCTATAAGATAAGGCCATAAACATGTTTGTCTGAGTCTTCTATCAAAAGTTACAGCTATTTCTATGAAGTTGTACAAAAACGCTTTCTTTCGCCAAGACAGTGCATTTCTCACTGTTACATGCATTTGAATGGGGAACTCGACCGAAACAAAGTATAGGTTTTCATTATGTGAATAACTTGGAAATCTTAGCTCAAACAGCTACAAAACCTGTTTTCCCAGCAAGGGAACCTTGAGTTCTATAAGATAAAGCCATAAACATGTGTATCCGAGTCTTCTATCAAAAGTTACAGCTATTTCTATGAAGTTGTACAAAAACGCTTTCTTTCGCCAAGACAGTGCATTTCTCACTGTTACATGCATTTGAATGGGGAACTCGACCGAAACAAAGTATAGGTTTTCATTATGTGAATAACTTGGAAATCTTAGCTCAAACAGCTGCAAAACCTGTTTTCCCAGCACGGAGACCTTGAGTTCTATAAGATAAGGCCATAAACATGTTTGTCTGAGTCTTCTATCAAAAGTTACAGCTATTTCTATGAAGTTGTACAAAAACGCTTTCTTTCGCCAAGACAGTGCGTTTCTCACTGTTACATGCATTTGAATGGGGAACTCGACCGAAACAAAGTATAGGTTTTCATTATGTGAATAACTTGGAAATCTTAGCTCAAACAGCTGCAAAACCTGTTTTCCCAGCACGGGAACCTTGAGTTCTATAAGATAAAGCCATAAACATGTGTATCCGAGTCTTCTATCAAAAGTTACAGCTATTTCTATGAAGTTGTACAAAAACGCTTTCTTTCGCCAAGACAGTGCGTTTCTCACTGTTACATGCATTTGAATGGGGAACTCGACCGAAACAAAGTATAGGTTTTCATTATGTGAATAACTTGGAAATCTTAGCTCAAACAGCTGCAAAACCTGTTTTCCCAGCACGGAGACCTTGAGTTCTATAAGATAAGGCCATAAACATGTTTGTCTGAGTCTTCTATCAAAAGTTACAGCTATTTCTATGAAGTTGTACAAAAACGCTTTCTTTCGCCAAGACAGTGCGTTTCTCACTGTTACATGCATTTGAATGGGGAACTCGACCGAAACAAAGTATAGGTTTTCATTATGTGAATAACTTGGAAATCTTAGCTCAAACAGCTGCAAAACCTGTTTTCCCAGCACGGAGACCTTGAGTTCTATAAGATAAGGCCATAAACATGTTTGTCTGAGTCTTCTATCAAAAGTTACAGCTATTTCTATGAAGTTGTACAAAAACGCTTTCTTTCGCCAAGACAGTGCATTTCTCACTGTTACATGCATTTGAATGGGGAACTCGACCGAAACAAAGTATAGGTTTTCATTATGTGAATAACTTGGAAATCTTAGCTCAAACAGCTACAAAACCTGTTTTCCCAGCAAGGGAACCTTGAGTTCTATAAGATAAAGCCATAAACATGTGTATCCGAGTCTTCTATCAAAAGTTACAGCTATTTCTATGAAGTTGTACAAAAACGCTTTCTTTCGCCAAGACAGTGCATTTCTCACTGTTACATGCATTTGAATGGGGAACTCGACCGAAACAAAGTATAGGTTTTCATTATGTGAATAACTTGGAAATCTTAGCTCAAACAGCTGCAAAACCTGTTTTCCCAGCACGGAGACCTTGAGTTCTATAAGATAAGGCCATAAACATGTTTGTCTGAGTCTTCTATCAAAAGTTACAGCTATTTCTATGAAGTTGTACAAAAACGCTTTCTTTCGCCAAGACAGTGCATTTCTCACTGTTACATGCATTTGAATGGGGAACTCGACCGAAACAAAGTATAGGTTTTCATTATGTGAATAACTTGGAAATCTTAGCTCAAACAGCTGCAAAACCTGTTTTCCCAGCACGGAGACCTTGAGTTCTATAAGATAAAGCCATAAACATGTTTGTCTGAGTCTTCTATCAAAAGTTACAGCTATTTCTATGAAGTTGTACAAAAACGCTTTCTTTCGCCAAGACAGTGCGTTTCTCACTGTTACATGCATTTGAATGGGGAACTCGACCGAAACAAAGTATAGGTTTTCATTATGTGAATAACTTGGAAATCTTAGCTCAAACAGCTGCAAAACCTGTTTTCCCAGCACGGAGACCTTGAGTTCTATAAGATAAGGCCATAAACATGTTTGTCTGAGTCTTCTATCAAAAGTTACAGCTATTTCTATGAAGTTGTACAAAAACGCTTTCTTTCGCCAAGACAGTGCATTTCTCACTGTTACATGCATTTGAATGGGGAACTCGACCGAAACAAAGTATAGGTTTTCATTATGTGAATAACTTGGAAATCTTAGCTCAAACAGCTACAAAACCTGTTTTCCCAGCAAGGGAACCTTGAGTTCTATAAGATAAAGCCATAAACATGTGTATCCGAGTCTTCTATCAAAAGTTACAGCTATTTCTATGAAGTTGTACAAAAACGCTTTCTTTCGCCAAGACAGTGCATTTCTCACTGTTACATGCATTTGAATGGGGAACTCGACCGAAACAAAGTATAGGTTTTCATTATGTGAATAACTTGGAAATCTTAGCTCAAACAGCTGCAAAACCTGTTTTCCCAGCACGGAGACCTTGAGTTCTATAAGATAAGGCCATAAACATGTTTGTCTGAGTCTTCTATCAAAAGTTACAGCTATTTCTATGAAGTTGTACAAAAACGCTTTCTTTCGCCAAGACAGTGCATTTCTCACTGTTACATGCATTTGAATGGGGAACTCGACCGAAACAAAGTATAGGTTTTCATTATGTGAATAACTTGGAAATCTTAGCTCAAACAGCTACAAAACCTGTTTTCCCAGCACGGGAACCTTGAGTTCTATAAGATAAAGCCATAAACATGTGTATCCGAGTCTTCTATCAAAAGTTACAGCTATTTCTATGAAGTTGTACAAAAACGCTTTCTTTCGCCAAGACAGTGCGTTTCTCACTGTTACATGCATTTGAATGGGGAACTCGACCGAAACAAAGTATAGGTTTTCATTATGTGAATAACTTGGAAATCTTAGCTCAAACAGCTGCAAAACCTGTTTTCCCAGCACGGAGACCTTGAGTTCTATAAGATAAGGCCATAAACATGTTTGTCTGAGTCTTCTATCAAAAGTTACAGCTATTTCTATGAAGTTGTACAAAAACGCTTTCTTTCGCCAAGACAGTGCGTTTCTCACTGTTACATGCATTTGAATGGGGAACTCGACCGAAACAAAGTATAGGTTTTCATTATGTGAATAACTTGGAAATCTTAGCTCAAACAGCTGCAAAACCTGTTTTCCCAGCACGGAGACCTTGAGTTCTATAAGATAAGGCCATAAACATGTTTGTCTGAGTCTTCTATCAAAAGTTACAGCTATTTCTATGAAGTTGTACAAAAACGCTTTCTTTCGCCAAGACAGTGCATTTCTCACTGTTACATGCATTTGAATGGGGAACTCGACCGAAACAAAGTATAGGTTTTCATTATGTGAATAACTTGGAAATCTTAGCTCAAACAGCTACAAAACCTGTTTTCCCAGCAAGGGAACCTTGAGTTCTATAAGATAAAGCCATAAACATGTGTATCCGAGTCTTCTATCAAAAGTTACAGCTATTTCTATGAAGTTGTACAAAAACGCTTTCTTTCGCCAAGACAGTGCATTTCTCACTGTTACATGCATTTGAATGGGGAACTCGACCGAAACAAAGTATAGGTTTTCATTATGTGAATAACTTGGAAATCTTAGCTCAAACAGCTACAAAACCTGTTTTCCCAGCAAGGGAACCTTGAGTTCTATAAGATAAAGCCATAAACATGTGTATCCGAGTCTTCTATCAAAAGTTACAGCTATTTCTATGAAGTTGTACAAAAACGCTTTCTTTCGCCAAGACAGTGCATTTCTCACTGTTACATGCATTTGAATGGGGAACTCGACCGAAACAAAGTATAGGTTTTCATTATGTGAATAACTTGGAAATCTTAGCTCAAACAGCTGCAAAACCTGTTTTCCCAGCACGGAGACCTTGAGTTCTATAAGATAAGGCCATAAACATGTTTGTCTGAGTCTTCTATCAAAAGTTACAGCTATTTCTATGAAGTTGTACAAAAACGCTTTCTTTCGCCAAGACAGTGCATTTCTCACTGTTACATGCATTTGAATGGGGAACTCGACCGAAACAAAGTATAGGTTTTCATTATGTGAATAACTTGGAAATCTTAGCTCAAACAGCTACAAAACCTGTTTTCCCAGCACGGGAACCTTGAGTTCTATAAGATAAAGCCATAAACATGTGTATCCGAGTCTTCTATCAAAAGTTACAGCTAGTTCTATGAAGTTGTACAAAAACGCTTTCTTTCGCCAAGACAGTGCGTTTCTCACTGTTACATGCATTTGAATGGGGAACTCGACCGAAACAAAGTATAGGTTTTCATTATGTGAATAACTTGAAAATCTTAGCTCAAACAGCTGCAAAACCTGTTTTCCCAGCACGGGAACCTTGAGTTCTATAAGATAAAGCCATAAACATGTGTATCCGAGTCTTCTATCAAAAGTTACAGCTATTTCTATGAAGTTGTACAAAAACGCTTTCTTTCGCCAAGACAGTGCATTTCTCACTGTTACATGCATTTGAATGGGGAACTCGACCGAAACAAAGTATAGGTTTTCATTATGTGAATAACTTGGAAATCTTAGCTCAAACAGCTGCAAAACCTGTTTTCCCAGCACGGAGACCTTGAGTTCTATAAGATAAGGCCATAAACATGTTTGTCTGAGTCTTCTATCAAAAGTTACAGCTATTTCTATGAAGTTGTACAAAAACGCTTTCTTTCGCCAAGACAGTGCGTTTCTCACTGTTACATGCATTTGAATGGGGAACTCGACCGAAACAAAGTATAGGTTTTCATTATGTGAATAACTTGGAAATCTTAGCTCAAACAGCTGCAAAACCTGTTTTCCCAGCACGGAGACCTTGAGTTCTATAAGATAAGGCCATAAACATGTTTGTCTGAGTCTTCTATCAAAAGTTACAGCTATTTCTATGAAGTTGTACAAAAACGCTTTCTTTCGCCAAGACAGTGCATTTCTCACTGTTACATGCATTTGAATGGGGAACTCGACCGAAACAAAGTATAGGTTTTCATTATGTGAATAACTTGGAAATCTTAGCTCAAACAGCTACAAAACCTGTTTTCCCAGCAAGGGAACCTTGAGTTCTATAAGATAAAGCCATAAACATGTGTATCCGAGTCTTCTATCAAAAGTTACAGCTATTTCTATGAAGTTGTACAAAAACGCTTTCTTTCGCCAAGACAGTGCATTTCTCACTGTTACATGCATTTGAATGGGGAACTCGACCGAAACAAAGTATAGGTTTTCATTATGTGAATAACTTGGAAATCTTAGCTCAAACAGCTACAAAACCTGTTTTCCCAGCAAGGGAACCTTGAGTTCTATAAGATAAAGCCATAAACATGTGTATCCGAGTCTTCTATCAAAAGTTACAGCTATTTCTATGAAGTTGTACAAAAACGCTTTCTTTCGCCAAGACAGTGCATTTCTCACTGTTACATGCATTTGAATGGGGAACTCGACCGAAACAAAGTATAGGTTTTCATTATGTGAATAACTTGGAAATCTTAGCTCAAACAGCTGCAAAACCTGTTTTCCCAGCACGGAGACCTTGAGTTCTATAAGATAAGGCCATAAACATGTTTGTCTGAGTCTTCTATCAAAAGTTACAGCTATTTCTATGAAGTTGTACAAAAACGCTTTCTTTCGCCAAGACAGTGCATTTCTCACTGTTACATGCATTTGAATGGGGAACTCGACCGAAACAAAGTATAGGTTTTCATTATGTGAATAACTTGGAAATCTTAGCTCAAACAGCTACAAAACCTGTTTTCCCAGCACGGGAACCTTGAGTTCTATAAGATAAAGCCATAAACATGTGTATCCGAGTCTTCTATCAAAAGTTACAGCTAGTTCTATGAAGTTGTACAAAAACGCTTTCTTTCGCCAAGACAGTGCGTTTCTCACTGTTACATGCATTTGAATGGGGAACTCGACCGAAACAAAGTATAGGTTTTCATTATGTGAATAACTTGAAAATCTTAGCTCAAACAGCTGCAAAACCTGTTTTCCCAGCACGGGAACCTTGAGTTCTATAAGATAAAGCCATAAACATGTGTATCCGAGTCTTCTATCAAAAGTTACAGCTATTTCTATGAAGTTGTACAAAAACGCTTTCTTTCGCCAAGACAGTGCGTTTCTCACTGTTACATGCATTTGAATGGGGAACTCGACCGAAACAAAGTATAGGTTTTCATTATGTGAATAACTTGGAAATCTTAGCTCAAACAGCTGCAAAACCTGTTTTCCCAGCACGGGAACCTTGAGTTCTATAAGATAAAGCCATAAACATGTGTATCCGAGTCTTCTATCAAAAGTTACAGCTATTTCTATGAAGTTGTACAAAAACGCTTTCTTTCGCCAAGACAGTGCGTTTCTCACTGTTACATGCATTTGAATGGGGAACTCGACCGAAACAAAGTATAGGTTTTCATTATGTGAATAACTTGGAAATCTTAGCTCAAACAGCTGCAAAACCTGTTTTCCCAGCACGGAGACCTTGAGTTCTATAAGATAAGGCCATAAACATGTTTGTCTGAGTCTTCTATCAAAAGTTACAGCTATTTCTATGAAGTTGTACAAAAACGCTTTCTTTCGCCAAGACAGTGCGTTTCTCACTGTTACATGCATTTGAATGGGGAACTCGACCGAAACAAAGTATAGGTTTTCATTATGTGAATAACTTGGAAATCTTAGCTCAAACAGCTGCAAAACCTGTTTTCCCAGCACGGGAACCTTGAGTTCTATAAGATAAAGCCATAAACATGTGTATCCGAGTCTTCTATCAAAAGTTACAGCTATTTCTATGAAGTTGTACAAAAACGCTTTCTTTCGCCAAGACAGTGCGTTTCTCACTGTTACATGCATTTGAATGGGGAACTCGACCGAAACAAAGTATAGGTTTTCATTATGTGAATAACTTGGAAATCTTAGCTCAAACAGCTGCAAAACCTGTTTTCCCAGCACGGAGACCTTGAGTTCTATAAGATAAGGCCATAAACATGTTTGTCTGAGTCTTCTATCAAAAGTTACAGCTATTTCTATGAAGTTGTACAAAAACGCTTTCTTTCGCCAAGACAGTGCGTTTCTCACTGTTACATGCATTTGAATGGGGAACTCGACCGAAACAAAGTATAGGTTTTCATTATGTGAATAACTTGAAAATCTTAGCTCAAACAGCTGCAAAACCTGTTTTCCCAGCACGGGAACCTTGAGTTCTATAAGATAAAGCCATAAACATGTGTATCCGAGTCTTCTATCAAAAGTTACAGCTATTTCTATGAAGTTGTACAAAAACGCTTTCTTTCGCCAAGACAGTGCGTTTCTCACTGTTACATGCATTTGAATGGGGAACTCGACCGAAACAAAGTATAGGTTTTCATTATGTGAATAACTTGGAAATCTTAGCTCAAACAGCTGCAAAACCTGTTTTCCCAGCACGGAGACCTTGAGTTCTATAAGATAAGGCCATAAACATGTTTGTCTGAGTCTTCTATCAAAAGTTACAGCTATTTCTATGAAGTTGTACAAAAACGCTTTCTTTCGCCAAGACAGTGCGTTTCTCACTGTTACATGCATTTGAATGGGGAACTCGACCGAAACAAAGTATAGGTTTTCATTATGTGAATAACTTGAAAATCTTAGCTCAAACAGCTGCAAAACCTGTTTTCCCAGCACGGGAACCTTGAGTTCTATAAGATAAAGCCATAAACATGTGTATCCGAGTCTTCTATCAAAAGTTACAGCTATTTCTATGAAGTTGTACAAAAACGCTTTCTTTCGCCAAGACAGTGCGTTTCTCACTGTTACATGCATTTGAATGGGGAACTCGACCGAAACAAAGTATAGGTTTTCATTATGTGAATAACTTGGAAATCTTAGCTCAAACAGCTGCAAAACCTGTTTTCCCAGCACGGAGACCTTGAGTTCTATAAGATAAGGCCATAAACATGTTTGTCTGAGTCTTCTATCAAAAGTTACAGCTATTTCTATGAAGTTGTACAAAAACGCTTTCTTTCGCCAAGACAGTGCGTTTCTCACTGTTACATGCATTTGAATGGGGAACTCGACCGAAACAAAGTATAGGTTTTCATTATGTGAATAACTTGGAAATCTTAGCTCAAACAGCTGCAAAACCTGTTTTCCCAGCACGGAGACCTTGAGTTCTATAAGATAAGGCCATAAACATGTTTGTCTGAGTCTTCTATCAAAAGTTACAGCTATTTCTATGAAGTTGTACAAAAACGCTTTCTTTCGCCAAGACAGTGCATTTCTCACTGTTACATGCATTTGAATGGGGAACTCGACCGAAACAAAGTATAGGTTTTCATTATGTGAATAACTTGGAAATCTTAGCTCAAACAGCTACAAAACCTGTTTTCCCAGCAAGGGAACCTTGAGTTCTATAAGATAAAGCCATAAACATGTGTATCCGAGTCTTCTATCAAAAGTTACAGCTATTTCTATGAAGTTGTACAAAAACGCTTTCTTTCGCCAAGACAGTGCATTTCTCACTGTTACATGCATTTGAATGGGGAACTCGACCGAAACAAAGTATAGGTTTTCATTATGTGAATAACTTGGAAATCTTAGCTCAAACAGCTGCAAAACCTGTTTTCCCAGCACGGAGACCTTGAGTTCTATAAGATAAGGCCATAAACATGTTTGTCTGAGTCTTCTATCAAAAGTTACAGCTATTTCTATGAAGTTGTACAAAAACGCTTTCTTTCGCCAAGACAGTGCATTTCTCACTGTTACATGCATTTGAATGGGGAACTCGACCGAAACAAAGTATAGGTTTTCATTATGTGAATAACTTGGAAATCTTAGCTCAAACAGCTACAAAACCTGTTTTCCCAGCACGGGAACCTTGAGTTCTATAAGATAAAGCCATAAACATGTGTATCCGAGTCTTCTATCAAAAGTTACAGCTATTTCTATGAAGTTGTACAAAAACGCTTTCTTTCGCCAAGACAGTGCGTTTCTCACTGTTACATGCATTTGAATGGGGAACTCGACCGAAACAAAGTATAGGTTTTCATTATGTGAATAACTTGGAAATCTTAGCTCAAACAGCTGCAAAACCTGTTTTCCCAGCACGGAGACCTTGAGTTCTATAAGATAAGGCCATAAACATGTTTGTCTGAGTCTTCTATCAAAAGTTACAGCTATTTCTATGAAGTTGTACAAAAACGCTTTCTTTCGCCAAGACAGTGCGTTTCTCACTGTTACATGCATTTGAATGGGGAACTCGACCGAAACAAAGTATAGGTTTTCATTATGTGAATAACTTGGAAATCTTAGCTCAAACAGCTGCAAAACCTGTTTTCCCAGCACGGAGACCTTGAGTTCTATAAGATAAGGCCATAAACATGTTTGTCTGAGTCTTCTATCAAAAGTTACAGCTATTTCTATGAAGTTGTACAAAAACGCTTTCTTTCGCCAAGACAGTGCATTTCTCACTGTTACATGCATTTGAATGGGGAACTCGACCGAAACAAAGTATAGGTTTTCATTATGTGAATAACTTGGAAATCTTAGCTCAAACAGCTACAAAACCTGTTTTCCCAGCAAGGGAACCTTGAGTTCTATAAGATAAAGCCATAAACATGTGTATCCGAGTCTTCTCTCAAAAGTTACAGCTATTTCTATGAAGTTGTACAAAAACGCTTTCTTTCGCCAAGACAGTGCATTTCTCACTGTTACATGCATTTGAATGGGGAACTCGACCGAAACAAAGTATAGGTTTTCATTATGTGAATAACTTGGAAATCTTAGCTCAAACAGCTACAAAACCTGTTTTCCCAGCAAGGGAACCTTGAGTTCTATAAGATAAAGCCATAAACATGTGTATCCGAGTCTTCTCTCAAAAGTTACAGCTATTTCTATGAAGTTGTACAAAAACGCTTTCTTTCGCCAAGACAGTGCATTTCTCACTGTTACATGCATTTGAATGGGGAACTCGACCGAAACAAAGTATAGGTTTTCATTATGTGAATAACTTGGAAATCTTAGCTCAAACAGCTGCAAAACCTGTTTTCCCAGCACGGAGACCTTGAGTTCTATAAGATAAGGCCATAAACATGTTTGTCTGAGTCTTCTATCAAAAGTTACAGCTATTTCTATGAAGTTGTACAAAAACGCTTTCTTTCGCCAAGACAGTGCATTTCTCACTGTTACATGCATTTGAATGGGGAACTCGACCGAAACAAAGTATAGGTTTTCATTATGTGAATAACTTGGAAATCTTAGCTCAAACAGCTACAAAACCTGTTTTCCCAGCACGGGAACCTTGAGTTCTATAAGATAAAGCCATAAACATGTGTATCCGAGTCTTCTATCAAAAGTTACAGCTAGTTCTATGAAGTTGTACAAAAACGCTTTCTTTCGCCAAGACAGTGCGTTTCTCACTGTTACATGCATTTGAATGGGGAACTCGACCGAAACAAAGTATAGGTTTTCATTATGTGAATAACTTGAAAATCTTAGCTCAAACAGCTGCAAAACCTGTTTTCCCAGCACGGGAACCTTGAGTTCTATAAGATAAAGCCATAAACATGTGTATCCGAGTCTTCTATCAAAAGTTACAGCTATTTCTATGAAGTTGTACAAAAACGCTTTCTTTCGCCAAGACAGTGCATTTCTCACTGTTACATGCATTTGAATGGGGAACTCGACCGAAACAAAGTATAGGTTTTCATTATGTGAATAACTTGGAAATCTTAGCTCAAACAGCTGCAAAACCTGTTTTCCCAGCACGGAGACCTTGAGTTCTATAAGATAAGGCCATAAACATGTTTGTCTGAGTCTTCTATCAAAAGTTACAGCTATTTCTATGAAGTTGTACAAAAACGCTTTCTTTCGCCAAGACAGTGCGTTTCTCACTGTTACATGCATTTGAATGGGGAACTCGACCGAAACAAAGTATAGGTTTTCATTATGTGAATAACTTGGAAATCTTAGCTCAAACAGCTGCAAAACCTGTTTTCCCAGCACGGAGACCTTGAGTTCTATAAGATAAGGCCATAAACATGTTTGTCTGAGTCTTCTATCAAAAGTTACAGCTATTTCTATGAAGTTGTACAAAAACGCTTTCTTTCGCCAAGACAGTGCATTTCTCACTGTTACATGCATTTGAATGGGGAACTCGACCGAAACAAAGTATAGGTTTTCATTATGTGAATAACTTGGAAATCTTAGCTCAAACAGCTACAAAACCTGTTTTCCCAGCAAGGGAACCTTGAGTTCTATAAGATAAAGCCATAAACATGTGTATCCGAGTCTTCTCTCAAAAGTTACAGCTATTTCTATGAAGTTGTACAAAAACGCTTTCTTTCGCCAAGACAGTGCATTTCTCACTGTTACATGCATTTGAATGGGGAACTCGACCGAAACAAAGTATAGGTTTTCATTATGTGAATAACTTGGAAATCTTAGCTCAAACAGCTACAAAACCTGTTTTCCCAGCAAGGGAACCTTGAGTTCTATAAGATAAAGCCATAAACATGTGTATCCGAGTCTTCTCTCAAAAGTTACAGCTATTTCTATGAAGTTGTACAAAAACGCTTTCTTTCGCCAAGACAGTGCATTTCTCACTGTTACATGCATTTGAATGGGGAACTCGACCGAAACAAAGTATAGGTTTTCATTATGTGAATAACTTGGAAATCTTAGCTCAAACAGCTGCAAAACCTGTTTTCCCAGCACGGAGACCTTGAGTTCTATAAGATAAGGCCATAAACATGTTTGTCTGAGTCTTCTATCAAAAGTTACAGCTATTTCTATGAAGTTGTACAAAAACGCTTTCTTTCGCCAAGACAGTGCATTTCTCACTGTTACATGCATTTGAATGGGGAACTCGACCGAAACAAAGTATAGGTTTTCATTATGTGAATAACTTGGAAATCTTAGCTCAAACAGCTACAAAACCTGTTTTCCCAGCACGGGAACCTTGAGTTCTATAAGATAAAGCCATAAACATGTGTATCCGAGTCTTCTATCAAAAGTTACAGCTAGTTCTATGAAGTTGTACAAAAACGCTTTCTTTCGCCAAGACAGTGCGTTTCTCACTGTTACATGCATTTGAATGGGGAACTCGACCGAAACAAAGTATAGGTTTTCATTATGTGAATAACTTGAAAATCTTAGCTCAAACAGCTGCAAAACCTGTTTTCCCAGCACGGGAACCTTGAGTTCTATAAGATAAAGCCATAAACATGTGTATCCGAGTCTTCTATCAAAAGTTACAGCTATTTCTATGAAGTTGTACAAAAACGCTTTCTTTCGCCAAGACAGTGCGTTTCTCACTGTTACATGCATTTGAATGGGGAACTCGACCGAAACAAAGTATAGGTTTTCATTATGTGAATAACTTGGAAATCTTAGCTCAAACAGCTGCAAAACCTGTTTTCCCAGCACGGGAACCTTGAGTTCTATAAGATAAAGCCATAAACATGTGTATCCGAGTCTTCTATCAAAAGTTACAGCTATTTCTATGAAGTTGTACAAAAACGCTTTCTTTCGCCAAGACAGTGCGTTTCTCACTGTTACATGCATTTGAATGGGGAACTCGACCGAAACAAAGTATAGGTTTTCATTATGTGAATAACTTGGAAATCTTAGCTCAAACAGCTGCAAAACCTGTTTTCCCAGCACGGAGACCTTGAGTTCTATAAGATAAGGCCATAAACATGTTTGTCTGAGTCTTCTATCAAAAGTTACAGCTATTTCTATGAAGTTGTACAAAAACGCTTTCTTTCGCCAAGACAGTGCGTTTCTCACTGTTACATGCATTTGAATGGGGAACTCGACCGAAACAAAGTATAGGTTTTCATTATGTGAATAACTTGGAAATCTTAGCTCAAACAGCTGCAAAACCTGTTTTCCCAGCACGGGAACCTTGAGTTCTATAAGATAAAGCCATAAACATGTGTATCCGAGTCTTCTATCAAAAGTTACAGCTATTTCTATGAAGTTGTACAAAAACGCTTTCTTTCGCCAAGACAGTGCGTTTCTCACTGTTACATGCATTTGAATGGGGAACTCGACCGAAACAAAGTATAGGTTTTCATTATGTGAATAACTTGGAAATCTTAGCTCAAACAGCTGCAAAACCTGTTTTCCCAGCACGGAGACCTTGAGTTCTATAAGATAAGGCCATAAACATGTTTGTCTGAGTCTTCTATCAAAAGTTACAGCTATTTCTATGAAGTTGTACAAAAACGCTTTCTTTCGCCAAGACAGTGCGTTTCTCACTGTTACATGCATTTGAATGGGGAACTCGACCGAAACAAAGTATAGGTTTTCATTATGTGAATAACTTGAAAATCTTAGCTCAAACAGCTGCAAAACCTGTTTTCCCAGCACGGGAACCTTGAGTTCTATAAGATAAAGCCATAAACATGTGTATCCGAGTCTTCTATCAAAAGTTACAGCTATTTCTATGAAGTTGTACAAAAACGCTTTCTTTCGCCAAGACAGTGCGTTTCTCACTGTTACATGCATTTGAATGGGGAACTCGACCGAAACAAAGTATAGGTTTTCATTATGTGAATAACTTGGAAATCTTAGCTCAAACAGCTGCAAAACCTGTTTTCCCAGCACGGAGACCTTGAGTTCTATAAGATAAGGCCATAAACATGTTTGTCTGAGTCTTCTATCAAAAGTTACAGCTATTTCTATGAAGTTGTACAAAAACGCTTTCTTTCGCCAAGACAGTGCGTTTCTCACTGTTACATGCATTTGAATGGGGAACTCGACCGAAACAAAGTATACGTTTTCATTATGTGAATAACTTGAAAATCTTAGCTCAAACAGCTGCAAAACCTGTTTTCCCAGCACGGGAACCTTGAGTTCTATAAGATAAAGCCATAAACATGTGTATCCGAGTCTTCTATCAAAAGTTACAGCTATTTCTATGAAGTTGTACAAAAACGCTTTCTTTCGCCAAGACAGTGCGTTTCTCACTGTTACATGCATTTGAATGGGGAACTCGACCGAAACAAAGTATAGGTTTTCATTATGTGAATAACTTGGAAATCTTAGCTCAAACAGCTGCAAAACCTGTTTTCCCAGCACGGAGACCTTGAGTTCTATAAGATAAGGCCATAAACATGTTTGTCTGAGTCTTCTATCAAAAGTTACAGCTATTTCTATGAAGTTGTACAAAAACGCTTTCTTTCGCCAAGACAGTGCGTTTCTCACTGTTACATGCATTTGAATGGGGAACTCGACCGAAACAAAGTATAGGTTTTCATTATGTGAATAACTTGGAAATCTTAGCTCAAACAGCTGCAAAACCTGTTTTCCCAGCACGGAGACCTTGAGTTCTATAAGATAAGGCCATAAACATGTTTGTCTGAGTCTTCTATCAAAAGTTACAGCTATTTCTATGAAGTTGTACAAAAACGCTTTCTTTCGCCAAGACAGTGCATTTCTCACTGTTACATGCATTTGAATGGGGAACTCGACCGAAACAAAGTATAGGTTTTCATTATGTGAATAACTTGGAAATCTTAGCTCAAACAGCTACAAAACCTGTTTTCCCAGCAAGGGAACCTTGAGTTCTATAAGATAAAGCCATAAACATGTGTATCCGAGTCTTCTATCAAAAGTTACAGCTATTTCTATGAAGTTGTACAAAAACGCTTTCTTTCGCCAAGACAGTGCATTTCTCACTGTTACATGCATTTGAATGGGGAACTCGACCGAAACAAAGTATAGGTTTTCATTATGTGAATAACTTGGAAATCTTAGCTCAAACAGCTGCAAAACCTGTTTTCCCAGCACGGAGACCTTGAGTTCTATAAGATAAGGCCATAAACATGTTTGTCTGAGTCTTCTATCAAAAGTTACAGCTATTTCTATGAAGTTGTACAAAAACGCTTTCTTTCGCCAAGACAGTGCATTTCTCACTGTTACATGCATTTGAATGGGGAACTCGACCGAAACAAAGTATAGGTTTTCATTATGTGAATAACTTGGAAATCTTAGCTCAAACAGCTGCAAAACCTGTTTTCCCAGCACGGAGACCTTGAGTTCTATAAGATAAAGCCATAAACATGTTTGTCTGAGTCTTCTATCAAAAGTTACAGCTATTTCTATGAAGTTGTACAAAAACGCTTTCTTTCGCCAAGACAGTGCGTTTCTCACTGTTACATGCATTTGAATGGGGAACTCGACCGAAACAAAGTATAGGTTTTCATTATGTGAATAACTTGGAAATCTTAGCTCAAACAGCTGCAAAACCTGTTTTCCCAGCACGGAGACCTTGAGTTCTATAAGATAAGGCCATAAACATGTTTGTCTGAGTCTTCTATCAAAAGTTACAGCTATTTCTATGAAGTTGTACAAAAACGCTTTCTTTCGCCAAGACAGTGCATTTCTCACTGTTACATGCATTTGAATGGGGAACTCGACCGAAACAAAGTATAGGTTTTCATTATGTGAATAACTTGGAAATCTTAGCTCAAACAGCTACAAAACCTGTTTTCCCAGCAAGGGAACCTTGAGTTCTATAAGATAAAGCCATAAACATGTGTATCCGAGTCTTCTATCAAAAGTTACAGCTATTTCTATGAAGTTGTACAAAAACGCTTTCTTTCGCCAAGACAGTGCATTTCTCACTGTTACATGCATTTGAATGGGGAACTCGACCGAAACAAAGTATAGGTTTTCATTATGTGAATAACTTGGAAATCTTAGCTCAAACAGCTGCAAAACCTGTTTTCCCAGCACGGAGACCTTGAGTTCTATAAGATAAGGCCATAAACATGTTTGTCTGAGTCTTCTATCAAAAGTTACAGCTATTTCTATGAAGTTGTACAAAAACGCTTTCTTTCGCCAAGACAGTGCATTTCTCACTGTTACATGCATTTGAATGGGGAACTCGACCGAAACAAAGTATAGGTTTTCATTATGTGAATAACTTGGAAATCTTAGCTCAAACAGCTACAAAACCTGTTTTCCCAGCACGGGAACCTTGAGTTCTATAAGATAAAGCCATAAACATGTGTATCCGAGTCTTCTATCAAAAGTTACAGCTATTTCTATGAAGTTGTACAAAAACGCTTTCTTTCGCCAAGACAGTGCGTTTCTCACTGTTACATGCATTTGAATGGGGAACTCGACCGAAACAAAGTATAGGTTTTCATTATGTGAATAACTTGGAAATCTTAGCTCAAACAGCTGCAAAACCTGTTTTCCCAGCACGGAGACCTTGAGTTCTATAAGATAAGGCCATAAACATGTTTGTCTGAGTCTTCTATCAAAAGTTACAGCTATTTCTATGAAGTTGTACAAAAACGCTTTCTTTCGCCAAGACAGTGCGTTTCTCACTGTTACATGCATTTGAATGGGGAACTCGACCGAAACAAAGTATAGGTTTTCATTATGTGAATAACTTGGAAATCTTAGCTCAAACAGCTGCAAAACCTGTTTTCCCAGCACGGAGACCTTGAGTTCTATAAGATAAGGCCATAAACATGTTTGTCTGAGTCTTCTATCAAAAGTTACAGCTATTTCTATGAAGTTGTACAAAAACGCTTTCTTTCGCCAAGACAGTGCATTTCTCACTGTTACATGCATTTGAATGGGGAACTCGACCGAAACAAAGTATAGGTTTTCATTATGTGAATAACTTGGAAATCTTAGCTCAAACAGCTGCAAAACCTGTTTTCCCAGCACGGAGACCTTGAGTTCTATAATATAAGGCCATAAACATGTTTGTCTGAGTCTTCTATCAAAAGTTACAGCTATTTCTATGAAGTTGTACAAAAACGCTTTCTTTCGCCAAGACAGTGCGTTTCTCACTGTTACATGCATTTGAATGGGGAACTCGACCGAAACAAAGTATAGGTTTTCATTATGTGAATAACTTGGAAATCTTAGCTCAAACAGCTGCAAAACCTGTTTTCCCAGCACGGAGACCTTGAGTTCTATAATATAAGGCCATAAACATGTTTGTCTGAGTCTTCTATCAAAAGTTACAGCTATTTCTATGAAGTTGTACAAAAACGCTTTCTTTCGCCAAGACAGTGCATTTCTCACTGTTACATGCATTTGAATGGGGAACTCGACCGAAACAAAGTATAGGTTTTCATTATGTGAATAACTTGGAAATCTTAGCTCAAACAGCTACAAAACCTGTTTTCCCAGCAAGGGAACCTTGAGTTCTATAAGATAAAGCCATAAACATGTGTATCCGAGTCTTCTATCAAAAGTTACAGCTATTTCTATGAAGTTGTACAAAAACGCTTTCTTTCGCCAAGACAGTGCATTTCTCACTGTTACATGCATTTGAATGGGGAACTCGACCGAAACAAAGTATAGGTTTTCATTATGTGAATAACTTGGAAATCTTAGCTCAAACAGCTGCAAAACCTGTTTTCCCAGCACGGAGACCTTGAGTTCTATAAGATAAGGCCATAAACATGTTTGTCTGAGTCTTCTATCAAAAGTTACAGCTATTTCTATGAAGTTGTACAAAAACGCTTTCTTTCGCCAAGACAGTGCATTTCTCACTGTTACATGCATTTGAATGGGGAACTCGACCGAAACAAAGTATAGGTTTTCATTATGTGAATAACTTGGAAATCTTAGCTCAAACAGCTACAAAACCTGTTTTCCCAGCACGGGAACCTTGAGTTCTATAAGATAAAGCCATAAACATGTGTATCCGAGTCTTCTATCAAAAGTTACAGCTAGTTCTATGAAGTTGTACAAAAACGCTTTCTTTCGCCAAGACAGTGCGTTTCTCACTGTTACATGCATTTGAATGGGGAACTCGACCGAAACAAAGTATAGGTTTTCATTATGTGAATAACTTGAAAATCTTAGCTCAAACAGCTGCAAAACCTGTTTTCCCAGCACGGAGACCTTGAGTTCTATAAGATAAAGCCATAAACATGTGTATCCGTGTCTTCTATCAAAAGTTACAGCTATTTCTATGAAGTTGTACAAAAACGCTTTCTTTCGCCAAGACAGTGCATTTCTCACTGTTACATGCATTTGAATGGGGAACTCGACCGAAACAAAGTATAGGTTTTCATTATGTGAATAACTTGGAAATCTTAGCTCAAACAGCTGCAAAACCTGTTTTCCCAGCACGGAGACCTTGAGTTCTATAAGATAAGGCCATAAACATGTTTGTCTGAGTCTTCTATCAAAAGTTACAGCTATTTCTATGAAGTTGTACAAAAACGCTTTCTTTCGCCAAGACAGTGCGTTTCTCACTGTTACATGCATTTGAATGGGGAACTCGACCGAAACAAAGTATAGGTTTTCATTATGTGAATAACTTGGAAATCTTAGCTCAAACAGCTGCAAAACCTGTTTTCCCAGCACGGAGACCTTGAGTTCTATAAGATAAGGCCATAAACATGTTTGTCTGAGTCTTCTATCAAAAGTTACAGCTATTTCTATGAAGTTGTACAAAAACGCTTTCTTTCGCCAAGACAGTGCATTTCTCACTGTTACATGCATTTGAATGGGGAACTCGACCGAAACAAAGTATAGGTTTTCATTATGTGAATAACTTGGAAATCTTAGCTCAAACAGCTACAAAACCTGTTTTCCCAGCAAGGGAACCTTGAGTTCTATAAGATAAAGCCATAAACATGTGTATCCGAGTCTTCTATCAAAAGTTACAGCTATTTCTATGAAGTTGTACAAAAACGCTTTCTTTCGCCAAGACAGTGCATTTCTCACTGTTACATGCATTTGAATGGGGAACTCGACCGAAACAAAGTATAGGTTTTCATTATGTGAATAACTTGGAAATCTTAGCTCAAACAGCTACAAAACCTGTTTTCCCAGCAAGGGAACCTTGAGTTCTATAAGATAAAGCCATAAACATGTGTATCCGAGTCTTCTCTCAAAAGTTACAGCTATTTCTATGAAGTTGTACAAAAACGCTTTCTTTCGCCAAGACAGTGCATTTCTCACTGTTACATGCATTTGAATGGGGAACTCGACCGAAACAAAGTATAGGTTTTCATTATGTGAATAACTTGGAAATCTTAGCTCAAACAGCTGCAAAACCTGTTTTCCCAGCACGGAGACCTTGAGTTCTATAAGATAAGGCCATAAACATGTTTGTCTGAGTCTTCTATCAAAAGTTACAGCTATTTCTATGAAGTTGTACAAAAACGCTTTCTTTCGCCAAGACAGTGCATTTCTCACTGTTACATGCATTTGAATGGGGAACTCGACCGAAACAAAGTATAGGTTTTCATTATGTGAATAACTTGGAAATCTTAGCTCAAACAGCTACAAAACCTGTTTTCCCAGCACGGGAACCTTGAGTTCTATAAGATAAAGCCATAAACATGTGTATCCGAGTCTTCTATCAAAAGTTACAGCTAGTTCTATGAAGTTGTACAAAAACGCTTTCTTTCGCCAAGACAGTGCGTTTCTCACTGTTACATGCATTTGAATGGGGAACTCGACCGAAACAAAGTATAGGTTTTCATTATGTGAATAACTTGAAAATCTTAGCTCAAACAGCTGCAAAACCTGTTTTCCCAGCACGGGAACCTTGAGTTCTATAAGATAAAGCCATAAACATGTGTATCCGAGTCTTCTATCAAAAGTTACAGCTATTTCTATGAAGTTGTACAAAAACGCTTTCTTTCGCCAAGACAGTGCGTTTCTCACTGTTACATGCATTTGAATGGGGAACTCGACCGAAACAAAGTATAGGTTTTCATTATGTGAATAACTTGGAAATCTTAGCTCAAACAGCTGCAAAACCTGTTTTCCCAGCACGGGAACCTTGAGTTCTATAAGATAAAGCCATAAACATGTGTATCCGAGTCTTCTATCAAAAGTTACAGCTATTTCTATGAAGTTGTACAAAAACGCTTTCTTTCGCCAAGACAGTGCGTTTCTCACTGTTACATGCATTTGAATGGGGAACTCGACCGAAACAAAGTATAGGTTTTCATTATGTGAATAACTTGGAAATCTTAGCTCAAACAGCTGCAAAACCTGTTTTCCCAGCACGGAGACCTTGAGTTCTATAAGATAAGGCCATAAACATGTTTGTCTGAGTCTTCTATCAAAAGTTACAGCTATTTCTATGAAGTTGTACAAAAACGCTTTCTTTCGCCAAGACAGTGCATTTCTCACTGTTACATGCATTTGAATGGGGAACTCGACCGAAACAAAGTATAGGTTTTCATTATGTGAATAACTTGGAAATCTTAGCTCAAACAGCTGCAAAACCTGTTTTCCCAGCACGGAGACCTTGAGTTCTATAAGATAAGGCCATAAACATGTTTGTCTGAGTCTTCTATCAAAAGTTACAGCTATTTCTATGAAGTTGTACAAAAACGCTTTCTTTCGCCAAGACAGTGCATTTCTCACTGTTACATGCATTTGAATGGGGAACTCGACCGAAACAAAGTATAGGTTTTCATTATGTGAATAACTTGAAAATCTTAGCTCAAACAGCTGCAAAACCTGTTTTCCCAGCACGGGAACCTTGAGTTCTATAAGATAAAGCCATAAACATGTGTATCCGAGTCTTCTATCAAAAGTTACAGCTATTTCTATGAAGTTGTACAAAAACGCTTTCTTTCGCCAAGACAGTGCGTTTCTCACTGTTACATGCATTTGAATGGGGAACTCGACCGAAACAAAGTATAGGTTTTCATTATGTGAATAACTTGGAAATCTTAGCTCAAACAGCTGCAAAACCTGTTTTCCCAGCACGGGAACCTTGAGTTCTATAAGATAAAGCCATAAACATGTGTATCCGAGTCTTCTATCAAAAGTTACAGCTATTTCTATGAAGTTGTACAAAAACGCTTTCTTTCGCCAAGACAGTGCGTTTCTCACTGTTACATGCATTTGAATGGGGAACTCGACCGAAACAAAGTATAGGTTTTCATTATGTGAATAACTTGGAAATCTTAGCTCAAACAGCTGCAAAACCTGTTTTCCCAGCACGGAGACCTTGAGTTCTATAAGATAAGGCCATAAACATGTTTGTCTGAGTCTTCTATCAAAAGTTACAGCTATTTCTATGAAGTTGTACAAAAACGCTTTCTTTCGCCAAGACAGTGCGTTTCTCACTGTTACATGCATTTGAATGGGGAACTCGACCGAAACAAAGTATAGGTTTTCATTATGTGAATAACTTGGAAATCTTAGCTCAAACAGCTGCAAAACCTGTTTTCCCAGCACGGGAACCTTGAGTTCTATAAGATAAAGCCATAAACATGTGTATCCGAGTCTTCTATCAAAAGTTACAGCTATTTCTATGAAGTTGTACAAAAACGCTTTCTTTCGCCAAGACAGTGCGTTTCTCACTGTTACATGCATTTGAATGGGGAACTCGACCGAAACAAAGTATAGGTTTTCATTATGTGAATAACTTGGAAATCTTAGCTCAAACAGCTGCAAAACCTGTTTTCCCAGCACGGGAACCTTGAGTTCTATAAGATAAAGCCATAAACATGTGTATCCGAGTCTTCTATCAAAAGTTACAGCTAGTTCTATGAAGTTGTACAAAAACGCTTTCTTTCGCCAAGACAGTGCGTTTCTCACTGTTACATGCATTTGAATGGGGAACTCGACCGAAACAAAGTATAGGTTTTCATTATGTGAATAACTTGAAAATCTTAGCTCAAACAGCTGCAAAACCTGTTTTCCCAGCACGGGAACCTTGAGTTCTATAAGATAAAGCCATAAACATGTGTATCCGAGTCTTCTATCAAAAGTTACAGCTATTTCTATGAAGTTGTACAAAAACGCTTTCTTTCGCCAAGACAGTGCGTTTCTCACTGTTACATGCATTTGAATGGGGAACTCGACCGAAACAAAGTATAGGTTTTCATTATGTGAATAACTTGGAAATCTTAGCTCAAACAGCTGCAAAACCTGTTTTCCCAGCACGGGAACCTTGAGTTCTATAAGATAAAGCCATAAACATGTGTATCCGAGTCTTCTATCAAAAGTTACAGCTATTTCTATGAAGTTGTACAAAAACGCTTTCTTTCGCCAAGACAGTGCGTTTCTCACTGTTACATGCATTTGAATGGGGAACTCGACCGAAACAAAGTATAGGTTTTCATTATGTGAATAACTTGGAAATCTTAGCTCAAACAGCTGCAAAACCTGTTTTCCCAGCACGGAGACCTTGAGTTCTATAAGATAAGGCCATAAACATGTTTGTCTGAGTCTTCTATCAAAAGTTACAGCTATTTCTATGAAGTTGTACAAAAACGCTTTCTTTCGCCAAGACAGTGCATTTCTCACTGTTACATGCATTTGAATGGGGAACTCGACCGAAACAAAGTATAGGTTTTCATTATGTGAATAACTTGGAAATCTTAGCTCAAACAGCTGCAAAACCTGTTTTCCCAGCACGGAGACCTTGAGTTCTATAAGATAAGGCCATAAACATGTTTGTCTGAGTCTTCTATCAAAAGTTACAGCTATTTCTATGAAGTTGTACAAAAACGCTTTCTTTCGCCAAGACAGTGCATTTCTCACTGTTACATGCATTTGAATGGGGAACTCGACCGAAACAAAGTATAGGTTTTCATTATGTGAATAACTTGAAAATCTTAGCTCAAACAGCTGCAAAACCTGTTTTCCCAGCACGGGAACCTTGAGTTCTATAAGATAAAGCCATAAACATGTGTATCCGAGTCTTCTATCAAAAGTTACAGCTATTTCTATGAAGTTGTACAAAAACGCTTTCTTTCGCCAAGACAGTGCGTTTCTCACTGTTACATGCATTTGAATGGGGAACTCGACCGAAACAAAGTATAGGTTTTCATTATGTGAATAACTTGGAAATCTTAGCTCAAACAGCTGCAAAACCTGTTTTCCCAGCACGGAGACCTTGAGTTCTATAAGATAAGGCCATAAACATGTTTGTCTGAGTCTTCTATCAAAAGTTACAGCTATTTCTATGAAGTTGTACAAAAACGCTTTCTTTCGCCAAGACAGTGCATTTCTCACTGTTACATGCATTTGAATGGGGAACTCGACCGAAACAAAGTATAGGTTTTCATTATGTGAATAACTTGGAAATCTTAGCTCAAACAGCTGCAAAACCTGTTTTCCCAGCACGGAGACCTTGAGTTCTATAAGATAAGGCCATAAACATGTTTGTCTGAGTCTTCTATCAAAAGTTACAGCTATTTCTATGAAGTTGTACAAAAACGCTTTCTTTCGCCAAGACAGTGCATTTCTCACTGTTACATGCATTTGAATGGGGAACTCGACCGAAACAAAGTATAGGTTTTCATTATGTGAATAACTTGAAAATCTTAGCTCAAACAGCTGCAAAACCTGTTTTCCCAGCACGGGAACCTTGAGTTCTATAAGATAAAGCCATAAACATGTGTATCCGAGTCTTCTATCAAAAGTTACAGCTATTTCTATGAAGTTGTACAAAAACGCTTTCTTTCGCCAAGACAGTGCGTTTCTCACTGTTACATGCATTTGAATGGGGAACTCGACCGAAACAAAGTATAGGTTTTCATTATGTGAATAACTTGGAAATCTTAGCTCAAACAGCTGCAAAACCTGTTTTCCCAGCACGGGAACCTTGAGTTCTATAAGATAAAGCCATAAACATGTGTATCCGAGTCTTCTATCAAAAGTTACAGCTATTTCTATGAAGTTGTACAAAAACGCTTTCTTTCGCCAAGACAGTGCGTTTCTCACTGTTACATGCATTTGAATGGGGAACTCGACCGAAACAAAGTATAGGTTTTCATTATGTGAATAACTTGGAAATCTTAGCTCAAACAGCTGCAAAACCTGTTTTCCCAGCACGGAGACCTTGAGTTCTATAAGATAAGGCCATAAACATGTTTGTCTGAGTCTTCTATCAAAAGTTACAGCTATTTCTATGAAGTTGTACAAAAACGCTTTCTTTCGCCAAGACAGTGCGTTTCTCACTGTTACATGCATTTGAATGGGGAACTCGACCGAAACAAAGTATAGGTTTTCATTATGTGAATAACTTGGAAATCTTAGCTCAAACAGCTGCAAAACCTGTTTTCCCAGCACGGGAACCTTGAGTTCTATAAGATAAAGCCATAAACATGTGTATCCGAGTCTTCTATCAAAAGTTACAGCTATTTCTATGAAGTTGTACAAAAACGCTTTCTTTCGCCAAGACAGTGCGTTTCTCACTGTTACATGCATTTGAATGGGGAACTCGACCGAAACAAAGTATAGGTTTTCATTATGTGAATAACTTGGAAATCTTAGCTCAAACAGCTGCAAAACCTGTTTTCCCAGCACGGGAACCTTGAGTTCTATAAGATAAAGCCATAAACATGTGTATCCGAGTCTTCTATCAAAAGTTACAGCTAGTTCTATGAAGTTGTACAAAAACGCTTTCTTTCGCCAAGACAGTGCGTTTCTCACTGTTACATGCATTTGAATGGGGAACTCGACCGAAACAAAGTATAGGTTTTCATTATGTGAATAACTTGAAAATCTTAGCTCAAACAGCTGCAAAACCTGTTTTCCCAGCACGGGAACCTTGAGTTCTATAAGATAAAGCCATAAACATGTGTATCCGAGTCTTCTATCAAAAGTTACAGCTATTTCTATGAAGTTGTACAAAAACGCTTTCTTTCGCCAAGACAGTGCGTTTCTCACTGTTACATGCATTTGAATGGGGAACTCGACCGAAACAAAGTATAGGTTTTCATTATGTGAATAACTTGGAAATCTTAGCTCAAACAGCTGCAAAACCTGTTTTCCCAGCACGGGAACCTTGAGTTCTATAAGATAAAGCCATAAACATGTGTATCCGAGTCTTCTATCAAAAGTTACAGCTATTTCTATGAAGTTGTACAAAAACGCTTTCTTTCGCCAAGACAGTGCGTTTCTCACTGTTACATGCATTTGAATGGGGAACTCGACCGAAACAAAGTATAGGTTTTCATTATGTGAATAACTTGGAAATCTTAGCTCAAACAGCTGCAAAACCTGTTTTCCCAGCACGGAGACCTTGAGTTCTATAAGATAAGGCCATAAACATGTTTGTCTGAGTCTTCTATCAAAAGTTACAGCTATTTCTATGAAGTTGTACAAAAACGCTTTCTTTCGCCAAGACAGTGCATTTCTCACTGTTACATGCATTTGAATGGGGAACTCGACCGAAACAAAGTATAGGTTTTCATTATGTGAATAACTTGGAAATCTTAGCTCAAACAGCTGCAAAACCTGTTTTCCCAGCACGGAGACCTTGAGTTCTATAAGATAAGGCCATAAACATGTTTGTCTGAGTCTTCTATCAAAAGTTACAGCTATTTCTATGAAGTTGTACAAAAACGCTTTCTTTCGCCAAGACAGTGCATTTCTCACTGTTACATGCATTTGAATGGGGAACTCGACCGAAACAAAGTATAGGTTTTCATTATGTGAATAACTTGAAAATCTTAGCTCAAACAGCTGCAAAACCTGTTTTCCCAGCACGGGAACCTTGAGTTCTATAAGATAAAGCCATAAACATGTGTATCCGAGTCTTCTATCAAAAGTTACAGCTATTTCTATGAAGTTGTACAAAAACGCTTTCTTTCGCCAAGACAGTGCGTTTCTCACTGTTACATGCATTTGAATGGGGAACTCGACCGAAACAAAGTATAGGTTTTCATTATGTGAATAACTTGGAAATCTTAGCTCAAACAGCTGCAAAACCTGTTTTCCCAGCACGGGAACCTTGAGTTCTATAAGATAAAGCCATAAACATGTGTATCCGAGTCTTCTATCAAAAGTTACAGCTATTTCTATGAAGTTGTACAAAAACGCTTTCTTTCGCCAAGACAGTGCGTTTCTCACTGTTACATGCATTTGAATGGGGAACTCGACCGAAACAAAGTATAGGTTTTCATTATGTGAATAACTTGGAAATCTTAGCTCAAACAGCTGCAAAACCTGTTTTCCCAGCACGGAGACCTTGAGTTCTATAAGATAAGGCCATAAACATGTTTGTCTGAGTCTTCTATCAAAAGTTACAGCTATTTCTATGAAGTTGTACAAAAACGCTTTCTTTCGCCAAGACAGTGCGTTTCTCACTGTTACATGCATTTGAATGGGGAACTCGACCGAAACAAAGTATAGGTTTTCATTATGTGAATAACTTGGAAATCTTAGCTCAAACAGCTGCAAAACCTGTTTTCCCAGCACGGGAACCTTGAGTTCTATAAGATAAAGCCATAAACATGTGTATCCGAGTCTTCTATCAAAAGTTACAGCTATTTCTATGAAGTTGTACAAAAACGCTTTCTTTCGCCAAGACAGTGCGTTTCTCACTGTTACATGCATTTGAATGGGGAACTCGACCGAAACAAAGTATAGGTTTTCATTATGTGAATAACTTGGAAATCTTAGCTCAAACAGCTGCAAAACCTGTTTTCCCAGCACGGAGACCTTGAGTTCTATAAGATAAGGCCATAAACATGTTTGTCTGAGTCTTCTATCAAAAGTTACAGCTATTTCTATGAAGTTGTACAAAAACGCTTTCTTTCGCCAAGACAGTGCGTTTCTCACTGTTACATGCATTTGAATGGGGAACTCGACCGAAACAAAGTATAGGTTTTCATTATGTGAATAACTTGGAAATCTTAGCTCAAACAGCTGCAAAACCTGTTTTCCCAGCACGGAGACCTTGAGTTCTATAAGATAAGGCCATAAACATGTTTGTCTGAGTCTTCTATCAAAAGTTACAGCTATTTCTATGAAGTTGTACAAAAACGCTTTCTTTCGCCAAGACAGTGCATTTCTCACTGTTACATGCATTTGAATGGGGAACTCGACCGAAACAAAGTATAGGTTTTCATTATGTGAATAACTTGGAAATCTTAGCTCAAACAGCTGCAAAACCTGTTTTCCCAGCACGGAGACCTTGAGTTCTATAATATAAGGCCATAAACATGTTTGTCTGAGTCTTCTATCAAAAGTTACAGCTATTTCTATGAAGTTGTACAAAAACGCTTTCTTTCGCCAAGACAGTGCGTTTCTCACTGTTACATGCATTTGAATGGGGAACTCGACCGAAACAAAGTATAGGTTTTCATTATGTGAATAACTTGGAAATCTTAGCTCAAACAGCTGCAAAACCTGTTTTCCCAGCACGGAGACCTTGAGTTCTATAATATAAGGCCATAAACATGTTTGTCTGAGTCTTCTATCAAAAGTTACAGCTATTTCTATGAAGTTGTACAAAAACGCTTTCTTTCGCCAAGACAGTGCGTTTCTCACTGTTACATGCATTTGAATGGGGAACTCGACCGAAACAAAGTATAGGTTTTCATTATGTGAATAACTTGGAAATCTTAGCTCAAACAGCTGCAAAACCTGTTTTCCCAGCACGGAGACCTTGAGTTCTATAATATAAGGCCATAAACATGTTTGTCTGAGTCTTCTATCAAAAGTTACAGCTATTTCTATGAAGTTGTACAAAAACGCTTTCTTTCGCCAAGACAGTGCATTTCTCACTGTTACATGCATTTGAATGGGGAACTCGACCGAAACAAAGTATAGGTTTTCATTATGTGAATAACTTGGAAATCTTAGCTCAAACAGCTACAAAACCTGTTTTCCCAGCAAGGGAACCTTGAGTTCTATAAGATAAAGCCATAAACATGTGTATCCGAGTCTTCTATCAAAAGTTACAGCTATTTCTATGAAGTTGTACAAAAACGCTTTCTTTCGCCAAGACAGTGCATTTCTCACTGTTACATGCATTTGAATGGGGAACTCGACCGAAACAAAGTATAGGTTTTCATTATGTGAATAACTTGAAAATCTTAGCTCAAACAGCTACAAAACCTGTTTTCCCAGCACGGGAACCTTGAGTTCTATAAGATAAAGCCATAAACATGTGTATCCGAGTCTTCTATCAAAAGTTACAGCTATTTCTATGAAGTTGTACAAAAACGCTTTCTTTCGCCAAGACAGTGCGTTTCTCACTGTTACATGCATTTGAATGGGGAACTCGACCGAAACAAAGTATAGGTTTTCATTATGTGAATAACTTGGAAATCTTAGCTCAAACAGCTGCAAAACCTGTTTTCCCAGCACGGAGACCTTGAGTTCTATAAGATAAGGCCATAAACATGTTTGTCTGAGTCTTCTATCAAAAGTTACAGCTATTTCTATGAAGTTGTACAAAAACGCTTTCTTTCGCCAAGACAGTGCATTTCTCACTGTTACATGCATTTGAATGGGGAACTCGACCGAAACAAAGTATAGGTTTTCATTATGTGAATAACTTGGAAATCTTAGCTCAAACAGCTGCAAAACCTGTTTTCCCAGCACGGAGACCTTGAGTTCTATAAGATAAGGCCATAAACATGTTTGTCTGAGTCTTCTATCAAAAGTTACAGCTATTTCTATGAAGTTGTACAAAAATGCTTTCTTTCGCCAAGACAGTGCGTTTCTCACTGTTACATGCATTTGAATGGGGAACTCGACCGAAACAAAGTATAGGTTTTCATTATGTGAATAACTTGAAAATCTTAGCTCAAACAGCTGCAAAACCTGTTTTCCCAGCACGGGAACCTTGAGTTCTATAAGATAAAGCCATAAACATGTGTATCCGAGTCTTCTATCAAAAGTTACAGCTATTTCTATGAAGTTGTACAAAAACGCTTTCTTTCGCCAAGACAGTGCGTTTCTCACTGTTACATGCATTTGAATGGGGAACTCGACCGAAACAAAGTATAGGTTTTCATTATGTGAATAACTTGGAAATCTTAGCTCAAACAGCTGCAAAACCTGTTTTCCCAGCACGGGAACCTTGAGTTCTATAAGATAAAGCCATAAACATGTGTATCCGAGTCTTCTATCAAAAGTTACAGCTATTTCTATGAAGTTGTACAAAAACGCTTTCTTTCGCCAAGACAGTGCGTTTCTCACTGTTACATGCATTTGAATGGGGAACTCGACCGAAACAAAGTATAGGTTTTCATTATGTGAATAACTTGGAAATCTTAGCTCAAACAGCTGCAAAACCTGTTTTCCCAGCACGGAGACCTTGAGTTCTATAAGATAAGGCCATAAACATGTTTGTCTGAGTCTTCTATCAAAAGTTACAGCTATTTCTATGAAGTTGTACAAAAACGCTTTCTTTCGCCAAGACAGTGCGTTTCTCACTGTTACATGCATTTGAATGGGGAACTCGACCGAAACAAAGTATAGGTTTTCATTATGTGAATAACTTGGAAATCTTAGCTCAAACAGCTGCAAAACCTGTTTTCCCAGCACGGGAACCTTGAGTTCTATAAGATAAAGCCATAAACATGTGTATCCGAGTCTTCTATCAAAAGTTACAGCTATTTCTATGAAGTTGTACAAAAACGCTTTCTTTCGCCAAGACAGTGCGTTTCTCACTGTTACATGCATTTGAATGGGGAACTCGACCGAAACAAAGTATAGGTTTTCATTATGTGAATAACTTGGAAATCTTAGCTCAAACAGCTGCAAAACCTGTTTTCCCAGCACGGAGACCTTGAGTTCTATAAAATAAGGCCATAAACATGTTTGTCTGAGTCTTCTATCAAAAGTTACAGCTATTTCTATGAAGTTGTACAAAAACGCTTTCTTTCGCCAAGACAGTGCGTTTCTCACTGTTACATGCATTTGAATGGGGAACTCGACCGAAACAAAGTATAGGTTTTCATTATGTGAATAACTTGGAAATCTTAGCTCAAACAGCTGCAAAACCTGTTTTCCCAGCACGGAGACCTTGAGTTCTATAAGATAAGGCCATAAACATGTTTGTCTGAGTCTTCTATCAAAAGTTACAGCTATTTCTATGAAGTTGTACAAAAACGCTTTCTTTCGCCAAGACAGTGCATTTCTCACTGTTACATGCATTTGAATGGGGAACTCGACCGAAACAAAGTATAGGTTTTCATTATGTGAATAACTTGGAAATCTTAGCTCAAACAGCTACAAAACCTGTTTTCCCAGCAAGGGAACCTTGAGTTCTATAAGATAAAGCCATAAACACGTGTATCCGAGTCTTCTATCAAAAGTTACAGCTATTTCTATGAAGTTGTACAAAAACGCTTTCTTTCGCCAAGACAGTGCATTTCTCACTGTTACATGCATTTGAATGGGGAACTCGACCGAAACAAAGTATAGGTTTTCATTATGTGAATAACTTGGAAATCTTAGCTCAAACAGCTGCAAAACCTGTTTTCCCAGCACGGAGACCTTGAGTTCTATAAGATAAGGCCATAAACATGTTTGTCTGAGTCTTCTATCAAAAGTTACAGCTATTTCTATGAAGTTGTACAAAAACGCTTTCTTTCGCCAAGACAGTGCGTTTCTCACTGTTACATGCATTTGAATGGGGAACTCGACCGAAACAAAGTATAGGTTTTCATTATGTGAATAACTTGGAAATCTTAGCTCAAACAGCTGCAAAACCTGTTTTCCCAGCACGGAGACCTTGAGTTCTATAAGATAAAGCCATAAACATGTTTGTCTGAGTCTTCTATCAAAAGTTACAGCTATTTCTATGAAGTTGTACAAAAACGCTTTCTTTCGCCAAGACAGTGCGTTTCTCACTGTTACATGCATTTGAATGGGGAACTCGACCGAAACAAAGTATAGGTTTTCATTATGTGAATAACTTGGAAATCTTAGCTCAAACAGCTGCAAAACCTGTTTTCCCAGCACGGAGACCTTGAGTTCTATAAGATAAGGCCATAAACATGTTTGTCTGAGTCTTCTATCAAAAGTTACAGCTATTTCTATGAAGTTGTACAAAAACGCTTTCTTTCGCCAAGACAGTGCATTTCTCACTGTTACATGCATTTGAATGGGGAACTCGACCGAAACAAAGTATAGGTTTTCATTATGTGAATAACTTGGAAATCTTAGCTCAAACAGCTACAAAACCTGTTTTCCCAGCAAGGGAACCTTGAGTTCTATAAGATAAAGCCATAAACATGTGTATCCGAGTCTTCTATCAAAAGTTACAGCTATTTCTATGAAGTTGTACAAAAACGCTTTCTTTCGCCAAGACAGTGCATTTCTCACTGTTACATGCATTTGAATGGGGAACTCGACCGAAACAAAGTATAGGTTTTCATTATGTGAATAACTTGGAAATCTTAGCTCAAACAGCTGCAAAACCTGTTTTCCCAGCACGGAGACCTTGAGTTCTATAAGATAAGGCCATAAACATGTTTGTCTGAGTCTTCTATCAAAAGTTACAGCTATTTCTATGAAGTTGTACAAAAACGCTTTCTTTCGCCAAGACAGTGCATTTCTCACTGTTACATGCATTTGAATGGGGAACTCGACCGAAACAAAGTATAGGTTTTCATTATGTGAATAACTTGGAAATCTTAGCTCAAACAGCTACAAAACCTGTTTTCCCAGCACGGGAACCTTGAGTTCTATAAGATAAAGCCATAAACATGTGTATCCGAGTCTTCTATCAAAAGTTACAGCTATTTCTATGAAGTTGTACAAAAACGCTTTCTTTCGCCAAGACAGTGCGTTTCTCACTGTTACATGCATTTGAATGGGGAACTCGACCGAAACAAAGTATAGGTTTTCATTATGTGAATAACTTGGAAATCTTAGCTCAAACAGCTGCAAAACCTGTTTTCCCAGCACGGAGACCTTGAGTTCTATAAGATAAGGCCATAAACATGTTTGTCTGAGTCTTCTATCAAAAGTTACAGCTATTTCTATGAAGTTGTACAAAAACGCTTTCTTTCGCCAAGACAGTGCGTTTCTCACTGTTACATGCATTTGAATGGGGAACTCGACCGAAACAAAGTATAGGTTTTCATTATGTGAATAACTTGGAAATCTTAGCTCAAACAGCTGCAAAACCTGTTTTCCCAGCACGGAGACCTTGAGTTCTATAAGATAAGGCCATAAACATGTTTGTCTGAGTCTTCTATCAAAAGTTACAGCTATTTCTATGAAGTTGTACAAAAACGCTTTCTTTCGCCAAGACAGTGCATTTCTCACTGTTACATGCATTTGAATGGGGAACTCGACCGAAACAAAGTATAGGTTTTCATTATGTGAATAACTTGGAAATCTTAGCTCAAACAGCTGCAAAACCTGTTTTCCCAGCACGGAGACCTTGAGTTCTATAATATAAGGCCATAAACATGTTTGTCTGAGTCTTCTATCAAAAGTTACAGCTATTTCTATGAAGTTGTACAAAAACGCTTTCTTTCGCCAAGACAGTGCGTTTCTCACTGTTACATGCATTTGAATGGGGAACTCGACCGAAACAAAGTATAGGTTTTCATTATGTGAATAACTTGGAAATCTTAGCTCAAACAGCTGCAAAACCTGTTTTCCCAGCACGGAGACCTTGAGTTCTATAATATAAGGCCATAAACATGTTTGTCTGAGTCTTCTATCAAAAGTTACAGCTATTTCTATGAAGTTGTACAAAAACGCTTTCTTTCGCCAAGACAGTGCATTTCTCACTGTTACATGCATTTGAATGGGGAACTCGACCGAAACAAAGTATAGGTTTTCATTATGTGAATAACTTGGAAATCTTAGCTCAAACAGCTACAAAACCTGTTTTCCCAGCAAGGGAACCTTGAGTTCTATAAGATAAAGCCATAAACATGTGTACCCGAGTCTTCTATCAAAAGTTACAGCTATTTCTATGAAGTTGTACAAAAACGCTTTCTTTCGCCAAGACAGTGCATTTCTCACTGTTACATGCATTTGAATGGGGAACTCGACCGAAACAAAGTATAGGTTTTCATTATGTGAATAACTTGGAAATCTTAGCTCAAACAGCTGCAAAACCTGTTTTCCCAGCACGGAGACCTTGAGTTCTATAAGATAAGGCCATAAACATGTTTGTCTGAGTCTTCTATCAAAAGTTACAGCTATTTCTATGAAGTTGTACAAAAACGCTTTCTTTCGCCAAGACAGTGCATTTCTCACTGTTACATGCATTTGAATGGGGAACTCGACCGAAACAAAGTATAGGTTTTCATTATGTGAATAACTTGGAAATCTTAGCTCAAACAGCTACAAAACCTGTTTTCCCAGCACGGGAACCTTGAGTTCTATAAGATAAAGCCATAAACATGTGTATCCGAGTCTTCTATCAAAAGTTACAGCTAGTTCTATGAAGTTGTACAAAAACGCTTTCTTTCGCCAAGACAGTGCGTTTCTCACTGTTACATGCATTTGAATGGGGAACTCGACCGAAACAAAGTATAGGTTTTCATTATGTGAATAACTTGAAAATCTTAGCTCAAACAGCTGCAAAACCTGTTTTCCCAGCACGGAGACCTTGAGTTCTATAAGATAAAGCCATAAACATGTGTATCCGTGTCTTCTATCAAAAGTTACAGCTATTTCTATGAAGTTGTACAAAAACGCTTTCTTTCGCCAAGACAGTGCATTTCTCACTGTTACATGCATTTGAATGGGGAACTCGACCGAAACAAAGTATAGGTTTTCATTATGTGAATAACTTGGAAATCTTAGCTCAAACAGCTGCAAAACCTGTTTTCCCAGCACGGAGACCTTGAGTTCTATAAGATAAGGCCATAAACATGTTTGTCTGAGTCTTCTATCAAAAGTTACAGCTATTTCTATGAAGTTGTACAAAAACGCTTTCTTTCGCCAAGACAGTGCGTTTCTCACTGTTACATGCATTTGAATGGGGAACTCGACCGAAACAAAGTATAGGTTTTCATTATGTGAATAACTTGGAAATCTTAGCTCAAACAGCTGCAAAACCTGTTTTCCCAGCACGGAGACCTTGAGTTCTATAAGATAAGGCCATAAACATGTTTGTCTGAGTCTTCTATCAAAAGTTACAGCTATTTCTATGAAGTTGTACAAAAACGCTTTCTTTCGCCAAGACAGTGCATTTCTCACTGTTACATGCATTTGAATGGGGAACTCGACCGAAACAAAGTATAGGTTTTCATTATGTGAATAACTTGGAAATCTTAGCTCAAACAGCTACAAAACCTGTTTTCCCAGCAAGGGAACCTTGAGTTCTATAAGATAAAGCCATAAACATGTGTATCCGAGTCTTCTATCAAAAGTTACAGCTATTTCTATGAAGTTGTACAAAAACGCTTTCTTTCGCCAAGACAGTGCATTTCTCACTGTTACATGCATTTGAATGGGGAACTCGACCGAAACAAAGTATAGGTTTTCATTATGTGAATAACTTGGAAATCTTAGCTCAAACAGCTACAAAACCTGTTTTCCCAGCAAGGGAACCTTGAGTTCTATAAGATAAAGCCATAAACATGTGTATCCGAGTCTTCTCTCAAAAGTTACAGCTATTTCTATGAAGTTGTACAAAAACGCTTTCTTTCGCCAAGACAGTGCATTTCTCACTGTTACATGCATTTGAATGGGGAACTCGACCGAAACAAAGTATAGGTTTTCATTATGTGAATAACTTGGAAATCTTAGCTCAAACAGCTGCAAAACCTGTTTTCCCAGCACGGAGACCTTGAGTTCTATAAGATAAGGCCATAAACATGTTTGTCTGAGTCTTCTATCAAAAGTTACAGCTATTTCTATGAAGTTGTACAAAAACGCTTTCTTTCGCCAAGACAGTGCATTTCTCACTGTTACATGCATTTGAATGGGGAACTCGACCGAAACAAAGTATAGGTTTTCATTATGTGAATAACTTGGAAATCTTAGCTCAAACAGCTACAAAACCTGTTTTCCCAGCACGGGAACCTTGAGTTCTATAAGATAAAGCCATAAACATGTGTATCCGAGTCTTCTATCAAAAGTTACAGCTAGTTCTATGAAGTTGTACAAAAACGCTTTCTTTCGCCAAGACAGTGCGTTTCTCACTGTTACATGCATTTGAATGGGGAACTCGACCGAAACAAAGTATAGGTTTTCATTATGTGAATAACTTGAAAATCTTAGCTCAAACAGCTGCAAAACCTGTTTTCCCAGCACGGGAACCTTGAGTTCTATAAGATAAAGCCATAAACATGTGTATCCGAGTCTTCTATCAAAAGTTACAGCTATTTCTATGAAGTTGTACAAAAACGCTTTCTTTCGCCAAGACAGTGCGTTTCTCACTGTTACATGCATTTGAATGGGGAACTCGACCGAAACAAAGTATAGGTTTTCATTATGTGAATAACTTGGAAATCTTAGCTCAAACAGCTGCAAAACCTGTTTTCCCAGCACGGGAACCTTGAGTTCTATAAGATAAAGCCATAAACATGTGTATCCGAGTCTTCTATCAAAAGTTACAGCTATTTCTATGAAGTTGTACAAAAACGCTTTCTTTCGCCAAGACAGTGCGTTTCTCACTGTTACATGCATTTGAATGGGGAACTCGACCGAAACAAAGTATAGGTTTTCATTATGTGAATAACTTGGAAATCTTAGCTCAAACAGCTGCAAAACCTGTTTTCCCAGCACGGAGACCTTGAGTTCTATAAGATAAGGCCATAAACATGTTTGTCTGAGTCTTCTATCAAAAGTTACAGCTATTTCTATGAAGTTGTACAAAAACGCTTTCTTTCGCCAAGACAGTGCATTTCTCACTGTTACATGCATTTGAATGGGGAACTCGACCGAAACAAAGTATAGGTTTTCATTATGTGAATAACTTGGAAATCTTAGCTCAAACAGCTGCAAAACCTGTTTTCCCAGCACGGAGACCTTGAGTTCTATAAGATAAGGCCATAAACATGTTTGTCTGAGTCTTCTATCAAAAGTTACAGCTATTTCTATGAAGTTGTACAAAAACGCTTTCTTTCGCCAAGACAGTGCATTTCTCACTGTTACATGCATTTGAATGGGGAACTCGACCGAAACAAAGTATAGGTTTTCATTATGTGAATAACTTGAAAATCTTAGCTCAAACAGCTGCAAAACCTGTTTTCCCAGCACGGGAACCTTGAGTTCTATAAGATAAAGCCATAAACATGTGTATCCGAGTCTTCTATCAAAAGTTACAGCTATTTCTATGAAGTTGTACAAAAACGCTTTCTTTCGCCAAGACAGTGCGTTTCTCACTGTTACATGCATTTGAATGGGGAACTCGACCGAAACAAAGTATAGGTTTTCATTATGTGAATAACTTGGAAATCTTAGCTCAAACAGCTGCAAAACCTGTTTTCCCAGCACGGGAACCTTGAGTTCTATAAGATAAAGCCATAAACATGTGTATCCGAGTCTTCTATCAAAAGTTACAGCTATTTCTATGAAGTTGTACAAAAACGCTTTCTTTCGCCAAGACAGTGCGTTTCTCACTGTTACATGCATTTGAATGGGGAACTCGACCGAAACAAAGTATAGGTTTTCATTATGTGAATAACTTGGAAATCTTAGCTCAAACAGCTGCAAAACCTGTTTTCCCAGCACGGAGACCTTGAGTTCTATAAGATAAGGCCATAAACATGTTTGTCTGAGTCTTCTATCAAAAGTTACAGCTATTTCTATGAAGTTGTACAAAAACGCTTTCTTTCGCCAAGACAGTGCGTTTCTCACTGTTACATGCATTTGAATGGGGAACTCGACCGAAACAAAGTATAGGTTTTCATTATGTGAATAACTTGGAAATCTTAGCTCAAACAGCTGCAAAACCTGTTTTCCCAGCACGGGAACCTTGAGTTCTATAAGATAAAGCCATAAACATGTGTATCCGAGTCTTCTATCAAAAGTTACAGCTATTTCTATGAAGTTGTACAAAAACGCTTTCTTTCGCCAAGACAGTGCGTTTCTCACTGTTACATGCATTTGAATGGGGAACTCGACCGAAACAAAGTATAGGTTTTCATTATGTGAATAACTTGGAAATCTTAGCTCAAACAGCTGCAAAACCTGTTTTCCCAGCACGGGAACCTTGAGTTCTATAAGATAAAGCCATAAACATGTGTATCCGAGTCTTCTATCAAAAGTTACAGCTAGTTCTATGAAGTTGTACAAAAACGCTTTCTTTCGCCAAGACAGTGCGTTTCTCACTGTTACATGCATTTGAATGGGGAACTCGACCGAAACAAAGTATAGGTTTTCATTATGTGAATAACTTGAAAATCTTAGCTCAAACAGCTGCAAAACCTGTTTTCCCAGCACGGGAACCTTGAGTTCTATAAGATAAAGCCATAAACATGTGTATCCGAGTCTTCTATCAAAAGTTACAGCTATTTCTATGAAGTTGTACAAAAACGCTTTCTTTCGCCAAGACAGTGCGTTTCTCACTGTTACATGCATTTGAATGGGGAACTCGACCGAAACAAAGTATAGGTTTTCATTATGTGAATAACTTGGAAATCTTAGCTCAAACAGCTGCAAAACCTGTTTTCCCAGCACGGGAACCTTGAGTTCTATAAGATAAAGCCATAAACATGTGTATCCGAGTCTTCTATCAAAAGTTACAGCTATTTCTATGAAGTTGTACAAAAACGCTTTCTTTCGCCAAGACAGTGCGTTTCTCACTGTTACATGCATTTGAATGGGGAACTCGACCGAAACAAAGTATAGGTTTTCATTATGTGAATAACTTGGAAATCTTAGCTCAAACAGCTGCAAAACCTGTTTTCCCAGCACGGAGACCTTGAGTTCTATAAGATAAGGCCATAAACATGTTTGTCTGAGTCTTCTATCAAAAGTTACAGCTATTTCTATGAAGTTGTACAAAAACGCTTTCTTTCGCCAAGACAGTGCATTTCTCACTGTTACATGCATTTGAATGGGGAACTCGACCGAAACAAAGTATAGGTTTTCATTATGTGAATAACTTGGAAATCTTAGCTCAAACAGCTGCAAAACCTGTTTTCCCAGCACGGAGACCTTGAGTTCTATAAGATAAGGCCATAAACATGTTTGTCTGAGTCTTCTATCAAAAGTTACAGCTATTTCTATGAAGTTGTACAAAAACGCTTTCTTTCGCCAAGACAGTGCATTTCTCACTGTTACATGCATTTGAATGGGGAACTCGACCGAAACAAAGTATAGGTTTTCATTATGTGAATAACTTGAAAATCTTAGCTCAAACAGCTGCAAAACCTGTTTTCCCAGCACGGGAACCTTGAGTTCTATAAGATAAAGCCATAAACATGTGTATCCGAGTCTTCTATCAAAAGTTACAGCTATTTCTATGAAGTTGTACAAAAACGCTTTCTTTCGCCAAGACAGTGCGTTTCTCACTGTTACATGCATTTGAATGGGGAACTCGACCGAAACAAAGTATAGGTTTTCATTATGTGAATAACTTGGAAATCTTAGCTCAAACAGCTGCAAAACCTGTTTTCCCAGCACGGGAACCTTGAGTTCTATAAGATAAAGCCATAAACATGTGTATCCGAGTCTTCTATCAAAAGTTACAGCTATTTCTATGAAGTTGTACAAAAACGCTTTCTTTCGCCAAGACAGTGCGTTTCTCACTGTTACATGCATTTGAATGGGGAACTCGACCGAAACAAAGTATAGGTTTTCATTATGTGAATAACTTGGAAATCTTAGCTCAAACAGCTGCAAAACCTGTTTTCCCAGCACGGAGACCTTGAGTTCTATAAGATAAGGCCATAAACATGTTTGTCTGAGTCTTCTATCAAAAGTTACAGCTATTTCTATGAAGTTGTACAAAAACGCTTTCTTTCGCCAAGACAGTGCGTTTCTCACTGTTACATGCATTTGAATGGGGAACTCGACCGAAACAAAGTATAGGTTTTCATTATGTGAATAACTTGGAAATCTTAGCTCAAACAGCTGCAAAACCTGTTTTCCCAGCACGGAGACCTTGAGTTCTATAAGATAAGGCCATAAACATGTTTGTCTGAGTCTTCTATCAAAAGTTACAGCTATTTCTATGAAGTTGTACAAAAACGCTTTCTTTCGCCAAGACAGTGCGTTTCTCACTGTTACATGCATTTGAATGGGGAACTCGACCGAAACAAAGTATAGGTTTTCATTATGTGAATAACTTGGAAATCTTAGCTCAAACAGCTGCAAAACCTGTTTTCCCAGCACGGGAACCTTGAGTTCTATAAGATAAAGCCATAAACATGTGTATCCGAGTCTTCTATCAAAAGTTACAGCTATTTCTATGAAGTTGTACAAAAACGCTTTCTTTCGCCAAGACAGTGCGTTTCTCACTGTTACATGCATTTGAATGGGGAACTCGACCGAAACAAAGTATAGGTTTTCATTATGTGAATAACTTGGAAATCTTAGCTCAAACAGCTGCAAAACCTGTTTTCCCAGCACGGGAACCTTGAGTTCTATAAGATAAAGCCATAAACATGTGTATCCGAGTCTTCTATCAAAAGTTACAGCTAGTTCTATGAAGTTGTACAAAAACGCTTTCTTTCGCCAAGACAGTGCGTTTCTCACTGTTACATGCATTTGAATGGGGAACTCGACCGAAACAAAGTATAGGTTTTCATTATGTGAATAACTTGAAAATCTTAGCTCAAACAGCTGCAAAACCTGTTTTCCCAGCACGGGAACCTTGAGTTCTATAAGATAAAGCCATAAACATGTGTATCCGAGTCTTCTATCAAAAGTTACAGCTATTTCTATGAAGTTGTACAAAAACGCTTTCTTTCGCCAAGACAGTGCGTTTCTCACTGTTACATGCATTTGAATGGGGAACTCGACCGAAACAAAGTATAGGTTTTCATTATGTGAATAACTTGGAAATCTTAGCTCAAACAGCTGCAAAACCTGTTTTCCCAGCACGGGAACCTTGAGTTCTATAAGATAAAGCCATAAACATGTGTATCCGAGTCTTCTATCAAAAGTTACAGCTATTTCTATGAAGTTGTACAAAAACGCTTTCTTTCGCCAAGACAGTGCGTTTCTCACTGTTACATGCATTTGAATGGGGAACTCGACCGAAACAAAGTATAGGTTTTCATTATGTGAATAACTTGGAAATCTTAGCTCAAACAGCTGCAAAACCTGTTTTCCCAGCACGGAGACCTTGAGTTCTATAAGATAAGGCCATAAACATGTTTGTCTGAGTCTTCTATCAAAAGTTACAGCTATTTCTATGAAGTTGTACAAAAACGCTTTCTTTCGCCAAGACAGTGCATTTCTCACTGTTACATGCATTTGAATGGGGAACTCGACCGAAACAAAGTATAGGTTTTCATTATGTGAATAACTTGGAAATCTTAGCTCAAACAGCTGCAAAACCTGTTTTCCCAGCACGGAGACCTTGAGTTCTATAAGATAAGGCCATAAACATGTTTGTCTGAGTCTTCTATCAAAAGTTACAGCTATTTCTATGAAGTTGTACAAAAACGCTTTCTTTCGCCAAGACAGTGCATTTCTCACTGTTACATGCATTTGAATGGGGAACTCGACCGAAACAAAGTATAGGTTTTCATTATGTGAATAACTTGAAAATCTTAGCTCAAACAGCTGCAAAACCTGTTTTCCCAGCACGGGAACCTTGAGTTCTATAAGATAAAGCCATAAACATGTGTATCCGAGTCTTCTATCAAAAGTTACAGCTATTTCTATGAAGTTGTACAAAAACGCTTTCTTTCGCCAAGACAGTGCGTTTCTCACTGTTACATGCATTTGAATGGGGAACTCGACCGAAACAAAGTATAGGTTTTCATTATGTGAATAACTTGGAAATCTTAGCTCAAACAGCTGCAAAACCTGTTTTCCCAGCACGGGAACCTTGAGTTCTATAAGATAAAGCCATAAACATGTGTATCCGAGTCTTCTATCAAAAGTTACAGCTATTTCTATGAAGTTGTACAAAAACGCTTTCTTTCGCCAAGACAGTGCGTTTCTCACTGTTACATGCATTTGAATGGGGAACTCGACCGAAACAAAGTATAGGTTTTCATTATGTGAATAACTTGGAAATCTTAGCTCAAACAGCTGCAAAACCTGTTTTCCCAGCACGGAGACCTTGAGTTCTATAAGATAAGGCCATAAACATGTTTGTCTGAGTCTTCTATCAAAAGTTACAGCTATTTCTATGAAGTTGTACAAAAACGCTTTCTTTCGCCAAGACAGTGCGTTTCTCACTGTTACATGCATTTGAATGGGGAACTCGACCGAAACAAAGTATAGGTTTTCATTATGTGAATAACTTGGAAATCTTAGCTCAAACAGCTGCAAAACCTGTTTTCCCAGCACGGGAACCTTGAGTTCTATAAGATAAAGCCATAAACATGTGTATCCGAGTCTTCTATCAAAAGTTACAGCTATTTCTATGAAGTTGTACAAAAACGCTTTCTTTCGCCAAGACAGTGCGTTTCTCACTGTTACATGCATTTGAATGGGGAACTCGACCGAAACAAAGTATAGGTTTTCATTATGTGAATAACTTGGAAATCTTAGCTCAAACAGCTGCAAAACCTGTTTTCCCAGCACGGAGACCTTGAGTTCTATAAAATAAGGCCATAAACATGTTTGTCTGAGTCTTCTATCAAAAGTTACAGCTATTTCTATGAAGTTGTACAAAAACGCTTTCTTTCGCCAAGACAGTGCGTTTCTCACTGTTACATGCATTTGAATGGGGAACTCGACCGAAACAAAGTATAGGTTTTCATTATGTGAATAACTTGGAAATCTTAGCTCAAACAGCTGCAAAACCTGTTTTCCCAGCACGGAGACCTTGAGTTCTATAAGATAAGGCCATAAACATGTTTGTCTGAGTCTTCTATCAAAAGTTACAGCTATTTCTATGAAGTTGTACAAAAACGCTTTCTTTCGCCAAGACAGTGCATTTCTCACTGTTACATGCATTTGAATGGGGAACTCGACCGAAACAAAGTATAGGTTTTCATTATGTGAATAACTTGGAAATCTTAGCTCAAACAGCTACAAAACCTGTTTTCCCAGCAAGGGAACCTTGAGTTCTATAAGATAAAGCCATAAACACGTGTATCCGAGTCTTCTATCAAAAGTTACAGCTATTTCTATGAAGTTGTACAAAAACGCTTTCTTTCGCCAAGACAGTGCATTTCTCACTGTTACATGCATTTGAATGGGGAACTCGACCGAAACAAAGTATAGGTTTTCATTATGTGAATAACTTGGAAATCTTAGCTCAAACAGCTGCAAAACCTGTTTTCCCAGCACGGAGACCTTGAGTTCTATAAGATAAGGCCATAAACATGTTTGTCTGAGTCTTCTATCAAAAGTTACAGCTATTTCTATGAAGTTGTACAAAAACGCTTTCTTTCGCCAAGACAGTGCGTTTCTCACTGTTACATGCATTTGAATGGGGAACTCGACCGAAACAAAGTATAGGTTTTCATTATGTGAATAACTTGGAAATCTTAGCTCAAACAGCTGCAAAACCTGTTTTCCCAGCACGGAGACCTTGAGTTCTATAAGATAAGGCCATAAACATGTTTGTCTGAGTCTTCTATCAAAAGTTACAGCTATTTCTATGAAGTTGTACAAAAACGCTTTCTTTCGCCAAGACAGTGCGTTTCTCACTGTTACATGCATTTGAATGGGGAACTCGACCGAAACAAAGTATAGGTTTTCATTATGTGAATAACTTGGAAATCTTAGCTCAAACAGCTGCAAAACCTGTTTTCCCAGCACGGAGACCTTGAGTTCTATAAGATAAGGCCATAAACATGTTTGTCTGAGTCTTCTATCAAAAGTTACAGCTATTTCTATGAAGTTGTACAAAAACGCTTTCTTTCGCCAAGACAGTGCATTTCTCACTGTTACATGCATTTGAATGGGGAACTCGACCGAAACAAAGTATAGGTTTTCATTATGTGAATAACTTGGAAATCTTAGCTCAAACAGCTACAAAACCTGTTTTCCCAGCAAGGGAACCTTGAGTTCTATAAGATAAAGCCATAAACATGTGTATCCGAGTCTTCTCTCAAAAGTTACAGCTATTTCTATGAAGTTGTACAAAAACGCTTTCTTTCGCCAAGACAGTGCATTTCTCACTGTTACATGCATTTGAATGGGGAACTCGACCGAAACAAAGTATAGGTTTTCATTATGTGAATAACTTGGAAATCTTAGCTCAAACAGCTACAAAACCTGTTTTCCCAGCAAGGGAACCTTGAGTTCTATAAGATAAAGCCATAAACATGTGTATCCGAGTCTTCTCTCAAAAGTTACAGCTATTTCTATGAAGTTGTACAAAAACGCTTTCTTTCGCCAAGACAGTGCATTTCTCACTGTTACATGCATTTGAATGGGGAACTCGACCGAAACAAAGTATAGGTTTTCATTATGTGAATAACTTGGAAATCTTAGCTCAAACAGCTGCAAAACCTGTTTTCCCAGCACGGAGACCTTGAGTTCTATAAGATAAGGCCATAAACATGTTTGTCTGAGTCTTCTATCAAAAGTTACAGCTATTTCTATGAAGTTGTACAAAAACGCTTTCTTTCGCCAAGACAGTGCATTTCTCACTGTTACATGCATTTGAATGGGGAACTCGACCGAAACAAAGTATAGGTTTTCATTATGTGAATAACTTGGAAATCTTAGCTCAAACAGCTACAAAACCTGTTTTCCCAGCACGGGAACCTTGAGTTCTATAAGATAAAGCCATAAACATGTGTATCCGAGTCTTCTATCAAAAGTTACAGCTAGTTCTATGAAGTTGTACAAAAACGCTTTCTTTCGCCAAGACAGTGCGTTTCTCACTGTTACATGCATTTGAATGGGGAACTCGACCGAAACAAAGTATAGGTTTTCATTATGTGAATAACTTGAAAATCTTAGCTCAAACAGCTGCAAAACCTGTTTTCCCAGCACGGGAACCTTGAGTTCTATAAGATAAAGCCATAAACATGTGTATCCGAGTCTTCTATCAAAAGTTACAGCTATTTCTATGAAGTTGTACAAAAACGCTTTCTTTCGCCAAGACAGTGCGTTTCTCACTGTTACATGCATTTGAATGGGGAACTCGACCGAAACAAAGTATAGGTTTTCATTATGTGAATAACTTGGAAATCTTAGCTCAAACAGCTGCAAAACCTGTTTTCCCAGCACGGGAACCTTGAGTTCTATAAGATAAAGCCATAAACATGTGTATCCGAGTCTTCTATCAAAAGTTACAGCTATTTCTATGAAGTTGTACAAAAACGCTTTCTTTCGCCAAGACAGTGCGTTTCTCACTGTTACATGCATTTGAATGGGGAACTCGACCGAAACAAAGTATAGGTTTTCATTATGTGAATAACTTGGAAATCTTAGCTCAAACAGCTGCAAAACCTGTTTTCCCAGCACGGAGACCTTGAGTTCTATAAGATAAGGCCATAAACATGTTTGTCTGAGTCTTCTATCAAAAGTTACAGCTATTTCTATGAAGTTGTACAAAAACGCTTTCTTTCGCCAAGACAGTGCGTTTCTCACTGTTACATGCATTTGAATGGGGAACTCGACCGAAACAAAGTATAGGTTTTCATTATGTGAATAACTTGGAAATCTTAGCTCAAACAGCTGCAAAACCTGTTTTCCCAGCACGGGAACCTTGAGTTCTATAAGATAAAGCCATAAACATGTGTATCCGAGTCTTCTATCAAAAGTTACAGCTATTTCTATGAAGTTGTACAAAAACGCTTTCTTTCGCCAAGACAGTGCGTTTCTCACTGTTACATGCATTTGAATGGGGAACTCGACCGAAACAAAGTATAGGTTTTCATTATGTGAATAACTTGGAAATCTTAGCTCAAACAGCTGCAAAACCTGTTTTCCCAGCACGGAGACCTTGAGTTCTATAAGATAAGGCCATAAACATGTTTGTCTGAGTCTTCTATCAAAAGTTACAGCTATTTCTATGAAGTTGTACAAAAACGCTTTCTTTCGCCAAGACAGTGCGTTTCTCACTGTTACATGCATTTGAATGGGGAACTCGACCGAAACAAAGTATAGGTTTTCATTATGTGAATAACTTGAAAATCTTAGCTCAAACAGCTGCAAAACCTGTTTTCCCAGCACGGGAACCTTGAGTTCTATAAGATAAAGCCATAAACATGTGTATCCGAGTCTTCTATCAAAAGTTACAGCTATTTCTATGAAGTTGTACAAAAACGCTTTCTTTCGCCAAGACAGTGCGTTTCTCACTGTTACATGCATTTGAATGGGGAACTCGACCGAAACAAAGTATAGGTTTTCATTATGTGAATAACTTGGAAATCTTAGCTCAAACAGCTGCAAAACCTGTTTTCCCAGCACGGAGACCTTGAGTTCTATAAGATAAGGCCATAAACATGTTTGTCTGAGTCTTCTATCAAAAGTTACAGCTATTTCTATGAAGTTGTACAAAAACGCTTTCTTTCGCCAAGACAGTGCGTTTCTCACTGTTACATGCATTTGAATGGGGAACTCGACCGAAACAAAGTATACGTTTTCATTATGTGAATAACTTGAAAATCTTAGCTCAAACAGCTGCAAAACCTGTTTTCCCAGCACGGGAACCTTGAGTTCTATAAGATAAAGCCATAAACATGTTTGTCTGAGTCTTCTATCAAAAGTTACAGCTATTTCTATGAAGTTGTACAAAAACGCTTTCTTTCGCCAAGACAGTGCATTTCTCACTGTTACATGCATTTGAATGGGGAACTCGACCGAAACAAAGTATAGGTTTTCATTATGTGAATAACTTGGAAATCTTAGCTCAAACAGCTGCAAAACCTGTTTTCCCAGCACGGAGACCTTGAGTTCTATAATATAAGGCCATAAACATGTTTGTCTGAGTCTTCTATCAAAAGTTACAGCTATTTCTATGAAGTTGTACAAAAACGCTTTCTTTCGCCAAGACAGTGCGTTTCTCACTGTTACATGCATTTGAATGGGGAACTCGACCGAAACAAAGTATAGGTTTTCATTATGTGAATAACTTGGAAATCTTAGCTCAAACAGCTGCAAAACCTGTTTTCCCAGCACGGAGACCTTGAGTTCTATAAGATAAGGCCATAAACATGTTTGTCTGAGTCTTCTATCAAAAGTTACAGCTATTTCTATGAAGTTGTACAAAAACGCTTTCTTTCGCCAAGACAGTGCGTTTCTCACTGTTACATGCATTTGAATGGGGAACTCGACCGAAACAAAGTATAGGTTTTCATTATGTGAATAACTTGGAAATCTTAGCTCAAACAGCTGCAAAACCTGTTTTCCCAGCACGGAGACCTTGAGTTCTATAAGATAAGGCCATAAACATGTTTGTCTGAGTCTTCTATCAAAAGTTACAGCTATTTCTATGAAGTTGTACAAAAACGCTTTCTTTCGCCAAGACAGTGCATTTCTCACTGTTACATGCATTTGAATGGGGAACTCGACCGAAACAAAGTATAGGTTTTCATTATGTGAATAACTTGGAAATCTTAGCTCAAACAGCTACAAAACCTGTTTTCCCAGCAAGGGAACCTTGAGTTCTATAAGATAAAGCCATAAACATGTGTATCCGAGTCTTCTCTCAAAAGTTACAGCTATTTCTATGAAGTTGTACAAAAACGCTTTCTTTCGCCAAGACAGTGCATTTCTCACTGTTACATGCATTTGAATGGGGAACTCGACCGAAACAAAGTATAGGTTTTCATTATGTGAATAACTTGGAAATCTTAGCTCAAACAGCTACAAAACCTGTTTTCCCAGCAAGGGAACCTTGAGTTCTATAAGATAAAGCCATAAACATGTGTATCCGAGTCTTCTCTCAAAAGTTACAGCTATTTCTATGAAGTTGTACAAAAACGCTTTCTTTCGCCAAGACAGTGCATTTCTCACTGTTACATGCATTTGAATGGGGAACTCGACCGAAACAAAGTATAGGTTTTCATTATGTGAATAACTTGGAAATCTTAGCTCAAACAGCTGCAAAACCTGTTTTCCCAGCACGGAGACCTTGAGTTCTATAAGATAAGGCCATAAACATGTTTGTCTGAGTCTTCTATCAAAAGTTACAGCTATTTCTATGAAGTTGTACAAAAACGCTTTCTTTCGCCAAGACAGTGCATTTCTCACTGTTACATGCATTTGAATGGGGAACTCGACCGAAACAAAGTATAGGTTTTCATTATGTGAATAACTTGGAAATCTTAGCTCAAACAGCTACAAAACCTGTTTTCCCAGCACGGGAACCTTGAGTTCTATAAGATAAAGCCATAAACATGTGTATCCGAGTCTTCTATCAAAAGTTACAGCTAGTTCTATGAAGTTGTACAAAAACGCTTTCTTTCGCCAAGACAGTGCGTTTCTCACTGTTACATGCATTTGAATGGGGAACTCGACCGAAACAAAGTATAGGTTTTCATTATGTGAATAACTTGAAAATCTTAGCTCAAACAGCTGCAAAACCTGTTTTCCCAGCACGGGAACCTTGAGTTCTATAAGATAAAGCCATAAACATGTGTATCCGAGTCTTCTATCAAAAGTTACAGCTATTTCTATGAAGTTGTACAAAAACGCTTTCTTTCGCCAAGACAGTGCGTTTCTCACTGTTACATGCATTTGAATGGGGAACTCGACCGAAACAAAGTATAGGTTTTCATTATGTGAATAACTTGGAAATCTTAGCTCAAACAGCTGCAAAACCTGTTTTCCCAGCACGGGAACCTTGAGTTCTATAAGATAAAGCCATAAACATGTGTATCCGAGTCTTCTATCAAAAGTTACAGCTATTTCTATGAAGTTGTACAAAAACGCTTTCTTTCGCCAAGACAGTGCGTTTCTCACTGTTACATGCATTTGAATGGGGAACTCGACCGAAACAAAGTATAGGTTTTCATTATGTGAATAACTTGGAAATCTTAGCTCAAACAGCTGCAAAACCTGTTTTCCCAGCACGGAGACCTTGAGTTCTATAAGATAAGGCCATAAACATGTTTGTCTGAGTCTTCTATCAAAAGTTACAGCTATTTCTATGAAGTTGTACAAAAACGCTTTCTTTCGCCAAGACAGTGCGTTTCTCACTGTTACATGCATTTGAATGGGGAACTCGACCGAAACAAAGTATAGGTTTTCATTATGTGAATAACTTGGAAATCTTAGCTCAAACAGCTGCAAAACCTGTTTTCCCAGCACGGGAACCTTGAGTTCTATAAGATAAAGCCATAAACATGTGTATCCGAGTCTTCTATCAAAAGTTACAGCTATTTCTATGAAGTTGTACAAAAACGCTTTCTTTCGCCAAGACAGTGCGTTTCTCACTGTTACATGCATTTGAATGGGGAACTCGACCGAAACAAAGTATAGGTTTTCATTATGTGAATAACTTGGAAATCTTAGCTCAAACAGCTGCAAAACCTGTTTTCCCAGCACGGAGACCTTGAGTTCTATAAGATAAGGCCATAAACATGTTTGTCTGAGTCTTCTATCAAAAGTTACAGCTATTTCTATGAAGTTGTACAAAAACGCTTTCTTTCGCCAAGACAGTGCGTTTCTCACTGTTACATGCATTTGAATGGGGAACTCGACCGAAACAAAGTATAGGTTTTCATTATGTGAATAACTTGAAAATCTTAGCTCAAACAGCTGCAAAACCTGTTTTCCCAGCACGGGAACCTTGAGTTCTATAAGATAAAGCCATAAACATGTGTATCCGAGTCTTCTATCAAAAGTTACAGCTATTTCTATGAAGTTGTACAAAAACGCTTTCTTTCGCCAAGACAGTGCGTTTCTCACTGTTACATGCATTTGAATGGGGAACTCGACCGAAACAAAGTATAGGTTTTCATTATGTGAATAACTTGGAAATCTTAGCTCAAACAGCTGCAAAACCTGTTTTCCCAGCACGGAGACCTTGAGTTCTATAAGATAAGGCCATAAACATGTTTGTCTGAGTCTTCTATCAAAAGTTACAGCTATTTCTATGAAGTTGTACAAAAACGCTTTCTTTCGCCAAGACAGTGCGTTTCTCACTGTTACATGCATTTGAATGGGGAACTCGACCGAAACAAAGTATACGTTTTCATTATGTGAATAACTTGAAAATCTTAGCTCAAACAGCTGCAAAACCTGTTTTCCCAGCACGGGAACCTTGAGTTCTATAAGATAAAGCCATAAACATGTTTGTCTGAGTCTTCTATCAAAAGTTACAGCTATTTCTATGAAGTTGTACAAAAACGCTTTCTTTCGCCAAGACAGTGCATTTCTCACTGTTACATGCATTTGAATGGGGAACTCGACCGAAACAAAGTATAGGTTTTCATTATGTGAATAACTTGGAAATCTTAGCTCAAACAGCTGCAAAACCTGTTTTCCCAGCACGGAGACCTTGAGTTCTATAATATAAGGCCATAAACATGTTTGTCTGAGTCTTCTATCAAAAGTTACAGCTATTTCTATGAAGTTGTACAAAAACGCTTTCTTTCGCCAAGACAGTGCGTTTCTCACTGTTACATGCATTTGAATGGGGAACTCGACCGAAACAAAGTATAGGTTTTCATTATGTGAATAACTTGGAAATCTTAGCTCAAACAGCTGCAAAACCTGTTTTCCCAGCACGGAGACCTTGAGTTCTATAAGATAAGGCCATAAACATGTTTGTCTGAGTCTTCTATCAAAAGTTACAGCTATTTCTATGAAGTTGTACAAAAACGCTTTCTTTCGCCAAGACAGTGCGTTTCTCACTGTTACATGCATTTGAATGGGGAACTCGACCGAAACAAAGTATAGGTTTTCATTATGTGAATAACTTGGAAATCTTAGCTCAAACAGCTGCAAAACCTGTTTTCCCAGCACGGGAACCTTGAGTTCTATAAGATAAAGCCATAAACATGTGTATCCGAGTCTTCTATCAAAAGTTACAGCTATTTCTATGAAGTTGTACAAAAACGCTTTCTTTCGCCAAGACAGTGCATTTCTCACTGTTACATGCATTTGAATGGGGAACTCGACCGAAACAAAGTATAGGTTTTCATTATGTGAATAACTTGGAAATCTTAGCTCAAACAGCTGCAAAACCTGTTTTCCCAGCACGGAGACCTTGAGTTCTATAAGATAAGGCCATAAACATGTTTGTCTGAGTCTTCTATCAAAAGTTACAGCTATTTCTATGAAGTTGTACAAAAACGCTTTCTTTCGCCAAGACAGTGCATTTCTCACTGTTACATGCATTTGAATGGGGAACTCGACCGAAACAAAGTATAGGTTTTCATTATGTGAATAACTTGGAAATCTTAGCTCAAACAGCTGCAAAACCTGTTTTCCCAGCACGGAGACCTTGAGTTCTATAAGATAAAGCCATAAACATGTTTGTCTGAGTCTTCTATCAAAAGTTACAGCTATTTCTATGAAGTTGTACAAAAACGCTTTCTTTCGCCAAGACAGTGCGTTTCTCACTGTTACATGCATTTGAATGGGGAACTCGACCGAAACAAAGTATAGGTTTTCATTATGTGAATAACTTGGAAATCTTAGCTCAAACAGCTGCAAAACCTGTTTTCCCAGCACGGAGACCTTGAGTTCTATAAGATAAGGCCATAAACATGTTTGTCTGAGTCTTCTATCAAAAGTTACAGCTATTTCTATGAAGTTGTACAAAAACGCTTTCTTTCGCCAAGACAGTGCGTTTCTCACTGTTACATGCATTTGAATGGGGAACTCGACCGAAACAAAGTATACGTTTTCATTATGTGAATAACTTGAAAATCTTAGCTCAAACAGCTGCAAAACCTGTTTTCCCAGCACGGGAACCTTGAGTTCTATAAGATAAAGCCATAAACATGTGTATCCGAGTCTTCTATCAAAAGTTACAGCTATTTCTATGAAGTTGTACAAAAACGCTTTCTTTCGCCAAGACAGTGCGTTTCTCACTGTTACATGCATTTGAATGGGGAACTCGACCGAAACAAAGTATAGGTTTTCATTATGTGAATAACTTGGAAATCTTAGCTCAAACAGCTGCAAAACCTGTTTTCCCAGCACGGAGACCTTGAGTTCTATAAGATAAGGCCATAAACATGTTTGTCTGAGTCTTCTATCAAAAGTTACAGCTATTTCTATGAAGTTGTACAAAAACGCTTTCTTTCGCCAAGACAGTGCGTTTCTCACTGTTACATGCATTTGAATGGGGAACTCGACCGAAACAAAGTATAGGTTTTCATTATGTGAATAACTTGGAAATCTTAGCTCAAACAGCTGCAAAACCTGTTTTCCCAGCACGGAGACCTTGAGTTCTATAAGATAAGGCCATAAACATGTTTGTCTGAGTCTTCTATCAAAAGTTACAGCTATTTCTATGAAGTTGTACAAAAACGCTTTCTTTCGCCAAGACAGTGCATTTCTCACTGTTACATGCATTTGAATGGGGAACTCGACCGAAACAAAGTATAGGTTTTCATTATGTGAATAACTTGGAAATCTTAGCTCAAACAGCTACAAAACCTGTTTTCCCAGCAAGGGAACCTTGAGTTCTATAAGATAAAGCCATAAACATGTGTATCCGAGTCTTCTATCAAAAGTTACAGCTATTTCTATGAAGTTGTACAAAAACGCTTTCTTTCGCCAAGACAGTGCATTTCTCACTGTTACATGCATTTGAATGGGGAACTCGACCGAAACAAAGTATAGGTTTTCATTATGTGAATAACTTGGAAATCTTAGCTCAAACAGCTGCAAAACCTGTTTTCCCAGCACGGAGACCTTGAGTTCTATAAGATAAGGCCATAAACATGTTTGTCTGAGTCTTCTATCAAAAGTTACAGCTATTTCTATGAAGTTGTACAAAAACGCTTTCTTTCGCCAAGACAGTGCATTTCTCACTGTTACATGCATTTGAATGGGGAACTCGACCGAAACAAAGTATAGGTTTTCATTATGTGAATAACTTGGAAATCTTAGCTCAAACAGCTGCAAAACCTGTTTTCCCAGCACGGAGACCTTGAGTTCTATAAGATAAAGCCATAAACATGTTTGTCTGAGTCTTCTATCAAAAGTTACAGCTATTTCTATGAAGTTGTACAAAAACGCTTTCTTTCGCCAAGACAGTGCGTTTCTCACTGTTACATGCATTTGAATGGGGAACTCGACCGAAACAAAGTATAGGTTTTCATTATGTGAATAACTTGGAAATCTTAGCTCAAACAGCTGCAAAACCTGTTTTCCCAGCACGGAGACCTTGAGTTCTATAAGATAAGGCCATAAACATGTTTGTCTGAGTCTTCTATCAAAAGTTACAGCTATTTCTATGAAGTTGTACAAAAACGCTTTCTTTCGCCAAGACAGTGCATTTCTCACTGTTACATGCATTTGAATGGGGAACTCGACCGAAACAAAGTATAGGTTTTCATTATGTGAATAACTTGGAAATCTTAGCTCAAACAGCTACAAAACCTGTTTTCCCAGCAAGGGAACCTTGAGTTCTATAAGATAAAGCCATAAACATGTGTATCCGAGTCTTCTATCAAAAGTTACAGCTATTTCTATGAAGTTGTACAAAAACGCTTTCTTTCGCCAAGACAGTGCATTTCTCACTGTTACATGCATTTGAATGGGGAACTCGACCGAAACAAAGTATAGGTTTTCATTATGTGAATAACTTGGAAATCTTAGCTCAAACAGCTGCAAAACCTGTTTTCCCAGCACGGAGACCTTGAGTTCTATAAGATAAGGCCATAAACATGTTTGTCTGAGTCTTCTATCAAAAGTTACAGCTATTTCTATGAAGTTGTACAAAAACGCTTTCTTTCGCCAAGACAGTGCATTTCTCACTGTTACATGCATTTGAATGGGGAACTCGACCGAAACAAAGTATAGGTTTTCATTATGTGAATAACTTGGAAATCTTAGCTCAAACAGCTACAAAACCTGTTTTCCCAGCACGGGAACCTTGAGTTCTATAAGATAAAGCCATAAACATGTGTATCCGAGTCTTCTATCAAAAGTTACAGCTATTTCTATGAAGTTGTACAAAAACGCTTTCTTTCGCCAAGACAGTGCGTTTCTCACTGTTACATGCATTTGAATGGGGAACTCGACCGAAACAAAGTATAGGTTTTCATTATGTGAATAACTTGGAAATCTTAGCTCAAACAGCTGCAAAACCTGTTTTCCCAGCACGGAGACCTTGAGTTCTATAAGATAAGGCCATAAACATGTTTGTCTGAGTCTTCTATCAAAAGTTACAGCTATTTCTATGAAGTTGTACAAAAACGCTTTCTTTCGCCAAGACAGTGCGTTTCTCACTGTTACATGCATTTGAATGGGGAACTCGACCGAAACAAAGTATAGGTTTTCATTATGTGAATAACTTGGAAATCTTAGCTCAAACAGCTGCAAAACCTGTTTTCCCAGCACGGAGACCTTGAGTTCTATAAGATAAGGCCATAAACATGTTTGTCTGAGTCTTCTATCAAAAGTTACAGCTATTTCTATGAAGTTGTACAAAAACGCTTTCTTTCGCCAAGACAGTGCATTTCTCACTGTTACATGCATTTGAATGGGGAACTCGACCGAAACAAAGTATAGGTTTTCATTATGTGAATAACTTGGAAATCTTAGCTCAAACAGCTGCAAAACCTGTTTTCCCAGCACGGAGACCTTGAGTTCTATAAGATAAGGCCATAAACATGTTTGTCTGAGTCTTCTATCAAAAGTTACAGCTATTTCTATGAAGTTGTACAAAAACGCTTTCTTTCGCCAAGACAGTGCATTTCTCACTGTTACATGCATTTGAATGGGGAACTCGACCGAAACAAAGTATAGGTTTTCATTATGTGAATAACTTGGAAATCTTAGCTCAAACAGCTACAAAACCTGTTTTCCCAGCACGGGAACCTTGAGTTCTATAAGATAAAGCCATAAACATGTGTATCCGAGTCTTCTATCAAAAGTTACAGCTAGTTCTATGAAGTTGTACAAAAACGCTTTCTTTCGCCAAGACAGTGCGTTTCTCACTGTTACATGCATTTGAATGGGGAACTCGACCGAAACAAAGTATAGGTTTTCATTATGTGAATAACTTGAAAATCTTAGCTCAAACAGCTGCAAAACCTGTTTTCCCAGCACGGAGACCTTGAGTTCTATAAGATAAGGCCATAAACATGTTTGTCTGAGTCTTCTATCAAAAGTTACAGCTATTTCTATGAAGTTGTACAAAAACGCTTTCTTTCGCCAAGACAGTGCGTTTCTCACTGTTACATGCATTTGAATGGGGAACTCGACCGAAACAAAGTATAGGTTTTCATTATGTGAATAACTTGGAAATCTTAGCTCAAACAGCTGCAAAACCTGTTTTCCCAGCACGGAGACCTTGAGTTCTATAAGATAAGGCCATAAACATGTTTGTCTGAGTCTTCTATCAAAAGTTACAGCTATTTCTATGAAGTTGTACAAAAACGCTTTCTTTCGCCAAGACAGTGCATTTCTCACTGTTACATGCATTTGAATGGGGAACTCGACCGAAACAAAGTATAGGTTTTCATTATGTGAATAACTTGGAAATCTTAGCTCAAACAGCTACAAAACCTGTTTTCCCAGCAAGGGAACCTTGAGTTCTATAAGATAAAGCCATAAACATGTGTATCCGAGTCTTCTATCAAAAGTTACAGCTATTTCTATGAAGTTGTACAAAAACGCTTTCTTTCGCCAAGACAGTGCATTTCTCACTGTTACATGCATTTGAATGGGGAACTCGACCGAAACAAAGTATAGGTTTTCATTATGTGAATAACTTGGAAATCTTAGCTCAAACAGCTACAAAACCTGTTTTCCCAGCAAGGGAACCTTGAGTTCTATAAGATAAAGCCATAAACATGTGTATCCGAGTCTTCTCTCAAAAGTTACAGCTATTTCTATGAAGTTGTACAAAAACGCTTTCTTTCGCCAAGACAGTGCATTTCTCACTGTTACATGCATTTGAATGGGGAACTCGACCGAAACAAAGTATAGGTTTTCATTATGTGAATAACTTGGAAATCTTAGCTCAAACAGCTGCAAAACCTGTTTTCCCAGCACGGAGACCTTGAGTTCTATAAGATAAGGCCATAAACATGTTTGTCTGAGTCTTCTATCAAAAGTTACAGCTATTTCTATGAAGTTGTACAAAAACGCTTTCTTTCGCCAAGACAGTGCATTTCTCACTGTTACATGCATTTGAATGGGGAACTCGACCGAAACAAAGTATAGGTTTTCATTATGTGAATAACTTGGAAATCTTAGCTCAAACAGCTACAAAACCTGTTTTCCCAGCACGGGAACCTTGAGTTCTATAAGATAAAGCCATAAACATGTGTATCCGAGTCTTCTATCAAAAGTTACAGCTAGTTCTATGAAGTTGTACAAAAACGCTTTCTTTCGCCAAGACAGTGCGTTTCTCACTGTTACATGCATTTGAATGGGGAACTCGACCGAAACAAAGTATAGGTTTTCATTATGTGAATAACTTGAAAATCTTAGCTCAAACAGCTGCAAAACCTGTTTTCCCAGCACGGGAACCTTGAGTTCTATAAGATAAAGCCATAAACATGTGTATCCGAGTCTTCTATCAAAAGTTACAGCTATTTCTATGAAGTTGTACAAAAACGCTTTCTTTCGCCAAGACAGTGCGTTTCTCACTGTTACATGCATTTGAATGGGGAACTCGACCGAAACAAAGTATAGGTTTTCATTATGTGAATAACTTGGAAATCTTAGCTCAAACAGCTGCAAAACCTGTTTTCCCAGCACGGGAACCTTGAGTTCTATAAGATAAAGCCATAAACATGTGTATCCGAGTCTTCTATCAAAAGTTACAGCTATTTCTATGAAGTTGTACAAAAACGCTTTCTTTCGCCAAGACAGTGCGTTTCTCACTGTTACATGCATTTGAATGGGGAACTCGACCGAAACAAAGTATAGGTTTTCATTATGTGAATAACTTGGAAATCTTAGCTCAAACAGCTGCAAAACCTGTTTTCCCAGCACGGAGACCTTGAGTTCTATAAGATAAGGCCATAAACATGTTTGTCTGAGTCTTCTATCAAAAGTTACAGCTATTTCTATGAAGTTGTACAAAAACGCTTTCTTTCGCCAAGACAGTGCATTTCTCACTGTTACATGCATTTGAATGGGGAACTCGACCGAAACAAAGTATAGGTTTTCATTATGTGAATAACTTGGAAATCTTAGCTCAAACAGCTGCAAAACCTGTTTTCCCAGCACGGAGACCTTGAGTTCTATAAGATAAGGCCATAAACATGTTTGTCTGAGTCTTCTATCAAAAGTTACAGCTATTTCTATGAAGTTGTACAAAAACGCTTTCTTTCGCCAAGACAGTGCATTTCTCACTGTTACATGCATTTGAATGGGGAACTCGACCGAAACAAAGTATAGGTTTTCATTATGTGAATAACTTGAAAATCTTAGCTCAAACAGCTGCAAAACCTGTTTTCCCAGCACGGGAACCTTGAGTTCTATAAGATAAAGCCATAAACATGTGTATCCGAGTCTTCTATCAAAAGTTACAGCTATTTCTATGAAGTTGTACAAAAACGCTTTCTTTCGCCAAGACAGTGCGTTTCTCACTGTTACATGCATTTGAATGGGGAACTCGACCGAAACAAAGTATAGGTTTTCATTATGTGAATAACTTGGAAATCTTAGCTCAAACAGCTGCAAAACCTGTTTTCCCAGCACGGGAACCTTGAGTTCTATAAGATAAAGCCATAAACATGTGTATCCGAGTCTTCTATCAAAAGTTACAGCTATTTCTATGAAGTTGTACAAAAACGCTTTCTTTCGCCAAGACAGTGCGTTTCTCACTGTTACATGCATTTGAATGGGGAACTCGACCGAAACAAAGTATAGGTTTTCATTATGTGAATAACTTGGAAATCTTAGCTCAAACAGCTGCAAAACCTGTTTTCCCAGCACGGAGACCTTGAGTTCTATAAGATAAGGCCATAAACATGTTTGTCTGAGTCTTCTATCAAAAGTTACAGCTATTTCTATGAAGTTGTACAAAAACGCTTTCTTTCGCCAAGACAGTGCGTTTCTCACTGTTACATGCATTTGAATGGGGAACTCGACCGAAACAAAGTATAGGTTTTCATTATGTGAATAACTTGGAAATCTTAGCTCAAACAGCTGCAAAACCTGTTTTCCCAGCACGGGAACCTTGAGTTCTATAAGATAAAGCCATAAACATGTGTATCCGAGTCTTCTATCAAAAGTTACAGCTATTTCTATGAAGTTGTACAAAAACGCTTTCTTTCGCCAAGACAGTGCGTTTCTCACTGTTACATGCATTTGAATGGGGAACTCGACCGAAACAAAGTATAGGTTTTCATTATGTGAATAACTTGGAAATCTTAGCTCAAACAGCTGCAAAACCTGTTTTCCCAGCACGGGAACCTTGAGTTCTATAAGATAAAGCCATAAACATGTGTATCCGAGTCTTCTATCAAAAGTTACAGCTAGTTCTATGAAGTTGTACAAAAACGCTTTCTTTCGCCAAGACAGTGCGTTTCTCACTGTTACATGCATTTGAATGGGGAACTCGACCGAAACAAAGTATAGGTTTTCATTATGTGAATAACTTGAAAATCTTAGCTCAAACAGCTGCAAAACCTGTTTTCCCAGCACGGGAACCTTGAGTTCTATAAGATAAAGCCATAAACATGTGTATCCGAGTCTTCTATCAAAAGTTACAGCTATTTCTATGAAGTTGTACAAAAACGCTTTCTTTCGCCAAGACAGTGCGTTTCTCACTGTTACATGCATTTGAATGGGGAACTCGACCGAAACAAAGTATAGGTTTTCATTATGTGAATAACTTGGAAATCTTAGCTCAAACAGCTGCAAAACCTGTTTTCCCAGCACGGGAACCTTGAGTTCTATAAGATAAAGCCATAAACATGTGTATCCGAGTCTTCTATCAAAAGTTACAGCTATTTCTATGAAGTTGTACAAAAACGCTTTCTTTCGCCAAGACAGTGCGTTTCTCACTGTTACATGCATTTGAATGGGGAACTCGACCGAAACAAAGTATAGGTTTTCATTATGTGAATAACTTGGAAATCTTAGCTCAAACAGCTGCAAAACCTGTTTTCCCAGCACGGAGACCTTGAGTTCTATAAGATAAGGCCATAAACATGTTTGTCTGAGTCTTCTATCAAAAGTTACAGCTATTTCTATGAAGTTGTACAAAAACGCTTTCTTTCGCCAAGACAGTGCATTTCTCACTGTTACATGCATTTGAATGGGGAACTCGACCGAAACAAAGTATAGGTTTTCATTATGTGAATAACTTGGAAATCTTAGCTCAAACAGCTGCAAAACCTGTTTTCCCAGCACGGAGACCTTGAGTTCTATAAGATAAGGCCATAAACATGTTTGTCTGAGTCTTCTATCAAAAGTTACAGCTATTTCTATGAAGTTGTACAAAAACGCTTTCTTTCGCCAAGACAGTGCATTTCTCACTGTTACATGCATTTGAATGGGGAACTCGACCGAAACAAAGTATAGGTTTTCATTATGTGAATAACTTGGAAATCTTAGCTCAAACAGCTGCAAAACCTGTTTTCCCAGCACGGAGACCTTGAGTTCTATAAGATAAGGCCATAAACATGTTTGTCTGAGTCTTCTATCAAAAGTTACAGCTATTTCTATGAAGTTGTACAAAAACGCTTTCTTTCGCCAAGACAGTGCATTTCTCACTGTTACATGCATTTGAATGGGGAACTCGACCGAAACAAAGTATAGGTTTTCATTATGTGAATAACTTGAAAATCTTAGCTCAAACAGCTGCAAAACCTGTTTTCCCAGCACGGGAACCTTGAGTTCTATAAGATAAAGCCATAAACATGTGTATCCGAGTCTTCTATCAAAAGTTACAGCTATTTCTATGAAGTTGTACAAAAACGCTTTCTTTCGCCAAGACAGTGCGTTTCTCACTGTTACATGCATTTGAATGGGGAACTCGACCGAAACAAAGTATAGGTTTTCATTATGTGAATAACTTGGAAATCTTAGCTCAAACAGCTGCAAAACCTGTTTTCCCAGCACGGGAACCTTGAGTTCTATAAGATAAAGCCATAAACATGTGTATCCGAGTCTTCTATCAAAAGTTACAGCTATTTCTATGAAGTTGTACAAAAACGCTTTCTTTCGCCAAGACAGTGCGTTTCTCACTGTTACATGCATTTGAATGGGGAACTCGACCGAAACAAAGTATAGGTTTTCATTATGTGAATAACTTGGAAATCTTAGCTCAAACAGCTGCAAAACCTGTTTTCCCAGCACGGAGACCTTGAGTTCTATAAGATAAGGCCATAAACATGTTTGTCTGAGTCTTCTATCAAAAGTTACAGCTATTTCTATGAAGTTGTACAAAAACGCTTTCTTTCGCCAAGACAGTGCGTTTCTCACTGTTACATGCATTTGAATGGGGAACTCGACCGAAACAAAGTATAGGTTTTCATTATGTGAATAACTTGGAAATCTTAGCTCAAACAGCTGCAAAACCTGTTTTCCCAGCACGGGAACCTTGAGTTCTATAAGATAAAGCCATAAACATGTGTATCCGAGTCTTCTATCAAAAGTTACAGCTATTTCTATGAAGTTGTACAAAAACGCTTTCTTTCGCCAAGACAGTGCGTTTCTCACTGTTACATGCATTTGAATGGGGAACTCGACCGAAACAAAGTATAGGTTTTCATTATGTGAATAACTTGGAAATCTTAGCTCAAACAGCTGCAAAACCTGTTTTCCCAGCACGGGAACCTTGAGTTCTATAAGATAAAGCCATAAACATGTGTATCCGAGTCTTCTATCAAAAGTTACAGCTAGTTCTATGAAGTTGTACAAAAACGCTTTCTTTCGCCAAGACAGTGCGTTTCTCACTGTTACATGCATTTGAATGGGGAACTCGACCGAAACAAAGTATAGGTTTTCATTATGTGAATAACTTGAAAATCTTAGCTCAAACAGCTGCAAAACCTGTTTTCCCAGCACGGGAACCTTGAGTTCTATAAGATAAAGCCATAAACATGTGTATCCGAGTCTTCTATCAAAAGTTACAGCTATTTCTATGAAGTTGTACAAAAACGCTTTCTTTCGCCAAGACAGTGCGTTTCTCACTGTTACATGCATTTGAATGGGGAACTCGACCGAAACAAAGTATAGGTTTTCATTATGTGAATAACTTGGAAATCTTAGCTCAAACAGCTGCAAAACCTGTTTTCCCAGCACGGGAACCTTGAGTTCTATAAGATAAAGCCATAAACATGTGTATCCGAGTCTTCTATCAAAAGTTACAGCTATTTCTATGAAGTTGTACAAAAACGCTTTCTTTCGCCAAGACAGTGCGTTTCTCACTGTTACATGCATTTGAATGGGGAACTCGACCGAAACAAAGTATAGGTTTTCATTATGTGAATAACTTGGAAATCTTAGCTCAAACAGCTGCAAAACCTGTTTTCCCAGCACGGAGACCTTGAGTTCTATAAGATAAGGCCATAAACATGTTTGTCTGAGTCTTCTATCAAAAGTTACAGCTATTTCTATGAAGTTGTACAAAAACGCTTTCTTTCGCCAAGACAGTGCATTTCTCACTGTTACATGCATTTGAATGGGGAACTCGACCGAAACAAAGTATAGGTTTTCATTATGTGAATAACTTGGAAATCTTAGCTCAAACAGCTGCAAAACCTGTTTTCCCAGCACGGAGACCTTGAGTTCTATAAGATAAGGCCATAAACATGTTTGTCTGAGTCTTCTATCAAAAGTTACAGCTATTTCTATGAAGTTGTACAAAAACGCTTTCTTTCGCCAAGACAGTGCATTTCTCACTGTTACATGCATTTGAATGGGGAACTCGACCGAAACAAAGTATAGGTTTTCATTATGTGAATAACTTGAAAATCTTAGCTCAAACAGCTGCAAAACCTGTTTTCCCAGCACGGGAACCTTGAGTTCTATAAGATAAAGCCATAAACATGTGTATCCGAGTCTTCTATCAAAAGTTACAGCTATTTCTATGAAGTTGTACAAAAACGCTTTCTTTCGCCAAGACAGTGCGTTTCTCACTGTTACATGCATTTGAATGGGGAACTCGACCGAAACAAAGTATAGGTTTTCATTATGTGAATAACTTGGAAATCTTAGCTCAAACAGCTGCAAAACCTGTTTTCCCAGCACGGGAACCTTGAGTTCTATAAGATAAAGCCATAAACATGTGTATCCGAGTCTTCTATCAAAAGTTACAGCTATTTCTATGAAGTTGTACAAAAACGCTTTCTTTCGCCAAGACAGTGCGTTTCTCACTGTTACATGCATTTGAATGGGGAACTCGACCGAAACAAAGTATAGGTTTTCATTATGTGAATAACTTGGAAATCTTAGCTCAAACAGCTGCAAAACCTGTTTTCCCAGCACGGAGACCTTGAGTTCTATAAGATAAGGCCATAAACATGTTTGTCTGAGTCTTCTATCAAAAGTTACAGCTATTTCTATGAAGTTGTACAAAAACGCTTTCTTTCGCCAAGACAGTGCGTTTCTCACTGTTACATGCATTTGAATGGGGAACTCGACCGAAACAAAGTATAGGTTTTCATTATGTGAATAACTTGGAAATCTTAGCTCAAACAGCTGCAAAACCTGTTTTCCCAGCACGGGAACCTTGAGTTCTATAAGATAAAGCCATAAACATGTGTATCCGAGTCTTCTATCAAAAGTTACAGCTATTTCTATGAAGTTGTACAAAAACGCTTTCTTTCGCCAAGACAGTGCGTTTCTCACTGTTACATGCATTTGAATGGGGAACTCGACCGAAACAAAGTATAGGTTTTCATTATGTGAATAACTTGGAAATCTTAGCTCAAACAGCTGCAAAACCTGTTTTCCCAGCACGGAGACCTTGAGTTCTATAAAATAAGGCCATAAACATGTTTGTCTGAGTCTTCTATCAAAAGTTACAGCTATTTCTATGAAGTTGTACAAAAACGCTTTCTTTCGCCAAGACAGTGCGTTTCTCACTGTTACATGCATTTGAATGGGGAACTCGACCGAAACAAAGTATAGGTTTTCATTATGTGAATAACTTGGAAATCTTAGCTCAAACAGCTGCAAAACCTGTTTTCCCAGCACGGAGACCTTGAGTTCTATAAGATAAGGCCATAAACATGTTTGTCTGAGTCTTCTATCAAAAGTTACAGCTATTTCTATGAAGTTGTACAAAAACGCTTTCTTTCGCCAAGACAGTGCATTTCTCACTGTTACATGCATTTGAATGGGGAACTCGACCGAAACAAAGTATAGGTTTTCATTATGTGAATAACTTGGAAATCTTAGCTCAAACAGCTACAAAACCTGTTTTCCCAGCAAGGGAACCTTGAGTTCTATAAGATAAAGCCATAAAGACGTGTATCCGAGTCTTCTATCAAAAGTTACAGCTATTTCTATGAAGTTGTACAAAAACGCTTTCTTTCGCCAAGACAGTGCATTTCTCACTGTTACATGCATTTGAATGGGGAACTCGACCGAAACAAAGTATAGGTTTTCATTATGTGAATAACTTGGAAATCTTAGCTCAAACAGCTGCAAAACCTGTTTTCCCAGCACGGAGACCTTGAGTTCTATAAGATAAGGCCATAAACATGTTTGTCTGAGTCTTCTATCAAAAGTTACAGCTATTTCTATGAAGTTGTACAAAAACGCTTTCTTTCGCCAAGACAGTGCGTTTCTCACTGTTACATGCATTTGAATGGGGAACTCGACCGAAACAAAGTATACGTTTTCATTATGTGAATAACTTGAAAATCTTAGCTCAAACAGCTGCAAAACCTGTTTTCCCAGCACGGGAACCTTGAGTTCTATAAGATAAAGCCATAAACATGTGTATCCGAGTCTTCTATCAAAAGTTACAGCTATTTCTATGAAGTTGTACAAAAACGCTTTCTTTCGCCAAGACAGTGCGTTTCTCACTGTTACATGCATTTGAATGGGGAACTCGACCGAAACAAAGTATAGGTTTTCATTATGTGAATAACTTGGAAATCTTAGCTCAAACAGCTGCAAAACCTGTTTTCCCAGCACGGAGACCTTGAGTTCTATAAGATAAGGCCATAAACATGTTTGTCTGAGTCTTCTATCAAAAGTTACAGCTATTTCTATGAAGTTGTACAAAAACGCTTTCTTTCGCCAAGACAGTGCGTTTCTCACTGTTACATGCATTTGAATGGGGAACTCGACCGAAACAAAGTATAGGTTTTCATTATGTGAATAACTTGGAAATCTTAGCTCAAACAGCTGCAAAACCTGTTTTCCCAGCACGGAGACCTTGAGTTCTATAAGATAAGGCCATAAACATGTTTGTCTGAGTCTTCTATCAAAAGTTACAGCTATTTCTATGAAGTTGTACAAAAACGCTTTCTTTCGCCAAGACAGTGCGTTTCTCACTGTTACATGCATTTGAATGGGGAACTCGACCGAAACAAAGTATAGGTTTTCATTATGTGAATAACTTGGAAATCTTAGCTCAAACAGCTGCAAAACCTGTTTTCCCAGCACGGAGACCTTGAGTTCTATAAGATAAGGCCATAAACATGTTTGTCTGAGTCTTCTATCAAAAGTTACAGCTATTTCTATGAAGTTGTACAAAAACGCTTTCTTTCGCCAAGACAGTGCATTTCTCACTGTTACATGCATTTGAATGGGGAACTCGACCGAAACAAAGTATAGGTTTTCATTATGTGAATAACTTGGAAATCTTAGCTCAAACAGCTACAAAACCTGTTTTCCCAGCAAGGGAACCTTGAGTTCTATAAGATAAAGCCATAAACATGTGTATCCGAGTCTTCTATCAAAAGTTACAGCTATTTCTATGAAGTTGTACAAAAACGCTTTCTTTCGCCAAGACAGTGCATTTCTCACTGTTACATGCATTTGAATGGGGAACTCGACCGAAACAAAGTATAGGTTTTCATTATGTGAATAACTTGGAAATCTTAGCTCAAACAGCTGCAAAACCTGTTTTCCCAGCACGGAGACCTTGAGTTCTATAAGATAAGGCCATAAACATGTTTGTCTGAGTCTTCTATCAAAAGTTACAGCTATTTCTATGAAGTTGTACAAAAACGCTTTCTTTCGCCAAGACAGTGCATTTCTCACTGTTACATGCATTTGAATGGGGAACTCGACCGAAACAAAGTATAGGTTTTCATTATGTGAATAACTTGAAAATCTTAGCTCAAACAGCTGCAAAACCTGTTTTCCCAGCACGGGAACCTTGAGTTCTATAAGATAAAGCCATAAACATGTGTATCCGAGTCTTCTATCAAAAGTTACAGCTATTTCTATGAAGTTGTACAAAAACGCTTTCTTTCGCCAAGACAGTGCGTTTCTCACTGTTACATGCATTTGAATGGGGAACTCGACCGAAACAAAGTATAGGTTTTCATTATGTGAATAACTTGGAAATCTTAGCTCAAACAGCTGCAAAACCTGTTTTCCCAGCACGGGAACCTTGAGTTCTATAAGATAAAGCCATAAACATGTGTATCCGAGTCTTCTATCAAAAGTTACAGCTATTTCTATGAAGTTGTACAAAAACGCTTTCTTTCGCCAAGACAGTGCGTTTCTCACTGTTACATGCATTTGAATGGGGAACTCGACCGAAACAAAGTATAGGTTTTCATTATGTGAATAACTTGGAAATCTTAGCTCAAACAGCTGCAAAACCTGTTTTCCCAGCACGGAGACCTTGAGTTCTATAAGATAAGGCCATAAACATGTTTGTCTGAGTCTTCTATCAAAAGTTACAGCTATTTCTATGAAGTTGTACAAAAACGCTTTCTTTCGCCAAGACAGTGCGTTTCTCACTGTTACATGCATTTGAATGGGGAACTCGACCGAAACAAAGTATAGGTTTTCATTATGTGAATAACTTGGAAATCTTAGCTCAAACAGCTGCAAAACCTGTTTTCCCAGCACGGGAACCTTGAGTTCTATAAGATAAAGCCATAAACATGTGTATCCGAGTCTTCTATCAAAAGTTACAGCTATTTCTATGAAGTTGTACAAAAACGCTTTCTTTCGCCAAGACAGTGCGTTTCTCACTGTTACATGCATTTGAATGGGGAACTCGACCGAAACAAAGTATAGGTTTTCATTATGTGAATAACTTGGAAATCTTAGCTCAAACAGCTGCAAAACCTGTTTTCCCAGCACGGAGACCTTGAGTTCTATAAGATAAGGCCATAAACATGTTTGTCTGAGTCTTCTATCAAAAGTTACAGCTATTTCTATGAAGTTGTACAAAAACGCTTTCTTTCGCCAAGACAGTGCGTTTCTCACTGTTACATGCATTTGAATGGGGAACTCGACCGAAACAAAGTATAGGTTTTCATTATGTGAATAACTTGGAAATCTTAGCTCAAACAGCTGCAAAACCTGTTTTCCCAGCACGGAGACCTTGAGTTCTATAAGATAAGGCCATAAACATGTTTGTCTGAGTCTTCTATCAAAAGTTACAGCTATTTCTATGAAGTTGTACAAAAACGCTTTCTTTCGCCAAGACAGTGCATTTCTCACTGTTACATGCATTTGAATGGGGAACTCGACCGAAACAAAGTATAGGTTTTCATTATGTGAATAACTTGGAAATCTTAGCTCAAACAGCTACAAAACCTGTTTTCCCAGCAAGGGAACCTTGAGTTCTATAAGATAAAGCCATAAACATGTGTATCCGAGTCTTCTATCAAAAGTTACAGCTATTTCTATGAAGTTGTACAAAAACGCTTTCTTTCGCCAAGACAGTGCATTTCTCACTGTTACATGCATTTGAATGGGGAACTCGACCGAAACAAAGTATAGGTTTTCATTATGTGAATAACTTGGAAATCTTAGCTCAAACAGCTGCAAAACCTGTTTTCCCAGCACGGAGACCTTGAGTTCTATAAGATAAGGCCATAAACATGTTTGTCTGAGTCTTCTATCAAAAGTTACAGCTATTTCTATGAAGTTGTACAAAAACGCTTTCTTTCGCCAAGACAGTGCATTTCTCACTGTTACATGCATTTGAATGGGGAACTCGACCGAAACAAAGTATAGGTTTTCATTATGTGAATAACTTGGAAATCTTAGCTCAAACAGCTGCAAAACCTGTTTTCCCAGCACGGAGACCTTGAGTTCTATAAGATAAAGCCATAAACATGTTTGTCTGAGTCTTCTATCAAAAGTTACAGCTATTTCTATGAAGTTGTACAAAAACGCTTTCTTTCGCCAAGACAGTGCGTTTCTCACTGTTACATGCATTTGAATGGGGAACTCGACCGAAACAAAGTATAGGTTTTCATTATGTGAATAACTTGGAAATCTTAGCTCAAACAGCTGCAAAACCTGTTTTCCCAGCACGGAGACCTTGAGTTCTATAAGATAAGGCCATAAACATGTTTGTCTGAGTCTTCTATCAAAAGTTACAGCTATTTCTATGAAGTTGTACAAAAACGCTTTCTTTCGCCAAGACAGTGCATTTCTCACTGTTACATGCATTTGAATGGGGAACTCGACCGAAACAAAGTATAGGTTTTCATTATGTGAATAACTTGGAAATCTTAGCTCAAACAGCTACAAAACCTGTTTTCCCAGCAAGGGAACCTTGAGTTCTATAAGATAAAGCCATAAACATGTGTATCCGAGTCTTCTATCAAAAGTTACAGCTATTTCTATGAAGTTGTACAAAAACGCTTTCTTTCGCCAAGACAGTGCATTTCTCACTGTTACATGCATTTGAATGGGGAACTCGACCGAAACAAAGTATAGGTTTTCATTATGTGAATAACTTGGAAATCTTAGCTCAAACAGCTGCAAAACCTGTTTTCCCAGCACGGAGACCTTGAGTTCTATAAGATAAGGCCATAAACATGTTTGTCTGAGTCTTCTATCAAAAGTTACAGCTATTTCTATGAAGTTGTACAAAAACGCTTTCTTTCGCCAAGACAGTGCATTTCTCACTGTTACATGCATTTGAATGGGGAACTCGACCGAAACAAAGTATAGGTTTTCATTATGTGAATAACTTGGAAATCTTAGCTCAAACAGCTACAAAACCTGTTTTCCCAGCAAGGGAACCTTGAGTTCTATAAGATAAAGCCATAAACATGTGTATCCGAGTCTTCTATCAAAAGTTACAGCTATTTCTATGAAGTTGTACAAAAACGCTTTCTTTCGCCAAGACAGTGCGTTTCTCACTGTTACATGCATTTGAATGGGGAACTCGACCGAAACAAAGTATAGGTTTTCATTATGTGAATAACTTGGAAATCTTAGCTCAAACAGCTGCAAAACCTGTTTTCCCAGCACGGAGACCTTGAGTTCTATAAGATAAGGCCATAAACATGTTTGTCTGAGTCTTCTATCAAAAGTTACAGCTATTTCTATGAAGTTGTACAAAAACGCTTTCTTTCGCCAAGACAGTGCGTTTCTCACTGTTACATGCATTTGAATGGGGAACTCGACCGAAACAAAGTATAGGTTTTCATTATGTGAATAACTTGGAAATCTTAGCTCAAACAGCTGCAAAACCTGTTTTCCCAGCACGGAGACCTTGAGTTCTATAAGATAAGGCCATAAACATGTTTGTCTGAGTCTTCTATCAAAAGTTACAGCTATTTCTATGAAGTTGTACAAAAACGCTTTCTTTCGCCAAGACAGTGCATTTCTCACTGTTACATGCATTTGAATGGGGAACTCGACCGAAACAAAGTATAGGTTTTCATTATGTGAATAACTTGGAAATCTTAGCTCAAACAGCTACAAAACCTGTTTTCCCAGCACGGAGACCTTGAGTTCTATAAGATAAGGCCATAAACATGTTTGTCTGAGTCTTCTATCAAAAGTTACAGCTATTTCTATGAAGTTGTACAAAAACGCTTTCTTTCGCCAAGACAGTGCATTTCTCACTGTTACATGCATTTGAATGGGGAACTCGACCGAAACAAAGTATAGGTTTTCATTATGTGAATAACTTGGAAATCTTAGCTCAAACAGCTACAAAACCTGTTTTCCCAGCAAGGGAACCTTGAGTTCTATAAGATAAAGCCATAAACATGTGTATCCGAGTCTTCTATCAAAAGTTACAGCTATTTCTATGAAGTTGTACAAAAACGCTTTCTTTCGCCAAGACAGTGCGTTTCTCACTGTTACATGCATTTGAATGGGGAACTCGACCGAAACAAAGTATAGGTTTTCATTATGTGAATAACTTGGAAATCTTAGCTCAAACAGCTGCAAAACCTGTTTTCCCAGCACGGAGACCTTGAGTTCTATAAGATAAGGCCATAAACATGTTTGTCTGAGTCTTCTATCAAAAGTTACAGCTATTTCTATGAAGTTGTACAAAAACGCTTTCTTTCGCCAAGACAGTGCATTTCTCACTGTTACATGCATTTGAATGGGGAACTCGACCGAAACAAAGTATAGGTTTTCATTATGTGAATAACTTGGAAATCTTAGCTCAAACAGCTACAAAACCTGTTTTCCCAGCAAGGGAACCTTGAGTTCTATAAGATAAAGCCATAAACATGTGTATCCGAGTCTTCTATCAAAAGTTACAGCTATTTCTATGAAGTTGTACAAAAACGCTTTCTTTCGCCAAGACAGTGCATTTCTCACTGTTACATGCATTTGAATGGGGAACTCGACCGAAACAAAGTATACGTTTTCATTATGTGAATAACTTGGAAATCTTAGCTCAAACAGCTGCAAAACCTGTTTTCCCAGCACGGAGACCTTGAGTTCTATAAGATAAGGCCATAAACATGTTTGTCTGAGTCTTCTATCAAAAGTTACAGCTATTTCTATGAAGTTGTACAAAAACGCTTTCTTTCGCCAAGACAGTGCATTTCTCACTGTTACATGCATTTGAATGGGGAACTCGACCGAAACAAAGTATAGGTTTTCATTATGTGAATAACTTGGAAATCTTAGCTCAAACAGCTGCAAAACCTGTTTTCCCAGCACGGAGACCTTGAGTTCTATAAGATAAAGCCATAAACATGTTTGTCTGAGTCTTCTATCAAAAGTTACAGCTATTTCTATGAAGTTGTACAAAAACGCTTTCTTTCGCCAAGACAGTGCGTTTCTCACTGTTACATGCATTTGAATGGGGAACTCGACCGAAACAAAGTATAGGTTTTCATTATGTGAATAACTTGGAAATCTTAGCTCAAACAGCTGCAAAACCTGTTTTCCCAGCACGGAGACCTTGAGTTCTATAAGATAAGGCCATAAACATGTTTGTCTGAGTCTTCTATCAAAAGTTACAGCTATTTCTATGAAGTTGTACAAAAACGCTTTCTTTCGCCAAGACAGTGCATTTCTCACTGTTACATGCATTTGAATGGGGAACTCGACCGAAACAAAGTATAGGTTTTCATTATGTGAATAACTTGGAAATCTTAGCTCAAACAGCTACAAAACCTGTTTTCCCAGCAAGGGAACCTTGAGTTCTATAAGATAAAGCCATAAACATGTGTATCCGAGTCTTCTATCAAAAGTTACAGCTATTTCTATGAAGTTGTACAAAAACGCTTTCTTTCGCCAAGACAGTGCATTTCTCACTGTTACATGCATTTGAATGGGGAACTCGACCGAAACAAAGTATAGGTTTTCATTATGTGAATAACTTGGAAATCTTAGCTCAAACAGCTGCAAAACCTGTTTTCCCAGCACGGAGACCTTGAGTTCTATAAGATAAGGCCATAAACATGTTTGTCTGAGTCTTCTATCAAAAGTTACAGCTATTTCTATGAAGTTGTACAAAAACGCTTTCTTTCGCCAAGACAGTGCATTTCTCACTGTTACATGCATTTGAATGGGGAACTCGACCGAAACAAAGTATAGGTTTTCATTATGTGAATAACTTGGAAATCTTAGCTCAAACAGCTGCAAAACCTGTTTTCCCAGCACGGGAACCTTGAGTTCTATAAGATAAAGCCATAAACATGTGTATCCGAGTCTTCTATCAAAAGTTACAGCTATTTCTATGAAGTTGTACAAAAACGCTTTCTTTCGCCAAGACAGTGCGTTTCTCACTGTTACATGCATTTGAATGGGGAACTCGACCGAAACAAAGTATAGGTTTTCATTATGTGAATAACTTGGAAATCTTAGCTCAAACAGCTGCAAAACCTGTTTTCCCAGCACGGAGACCTTGAGTTCTATAAGATAAGGCCATAAACATGTTTGTCTGAGTCTTCTATCAAAAGTTACAGCTATTTCTATGAAGTTGTACAAAAACGCTTTCTTTCGCCAAGACAGTGCGTTTCTCACTGTTACATGCATTTGAATGGGGAACTCGACCGAAACAAAGTATAGGTTTTCATTATGTGAATAACTTGGAAATCTTAGCTCAAACAGCTGCAAAACCTGTTTTCCCAGCACGGAGACCTTGAGTTCTATAATATAAGGCCATAAACATGTTTGTCTGAGTCTTCTATCAAAAGTTACAGCTATTTCTATGAAGTTGTACAAAAACGCTTTCTTTCGCCAAGACAGTGCGTTTCTCACTGTTACATGCATTTGAATGGGGAACTCGACCGAAACAAAGTATAGGTTTTCATTATGTGAATAACTTGGAAATCTTAGCTCAAACAGCTGCAAAACCTGTTTTCCCAGCACGGAGACCTTGAGTTCTATAATATAAGGCCATAAACATGTTTGTCTGAGTCTTCTATCAAAAGTTACAGCTATTTCTATGAAGTTGTACAAAAACGCTTTCTTTCGCCAAGACAGTGCATTTCTCACTGTTACATGCATTTGAATGGGGAACTCGACCGAAACAAAGTATAGGTTTTCATTATGTGAATAACTTGGAAATCTTAGCTCAAACAGCTACAAAACCTGTTTTCCCAGCAAGGGAACCTTGAGTTCTATAAGATAAAGCCATAAACATGTGTATCCGAGTCTTCTATCAAAAGTTACAGCTATTTCTATGAAGTTGTACAAAAACGCTTTCTTTCGCCAAGACAGTGCATTTCTCACTGTTACATGCATTTGAATGGGGAACTCGACCGAAACAAAGTATACGTTTTCATTATGTGAATAACTTGGAAATCTTAGCTCAAACAGCTGCAAAACCTGTTTTCCCAGCACGGAGACCTTGAGTTCTATAAGATAAGGCCATAACATGTTTGTCTGAGTCTTCTATCAAAAGTTACAGCTATTTCTATGAAGTTGTACAAAAACGCTTTCTTTCGCCAAGACAGTGCATTTCTCACTGTTACATGCATTTGAATGGGGAACTCGACCGAAACAAAGTATAGGTTTTCATTATGTGAATAACTTGGAAATCTTAGCTCAAACAGCTACAAAACCTGTTTTCCCAGCACGGGAACCTTGAGTTCTATAAGATAAAGCCATAAACATGTGTATCCGAGTCTTCTATCAAAAGTTACAGCTAGTTCTATGAAGTTGTACAAAAACGCTTTCTTTCGCCAAGACAGTGCGTTTCTCACTGTTACATGCATTTGAATGGGGAACTCGACCGAAACAAAGTATAGGTTTTCATTATGTGAATAACTTGAAAATCTTAGCTCAAACAGCTGCAAAACCTGTTTTCCCAGCACGGGAACCTTGAGTTCTATAAGATAAAGCCATAAACATGTGTATCCGAGTCTTCTATCAAAAGTTACAGCTATTTCTATGAAGTTGTACAAAAACGCTTTCTTTCGCCAAGACAGTGCGTTTCTCACTGTTACATGCATTTGAATGGGGAACTCGACCGAAACAAAGTATAGGTTTTCATTATGTGAATAACTTGGAAATCTTAGCTCAAACAGCTGCAAAACCTGTTTTCCCAGCACGGAGACCTTGAGTTCTATAAGATAAAGCCATAAACATGTGTATCCGAGTCTTCTATCAAAAGTTACAGCTATTTCTATGAAGTTGTACAAAAACGCTTTCTTTCGCCAAGACAGTGCATTTCTCACTGTTACATGCATTTGAATGGGGAACTCGACCGAAACAAAGTATAGGTTTTCATTATGTGAATAACTTGGAAATCTTAGCTCAAACAGCTGCAAAACCTGTTTTCCCAGCACGGAGACCTTGAGTTCTATAAGATAAGGCCATAAACATGTTTGTCTGAGTCTTCTATCAAAAGTTACAGCTATTTCTATGAAGTTGTACAAAAACGCTTTCTTTCGCCAAGACAGTGCATTTCTCACTGTTACATGCATTTGAATGGGGAACTCGACCGAAACAAAGTATAGGTTTTCATTATGTGAATAACTTGGAAATCTTAGCTCAAACAGCTACAAAACCTGTTTTCCCAGCACGGAGACCTTGAGTTCTATAAGATAAGGCCATAAACATGTTTGTCTGAGTCTTCTATCAAAAGTTACAGCTATTTCTATGAAGTTGTACAAAAACGCTTTCTTTCGCCAAGACAGTGCATTTCTCACTGTTACATGCATTTGAATGGGGAACTCGACCGAAACAAAGTATAGGTTTTCATTATGTGAATAACTTGGAAATCTTAGCTCAAACAGCTACAAAACCTGTTTTCCCAGCAAGGGAACCTTGAGTTCTATAAGATAAAGCCATAAACATGTGTATCCGAGTCTTCTATCAAAAGTTACAGCTATTTCTATGAAGTTGTACAAAAACGCTTTCTTTCGCCAAGACAGTGCGTTTCTCACTGTTACATGCATTTGAATGGGGAACTCGACCGAAACAAAGTATAGGTTTTCATTATGTGAATAACTTGGAAATCTTAGCTCAAACAGCTGCAAAACCTGTTTTCCCAGCACGGAGACCTTGAGTTCTATAAGATAAGGCCATAAACATGTTTGTCTGAGTCTTCTATCAAAAGTTACAGCTATTTCTATGAAGTTGTACAAAAACGCTTTCTTTCGCCAAGACAGTGCATTTCTCACTGTTACATGCATTTGAATGGGGAACTCGACCGAAACAAAGTATAGGTTTTCATTATGTGAATAACTTGGAAATCTTAGCTCAAACAGCTACAAAACCTGTTTTCCCAGCAAGGGAACCTTGAGTTCTATAAGATAAAGCCATAAACATGTGTATCCGAGTCTTCTATCAAAAGTTACAGCTATTTCTATGAAGTTGTACAAAAACGCTTTCTTTCGCCAAGACAGTGCATTTCTCACTGTTACATGCATTTGAATGGGGAACTCGACCGAAACAAAGTATACGTTTTCATTATGTGAATAACTTGGAAATCTTAGCTCAAACAGCTGCAAAACCTGTTTTCCCAGCACGGAGACCTTGAGTTCTATAAGATAAGGCCATAAACATGTTTGTCTGAGTCTTCTATCAAAAGTTACAGCTATTTCTATGAAGTTGTACAAAAACGCTTTCTTTCGCCAAGACAGTGCATTTCTCACTGTTACATGCATTTGAATGGGGAACTCGACCGAAACAAAGTATAGGTTTTCATTATGTGAATAACTTGGAAATCTTAGCTCAAACAGCTGCAAAACCTGTTTTCCCAGCACGGAGACCTTGAGTTCTATAAGATAAAGCCATAAACATGTTTGTCTGAGTCTTCTATCAAAAGTTACAGCTATTTCTATGAAGTTGTACAAAAACGCTTTCTTTCGCCAAGACAGTGCGTTTCTCACTGTTACATGCATTTGAATGGGGAACTCGACCGAAACAAAGTATAGGTTTTCATTATGTGAATAACTTGGAAATCTTAGCTCAAACAGCTGCAAAACCTGTTTTCCCAGCACGGAGACCTTGAGTTCTATAAGATAAGGCCATAAACATGTTTGTCTGAGTCTTCTATCAAAAGTTACAGCTATTTCTATGAAGTTGTACAAAAACGCTTTCTTTCGCCAAGACAGTGCATTTCTCACTGTTACATGCATTTGAATGGGGAACTCGACCGAAACAAAGTATAGGTTTTCATTATGTGAATAACTTGGAAATCTTAGCTCAAACAGCTACAAAACCTGTTTTCCCAGCAAGGGAACCTTGAGTTCTATAAGATAAAGCCATAAACATGTGTATCCGAGTCTTCTATCAAAAGTTACAGCTATTTCTATGAAGTTGTACAAAAACGCTTTCTTTCGCCAAGACAGTGCATTTCTCACTGTTACATGCATTTGAATGGGGAACTCGACCGAAACAAAGTATAGGTTTTCATTATGTGAATAACTTGGAAATCTTAGCTCAAACAGCTGCAAAACCTGTTTTCCCAGCACGGAGACCTTGAGTTCTATAAGATAAGGCCATAAACATGTTTGTCTGAGTCTTCTATCAAAAGTTACAGCTATTTCTATGAAGTTGTACAAAAACGCTTTCTTTCGCCAAGACAGTGCATTTCTCACTGTTACATGCATTTGAATGGGGAACTCGACCGAAACAAAGTATAGGTTTTCATTATGTGAATAACTTGGAAATCTTAGCTCAAACAGCTACAAAACCTGTTTTCCCAGCACGGGAACCTTGAGTTCTATAAGATAAAGCCATAAACATGTGTATCCGAGTCTTCTATCAAAAGTTACAGCTATTTCTATGAAGTTGTACAAAAACGCTTTCTTTCGCCAAGACAGTGCGTTTCTCACTGTTACATGCATTTGAATGGGGAACTCGACCGAAACAAAGTATAGGTTTTCATTATGTGAATAACTTGGAAATCTTAGCTCAAACAGCTGCAAAACCTGTTTTCCCAGCACGGAGACCTTGAGTTCTATAAGATAAGGCCATAAACATGTTTGTCTGAGTCTTCTATCAAAAGTTACAGCTATTTCTATGAAGTTGTACAAAAACGCTTTCTTTCGCCAAGACAGTGCGTTTCTCACTGTTACATGCATTTGAATGGGGAACTCGACCGAAACAAAGTATAGGTTTTCATTATGTGAATAACTTGGAAATCTTAGCTCAAACAGCTGCAAAACCTGTTTTCCCAGCACGGAGACCTTGAGTTCTATAAGATAAGGCCATAAACATGTTTGTCTGAGTCTTCTATCAAAAGTTACAGCTATTTCTATGAAGTTGTACAAAAACGCTTTCTTTCGCCAAGACAGTGCATTTCTCACTGTTACATGCATTTGAATGGGGAACTCGACCGAAACAAAGTATAGGTTTTCATTATGTGAATAACTTGGAAATCTTAGCTCAAACAGCTGCAAAACCTGTTTTCCCAGCACGGAGACCTTGAGTTCTATAATATAAGGCCATAAACATGTTTGTCTGAGTCTTCTATCAAAAGTTACAGCTATTTCTATGAAGTTGTACAAAAACGCTTTCTTTCGCCAAGACAGTGCGTTTCTCACTGTTACATGCATTTGAATGGGGAACTCGACCGAAACAAAGTATAGGTTTTCATTATGTGAATAACTTGGAAATCTTAGCTCAAACAGCTGCAAAACCTGTTTTCCCAGCACGGAGACCTTGAGTTCTATAATATAAGGCCATAAACATGTTTGTCTGAGTCTTCTATCAAAAGTTACAGCTATTTCTATGAAGTTGTACAAAAACGCTTTCTTTCGCCAAGACAGTGCATTTCTCACTGTTACATGCATTTGAATGGGGAACTCGACCGAAACAAAGTATAGGTTTTCATTATGTGAATAACTTGGAAATCTTAGCTCAAACAGCTACAAAACCTGTTTTCCCAGCAAGGGAACCTTGAGTTCTATAAGATAAAGCCATAAACATGTGTATCCGAGTCTTCTATCAAAAGTTACAGCTATTTCTATGAAGTTGTACAAAAACGCTTTCTTTCGCCAAGACAGTGCATTTCTCACTGTTACATGCATTTGAATGGGGAACTCGACCGAAACAAAGTATACGTTTTCATTATGTGAATAACTTGGAAATCTTAGCTCAAACAGCTGCAAAACCTGTTTTCCCAGCACGGAGACCTTGAGTTCTATAAGATAAGGCCATAACATGTTTGTCTGAGTCTTCTATCAAAAGTTACAGCTATTTCTATGAAGTTGTACAAAAACGCTTTCTTTCGCCAAGACAGTGCATTTCTCACTGTTACATGCATTTGAATGGGGAACTCGACCGAAACAAAGTATAGGTTTTCATTATGTGAATAACTTGGAAATCTTAGCTCAAACAGCTACAAAACCTGTTTTCCCAGCACGGGAACCTTGAGTTCTATAAGATAAAGCCATAAACATGTGTATCCGAGTCTTCTATCAAAAGTTACAGCTATTTCTATGAAGTTGTACAAAAACGCTTTCTTTCGCCAAGACAGTGCATTTCTCACTGTTACATGCATTTGAATGGGGAACTCGACCGAAACAAAGTATAGGTTTTCATTATGTGAATAACTTGGAAATCTTAGCTCAAACAGCTGCAAAACCTGTTTTCCCAGCACGGAGACCTTGAGTTCTATAAGATAAGGCCATAAACATGTTTGTCTGAGTCTTCTATCAAAAGTTACAGCTATTTCTATGAAGTTGTACAAAAACGCTTTCTTTCGCCAAGACAGTGCATTTCTCACTGTTACATGCATTTGAATGGGGAACTCGACCGAAACAAAGTATAGGTTTTCATTATGTGAATAACTTGGAAATCTTAGCTCAAACAGCTGCAAAACCTGTTTTCCCAGCACGGGAACCTTGAGTTCTATAAGATAAAGCCATAAACATGTGTATCCGAGTCTTCTATCAAAAGTTACAGCTATTTCTATGAAGTTGTACAAAAACGCTTTCTTTCGCCAAGACAGTGCGTTTCTCACTGTTACATGCATTTGAATGGGGAACTCGACCGAAACAAAGTATAGGTTTTCATTATGTGAATAACTTGGAAATCTTAGCTCAAACAGCTGCAAAACCTGTTTTCCCAGCACGGAGACCTTGAGTTCTATAAGATAAGGCCATAAACATGTTTGTCTGAGTCTTCTATCAAAAGTTACAGCTATTTCTATGAAGTTGTACAAAAACGCTTTCTTTCGCCAAGACAGTGCGTTTCTCACTGTTACATGCATTTGAATGGGGAACTCGACCGAAACAAAGTATAGGTTTTCATTATGTGAATAACTTGGAAATCTTAGCTCAAACAGCTGCAAAACCTGTTTTCCCAGCACGGAGACCTTGAGTTCTATAATATAAGGCCATAAACATGTTTGTCTGAGTCTTCTATCAAAAGTTACAGCTATTTCTATGAAGTTGTACAAAAACGCTTTCTTTCGCCAAGACAGTGCGTTTCTCACTGTTACATGCATTTGAATGGGGAACTCGACCGAAACAAAGTATAGGTTTTCATTATGTGAATAACTTGGAAATCTTAGCTCAAACAGCTGCAAAACCTGTTTTCCCAGCACGGAGACCTTGAGTTCTATAATATAAGGCCATAAACATGTTTGTCTGAGTCTTCTATCAAAAGTTACAGCTATTTCTATGAAGTTGTACAAAAACGCTTTCTTTCGCCAAGACAGTGCATTTCTCACTGTTACATGCATTTGAATGGGGAACTCGACCGAAACAAAGTATAGGTTTTCATTATGTGAATAACTTGGAAATCTTAGCTCAAACAGCTACAAAACCTGTTTTCCCAGCAAGGGAACCTTGAGTTCTATAAGATAAAGCCATAAACATGTGTATCCGAGTCTTCTATCAAAAGTTACAGCTATTTCTATGAAGTTGTACAAAAACGCTTTCTTTCGCCAAGACAGTGCATTTCTCACTGTTACATGCATTTGAATGGGGAACTCGACCGAAACAAAGTATACGTTTTCATTATGTGAATAACTTGGAAATCTTAGCTCAAACAGCTGCAAAACCTGTTTTCCCAGCACGGAGACCTTGAGTTCTATAAGATAAGGCCATAACATGTTTGTCTGAGTCTTCTATCAAAAGTTACAGCTATTTCTATGAAGTTGTACAAAAACGCTTTCTTTCGCCAAGACAGTGCATTTCTCACTGTTACATGCATTTGAATGGGGAACTCGACCGAAACAAAGTATAGGTTTTCATTATGTGAATAACTTGGAAATCTTAGCTCAAACAGCTACAAAACCTGTTTTCCCAGCACGGGAACCTTGAGTTCTATAAGATAAAGCCATAAACATGTGTATCCGAGTCTTCTATCAAAAGTTACAGCTAGTTCTATGAAGTTGTACAAAAACGCTTTCTTTCGCCAAGACAGTGCGTTTCTCACTGTTACATGCATTTGAATGGGGAACTCGACCGAAACAAAGTATAGGTTTTCATTATGTGAATAACTTGAAAATCTTAGCTCAAACAGCTGCAAAACCTGTTTTCCCAGCACGGGAACCTTGAGTTCTATAAGATAAAGCCATAAACATGTGTATCCGAGTCTTCTATCAAAAGTTACAGCTATTTCTATGAAGTTGTACAAAAACGCTTTCTTTCGCCAAGACAGTGCGTTTCTCACTGTTACATGCATTTGAATGGGGAACTCGACCGAAACAAAGTATAGGTTTTCATTATGTGAATAACTTGGAAATCTTAGCTCAAACAGCTGCAAAACCTGTTTTCCCAGCACGGAGACCTTGAGTTCTATAAGATAAAGCCATAAACATGTGTATCCGAGTCTTCTATCAAAAGTTACAGCTATTTCTATGAAGTTGTACAAAAACGCTTTCTTTCGCCAAGACAGTGCATTTCTCACTGTTACATGCATTTGAATGGGGAACTCGACCGAAACAAAGTATAGGTTTTCATTATGTGAATAACTTGGAAATCTTAGCTCAAACAGCTGCAAAACCTGTTTTCCCAGCACGGAGACCTTGAGTTCTATAAGATAAGGCCATAAACATGTTTGTCTGAGTCTTCTATCAAAAGTTACAGCTATTTCTATGAAGTTGTACAAAAACGCTTTCTTTCGCCAAGACAGTGCATTTCTCACTGTTACATGCATTTGAATGGGGAACTCGACCGAAACAAAGTATAGGTTTTCATTATGTGAATAACTTGGAAATCTTAGCTCAAACAGCTACAAAACCTGTTTTCCCAGCACGGAGACCTTGAGTTCTATAAGATAAGGCCATAAACATGTTTGTCTGAGTCTTCTATCAAAAGTTACAGCTATTTCTATGAAGTTGTACAAAAACGCTTTCTTTCGCCAAGACAGTGCATTTCTCACTGTTACATGCATTTGAATGGGGAACTCGACCGAAACAAAGTATAGGTTTTCATTATGTGAATAACTTGGAAATCTTAGCTCAAACAGCTACAAAACCTGTTTTCCCAGCAAGGGAACCTTGAGTTCTATAAGATAAAGCCATAAACATGTGTATCCGAGTCTTCTATCAAAAGTTACAGCTATTTCTATGAAGTTGTACAAAAACGCTTTCTTTCGCCAAGACAGTGCGTTTCTCACTGTTACATGCATTTGAATGGGGAACTCGACCGAAACAAAGTATAGGTTTTCATTATGTGAATAACTTGGAAATCTTAGCTCAAACAGCTGCAAAACCTGTTTTCCCAGCACGGAGACCTTGAGTTCTATAAGATAAGGCCATAAACATGTTTGTCTGAGTCTTCTATCAAAAGTTACAGCTATTTCTATGAAGTTGTACAAAAACGCTTTCTTTCGCCAAGACAGTGCATTTCTCACTGTTACATGCATTTGAATGGGGAACTCGACCGAAACAAAGTATAGGTTTTCATTATGTGAATAACTTGGAAATCTTAGCTCAAACAGCTACAAAACCTGTTTTCCCAGCAAGGGAACCTTGAGTTCTATAAGATAAAGCCATAAACATGTGTATCCGAGTCTTCTATCAAAAGTTACAGCTATTTCTATGAAGTTGTACAAAAACGCTTTCTTTCGCCAAGACAGTGCATTTCTCACTGTTACATGCATTTGAATGGGGAACTCGACCGAAACAAAGTATACGTTTTCATTATGTGAATAACTTGGAAATCTTAGCTCAAACAGCTGCAAAACCTGTTTTCCCAGCACGGAGACCTTGAGTTCTATAAGATAAGGCCATAAACATGTTTGTCTGAGTCTTCTATCAAAAGTTACAGCTATTTCTATGAAGTTGTACAAAAACGCTTTCTTTCGCCAAGACAGTGCATTTCTCACTGTTACATGCATTTGAATGGGGAACTCGACCGAAACAAAGTATAGGTTTTCATTATGTGAATAACTTGGAAATCTTAGCTCAAACAGCTGCAAAACCTGTTTTCCCAGCACGGAGACCTTGAGTTCTATAAGATAAAGCCATAAACATGTTTGTCTGAGTCTTCTATCAAAAGTTACAGCTATTTCTATGAAGTTGTACAAAAACGCTTTCTTTCGCCAAGACAGTGCGTTTCTCACTGTTACATGCATTTGAATGGGGAACTCGACCGAAACAAAGTATAGGTTTTCATTATGTGAATAACTTGGAAATCTTAGCTCAAACAGCTGCAAAACCTGTTTTCCCAGCACGGAGACCTTGAGTTCTATAAGATAAGGCCATAAACATGTTTGTCTGAGTCTTCTATCAAAAGTTACAGCTATTTCTATGAAGTTGTACAAAAACGCTTTCTTTCGCCAAGACAGTGCATTTCTCACTGTTACATGCATTTGAATGGGGAACTCGACCGAAACAAAGTATAGGTTTTCATTATGTGAATAACTTGGAAATCTTAGCTCAAACAGCTACAAAACCTGTTTTCCCAGCAAGGGAACCTTGAGTTCTATAAGATAAAGCCATAAACATGTGTATCCGAGTCTTCTATCAAAAGTTACAGCTATTTCTATGAAGTTGTACAAAAACGCTTTCTTTCGCCAAGACAGTGCATTTCTCACTGTTACATGCATTTGAATGGGGAACTCGACCGAAACAAAGTATAGGTTTTCATTATGTGAATAACTTGGAAATCTTAGCTCAAACAGCTGCAAAACCTGTTTTCCCAGCACGGAGACCTTGAGTTCTATAAGATAAGGCCATAAACATGTTTGTCTGAGTCTTCTATCAAAAGTTACAGCTATTTCTATGAAGTTGTACAAAAACGCTTTCTTTCGCCAAGACAGTGCATTTCTCACTGTTACATGCATTTGAATGGGGAACTCGACCGAAACAAAGTATAGGTTTTCATTATGTGAATAACTTGGAAATCTTAGCTCAAACAGCTACAAAACCTGTTTTCCCAGCACGGGAACCTTGAGTTCTATAAGATAAAGCCATAAACATGTGTATCCGAGTCTTCTATCAAAAGTTACAGCTATTTCTATGAAGTTGTACAAAAACGCTTTCTTTCGCCAAGACAGTGCGTTTCTCACTGTTACATGCATTTGAATGGGGAACTCGACCGAAACAAAGTATAGGTTTTCATTATGTGAATAACTTGGAAATCTTAGCTCAAACAGCTGCAAAACCTGTTTTCCCAGCACGGAGACCTTGAGTTCTATAAGATAAGGCCATAAACATGTTTGTCTGAGTCTTCTATCAAAAGTTACAGCTATTTCTATGAAGTTGTACAAAAACGCTTTCTTTCGCCAAGACAGTGCGTTTCTCACTGTTACATGCATTTGAATGGGGAACTCGACCGAAACAAAGTATAGGTTTTCATTATGTGAATAACTTGGAAATCTTAGCTCAAACAGCTGCAAAACCTGTTTTCCCAGCACGGAGACCTTGAGTTCTATAAGATAAGGCCATAAACATGTTTGTCTGAGTCTTCTATCAAAAGTTACAGCTATTTCTATGAAGTTGTACAAAAACGCTTTCTTTCGCCAAGACAGTGCATTTCTCACTGTTACATGCATTTGAATGGGGAACTCGACCGAAACAAAGTATAGGTTTTCATTATGTGAATAACTTGGAAATCTTAGCTCAAACAGCTGCAAAACCTGTTTTCCCAGCACGGAGACCTTGAGTTCTATAATATAAGGCCATAAACATGTTTGTCTGAGTCTTCTATCAAAAGTTACAGCTATTTCTATGAAGTTGTACAAAAACGCTTTCTTTCGCCAAGACAGTGCGTTTCTCACTGTTACATGCATTTGAATGGGGAACTCGACCGAAACAAAGTATAGGTTTTCATTATGTGAATAACTTGGAAATCTTAGCTCAAACAGCTGCAAAACCTGTTTTCCCAGCACGGAGACCTTGAGTTCTATAATATAAGGCCATAAACATGTTTGTCTGAGTCTTCTATCAAAAGTTACAGCTATTTCTATGAAGTTGTACAAAAACGCTTTCTTTCGCCAAGACAGTGCATTTCTCACTGTTACATGCATTTGAATGGGGAACTCGACCGAAACAAAGTATAGGTTTTCATTATGTGAATAACTTGGAAATCTTAGCTCAAACAGCTACAAAACCTGTTTTCCCAGCAAGGGAACCTTGAGTTCTATAAGATAAAGCCATAAACATGTGTATCCGAGTCTTCTATCAAAAGTTACAGCTATTTCTATGAAGTTGTACAAAAACGCTTTCTTTCGCCAAGACAGTGCATTTCTCACTGTTACATGCATTTGAATGGGGAACTCGACCGAAACAAAGTATACGTTTTCATTATGTGAATAACTTGGAAATCTTAGCTCAAACAGCTGCAAAACCTGTTTTCCCAGCACGGAGACCTTGAGTTCTATAAGATAAGGCCATAACATGTTTGTCTGAGTCTTCTATCAAAAGTTACAGCTATTTCTATGAAGTTGTACAAAAACGCTTTCTTTCGCCAAGACAGTGCATTTCTCACTGTTACATGCATTTGAATGGGGAACTCGACCGAAACAAAGTATAGGTTTTCATTATGTGAATAACTTGGAAATCTTAGCTCAAACAGCTACAAAACCTGTTTTCCCAGCACGGGAACCTTGAGTTCTATAAGATAAAGCCATAAACATGTGTATCCGAGTCTTCTATCAAAAGTTACAGCTAGTTCTATGAAGTTGTACAAAAACGCTTTCTTTCGCCAAGACAGTGCGTTTCTCACTGTTACATGCATTTGAATGGGGAACTCGACCGAAACAAAGTATAGGTTTTCATTATGTGAATAACTTGAAAATCTTAGCTCAAACAGCTGCAAAACCTGTTTTCCCAGCACGGGAACCTTGAGTTCTATAAGATAAAGCCATAAACATGTGTATCCGAGTCTTCTATCAAAAGTTACAGCTATTTCTATGAAGTTGTACAAAAACGCTTTCTTTCGCCAAGACAGTGCGTTTCTCACTGTTACATGCATTTGAATGGGGAACTCGACCGAAACAAAGTATAGGTTTTCATTATGTGAATAACTTGGAAATCTTAGCTCAAACAGCTGCAAAACCTGTTTTCCCAGCACGGAGACCTTGAGTTCTATAAGATAAAGCCATAAACATGTGTATCCGAGTCTTCTATCAAAAGTTACAGCTATTTCTATGAAGTTGTACAAAAACGCTTTCTTTCGCCAAGACAGTGCATTTCTCACTGTTACATGCATTTGAATGGGGAACTCGACCGAAACAAAGTATAGGTTTTCATTATGTGAATAACTTGGAAATCTTAGCTCAAACAGCTGCAAAACCTGTTTTCCCAGCACGGAGACCTTGAGTTCTATAAGATAAGGCCATAAACATGTTTGTCTGAGTCTTCTATCAAAAGTTACAGCTATTTCTATGAAGTTGTACAAAAACGCTTTCTTTCGCCAAGACAGTGCGTTTCTCACTGTTACATGCATTTGAATGGGGAACTCGACCGAAACAAAGTATAGGTTTTCATTATGTGAATAACTTGGAAATCTTAGCTCAAACAGCTGCAAAACCTGTTTTCCCAGCACGGAGACCTTGAGTTCTATAAGATAAGGCCATAAACATGTTTGTCTGAGTCTTCTATCAAAAGTTACAGCTATTTCTATGAAGTTGTACAAAAACGCTTTCTTTCGCCAAGACAGTGCATTTCTCACTGTTACATGCATTTGAATGGGGAACTCGACCGAAACAAAGTATAGGTTTTCATTATGTGAATAACTTGGAAATCTTAGCTCAAACAGCTACAAAACCTGTTTTCCCAGCAAGGGAACCTTGAGTTCTATAAGATAAAGCCATAAACATGTGTATCCGAGTCTTCTATCAAAAGTTACAGCTATTTCTATGAAGTTGTACAAAAACGCTTTCTTTCGCCAAGACAGTGCATTTCTCACTGTTACATGCATTTGAATGGGGAACTCGACCGAAACAAAGTATAGGTTTTCATTATGTGAATAACTTGGAAATCTTAGCTCAAACAGCTGCAAAACCTGTTTTCCCAGCACGGAGACCTTGAGTTCTATAAGATAAGGCCATAAACATGTTTGTCTGAGTCTTCTATCAAAAGTTACAGCTATTTCTATGAAGTTGTACAAAAACGCTTTCTTTCGCCAAGACAGTGCATTTCTCACTGTTACATGCATTTGAATGGGGAACTCGACCGAAACAAAGTATAGGTTTTCATTATGTGAATAACTTGGAAATCTTAGCTCAAACAGCTACAAAACCTGTTTTCCCAGCACGGGAACCTTGAGTTCTATAAGATAAGGCCATAAACATGTTTGTCTGAGTCTTCTATCAAAAGTTACAGCTATTTCTATGAAGTTGTACAAAAACGCTTTCTTTCGCCAAGACAGTGCGTTTCTCACTGTTACATGCATTTGAATGGGGAACTCGACCGAAACAAAGTATAGGTTTTCATTATGTGAATAACTTGGAAATCTTAGCTCAAACAGCTGCAAAACCTGTTTTCCCAGCACGGAGACCTTGAGTTCTATAAGATAAGGCCATAAACATGTTTGTCTGAGTCTTCTATCAAAAGTTACAGCTATTTCTATGAAGTTGTACAAAAACGCTTTCTTTCGCCAAGACAGTGCGTTTCTCACTGTTACATGCATTTGAATGGGGAACTCGACCGAAACAAAGTATAGGTTTTCATTATGTGAATAACTTGGAAATCTTAGCTCAAACAGCTGCAAAACCTGTTTTCCCAGCACGGAGACCTTGAGTTCTATAATATAAGGCCATAAACATGTTTGTCTGAGTCTTCTATCAAAAGTTACAGCTATTTCTATGAAGTTGTACAAAAACGCTTTCTTTCGCCAAGACAGTGCATTTCTCACTGTTACATGCATTTGAATGGGGAACTCGACCGAAACAAAGTATAGGTTTTCATTATGTGAATAACTTGGAAATCTTAGCTCAAACAGCTACAAAACCTGTTTTCCCAGCAAGGGAACCTTGAGTTCTATAAGATAAAGCCATAAACATGTGTATCCGAGTCTTCTATCAAAAGTTACAGCTATTTCTATGAAGTTGTACAAAAACGCTTTCTTTCGCCAAGACAGTGCATTTCTCACTGTTACATGCATTTGAATGGGGAACTCGACCGAAACAAAGTATAGGTTTTCATTATGTGAATAACTTGGAAATCTTAGCTCAAACAGCTGCAAAACCTGTTTTCCCAGCACGGAGACCTTGAGTTCTATAAGATAAGGCCATAAACATGTTTGTCTGAGTCTTCTATCAAAAGTTACAGCTATTTCTATGAAGTTGTACAAAAACGCTTTCTTTCGCCAAGACAGTGCATTTCTCACTGTTACATGCATTTGAATGGGGAACTCGACCGAAACAAAGTATAGGTTTTCATTATGTGAATAACTTGGAAATCTTAGCTCAAACAGCTACAAAACCTGTTTTCCCAGCACGGGAACCTTGAGTTCTATAAGATAAGGCCATAAACATGTTTGTCTGAGTCTTCTATCAAAAGTTACAGCTATTTCTATGAAGTTGTACAAAAACGCTTTCTTTCGCCAAGACAGTGCGTTTCTCACTGTTACATGCATTTGAATGGGGAACTCGACCGAAACAAAGTATAGGTTTTCATTATGTGAATAACTTGGAAATCTTAGCTCAAACAGCTGCAAAACCTGTTTTCCCAGCACGGAGACCTTGAGTTCTATAAGATAAGGCCATAAACATGTTTGTCTGAGTCTTCTATCAAAAGTTACAGCTATTTCTATGAAGTTGTACAAAAACGCTTTCTTTCGCCAAGACAGTGCGTTTCTCACTGTTACATGCATTTGAATGGGGAACTCGACCGAAACAAAGTATAGGTTTTCATTATGTGAATAACTTGGAAATCTTAGCTCAAACAGCTACAAAACCTGTTTTCCCAGCAAGGGAACCTTGAGTTCTATAAGATAAAGCCATAAACATGTGTATCCGAGTCTTCTATCAAAAGTTACAGCTATTTCTATGAAGTTGTACAAAAACGCTTTCTTTCGCCAAGACAGTGCGTTTCTCACTGTTACATGCATTTGAATGGGGAACTCGACCGAAACAAAGTATAGGTTTTCATTATGTGAATAACTTGGAAATCTTAGCTCAAACAGCTGCAAAACCTGTTTTCCCAGCACGGGAACCTTGAGTTCTATAAGATAAAGCCATAAACATGTGTATCCGAGTCTTCTATCAAAAGTTACAGCTATTTCTATGAAGTTGTACAAAAACGCTTTCTTTCGCCAAGACAGTGCGTTTCTCACTGTTACATGCATTTGAATGGGGAACTCGACCGAAACAAAGTATAGGTTTTCATTATGTGAATAACTTGGAAATCTTAGCTCAAACAGCTGCAAAACCTGTTTTCCCAGCACGGAGACCTTGAGTTCTATAAGATAAGGCCATAAACATGTTTGTCTGAGTCTTCTATCAAAAGTTACAGCTATTTCTATGAAGTTGTACAAAAACGCTTTCTTTCGCCAAGACAGTGCGTTTCTCACTGTTACATGCATTTGAATGGGGAACTCGACCGAAACAAAGTATAGGTTTTCATTATGTGAATAACTTGGAAATCTTAGCTCAAACAGCTGCAAAACCTGTTTTCCCAGCACGGAGACCTTGAGTTCTATAAGATAAGGCCATAAACATGTTTGTCTGAGTCTTCTATCAAAAGTTACAGCTATTTCTATGAAGTTGTACAAAAACGCTTTCTTTCGCCAAGACAGTGCGTTTCTCACTGTTACATGCATTTGAATGGGGAACTCGACCGAAACAAAGTATAGGTTTTCATTATGTGAATAACTTGGAAATCTTAGCTCAAACAGCTACAAAACCTGTTTTCCCAGCAAGGGAACCTTGAGTTCTATAAGATAAAGCCATAAACATGTGTATCCGAGTCTTCTATCAAAAGTTACAGCTATTTCTATGAAGTTGTACAAAAACGCTTTCTTTCGCCAAGACAGTGCGTTTCTCACTGTTACATGCATTTGAATGGGGAACTCGACCGAAACAAAGTATAGGTTTTCATTATGTGAATAACTTGGAAATCTTAGCTCAAACAGCTGCAAAACCTGTTTTCCCAGCACGGGAACCTTGAGTTCTATAAGATAAAGCCATAAACATGTGTATCCGAGTCTTCTATCAAAAGTTACAGCTATTTCTATGAAGTTGTACAAAAACGCTTTCTTTCGCCAAGACAGTGCGTTTCTCACTGTTACATGCATTTGAATGGGGAACTCGACCGAAACAAAGTATAGGTTTTCATTATGTGAATAACTTGGAAATCTTAGCTCAAACAGCTGCAAAACCTGTTTTCCCAGCACGGAGACCTTGAGTTCTATAAGATAAGGCCATAAACATGTTTGTCTGAGTCTTCTATCAAAAGTTACAGCTATTTCTATGAAGTTGTACAAAAACGCTTTCTTTCGCCAAGACAGTGCGTTTCTCACTGTTACATGCATTTGAATGGGGAACTCGACCGAAACAAAGTATAGGTTTTCATTATGTGAATAACTTGGAAATCTTAGCTCAAACAGCTGCAAAACCTGTTTTCCCAGCACGGGAACCTTGAGTTCTATAAG